>NC_140208.1:13897351-14497351 GCF_965226575.1 Pagrus pagrus | reverse complement strand
TCTATTGCACAATGCATTGCTTAGTTGCAGAAGTGGGAGACATTTAAAATGTGTCAAGTAATGAAATGCGTGTGAAACGTATTTAATTTACAGTCGGTGATGGATGGAAAAGACCACAACGCTGCCTCTGTAACCTACCATCTTCACAAATTAATGTCAACTCAATCAACACTCCTGATTGTGTCATGGATTGCAATTGTGACTGTAAATACACAAACATAATTTTGACATGTGATGCATCATTTCCATTAATGTTTACACATCTTACCCATCAGACTACATGAGTAAGTGGAATTACAAAGATGGGAACGATTTTTTTTTACGTCAAAGTGCAGATTGGTTTGGGTTGAAGGGAGGAGTGTGTGCGTGTGAGTTTGTCTGCTTTCAGGGGGTGGCTGTCTACCCTGCCACTAAGCGTGTCATGAAATGCCTATAAAAAATTAAAGCAGGAATACAGCCGTGTTATGTTTGCACACACACAGACACATACGGAGTGGAAGCCATTAACTCAGCCCAGACAGAGTGCCAGCAGAGGAATAGGGTACAAAAACGAAAAGCAAGACTGCTGGACTGATCTAAGTGGCAAACTTCCCTTAACTGTACAGCACGTTAAAAAAACCCAGAAGCCTTACTGGCATGCTCGAATCCCGTCTGCATGCGTCGGAAGAGCCGCAGCCTCCATTCCCAGGCCTTCAGTTGCCTTTCCCGGTCAGATCCTTCCCGCTCACCAGGACCCTCGCTTCCAACCTGAGTCTGAAGCTCCGACACCCGCTGCTCTGCCTCTTGCACCAAGGTGGCCAAATGCACTGCTCGGCCCTCCAGACTCACGACTGAGAAACGCATGGGAGAGACAGTGTGAGAGAGAGAAAAGTCAATGCATGCTGTATTGAAACGAGAGTTTCATTACACTAAGGCACGTTATAGTGGCTCCATTATTTCTAAACTACTTTGACATCCATAAAAACACTTTTATATTCACATATAAAAAAGGCAGTTGGTAAATACAGCTCAAAGTTGAGCAGCGCTGAACTATAAATTTGAGTGGGCTGTTTTTCCAACCAAGATTCAAAGAGTTTACACAAAATACTGCAAACAGACGATAGTGAGAATTCTTAATTAAAAAAGAATTCTCCCGTATGAGCATCACTTTTGATTTCGTAAGTATTTTATCTTTAAGATTTATGGTTTATACAGTGATAATTATACACACAACTCTTAAAGTAGACCTATCATGCTTTTTAGTTTGTTCCTTTACTTCAGTATTTATATAGGTTCTTGTGCATGTAAAAGACCTTGAAAGTTAAAAAGGTCAAACCCTGCATCAACAGAATCTCCTCTCTCCCATAGAAAACACTGCTCCCGTAACGCCTTAATGATGCATAATTTATGCCTAGCAGCTTGTTTGGCATGCTTTGTTGTTTTTCACAGTTCTGGCTCAGGCTTGTGAGAGCTGACCAATCAGAGGAGGGTATTCAGGAGGGGGCTTAAAGAGACAGGAGCTAAAACAGAGCCTTTCCGACGAGGGGGAATACAGTGCTGCAGCACGGGACAGAATGAGCAAACTGATGTGTTTCTTGAGTTTCTAGTTGTAACCCAAAATAAAACGACGAGCCTGAAAATGAGCATAATATGTCCCCTTTAAATCTAGTAGAACTATACCAATGTGAATGTTTTCGGGAACAAAACGTGTTCATAACGAAAAATTATTTACAAGCCTAATATGAAAAGTTGTAGTGCATTCCTGTGGCGTCTGAATAAATAGAAAAATCAGTCTCTGTCTGTGAAAATTCAAGTTAAAACCCTCTGAAGTCAGAAACACAATTCGGAAAGACAATGAAAATCTCGGTGCACAACTTGCTGAATGTGACGTCATACACACAGAAACATGGTGGACGAAAGTAAATGTTTGGTTGATGATAAGAAACCTTTTGTTAATTCACTTATTTCATAACAACTTCTTGCTCACATGTAGTTTGTAATATGATATTAGGTTATAAGCGTTAGTTGCTTCCATTTCAGTGTGACCTAGATTAAATAGAAAAATGATTTATTAGTGTTGAGCCTGATAATAAATCAGGCAAAGCCATATTTGATTGATTTTAGGAAATGTCAGGGCCAAAAACACTTTGTAATATAAAGTTTGAAACTTCAAACAACTATCAATATGTTGTTTAAACGCTCTGAGCAAAGAGAAAAAAATACAACACATCATCTTTTTAACATCCATGTTGTAAACAACTCAGGAATTGGGATGATTGGAGAAGCACATGAATCCATGGCGAATAGTGTTGGTTTTACTTTAATCAAGCGCCTAAACAATACACATGGCTACACTGATACTGCAGAAACCCTCTGGCTGCAATGTTGCAAATTGCTTTTGCAGGCCGCTCTTTTTAATGTCTTTGTTTGCCAAAATGCTGCGGCAGATTCCTCAATAAACTTCATTTAACTAAGCAGTCCCTCTTTGGGGATGACATCACCTCGAAAATGACACAGAAAATGTAGCAATGAAAGTGAGAGGGGCAAGAGAGGGAGGAGTATTCTTCATATGCGGTTAAAGGGGAACACAAAATGGTGGGAACGTGCATAGGGATCATTTTAAACAGCCATTGTAAAAGTATTTTTCTGCAAAACGGGTGGAAAAATGTGTATAACTGATCTATTTTTATCATATACCACAGCCTCCATCAGTGGAATGTTTTTCTGGGTGTTACTAAAACAAAAAACACATCACTATAATAGATGAGATGTAACAACCGATGAAGGCACTAAAATCATGGCTGTGCAGTTAGTGATAGTAGATCGTAATGGAACAAAGATCAGAGGTTCAAATCCAAATCTTAAAACTGTCAACCTCTTCTGATAAATAAAAGTATAGAACAAGTAATGTAAAGCTGTTCGGGTCACAAAGGACAGTAGCTGTACTGTACTTCTTCTTTGGTGGCTGATCATTCCTGGAGTGTTTGGGACTGGTGTGTGTCTGTGTTTAGTCTGTGTGGTCTGTGTTTGTTCATTGTAGATTCCACTGTTGAGCGTTAGATTCCACTGTTGACAGTAAGTTTAAAGCTCCGTGTCAAAATGTCCATCTGGGTGTTTAATTCTGCGGCTCTCTCCGTGTCTCTGCAGTGGCTGCGAGCTTCTCTTTGAATCTGAGCGTCTCTTCTGGGTGTCAGTTTTATGTTGTTCTCTTCAGCCACTTGTGTGAAGACTTAAAGGCCACTTGTCACTTTTGAAACAGGTATTGTGAGGGGTTGAGTTTTAAAGTTAGAGTTGTTACTGAGGATACTTGGACTTGGACCCTTGGACGGATGGAAACAACCGTCGGAGGTTGAAGATTTACAATTCCAGGCCTAGAAACTGGTCCAGATGCTGTCATCAGTGTGTATGTGTGTCTTGATTTGTCCTTAACTTCACATCAAGGCTGAGATCTTCCACAACATTATTAAAGTGACTGTCCTATTGAGAGCCACCGAGAGATTTATGTGAATATGAAGCTGCTTTTGAGAGTGTTCAATTGTCTTTGTCTGCCCCTTTGTTTGTCTCTCTGGTAACCACACAAAAAGAAGTCAAGTGTGCAGATGTCAATACACATCAGAATCAATTTCTTTCAAAGCTTAATGAAAAGTCGGCAGCGTCTTTGATGCTGATTCTCCTCAGATGGAGTTTGATTAGTACAGGCTCATAGAAATAAAAGCCTTCATTTTCCTTATGTGCTGTTGTTCTCTCTCTTTCTTCCTCTGTTTCAAACACACATACACACACACACACAGACACACACGCATACAAAACTCACACTCTCACATGAGTTATTTGAGTTCTGCAAGAACGCACAATCAAAGAGCAAACTTCAGTAAACATCACTTTCCATTCAAGTGTTTTCAATTTAATGATACCTTTATAAGACGTCTGGCTCAGCTCTGGAGAAGCGTGTGTGTGTGTGTGTGTGTCTCTCTGTGTGTGTGTGCTCGCACGAGTACAAACACAAACAAGCCTAGGAGCCTTACTGGCGAGTTCTAATCATTAACAGAGGAAGGGAGCAGAGGCTCAGCAGATCACAGACAGTGAAAAGTGCTTACAAAGATGACTAATATTGCATCATTATTACCACCCCTTCATCGCCTCTAATATGTTTTCACTGCCAGCAAAAAACAGAGAGAGGGAGATGTGTGAGTTTGTCAATAGTGCGAGGATGAATGCATTAGTGGTATGCATGGTTGGAGATTGCTTTATGAGTTGTTGTGTGCGGCGTTGCTTTGGTGGCAGCTGATGTTGTTGTGGCAGCTGATGTTGTCGTGACAGCGATTTCTGCTGCCACAACGACAAACAAACCCAAACAAACCTTGTCTGGTATTAGTGCTGAGCTATGCTAAAGATTTAAACTTACATAAGGAGTAAAAAAAAACAAACTACAGATCTGTCAGTGTGCGAGAGATGTGGTTTTAGGTCTCACTCAGAAGAAGATTATCAACAGAATAAGTTGTGATTGGCAGGAGTCATGTAACTTTTGGTTATTCAACATATGACACATGATTTGACTGGCTAAAGGATGAGGCAAATCCAATTACTTCAGCTACTTCAGTCACTACAGTGGGATTCACCTGTAGGGAAGCCAAGGTTCTATTAACAAAAGCTGCCAAAACACAAAGAAAATTATGATTACATACGAGAATTTATGAGAGAGACATTGTTGTGACCCGAGAAGATATTTGGCTATTTTTTTAAATGATAAAAAAATGAATAGAGCTACAAGACCCTTGACTCTAATGATTATCTTTGTGCAGTTGCATGGACTGTAACAAAAGGCTCAATAGCCTTTATCAACTTTGTGTGACCTCTCTTCAAAATATGTTTTGGGTTTCACTGCCAATCGGTTATCAGTTAATCAGTCACAGAAAATGAACACAGTCCAGCACATTCGTGTTTGTGCTACACACTCTGATAAAAAGAGTTTTCTTCACGTGAAGAGCACATTGCACTGCATCGACTGTCAGTTTGTGCAATGTGCTGTATTTTGGATTTGTTCCATTAACATTCAAATGGTCACCGTGTCCTCGCCCCCCTCTGACTGGGTAGGTACTACAGGTACGTCGTGTTCCTCTACTCACAGTGGGGGCTCTCCTTGGCACCGGCTCGCAGCAGCAGCTTGGCCATGGGCACGTTGTTGGTCATGATAGCAATATCGAGGGGCAGGAGGCCCTCGCTGTTCGGGGTGTTGAGGTCAAGCTCCTCCAGACTGTACTGCGACAGGAGCAGCTGGACCAAGTCCAACTCCTGGTGCTCCACTGCCTCGAACAGCGCTTCATTACTCTGGAACTGTGATACAAAGAAAGTTTACATGAAGTGTACACCAGCAGAATATTTCTCACAATATATTTTCTGTCGCGCTCTGCTACAGCTAGATGATTGGGTGTATGATGTCACAACCCAAGGTTCTCTTCTATATGTTTTCCCTGGCTATTTTTAGACGACAATGTTCCTCGGCTTGTTATTTTTTCCATCTCCTTCTTTTTCTGACTTACTATGGTGGTTTTGCGCAGCCTCTCTTTGTCTCCTCCCCGTCCTGACACCAGACTGTCCTCCAGGGCAGGGGGGTTGGTGCCCGTACGGAACTTTCCAGACAAGTTGCGGTATAGGCGGCGAGCCGCGCTTGGCGAGGACAGGCTGGCCGACTTGCGGGCCGGGGCCGGCTGGTGGGCCTGGTCCCCCCTCATCGGCTGCGTCATCTTGGCAGTGTCAGCCCTGGAGGAGAGATGGGTGGGCGAGAGTCAAGAGGGATACTGTGGATGAGAGAACGGAGTGGAATATGACATCTGATTCAGCACATACACCCTGTGAAGCTTGGTCACGAATCCATTATGAGAGTTGACGTCTCTAAAGATAATCACTGCCCTCAGAGACAAACGCGAAGGTGCAACAACGTCAAAGGAAGCCTCTACATATAGCACTAGAAAAAGCCGGTCCTCTCTTCTCCTTTTCATCTCCACAAACTTTTACTTGCCTAATTCTACTAAATTTTATCAATAATTTGTGCTACTATCAGACAAAAGCCTTTTTTTTGGTAGAAAATGTAGGGGTTAGGGTTAAAGGGGGAATAAAGAAAATTCCCTGAAAGGAAGGATGGCTTACTGCTTGGTTAACTGTCACCCTGCAAGCTTAGATTCTGTCTCTGGAAAACAGCACCAGAGACAATGACTCACATTGCGCTCTAGATCAGCTCTGCACATCAATTGTTGAAACACATACCTGGTGTTGATGTGGCAGTATGTACGGCAGTTTCTATCAAGACAAATATTGTGAAGAAATGTCGACTTGTGACCTCCTGTCACAGGCTGCACATGTAGAAAGGTGTACAGCTGATCTACAACTTGATTATTAAAGGAATAATACATTTACATAGTTCACAATTTGTTTTTTAATCCAATTACTACCACAACTCCAAAATATGATCTTCAGCCCCCTGGGAAGGGGGTCTGAACACCAGACCAAGAACCACTGATCTATGGCATGGTGATAAATGACACTGATCTGCCAAATGGGCACCATGTTGGCAGCATGCTGCACTGGTGATGCCTGCCTGGTGGCTGGCTTGCCAGTACTGCTCCAAAACGTCATCTCTTCCTTCTGAGCTTCAAAAGACTCGGCATCTCTTGCCACCGGTGTCTTGGCATCGCTGGTATGACGACAATGCTGCCCCTCTTCTGTCTGCCATGGGAACTATGTAGATGACATTGTGTTTCTAGGGTGAGTCTGATACGTGCTGTTCACACACTCTCAACTGCTGAAGGAAATGTCAGCAGGACTCTACAAGTGATGGTGACAGACTCCGTGACCGGCCTCACCGAACAGACGCAGAGATAAATGAATTCCTCAAGGACGCACTTTCAACAGCTTTCTCTCCTTCTGTTCTCTGTCCTCCCCTGACATCTTCTGAACTTGTTTCTCTTCTTATCATCTTCTCCCTTATTCCCCTTGCTCTTGGCCTTTCATTCTTTACTCTTATCTCCTTGTTGCCTTGCATTTCTCTCCTATCATCCTGAGACTTCTCTCTCTCTAACACCTCTCTTCTAACCTCGATTCAACTCTAATCAAATAATCTTTCTGAAAAAGATACAGTTATTCAGCTCACAAAAAGCCTCCAAACTCACTTTATGTTAATAAAAAAGAACAAGATAAAAATGATCCATATTTAATGAATGGGAGCGGTGACATCTTTTGGCATTTGCTGACCTAATCAGTAGAAGACTTTGCAGACGAACCAAACGATCACGATTTGAATCCCTTGCAGCAGTCAGCGTGTTCGTCTCTAGCCACGTGTCCCTTTTAAGTCCTTGAGAAATGCTCGCTTATTATCAATCACTCGGGGAAACATCATCAGTTAAATACCGCAAATGTAAATGTTTTTCTTAAAAAGCAACGGTTTGAACAGGGGCAGGCAGAGGTTGAGGAAAGTAAATAAAGGTTGAGTTACGTTGGGCCATCATGCCATATGCCAAGAAGTATCACACAGGCCAAGAACAGATTTGTCAAGGTGAGAACATCTGTAGGAAAAATGTTATTTATACTCCCGCTCCGCTATGGACGTGTGAGCCCACACGAAACACACACACACACACACACACACACAAACCCTCCCCTAACACATGCAGTTTGTACAACAGCTGACAGCGGCCCACATAGTAGACTTTAAAGCAGCTCCAAGCCCCCGCAACAAGACCTTTTTCACAGGGCCGATACACCTAAAATACCCCCGATCCCCATCCCTTCCCGCTCTGTCCCATCCATCTCCACTCCATCCCGTAATAGAGGCCTTATTTTAGACATCCTCGTGTTCCCGGCTGGGCCTAACCTATTCCAGGGTTCCAGATAAAGCGTGGCAGGTATTTGGAATAATTTTTCCATGGGCCTGGCCCGGAAGATAAAACAAGAGATATATTTGTAATGCGTGTGCTGGTATCCCATTTCAAAGAGAAAGCCCATTGGAATCCAGCCCCGGGCTTATTGTTATTTGCCTGAGATGGAACAGACAACTTTTTTCTGTCGGCAGGACAGTGCCCCATCACTCTCTGACGACATTAGGGAGTGTACAACGTGGTGTGGGGTGTGTGTGTCTTTACTTTCAAAGACTTGCTGCATCCTACACGTGAGATTGGGATGTCATTCCCCAATGACATGCCCCCTACCCCAGAGAAAGGTGAAAGACAGTCCTATCACATAAAACAGAGAAACAATACACGATCATACTATAACACAGTGTCAAACAGAGTGCATTAGAAAGAGAGAAACAGCAACCCATTTATCCATACTGTAAGCTGATGACCATTATGAAGACTAGAAGCTTTGGACACCTTGTCCAATCAGTGGCCCCAAAGCCATCACTGCAAACAAACTTTTATTTTGATGTTACGTACGTTGTAAGTAGTTGAGTTGGAGGTGTGCAGCTCATCATCTGCAGCTCAATGTGACTGCTCCTTGTTGCAACATTACTCCCTGCAGTACTTTACACTGACCTGCTGTCAATAAATGTCTTGTAGATGCATTCAAACAACAACAGTGGTTAGTGCCAACCTCATTGTCAAATACACTGTTTCCTGTGACTGCTTCACAAAAAAAAGACGTCCCTATATTTTGTGATTTGAATGCTTTTAATGTGAAGCAGCTTACCAAGATGAAAACTTTTATATTACAGTTGGGGTCTAATAGAATGAAACTTTGTTCACTGGCTATTGTTGAAGTAATGCTGATCATAAATAGTATCAAGTACTGGTCCTGATTCATTGGAAATCCTAATAAGAATGAATTAACCCAAACTTTTAAGAAGGCATATAAAAATCTTCCATCTTGCCATAAAAATGGGTAAAATATTTGAACTAAGTGAAAACTGACAACAGAAGCTGGTTACAGTTGTTTTAGGAGTGACACAAACCAGACATGTGCTTTATCATCAACACCTTCACCATCTTGCAGGCATTGCTTTTGGACTACCACTGCAACAAAAATCGGAATAAATGACCAAAGATCAAAGCTCAAAGACATCACATACACACAGAGTCTATGTCACACATTTTCCTACACTTTTACCAGGTTTGGGAAACAGGAAGCAGTTGTTCTGGGAAACCAAAGTCTCGTGCAAAAGCCAGACTCCGTGTTTGGCCCCCGATCAATCCCACATCAAATGCACCCGGCCCACTACAGTGAGACTGCATCAGCCCGACAAACAATCAACACCCCCAAGCTGCAAACACACATACACGCAGCATCCGCTTTATTAGTTATATCAGCCTGTTTACACAAACAGTTCAGACCTCAAGACGGTGAGTCACATGTCAACAAAGACTCATATAAAATACTCAGACAGAGTCTAGACAATGTGGTGTTTGACTAAAAGTCAAGATGGGGAAGACCTATGATTGAAAAAAATCCGAAAGAAAATTGTTGGTTTCAGCATCGCAGAATTTCTGAGATTTTTTGGGCAAGCTAAAAGGCAGCCACAAGTATGCGCCCGACAGCTCACAACAGTGGTGCGCAAAGGGAAATCTCACTCACACACACACACACACACACTTCAAAGCAAATCTGCATACCAGAAGCGGAGTGGAAAATGTTGCTTAGTCTGATGACTCCCGTTCATGTTGCAAAATATAATTGACATGGTCAGACCTGTAAATAAGACTGAATCCAACCAACAGTAACTACAAATACACACATTCAAGGAAACACTGCTGATAAGACTGAATTCCCACATTCAAATCTGAGCATCTTGGTGAGCTGGAAATGAAACACTTCACAGCTAATAGACCCCTTCTGGGGGTTCAACTTTGTCACAATCCGGAGTCAGTTACTCCTATCTCACCTTCTCTAGTGAAGTTTCTTTGATTCTGACTCATTTTTTTCTCATTTTTGTTGTCCCTCCCACACTGTCCTTTTTCTCTTTTTGTCACTCTCGAAGACGCAAGATTTGTTTTTGTTTCAACCCCCTCTACCTCTCATGAGGTGTTACGCATTCTTGACATTTGCTAATGCAACTCAGGGACAAATTAGAAACAAAAAAAACTATTTTAAAATCATTAATTGCTCAGCCCTACTGGGTAATGTAGGAGTGTTTAGGACAAGTTGGAACCTGAATGTGGGCAGAAAATAATATTCTTGGCCAGAGAGTCCTGCTTCTAGAAATAGAGATAACATTAATCTAATCTAGAAACAATAGAACATTTCTTCACAACACATACAGGTACAAGGAGTCTGAAGCTACACGATTTGCTGCATAGCACCGTATTACCATGTAGATGACAAAGAAAGACATTACACTGATTGCTGCCCAAATGAGCTACAGCAGCACAAAGACAGATATGCTGATATTGAGGAACAACGCTATAATTATGTTTAAATGACAAAAACTCACAATGCAACTACATATGGACGCCTACATAACAGTAATTTGTCCAAAAGAGCTTCAAGGCAAAGAAACGGAAAAAGTTTTCTTTTCTTTTGTAACACCTCCTTCTGCTTTTTGTTTTTTCCCATCTTTTCTTCTCATTTCTTTCCGCTCCACCTCACACCTCAACTCCATCTTCCATCCTTTGCCATCGCAGCGTGTCACAAGGTCTCCCAGGTCAGCTGTGCGCTGACAGGACCCCCCCCACCCTTTTTCCAAACCCCCTCACACGGCTAGTTTACTGCCACGAGAACGCATAAATCTCTGCCGCATGTTAGCGTGTGTCTAATCGTGTTTATTACACACAGGCACAAATGACCATTCATATTAGTTGACGTGTATTGCATTGGTTGTCTGCGTCGGGTCAAGTCCCATAAAACAAACAAAGAACTGGAGGTAGGTAGATGGATATATGGAGAGAGAAAAGGCAAAGAGCGGCACCAGAAGGACAGTGCTCGCTGAAAGCAGGGTGGTGGGGGTCAGAGAGAGGCAGACAGTGAGAGGAGAAAGTTGCACAAACTCACACACACACACACACACACACACACACACACACAGAGTATGCTGGCTGCTCTAAATGTGGCTTGTAGAAGGAAATTCTGAAATCTGAGTCTTGGCACCAGACAGGCTGGAAGCAGGCAGGCTGCTGGACGCACAGAGGGAGAGAGAGAGAGAGAGAGAGAGAGAGAGAGAGAAAGGGGGGGGAATTCATATATCGGTCCCCTCTGTTTGGCTCTTATCAGCTTATAGGCAACATGAGGCCAAGCCAACACTGTGACCTGCAACCCCTCATGCACACTATGTTAGCATGGCAACACAACAAACGCAGACACTCACATATTAAAACACACGCATGCATACGTGCAGTCCTGTGTTGAGATTTAACTTGATTTTACAGCCGAGAAGACACTCAGAGAGCGACTCTTAAGGCTCTCGTGTTTTATAGATGAAATCTTATCGAGGGGGTGTATCAGGTGTGTGCACAAGCGTGTTAATGTTTCAGTGGTGCACATTTGCTAAAAACATCCCCTTTCGCCTGATCCCCCGAAGTGTACAGTACACACAGCGAGATGCGGATGGATTACCCTACCAGATGTGCATTGGAAAAGACTGGCCTGGAAGCAAATGTACCTGATCAGCAAGATTATTAACACAGACTGTGGTGTTCAAATGATGTTCTTTTTGATAACGAGCGGCCTCTTGAGTGCTGAGAAAACATTATGAGGCTGTCGCACCGCAGGCAGCAGACAGCACGACTGATACCAGACAGGATAAAGCCACGTTCAAAGTTCTTTTGTTTACACCAGATTTACACCATCAAGATGACATTTTTCCATCCAGTTTTGGTAATCCGCTGTCTGCTGTAGTCTCAACTTCCTCTTTCTGATAAGATGAGATGGTGCTCTGCATGTCACGCTTGTTGTGTGGTGATATTTGATTGCGTGAGTCAGGCTGCTCTCTTGCGGCCTCTCTCATCTGTTTGTGAAAATCCCAGAACATTGTTTGACTGCGATATGCTATGATCCGCGCTAAGATCACTGGCACCCAAGTTGGTTCTTTCACATCTGCTGTTAGTCACAGTTAGACAAAAAGTAAGTGAACTGGAAAAGCCTGTAGGCATTCTGTTTTTACTTATGCTTTTAGCTCATACGCGACTCACTTTGAAGTGTGCGCCGTGTTCATAATTGGGGAGTCGGACACCAGGTACACACTACGCTGCACTGTGTGCTCCCACATGAACGCGCTTTATCTTTGCCCTTTATCTACACAGCTTTTTTTTCCTGTCTCTCCTTTTATCTTGTCCTCGTCTTCTCACTTTCTCTCTCTCTCCCTTGGGAGAACGGCAGAGAAAGAGTGGGCGGTCCGCTGTATGTTTAACCTTTGAAGTGGGCCTGCTGTGCCGAGCAAGGCCTGCCACCTGTTGGCTCTGTGTGTGTGCATGTGTTGTGTGTGCACGCAGAGGTAAATCTCTCTAATTTTGATGAGCAGAGACAACAGCAGAGTCACCATGGGGATGTGGTGGCGGGCAGTGGCCGACGTTCTCAGGAGGGGGGGGGGGCTTCCAAGGTGGGATCACACACACACAAACATACACACAACCCCTCCTCTGTCAGAGGCTTGGTGACACCATGTCTCCCACGGCGATCGTGGGCCCAGCCTGGGTGGCTCCAGGCCTTCTGTGTGTCTCAGTGTGTGTGTGTGTGTGTGTGTGTGTCACACCAAAGGGGTCCCTGCCTGGGCCGCCATATGCCACCCACCCAGCCAGGGAGAGGAGAGGGGCGGGGGCGACCCCTGGCCACTGAATCCACCAGTTGGCCCATTCTCTCAGTCACACGCCGGCCGGGCGCCATGTTTAAAGTCCCACGGCTGTTTATCTGGGTTCAGGATGGAGGGAGGTGGTTGGGTCCGTGCGTGTGTGTATGTGGGGGGGGGTCTTTTCTCCTAACTGTGATACATCCTTTGTAAAGAGGATAATGTGCATGCTCCCACACAAATATATGGATAGATGGATAAATGCATAGAGTGACAACATGATGACACAAACCCATCTGACATCAGCAACAACATCAGACTCTTTCAGTTAAATCAACCAGACTTTATCACGATTAAACTTAAAATCTGTTCTCCTCTCAGCTGCTGTTTCAGGGCAAAATCGTTGCAACCCTCCTCCACCCCATTCACCTCCACTTCATCATATGCAGAGCCAAGGTCGAGCTCACCAGAGTCCATCTCATCTCATGCAGACCTTCAGCCATTCATCACCACCACCAGCGTATGACTCTCTCCTGATTGAGCAGAATTTCATCTATGGTCCATTGCGCTTTGATTTTAATCATAAAAAGAATTGAAAGACAGTTGCTGACAATAATTAATGACATAAATGTATCTGATAATGGGAAAAGCTACTGTAAATGTCCATGTCAATGGCGATAAGATTACATTGTGAAATCACAGTGACTCAGTGGTACTGTCGCCTTCGATCCCTGGCTGGGTGGAGTCCCTTTCTGTCAAGATTTTGCTCACCCCATGCATATGTGGGTTTCCTCAGTTCTGTGGTCCTCCTCCAGTTTCCCCCACCATCATAATATGAACATTAGGTTAATTGTCCTGTTAGTGCTCTCAACCAAGACATTGGCATAGAACTGGAGTTCCCTGGGCACCGTGCTGTGGCTGCCCACTGCTTCTCAGGGATGGGTTAAATTCAGAGAACAAAGTTTCACTATTACCTCTTTTCAACCAATGTGGTTCAGGTGCTGGTTCGGAGCCAGTGCCTACTCTGGAACCAGTTCTTTATGTTTTGACAGCCACAGAATCCCGACAGCAACAAGGCAATTGGACGCCAGAGGTTGTGGCATGATAAGACTGGGTAGTTAGTGGGAAAAGAAAATCATTCATATGAGAGAAAGTGCAAAGAATTGAGAAAACTCTTAACTTGCTCTCTCAGCGCTTCTGTTCCATTGTACTTTGACGTGGGTGTGTAGGTCTGTGCTACCTGAGCTTCCTATCTCAATCTGCAAACCATTTTCCAAGACTAGTTTCAAACCACAAGCCTCCTGGGTCCCCAGCTGATTTTCTTTCTGCCTCTGACCCTGAACACAACCCTGACGCACACTCACAGAAAGTAGTCAGAGGGGTGCAGTTCCCCCAGCTTTGGTCGTCTTTTATCAGCTTATAAGCAACACATGGAGCCGCGCTAACCCTCTGACCCCACGGGCTGTCTGTCTCTGCACACACAAACAGAAACAAACACACAGACACACTACATTAACTCTCCCAATTTCGCAACTTCTAGCTCTCCCCTCTCTTTCCAACTCAGCAGTCCAGTTTTCAGGGCTCTTTATCGCTCACTCTTGCTGTCTCTCTCCATCATCTTTTCAATCTGACTCTCCATCTGCTTCAGTCTCTATCACTCTCACTCTCACCTCTTCCATCCCTCTTACCTTTTTCAGTCTTCTCTGATATCCCTTTTTTATTCCCCTCTTCCCTTCACCCTTCACCCATTACTTCTCTCTTTCAGTCTACCTCCCTCCTTCCCTTCCTCCCCATGTTTCTCTGTGTCTGTGTGCTGAGTTGAGGTTTGGAGTGGAAACCAGAGTATCAAGTCGGAGACACACAGGACAAGAGGGAGCCAGCCTCATAAATCTCCCTTAGTGCAGCCCACATCATCCAGAGTCAAGAACACAGCGTGTTTGAATGTGTGTAAATACTTGAGTGCGTGTACTAGTGTGTGTGTATGGATGTCACACACATGATATTGTGCATGTTAATTTTTGTGCACACAGATGATTATATGTGTGCGCATATTTAATGTACTTAATCTTTGTGTGAGTGCGTGTACGTGAATCTGCGCATGTGAGTGGGCTAATGTGCCTCTGTGCTTGTTTATTTGTGAGTGCATGTGTACGTACATGTGTGTGTTTGTGTATGTGTGTGTGTGTGTGTGTAAGAAAGAATAGCCCGGGGATTGTCCAAAAGCAGAGAGGTAAGCAGAAACTCTGCTCCCTCATGTGGACTGGAATCTGGAGCCTCTCATCTGGCCAACAACCCGTTCTCAACAAATGAATACTGCAGGCCAAGATGCAGTTGAGGTACAAACTTAACAGGACACTTGAAACAGTGTGAATGGTGAACAGTTTTGTTCTGGTGAAAATGTTTCCCATATCCTCAATGGTTTGTTGTTGTTAACTTGTTTCAAGTGTCATCAAACAGCACAATTCTTTTAAAGGCCATTTTGTCGAAGAAATTGTGAAGGAAACAATCTCAACTTATCACTGATCAGATGTTTCCATTTTTTTCCTGTGCAAACTAAGGACTTCTCGTTCAAGTTGGCTTAAAAAATAAAAGCATTAAAAAAGGCTATTTGGAGGGCTATTAGCATCTGTATGGTAACACGTTTCCTATAAAAATGGCCAGCTAGGAAGGTACAGATACTGATTGGTGTTTACAGTCACCATTAAGGTTTAATGCGTGTTAGGCCCTCCTGCTATGGAGGCAGGCTAGCGGCCCATCGACTGTGGCAGCTCCCAGTAAACACGGCCCAACCTGAACATAACAACACAGAGTGCAAGAGTGGACGGCATCCAACAAAGGGCCACATGTTGGAATCAAACCTGGGCCGCCGCTGCGAGGACACAGCCTCTGCACATGGAGTGGATGCGACTGGGTAACCCCTAATGGCAGCTACATTTGGCCATCAGAATGCATCATAAATCACCTCGGTACTGTAACTAGCCCAAAGCCATCTATCCAGAGTTGAGGCAGAGCAGCCAGAGGACAGCAAGAAAATATTTCCTCTATAAGATACGATTCAGTTTCTCACAAATCCGGAAACAAAGTTATAAAGCTGTGTTATTGTACTGTCATCTGTGAAGGTTAGAGTCCTTAAACATGGGGCTGCATACGCCCACGAGTCAACGATGAGTCATCGACAAACTTTGTTATCATTTCTCAGGAAATAACAAACTCCAAAATACCATTAGGAATACCAAAAAATGATTTTTTTGCCATTGTTGGGCTTACACTGTTGTGTACGTTAGTTATCGAGCAAGATAAAAACATTGTTGTGATAAAAACACTGAAACACTGATTTTGACTTCATGGGAACTTGACGAATATTCTCTGCAAAATAAGAAGACAAAAACAAGGCTTTATATTTTCTTTGACTAAAAGAGTAACGCCTGCACAATAACTCCAAACCACAGAGAATTATTTATTCATGTAGACAATGTTTTGATCCCAGTGCGATTGATACTTATTACATTGTGATTTCTAATATCCTTGTCTTCATGACTACCCTATTTCTGATGTATTTTCAGCTGAAACTGTGAATAAAGAACAATAATTGAGTTTCCAGCCTAATATAGCGTCTACTTTATTATCTTGATCTATTTCTGACATGGTGTTCTGCACTTTTATGTGTGTCGAAGCTTTTCAGTGGTTAATATATTCTTAGAATAATATCATTTTATAGCAGCCACAAAGAAGAAGTAAAATGTCAGGCATTCCAGCACAAGTGCAAATCAGCCTCGTTCTGTCGTGATCTTTAACATTATGTTCTGATCGGTATTTCTAAAGAGAAAAATTATAGGGATCTATAACCTCCTCATTTGTCCGTCTCGTTTGAACTGACAGCTCTCAGCCACAGAAGAAAGGAGAAAAAAATCTAAAGAGAGGATGAAAAGAAAGACTGGGGTAATATTAAATAAAATTAGAACCAAATGAGGCGAGTGGCACACTGTCCAAAACCACTTTACACCCGGGCCCCTTGAGCATGGCCCTTCTTTTTCCACCAAGACTTTGGTGATTTTCTCTATGTTCTTTTTTTTTTATTCCCTTTGTGCACATTTCATAAGGATTAGCACTCGGTAGCCCCTGCTCCCCCTCACACACCCAACTTAACACAATGCTAACTATTGCAATGTGTGTTTGCTCATGTATGTGTGTGAGCATGAATATTAAGGAGAAAATCAGACATGCAGACATGAGTTTATTCCACTGTGTGTGTGTGTGCGTGTGTCTGTCTGGGCGTGTGTTAATATATCGACTACGGGAAGGGGCGGCTGGATTCCTCTACCGACATCGAAGTTAAGATGTCATCCAAAGAGTGCTGTCAGCTCCGTTTTATCCCTGAAGACAGGGTGGCACCAGGCAGAGCGCAGGGGCCTTGAGGGGCTGAGGATGGAGAGGATTTAAACCCTCCAGTGAGGGCTGCGTAACCACACACATCACAATCAAACGCTTACTGCTGCACTCTTTCAAATTTCAACTTTTATTAATGAAGTTTGAATGCTGAATTGTACATAACACGTTGATGTTTAAGTGCTTATGTATAGAGTTTCCTCTCCAGGCGTACTGCGGGGGAACTGCTATGGGAAATAAAAACTGCTTGGCTGACATACGTGGCTGCCTCTCCATTGTACTCCAGGGTTTTGGCAAAGGCCTGGAGCTCTGTCACCATGAGAGGATATGGAAATAAAGACTTATTTACTGGCCCTATGCTGGAACAGAACTGATGTCCCTTTACGGCCCCAATATTGTGTCCACGTCATGCGCAGGAAACAAGGCAGCAAATATACACACCAGTGGGATCTATGTGAGGCTGAGTGTATAAGTTTAGATATTGAAGTTCTCGTAATGGAATGACTTCCCTCAGCGACATACAGCGGCAGACTGAGGCGGAATCTAACTCTCAAATGGCTTTTAGAGAACCAGCAGTCAAAATGAATTCTGATTCAATAGAAATCTCACAAGGCCACAATTTTTACCCAGTGATGTCACAGATGTGCACTGTAATTATTAATTCAAATGGTTTCCAGGAAAAAAAATAAAGTGTCAATACTTTTTCAGTAATCTTAACCGGCAGCAGATACCCTCTTATTTTCCCTTTAACACTCCCTGCCCCCCCTTCTCTCCACCCCTACCCTAGAGCCCATTTACTATGATTACCAATAACAATAACACTGCCATTATCTTTTATTATCGCATTTTCCCAAGGCCCTGCCAGCTCTTACAGACTTTGATAAAGCTACAAAACAGCTCCTGTTTCAAGCCTGTATATGGGCTGCCTTGGCTCAGAATTCCCTTAATAGTCGCAGTTTGTTTGGGTATCTGACTAGAATCGACATAAACGGCAATGGTCCACTAAATAGATAGTAAAGTGTTAAGCCACCTGAGACTGTTTTACTGCAGAGGGCTGCTGGAAGGTTTCCAGATTGGTATTTAACACAATCCTTGTGTCGCTCTACTCTTAAAAGTTTTGATTTAAAGAGAGAAAGGAGGGGGGCAGCACGTAGATAAACATAATTAAACTTTAATCTAAAGTTGGTGGATGAAAGTACATTTCCGCAGTTCACTTTCATTGCAGGCAAATGCATTCTAGTGCTTTCCTTAACCATTTTACAGCCTCAGAATTCACACTACGAGATTATAGCCCAGATTTTCCACTTGCTGACAGTTTTTAGAGATCGCTGACAAAAGCCCCAGATCAGAAGCAAATCTGAGATTGCTCAGCGCTCACAAATCAGATCTCGATTGCATTGACAGAACTATTAAAAGATGTGATCCAAAAGCTAACTAATGACTCACAGATGCCCGAAAGACATCAAGCAGGCTAAATATCTGGTCATGTCAATGAGCTACAGCCAATAAGCTGGTCGAGTAGGAGAGGCCTGAGCACTGGAGCAGCAGCCACAAACCATTCCTTGTATTTTCACTGTAAATCAATGCACAAACAACTTGTTTCTTGCGGACATAACAGTGTTTCCCACACATATATTTAACTTGGGTGGTCCGCCCAGGTATATTAACAGCTGCCCACGTAAATTAAGCGACCCAATCAGCATTTTATAGGCTACTTTATTTTTATTTATTTTTTAAAAATCTGTTTGCGAGAACAACGCCATCCGCGATCGATTAACTAAGTGACAATCAGCCCTCGCTCTTCCCCTCCTGTCTACTGTCAATCACACAGGCTTTGCAGACAGAAAGACGCTCTCTGGTATTACATCCCTCCTGTAAACGCACTGATTGTGATGCAACCTCTCCTATTAGATGAAGACCCACTTATGGCGTTGTTTTGTACAAACTTGTAAGTGCACCTGGTTGTTGCGATGTCAATCGATGCACCTTGGTTTTGATCGGCTACATAATGAACAAGCTGCTTCCACACGCGGCTCACCTGCTGTTAAAACTATTAAAACTTGTGTAGTGTGAGCAGTGCAGCTATCTGAAGAATTTAAAAGTCGTGCAGTCTAACCAATTAAGTATAAAATGTATAGCTTTTGGAGAATTACGGTTCATGGCTACTTAGCTCTCCAAATTTTACCTGTGCAATGAGCTAGTCCTGGTCACAAAAATTGACAACACAAGACGACAAATTGCTCAGACAGACTACAGGAAGTACTATAAATGTCGAACAATTCCAAAAATGCAACTGACTAAGATAGATGCCACTAGCACACATGTTTTCCTTCTGACCGTGTTGATGACTATGCATTCCAGAGGAGCTGTGCCGGTCTTGTCAGGAGCTGTACCGACCTTGTTTCACCTCCCAGTAGCATGACTCAGCCCTCAACCTCGATTCTCTCCTCCTGGGGTCCCTTGTTTATTATGTCACAAAAGGCTAGTCACACTCCTGTAACGGTGGCTCGCCCCGGAGAAAGTCAGAATCCAGCTGTAGCCGAGCCCCCCTCATCCCTCTCGTAAATGAGCATGTCCAATCTACCCACTGTGTTTCATTAAAACCAGACTACATCAATCAGGGCCTGAACTTTAAAGGCCAGGTCCCCTCTCCAGCAACATGGGAGAAAAACACGGAGCAGTTAAAGTAAAGGACCTCACACTGAACACGCACTCCAACGCTCATACACTTAACACCACATTTCTTCTGGCGGACCACACATCGCAACATCAGTCCGAGACCACACAGTAGGTCTCGTAAGGCCGACAAAAGACCTCGTAAGACCTCACACCGGGCCCTAGCATGATTCGATAGGACCTCAGAGAATCCCACACCTGTAACTCCGCAAACCGCTTAGTGACTCTACTGAATAGCTACTGTAGTCCCAACACAGCAATTAGAAACCTGGAAACTGTTTAGACCCGTGACCGTTTGGACATTTTTTACTTGACAAAATTAAGTGCAAAGGAAGTGTTAGATCCGCTTTAACCCGGGGGCTATTTTCCCAATGGTGAGAGAAGCAGAGAGGAAGAGCCAAGAACACATAGCAGGAAGCTCAGGGGGGATGCCAGATGGACGGACGACAGGATGGATGGGTAGATAAACGAGTGGAGGCCAGGCAACAAGAGGGGGAGACTGGGAAGGAGTCCCATGGGTGGGGACGGGAAGGCAGCCTCGTGATGGAAAGCTTTCAAACTCCTTTCATCGGCTGCCTGAGGACTGGAGCTTTACAAGAGCAAGATGAGCCGGCGCCACTGGAGCTGCTTGGCGCTCCTCAACGAAACCCAGACGCAGAGACAGAGCAGGACCCTATCACCACTCCACCCACTCTCTGCACCCGCCCCAAACACCAGCCCCAGTCCTCATAGACCTCAGCCTTGACTTTGTACACAGACACTTCATAGCAAAGCTCAGCTGCAGTCGTCACTGTCTTGTTAGCCATTACTTTTTGGATTGCAACTTTGATCATTCTCCTTTTCAAAATCCTGATACTGATACCAGTTTATTAATATTCATTTCAGAATTTAAAAGCCAAGTAGAGGGGTCTCAGCTCTGAGTAATGTCACTGCTTGCTGTCTTTTTTATCAGTAACTGGAGGAAGTAATGAAGGTCAGGTATACTCACACTACCTTGAATTTTTAGGGATCATGAAAGACTGAGATTAAGTAGATTTAGAGAGGGTCTTTGGTCTTACCAGTCCACACTAAGAGATCGTCTCCTGTAGGATGGAGGTCTGTCTGCTGAGGTTTTCTCTGCTTTGGGCACACGTTCTTTGAGGGATAGACGATGGGTAAATTTCGAGATCCCGGACTCTGACCTTGGGGAAAAAGCAAGAATAAATGGATCAGAATGAGTCTCTACTTATTGGTTTACACATGTAGCTTGGGCAATCTTCAAGGAACTTTCTGTCTTGCACAATATTCCCTTGTCATACATTCTACATTCTTAGGAAGGAGTTCAAAAGTAGTTAACATCCACTCTTTATATATAAATAAATACATGAATAATTGGTAATAAGAGATCACTGGGACTGGTATTTGTACTGTGGGTTTATCACCTCCAGTGCAATAGAAATTCTCTGCACCAAAAAGTTAAAATATCCAGCCAGGGTTAAATATTGCCAGAGAACACAAATGTTTTTCTCTTATGCCTAAAACCAAACTCAGTTTAGCAGAAATCACAATACTCAGTGGAAATGTAGCCCATGAAGTTGATAAACAGCGTAACAATGCTGCAGTTCCCAGAGGAAACATTAGGTTTCAGGGAAAGCCGCATACTTCCTGCCTAATTTTCTCCAAATCTTTTTCACATTAAAAAAAACGTGAAGTCACACACATTTTAATCTCCTCTACTGGGCTGCCAATGTCCCAGTTCAACTTTTCGCTCAAAATTAAAAACAGGAAATGTAATATTTCTTCCTTTCCAGCCCGGGATACATTTGATGAGACTCAGCACTGCAATATTGCTGTGGTAACAGTGGGGACTAATCAAAATGCAATAATATTCTCTATCAACGAGCCAAGCTCACAGAGGCACATTGCCGGAGCACAGAAGAGTATGGGATGTTAAGATTCTCAAGACTTATTATCAAAGTTTTTTTTCATTTTTTAATAAATGTAACCAAAGGGAATAAAAATCTGTAGAGAACATTAAGGTAAGTTAAACATACTACAAGGATTTTTTAACTGATTTCAATTTAATACTGAGGCCTCTGCATGATCTACATAAGCAAACAAGACCATCAGCCAGAAGAGTGGCTATTCGATATAGTTATTCATGATGCCTGCCACCGGGTCAGATTCTGAAAGTTAAAACTATCTTCTATGACAGATTGCTAAGGTTGATTGAGGAGTCTCACAGCCTGAGGAGAGAATCAGCTCTGTAGTCTGGTGGTACTGCAGCAGATACTTCTGTATTGTCAGATAGCAATTGATTTATAACATAACATTATATGTTGCCTTTGCTACCAGGCTGTATCCTGCTGTTGGTTTAATATTATACAGACATAATATTACAAGGGAATATTAATAACTTTCTCACCAAAATTACTTTAACTATGGAAGCCCGAAATGGCCATGGGTCATATTATTTCCTCCATTTTCTCATGATAACGAGATCACAAGTTATTTACGTCATTATCACAGAATAACAAGTGGTGTTTGCCTGAGATAACAAGATAATTTTCTCGAGGAGTACACATTATAAGGGCAAAAATTCATGTGGTTTGCTTTGAAACTCCCAAAACCCACCCCACAGAGCAGTGTGTGTAATGGTCACTCTTGTGAATCTTATGAAGTCATTTTCTCATGACAAATAACCTTGTTAAATCAGGGAAACAACATTTGTTATCTCGTGATAATGACATAAACAATGTTCGTGGATTTTTTTGGTTTTTTTTTCAGATCTCAAGAAAATTATCTCGTCATCTCAGGAAAATAAATGTAACTCGTTATCACAGGAACATGGAGGAAATAATATGTTCGACCCATGACTGTTTAGGGCATCCAAATCTGTTAGCTGTAGGTTTACATGAAGGCTAGCTTAGGAGTACAAATGGCACTCAAATGTTTACTTTGTTTCGCCATTATCATATTACAGTTAATAATCTTACAAAGCCACAAATAGATACATAACCGCATCGCTTTGCATCCTGCCAACAGCTGTGTTTAAAAAAGAATTAGATGTGTCTTTCTTTCACTTGCTTACAAAAGAAAAGCATGTGCTAGCCAGATCAAGATCTGTATGACAGTAAGCGGTGGAAACACTACCACTTCTGTCCACAGGGGCCGCCAGAATAAACATATCATATTTTCTTGTAGCTGCTTTAAAGCACTGAAAAACCTTATAAAAGGAATTTTCTACAGGTCTTGCCATGAACATTTTTATTCTAATTGAATGACAGACGATCGCATAAAATGATGCCCAAGCATTGTCATCTTCACTCACCTAATCTCACACACATGCTGTTTCCATTTTATAATGAAATGATAAAACATTCCTAATACTGACTCATACGTACTCGCACACATACATGGCTTGCCTCTCAACATGAGCCAAAAAGCGTTTTAGTCTCCATGGTGAACCCAGTTGGAGACAAACTGCAGGGATGGTTGGATTGAGGGGAGCACAGACTACTGGGGTGCACCCTGTCACTCAAAAACAAAACCCACTGTCCTTTTCTGTGAGATGTTGCAGAAATAAGAGTTCACATAAGGCTTTGATAAAACCAGGATTGATGAAATCGCACACAATAGGTCATGCCGTTACTTTGATTACTGAACAGTGACATGGATGAATGACAGTGTGGTAATGCGTCCAGTTGCACTTAATTCAATTGCCAAGTTGGCATAATGTCACATGCTCATATTTTGGCATCCTGATGCAGAGGTCTGACAGGACTTCGAATGAGTTATTCAGATGTTCCTGTCCAAGAGACTGCTTTACTTCAGAAAGAGGACAAAAGGTCTGAGTCTCCTGTCAAATGTCATGCTTACAGTATATGAGAGACTGATCAGATCTAAGAGAACGATTACACAAAAAGATCAATTGGATCAAGACCTTTGATGAATTATGGTCTTGTAAATGTTCCCATAGGTGTAAATAAAAGACTGCTTTGACTTTGGAAATGGAAGTAAAACCATCTTAAAGTAACAGATGCATGCCAACCAGGCTTTATTTTTTAAGCTGATATAAAAATAAATAAGATGGCCTTATTGCCTAATTGTATTACATCCATCACTAAAAACAGGCAGCATCCACATCCTTGACAGGCATCATCAATCACCATTGTCTGAACACCAACTTAGAAGCAGGATGACAAATGAAGAGTGCCTTTTGACATTCAATAAATCTTTCACAGATTGATAGTGGGCATTAAATCAAAGCATCTGGATCACACACTAGAAATAAACCTTCAGTATAATCATACAAAATACTTCTAAGAAAAGCTTCTCTATTGGACATTGGGAGGCATTTCCTCTTCATAGAAATAAAAACCCTGAAAATATTATCTCATGCTCTACAACAGATTCTCCTTCTTCTTCTTGAGAGCAGCTGTTTCACTATAAAGACGTTGCCATAAGCTGAGATGAAAATACACGAGTTCTCATTCAAAATGACCTCATGCTATGGCTTATCTAGTAGAACAACCCCCCAGCCTTACTGCCTTCGTTCCCACTCCTACACCCTCAACTACTGTTTCCTGACCCTCCGCCAGCTTCTCCAAAGAGTTGGTTGACCTCGAAGACAAAGAGGCATATTTTCCTGTATGAATCACACAGATGGGGTGTGGGATTTTAGTCAGATGGCAGAGCAACCCCTAATTGATGGTATTAAGTTAGGCTGGGCTTCTTCTTCTTCAAGGGATTTTAATTAAATTAGTAGTGATGCCGTGTGCCTGTCAGCTACTGCCAACCATTGATGCTAATATCCCTTTACGTAAACTGTAGATTTTGCTGGTCTGAGAAATTCTGATTCATAAATAGACCTCAGGAGTGATGGTTTGGATCATCATTGGTTGATAATAATTGCCTTGGTTAATATAGATCTAATATGTTTGGCCTGTGACCAATAGTTACATTAAGAGTTCCCCGTAAAACTTCAAACAAACTTTTGGATCAAACGCATGACACGACACAACCAGGATAATGACTTCAATGCCATGAAAACACACAGGATCATGACTTCAAAGACGCGGGGGCCAGTGGACATAGAAGAGGACTCAGGGAATCCCTTTGAGGGGTTTAGAGGCAAAATGGACATGCGAAGCAGGTGGGTTTCTGTGGAGGGGATCTGCTGGCAACTGCCTCTTGGCTCCCTGAGAGCCTCGACCCTGGCTCCGCCCCATGCAGCTGTCCCTGATAACATCATCACAGCAGGCGCACTGCGATGATGCAATCCCCTTGAAGGCCCGCGCAGGATATCCCGGTCGATTATCCCCTCATGGGAATTATTTTCTCTTTCATTTTAAAGGTGTTGATTGCTGTTGAAGTCAGTCATTTGATTGATAGTTTTTCCTTATGGAACCGAGGCTAGCGGAGGATGCATCAAGTCAAATCACTAAAGATGATCTGACCTTGCAGTCATGTGATCCTACAGTATACACAGCCAGCCAGTCCTTTGGCACCTGCCAGACTGTCCTGTCCTCTTAGAAGAAAAATCCTTTAGACCTACTGAGGCAATGTAGGCACATCTGCATGTGCCTGTCCCTTGTCATTTCCCATCTCACACATCAGCCGCTTTGCCCTGTTCTCACTAAACACAAAGGATATTATATCAAATCATTTTAGACCACATGCAAAACGGATGCAGATCACCCACTGAGCAAAGCTGCACAGCATGTGCATCAAATTGACAGCAGCTCTGCAGAGGAAGATATCTTAAAACTATTTTCTATTTTACTGGGATACTTCATATATAATTTTTTTTTTGTCAGTTTGTCTTTTATGTAGCTACAAGTGCTTTACAGTGTGGCTCTAGAAAGTCCTGATGACTTGGTGATAATCACTAATCCAGGTAAATGTCTAAACATCTGGATTGGCATAACATTTTGAACATACAGTTCCAGGAAGTTGTGTTCTCAGAACTTTTGTGATATTTTCCCGTAGCCCCACTATGTGGCAGACTTTGAGTAAATTGTCTCAACAACTACTGGGTAGATACCATGAAATGTGGCACAACACATTTGAACAGGGATGCCCAAACTTTTTCCCTTAAAGGTCCATAATTGAAACTTAATGGAGGGCAACAGGCCAAAAGCAAATACCTATTGTATTGTATTTTATTGTAAAGATGCAAAATGGTCCTATGATTCCAATTTTCCCATTTTGTGCAATTTGGCGCCCCCCAAAGTTTCTGAGTGTGACACCACTGTCGTAACTACAAATCCCAGGTCTGAAACAATTTGTCAGATGTAATATAAGTGCTAACTACAAACAAAACCCAAGTACATGAGGACATGAATTAAACATGTATGTAACACTGTGATCCTATCCTCTCACTAGAGTTACATAGTGCAGAAACAAGTGATAGGGGAGTGGACTTGCTGAGACAGAGACACCCATGTTCCACTAAAATGATTTTGAAGTTTTTGTAAGGTAAAAAGTTACATTATGTTGCTTTAAGAACAACAGCATATAAGTAAATTTACTTCTGGAGGAGGCGGGGCTATGTGGACACTGCAAAGGTGCATGTGTCAACATGCTGGGGAATAAATAGTGAAAGTGAAGGTAGTGATATTTTTGACAGCACTAGCTCAGATTATGAAAAATCTAATTCAAAAAGAAAAAGAAACAGCATAAACAGTCATTTATTTTGCATATTTAAAAATTTAAATATATTTATTTATGTATTTTATTTTGGCTGGAAACATCTGGTAGGCCAAATCAAACCTTAATGCTGACCACCTTTTGCCTGAAGGCCCCCCTTGGGGCAGCCATGTACTTGAACATTAACATTTGTTTTTGACCGAATACTTGAAAAACTGCAGGCATTTCTGCCTCTGCAACTCTTTAGTATAGTTTATTGCTATAAGCAAATGCTAGCACGCTAACACTATAAACTAAGATGGTATACATGGTAAACATTTCCCTATCAATCATCAGCATGTTTGCCATTGTGAGGATGTTAGCAGGCTGACATTAGCATTTAGCTTAAATACCCAAATACAACCTCAGAGAGCTGAATTGGGCTATTTTTTATTATGATGATAACCACTTGGAAGGAAACAAAACTGGAAAGTATATTTTCACAGCTGTTAATCACACATAAAATTCCAATCTTAGCCTTTTGTGAAATTTATATTTGATTTAATTTTCTAATAAAATCTTTTGTCCATCCTTTTATAGCCCCAGTGACTACAAGATGTGATGACTTTTCCTAATATATCCCTCCAATGTGAAAGCCCACCACTGCCTCGCTGCAATGTGACTTAGATTATGATCTTGCCAGCATTAGTAACTTTCCCCAGTCCTGCAGCACAAGAGTGCTTTTGTCAGCTCTGAATGGCTTGTGCGGCGATACGGAGAAAATGTTGACCTGCGCTCACATACACACTTCAGACCCTCACACACACGTTCACACTGTCACCACGAAGGATCGCTTTCTTGCAAACAACTCACCTAATGTCACTTTCCCTCTCTGTTCTGTTGCCATGGCAGCAATTAACTGTTCAGAGGTATTCATGTGCAGAACAAATTCTGCTAAAGAACCGATTGTTCTTGCTCACAGTACACAAAGCTATCGACTGTGCACTTTGACCCCGCTCATAGCCTCAGTAACCCACTGCTATTTGAGAGCGGAGTTAAGACTGCGTGGAATTCTGGAAAAAACCACCACAGCTGAAAGACGTTGAACAGTGAACTGCAGGGAGAAGCTTATTTACACTGTAGACAAATGTAATTATTGTATAAGTGTGTTATTTTAGATGAATATGTAATTTATGAGTTATTTCTTTGTAAAAGTAGTGATACAAATACAATTTTAGTATTACATTACTTTATTTTTTATTGTTCAAAACATTATATTTACATATGTGATTATTGGTAAGTAATAAGACAGGCATGCTCTGCAAAGCTTCAGATCATACTCATGTGTTTCTACAGGGATACCACTGGAACCAGCAGAGAGCTATGCATTACACAATCTACGTGGTCTGTCTGAGGTTGGGCTGCCCTTAACCACAGATCGCATTTCAGATTACTAAGGCACAGACACTGTAGTAAATCATAAGCAGGACAGACAAATACCTGACCCTGTTTCGGCAATTATGGGCAATGGCTGCCTACCTAAAACAACTATTTTGGAGAGGAGGGAAAACAAAGCGCTAGGATTTCTTTCATCTCTGTCTCCTGCTACGGCTTCATATTGCTGCCAATGGAACTCTAATACACCAAAAAGAATGTGGGCACCCACCCATATAACAGATACATGCAAATTAAATGGATGCAAGCACACACGCTTGCTAGCGTGCGCACCCACACATAAACAAACCCAGTTTAATTCAGGAACATACCCCTCAATGTGTTTCATTAGGCAAACAAAAAGGCTTTCAGTGGTCCAATCATAAAAGAACGCAGCCAAGCTATGAACATTGCTAATTAAAATCCGCTCAAAGAAAGCCTTGTTTTCCACTCACCATCTCCATCCAAACCCATGTCTGTGTGTACGTCTCTCTACATGGTGGAGGCCGCTTTTATTTCACTTGGACCGCGGTCCCACCAGTAAAACATACTGATATTTCTTCAGGCTAACAAGCTTTTCCTTCAGTTGTGATACGATTACATTATCTGAATTGCTCGGAGTGTAATGTTTAATCGTTGGTAGCAGTGGGGGTCAATAAATGAGAAGCAATATCACAGTCGTCTGTTGCATAATATCTGGGGCACTCTGGAGTCTGATGAATCTGGCTTGTGTCTTACTATAAAGTATGAAGCAAAAATGATACAGCGCGTGACTAAAAACAAGTCAACACAGAGCGCATATGTTGATGAGAAGGGTAATTCTTCTGGCACCCAAAGGAGAGGGGAGGCATTTAACAGCCAGCTAATTGCCTTGACAAATAAATCTTAACAATAACTGCCTCAACTTCAAGTGCTAATGATCTCATCATA
This sequence comes from Pagrus pagrus, assembly GCF_965226575.1. Classification (NCBI taxonomy): domain Eukaryota; kingdom Metazoa; phylum Chordata; class Actinopteri; order Spariformes; family Sparidae; genus Pagrus; species Pagrus pagrus. Next base: position 14,468,631 of record NC_140208.1, on the reverse strand, counting down.
ATGCTACGTGCCAAGGAAGGGACTCTGTATCACCCTCATTCGCTGTCAATCCACCCACTATAGATATTTCCCTCCATCTCTTCATCTGCACGATTCTGGGTCACACTCATCATGTCATCAAACGCCTCACTTTTATTACTTTGCTTTCTCTCACTCCTTTTTTTCCACAGAACTGGCACACATGGTACAAAATTTGTCGGGGAGACAAAAATGAGGGATGAATTCAGCGCCTTTTTTCTCTTTGGTTGGCTCCCTGTGGTGTTGGGTTTTGATACCATTCCCTCTGTGTGCCCCTCTGCGTTTGATGTGTGGCATAAGGCTGACTCAACACAGTGAGATATACCGATGATGGATTTGCAGTCAAATTAATCTTGAATTGAGCTGACAAGCGCATGGAAGCCAGCAAACTATTAGAGGCTGTAGCTGAAGTAGCATACCACTGAGAGAAAAGGGGGCAAAGCAAGCGGCACCAGAGATGGTTTTCTCTTTCCACTCGCTTTAGGTTAGCTGGGATAATAATGTGAAAGTGATTTGGAGGAAACTGATCTGGGGTAATTTAATAGCTATCACATCAGGGAGATGTGGTAACGGGCGATTTAACATACAGCAGCAGACACACATGAGTGCGCTACACACCTTCAGTACAAAGACACACGCACGATAATGTCAGTTGCTTCCCGAATTCAAGTTGAGCAGAGGCACTGACTTAATTAGTGGGCCACAATCCAGGAAAGACATACAGTAACATAATAACGTTCAAGTGTCTGGGGAGCTGGACTTATCTGATTGAACCTGAAAGACTTAGCGCTGCTGTCAAAAATCTGCAGCGACCTGACAACAGTCCCCAGTTGTCACACCACAACACATAACATCACATGACACTGTAACCCACGAATAATTCTGCACAGAATCTCATAATTCTCCGCATAAAACTCCAGCTGGTCGCAGAAAAGCTGATAAAACCTTGTGGAGCCTGGATCTTAACCCCCTGAATCAGTACGCTGCTGGCCTGTAAGGACTCATGGCTCACTGGCTGACGTGCTAAATAGTGAATAAAGAGTGAATATGAGAGTGTTCATGTATCCCAATCTGAGTACATCTCTTTGCAATTTGCAGTAAATATGCTATCATTTATGTGAATAAGTCTGGATAGCTTATGCAAGTCCATGGTTGTGGATGCGTGTACCAGCCTCAGTTCTAGACTGAGGTTTTAGGAGGCCTGGCCTGACGGAGGTGGACACCCCTCTGGTATTATGTTTATGGCCTTGAAACAGCTTTAAACATAGACACACACACGCACAGGGCACCCCACTTTTCCCCATCAACCCACAATTGAGCACGGCGTCTAGATTCCAATCAGGGTCGAGCCAGCAGACTGAGGGGATTATTTATGCTGGAAAGGAGAAGGGAACCTCGAGGAGGGAGAGGGGACGTGTGCGTGTTTCTTGCATTTCCATACTTGTGAGAACCAAACGTCTATGTTGTGGACAGAACGTTGAGCAAAATCCTTCAAAGACAACATTTTTCCACAATTCAAAGAACTCATTTGCAGGTTGGGTTTACAGTTTAAAGGATAAATTCACCCAAAAATGACAAATTCAGTCATCATCTACTTACTCTCATGCAGATGAAGTTTTGTATCCCACAAAACATTAGTGGAGCTTCACAACGAAACAGTTTTGTAGCATTCTCCAAAATAAACTGAAGTAGATCATGACTAATTTTTTTAAAACATAAAAACAACTGGAGAAAAAACACACAACCACATTCATTTGAAAAGACGTTATTTACACCCCTTTTTAAAGGTGCAAAATATGAGAATTGGCCACCTGTCAAATTTATTCTCAAAACAGCTACAAGGCAACATATTACCAGAGTAATGCTAACTGCTGGTAAGTGTAGCTACCCTTAGCTAGTTAGCTTAGTTGGCTGTGCCTCTAGTGGCTTGGGGAGTATTGGTGATTACACCACTGACACGGGAGCTTTAGGCCAACGCGGGCTAGCTAGTTAGCATGCTAGCTACAGTATCTCTGCAGATATCTCTGCAACACAGTCCGTAGACGTCATAAAGTCAAAAATGTTATTCCTTCACATTATGTTGACAAATATAGTTATTTTTTAAAAATGTTTTAAAATAAAAATTCTTATTATATATATTGCACTTTTTAGAAAAAAATCTTCATTGTAGCTACTGAGAGTTAACATGCACTCGTTTGAAGTGGGTGCACGTGCCTGTCAAGGGTGTAAATAACCTCATTTAATTCAATTTGGGATCTCTGGATACTCTGATTATGCCAGACAAGTTGTAAGGAGCCATTTTATGTTTGTGTTTTTTCATTTTTATGTTTACGTTTTAAACCAAGTCCCAAACTACGCCAGTTGTTTAGGAAAATGCTGCAATGCTGTTCTTGTTGTAAAGCTCTAGAAATGTTTTGTGGACTAAGAAACTTCACCCAGCTTTCCATTGGCATCGGGATGAGTAGATAATGACTCAATATTCATTTTTGGATTAACTTTTCCTTTAAGATACTATTAACAGGTTTAGGTTTGGAGAAGAGTTATGACTAAGCATTTAGTGGAGAAAGCTTGTGATGGGTATAGGAGCTGGGAAACACACATTCACATAGACAGACACACCAACAATACGCCTTTCAGACAGACAGATGTGACGTGGGTTAAACCGGCGCTGGCGGTCAATTTTATGTGAGTCAGCGTGCATCATCCATATTGGCTTGGTGACCGTCCACTCGATCTGGTTGAATGCGAGTTGGCGTTTATATTAGGGAGGAGAATCCAATTTAATGTTATTGAGGTTTGAACGGCATTAACAAGTACTTAACAAAACAAAAAAAATGTTTCTTTTGGTTGGCAGCGTGGAACTAAACGCAGAAATGTCTGACCTGATGGGTTATGAGGAACGCCTGAACATTGCATTGTCTACGGCCTTATTGAGGTCTGGGGCAGAAAGGAATGATGATGCTACGGTGAATCCTCCCTTGAGTCTTACAACTTCATAGGTCATGTCCTAAAATTGAAGGAGAGTCCTGTAATGAGAATTAAGAAATGCAGAAGCTTCAGCTGGCCGCCATTATGGCTCTGACTGAGCAATGCTAGTAAAATAGTTTAAGGTTAAGTGGAGGACAACTCCTGATGAGAAAAAAGCAAACCTGAATTTGTTGGGATTGAAATGCTGAGTTGGCTTGTTCGTACCAAACGCAGTTTAATCCCGAAATCATATGAATGATTGTAAGCCAGGGAACTGTGAGCGTCCAAAGTGCTGATGTTTTTGGGAAAGCTGATCACATTTTGATGGGTGGTTTCAAACTGGAGGGAGAGGCTGGGTAAAGGCTTCAGCTTGTTGTGCAACATAATAGAAACACATTTTCCCTGAGAATTCCCTCAGCCAATGTGGCTGTGAGGACGGGCTGTTTGTATGTTCGGCTGTTACATGTGTGTGAATGCTTTTGTATCTAATGGCAGAATGGAAAAGGTTATGCACTCCTGCTAATCAAGCACTCCAATTTAAGCTCTCTCCCCCTCTCTCTCTCACACACACACTAACACGTGCACGCACACACAATTATGGCCAGGATGCCTTACCAAAACAATGACTGTCTCTGCCTGCTCAGTTCTCTGGCCTGGCAGCTTGCTCTTGGGAAGTTCTCAAACAACCCCAACATCACTGCAGCCAAGCCACATCAAAGAATCCCCCGCACACACTTACACACACACGCACGCACACCCACACACACTGATAGAGGGATAAATGCTGCTAACATTCACACAAGTCTACGCTATATTTGTGAGACACACACTGGATCAACAGCATGCGTACAAACACCCTTTGCTGACGAGAACATGTGCGCGCGCGCACACACACACACACACACACACACACACACACACACACACACACACACACACACACACTAGATCAACTGTACAAATACTCACACACACTCAGATAGTCCGCCAGCGGCAGTCTCCTCCGGCCCGCTGACTTAGCTCCCTCTCCTACCACCGTTACCACTATTGTAAATACTGCTCAATATGTATTTACACTGGGATTTCAAAATCCTGGAAAGAAAATGAGGTGAAAAGAAGAAAAAAAAAGGCTGGAAAAATGAAGGAATGTGTTTCACGTCGGTCAGACAGCGGGAACCCTCAGTCCTTATTATCTTTTTGCTAGAATTTGCCTTGGATTGTCCCTCTGGGGGACGAGACGGAGTAATGCGGTGGGTCTTCTCTCTGTATGTCACTTTCTGCTCTGCTTATTTCCAACTGATGCAAAAAGCGGAGCTAGAAAGACATGAGGCCGGACAGATACTACTTTTACTTCCCTGAATATAACTGTTAATTCTTCTTTTAGCATTAGAAATGTTAAAGCTGAATTGGCAGGTGTGTATATCTACTTGTGGTTTGTAGCTCACTGACCTATGAGTTTAAGATAGTAATGCTGCCCTCTGGTCTGACACACCAAAGTGATTTCTGTGACAGCTTTTGAAAAATGTCAATGTAGAATTTTGATAAAGACAGACAGATGCATAACCTTTTGCAAATACGCCTTCTCTGGCACACTGTACATGTCAATACTAGGAGAAAAGGGAGCATTCGATTGAGTGATTAACTTGCAGGCTACAGAAAAGTGGTGAGAATATTTTAAGTGCTCGGAAAGTAAAACTTCATCAATTTGAAAATGTCTCTGAAGGTTCAATTAAGAAAAAGCCCTTTATGTCTAATACTATATACACCTAATAGAGGCTCTCTACAGTTATTTTACTGTGGAACTGGGAAATTATACTCAACTATATGGTTTTATTACCTTAACACAACTAAGTAAAACAATAAAAAAAATATCCTTTCTTTCTCACCTTGAGGTATTTCAACTCTCTCTTTCTCGCTCTCTCTCTCTCACACACACACACACACACACACCTACATCACCACCATATGAGAACAATTACACAGCCTGCTCCCATGAATAAATTAGTCTAATCAAGCTCTCTCTTCCCTGACATCCGCACCTAAATCCCCTTCCTCATGAAAAAGCAGAGCATCCCCCAGCCTCCAAGAACCCACCAGCACACCATCCTTCCATTATTTATCCCTTCCTGTATGTACTGTCTGCACTGAGCATAATTAGAAGAGAAAAAGTAAAGTTTTCTTTTTTGGAATCGGGTATGTATGTATATATATATGCATGCTTTCATTAGGAAGGGGAGCTTCAAAAGACAAAGTGCATAAAATGTAGTAAGATCCTGAGTGTATATAAAATGGAAAAAACTGTCAAAACCACCAAATGCATTCTGAAATGCACAGTAAAGAATAAAGCAAATAATACCAATTAATTGCCCAATAAATAATTTCAGCAAACATGTATACTTGTTGGAAACCAGTTGCATCTCTTGTGCGGCCTTTGAGTTTGGTGTGCATAAACATAGTTGTCACATAAGACGTTTTAGCACACCTGCTTGTAAGCCTAACAAACGCCATCTGAACCACTTGTAAATGATCCAGTGAGTCCATCCGAAGGTTAAAAGAGACACAACACAAATTTGTGACAAACGAGTAAGAGGATGAATGAATGGACGAACAATACCCTGTACATTCCTGTCGTTTGATTTTTGACAGTTTGAGGAACACTTGCATTATATGTAAGAAATGCCTGTATATTATCATTGTTCCTCTGGTTAATGATTATTTTTAGGAGAAAAACAAGTATGTGTGTGCATATATTTACACTTCTCTTCATTTATGCTCATTCACATGTTTCCGTTGGCGCAAATAAATATGTGGCAGAGTATATTAAACCCTCTTCCAGTCTGTGTTGGGAAGACTTCTTTTACCCGACACTCCATAATGATTCTCCTGTCCATGAATACAGCTGCCTGTCTCCTGGCAACAGATGTCTCCCACTCTGGCACACTGAGTGCTCGCTGTGCCAACACACCTGGCACGTTAGACACATCGGATATGAAAAAAAAAATTAAATATTACATCTAATGCATGATGCAACTCACGGGCCACTGTCAGGGACTTATAGAGCGAAGAGAGTTCAGCCTCAGACACTCAACATACACGACCACACATATAGACAATCACCACAATCACGCGTTTTCACCGTTGGGAAACTCTCAGTCAATAAGTGATCTTCTTGGATTCAGCTGGATTATGTTTCTTCATTTTTTGTTTGTCTTTGGGATATCACACACACACAAGTCTCACACACATGCTCTATACACACTCATACAATCCCCTATATTTAGATGGAAAAGCCCTGCTGCTATGAAACTACGCTTAGACCCTTCAAATGAGCAGCTGATAACCATTTACCTTGCGAGGCAGCTGGATTCGCAAGATCAGCAGATCGAGAAGCATCCATCTTGCCTGCCATCAAGTTATGTTCTTGTGGCGGAACCAAACTGATCCATCCTATGAGGAACTACTGGCAGCTGTTAGTGAAGCGACTCTAGAAAACAACATTGTTGGCACCTTAACAAGTTAGCATCGATGCTGCCAGCAGCAGTTATATCAGAGCTGGAGAGTATTTCTTCACTGAAAGAAGAGCAAAGAAGAGCACTGAAAGCTTTTCTCAATGGAAAAAATGTTTTTACTGAACTGCTTCAGTAGTCTGAATTACCAACTGGCTACGCTGGCAGTGCTCTCTTACTGTTGATCTGACTGGCTGAAGTCACAGTGAAGCCAGAGGCCTTGAGTAGCCAATCATCACATGATTCACAGAGACTTCAGATAGTTCCAGGAAGTTCTAAGAGAAACAGAAGTACGATGTTTGGCAGTTCGTCGTTTATAAATGATTTAATGATTGATTGATTTATGATTTATTGATTGATTGATTTACAGTACCGGCCTGCTAGTGTATGGAACTAATGAGAGGCTCTGCGAACAATGCTTTCCTATTGGAGGAAACGGAGGTCAAGCTACTCTCTCTACTCAGATGCTCTGAGTGAAGTCTGTGATAGATGGTGACAGAGAGACAGTTTATCCAATCACCAAGTACTTTTTGAAAGTGGCTCCTTGAAACAGTTTCAAGCAGCAATTTCCCATTTTGGTTCAAAAATGTACTCTAGGAAAAAATGAACAGAAGTTTTACAAATTGAAGCCTCAATTCAAAGCTTTCAAAGGAAACTAGGTGCACAGATCCTTCTGGCTGCACTGCTGACAGGAGAAACAGACAGGGGAGAGATATATTGTGCAGATAGGTATGTACTGTATGCCCATGGCTTTGGTTGCTGGGCAACTAAAATATACAGCTAATTTAGTTTAATATGAGTTCCCATCTCAGTTGTCATTTGCTCACTGTCAATAGACGGTGCTCTGAAGTGCACGTCAAATGTCGGGTCAGATTTCCATATTTTTCACACGATAATTTAAATTAATTGCATTAAAAATGTTTCAACATGTTTTCCATTAAAATGTCTGGTGTCATTTTATGCACCCCCAGTTTAGTAAAGTAGGATGTTGTGTAATTAGCAAAGACAATAATTAATGAGCCACTGAGCGGATATATTCATAGCAGTGGTTTGTTTGTTCTTATAGAGTCTACAGTATGTTTAGTTTGCAATAATGACATTTAGCACTAAAGGGCAAATTTAATAGTAACAGATCATAAACAGCGGCTTTGCACTAAACAATGATCACATATGAATGCGGGGAAGTAAATTCTCTCCTGCTATTATGTTGTTCCAGCAATCTTCATCTTATTATGATGACACCAGCGAAGATAAAAGGCTTCGTGTTTAAAAGGGTCTTCTCACAGCAAAAGGGTCCACGATGTGAACTCAATCACACCTTCAGTTACGACACAGCCCTCCTTTCACAAAGTAACCTGTGATTGCTTTTGTTCCGTGTAACGAATTAATGCAGACTCCAATTCTGAAAAACTGGAATTACTGAGAGGCATTACTGTCATGAAATGGATTATGGGTAAGGCTCGGACAGATTTAACTTCCTTTTCAAACACACACACACGCACACATACACACTGATATTCACTGCCATTTAAACACAGATGAATCCGGCCAGTTTCTTTAGGAAGGGGGTTACCTTAAAAAGAATTGAGCTGCCTAATATTCTTCTTCAACCAAATTGACATAATCAGCTAAGCTAATAGGGTCAGTAAGAGTAAGAATGCATTCATGGAAAACACATGCCTTATCTGACTCAAGATTAGTGTTAGAAAACAGGCAATATGCTGTAACAAGACTGGTTAAGTGTTAAAGTTACTTATAGCAACAGTTTAGTTGTTGCCACCATGGCAAGAGACTCTCTGAGAGACATTGCTTGTCGACCATGTCTTCTGAAGATGTCCTTTAGTAAAATAAGGAGAGGAAATCAAACACTAAAAGGATGGATTAAAGGACGGTGGAGGTGAGGGAATGGAACTTACTTCTTGCGCTGATTCTCCTTCCGATCAGCCGAGCCCAGACTCTGGAAATAAGAGAAGAAAAACAGACATTACAATCAGCACCAAAGACAGGCACATCGTGGCTCTCCATCGTTACATACAGTGCTCCACTGCATGCTGTAAAACCACGGGTTGGGTCAGAGGGCATGTTTGGTATACGGGTACATACAATACACAGAGCAATTTGTCTTGTATTTTGTTACATCTACCTGATGAATAGCTGATTGCTCGTAGCTGATGGCAGTATTTATACCTCCTTTCACACTAGACAAAAAAAACCCTCTAACACCTGGCTTTTATCTTTCATGGGAACGAGTACAAGTGGCATGTACTACATGAGAAAGAAGCAAGGTGAACGATGAACAACAGAAAAACTGTGTCTAATCCAGAATGTTACCGATTAAGAGTTGAGTGAGTGTGTGAGTGAGTGAGTATTATTGGTTGAGCGTGCAACCAATAATACTTTTTCATTTAATGTCTAAACACATTATGTAGGGGATTGTTAATATAAATAAAGGTGCAGATAAATCACAGCACATATAACAAGACATGTGCAAATGTGCAAAATGTTAATAAAATACCGCTATATGCTTACAACACAATCTACAGATTATATGTTTAATAGCTGTTCTAAGGCAACTGTCTACACACCCAGTTGGTGTTTACCAAAAATATTTTTATTGGCTACTTTTTTTTCCAGAACTGCTAAATTTAGGTGCACCACCGCGACAAATGAAAATGTTTAGTGGCACTTGTTGCGCATGTGCAACCAAAACAGTTGCACCCTGGAGCCCTGGGTATAAGATCTGCTTCTTCACACTGTTCTCGGTTTTTCCGGCGTGTTGGTGATAATGAACGTGACGCACGAGAAAAAAAACCTGGAAGGTCAACTTGTCAATTGGCAATGTGAGAGTAGTCAATCGTCTATTTTTAGCAGGTTTACCTTCATTTAGAAAACCTGCATATACATGATAATTCTGGTGTATAGAAACGGTATTATTTAACTGCAGGTAGAAAAAGCTCCACACGAAGCATACCAGCCTCGATGAAATACATCAGCAAATTAACTGACCAAAAACACAATCCTGTGACGCCAAAACAAAGACAGAGCTTTCCTGCTTTCTCCCTTAATTGAGTTTGCTTTATTACAGTCGAGGTGACCTACAGTTAATGTATGTCTCAACCTCCATCTAATCTGGACATTTATCTTCAAGGCAACACCGATCAATGATCAATGCCACCTTGTATGCGCCAATTACATGGGTAATGACCTTGCCTGAAAAATAATTAGCTCCCTTGGTACAGTTACAAACACTGGATTGACGTTATTCAACATGCATTAATCAAAATGTGGTGTCTGTGTGCAAGTGCATGTCTGTGTGGGAGGCAGAAGGTGAGTGTGAGAGGAGGCAAGAAGAGAGAGTTTAAAAGCCGTTTCCCTGATGATGAAGTGAACTGAGTTCAGAAACTCAAAGCGCGAGAACTTAATGTCCTGCCAGCACTGCTCAACGGGGGACGAATGAACACATCCCTCCAGCAGAGCCAAATTGTTAGGCACAGGTGCACAGCAGCACACACACTGACACAAAAACACACCTATGCACAAAGGTGCAGACACACTCAGAGTACCTCCCTGCATCTTCTGGAGTTGTACAGCTCTCAGGGTTGTCACTTGCTGAGACAGACACACACAAGACACCCTCACACACGCACACACACGCTCAACACATACAGGCACATATAGCTGACCTTAGGCTGTAGACATTTTTGGAGTAAAAATCTGTTGTTGTTTTGCATTTTCATCTTTGTCAGGAAGGCTTTTTCCGGCTCAAATGAACGGGCAAAGCGAATTTCGAGGTCAGAATGAGTCTGCGGCATGAAAATAAGGCCTAATGTCTCAATTTTATCAGAGCATTGGAGCCATTATGGGAGATGTGTGAGTGTTCAGCGACCTTGGTGCAAGTTCCGTCCCTATGAATCTCTGTCAACATGTTTGACTAGGACAGTGCTCGAAGCTTAAAAAATAAGTGAGGAAAAGGCATTCTCTCCCGTTGAATCTCAAACTGAACATCAGAGGGAACTGTTGTTATGAGTGTGATTGTGCGCATGTGTGTGCGCGCTTTTATGTGAGCAGTGCAGTGACATTTCCACCAGCAAGTGACTCCTCTACTCTGCCGTTTTGAGTATGTGTGCGCGCTTTTATGTGTGCAGTGCAGTGACATTTTGACCAGCAATTGACTTCTCTGTGAGTAGACGTCTACATATGAGCTTCATCCTCCTGGTGGGGACAGGATGGACCATACAGAGTGACTGACCTTTCACCTCCCTGCTCCCCCACGGTGCCCTCAGGTAGCGCCACTCTTGCATGGGGGATTAGGGCAGGTGGGTGTCATTTCATTTGAAAGATAGGTCCGCAGGTGGTGAAGGAGGATGACTTCAGAGCCACCTCTAGGGCTGAATTATTAACCACATCAGAACAGGGATAAGGAGGCTGAGACATATATGGTGCACTATGTAGTTTTGGGGCAGAACATTTGGATCAGAAGAGAAAGATCTTTATTGACTGATATTTTTATGCCTAAACAAATTAAATAAACAAACTTTGTTTTCATGACTGAATAAACAAACTGACCTTAAAGAAGAATCCAATTTCATACTGTTTTACTTGGACCCTGCCACCTTTACAATTTCAAACAGTGTTCTGGGGACCTTATGTTCCTCTGAGAACAGCTTGTTCATTCAGTTATGGAAAAGATACATATTTCTGAGTTTGTATTATTACCTCATTAATATTGTAAATATTAAAATTCAGAGTTTGAATTTCCTCTCCAAAACTACATAGTGCCCTGCCCCTTTAATTTCTGCAATGGCGGAAAATTGTCTAAATTGTTTTTTTTACAGGAATAATATTACTACAGAATTACAAGCAGTTCATTGAGATTTCCCTATTCCCCAGATTAATTTCTACATTTTTCAAACAATTATTTTGTGATGTAGCTTGGCTTCAAATTTAAGTCAAATGATATCACCCTGTAATTTTACATTTTAAGTTGATATGAATCTGTTGCTTGGTTACACGTCCATTAGCGAGGGAGCTAAAGCTCGCTATAAAGCTCCATTACGCAGAGTGGAGATGCAGATTTAAGTGAGAATTCTCTGTCATCACTACAAGCGATTGTTACATTGTTTTTCATAAAAATGTAAATTATGGCGGCAAAGTAATAGAAAGTACAACTTCATTATATATAATATATACTGATATTTTCAGATCAGTAACAAAAAGACAGTAACTTTGTCCTTGTTCAATTCTCCATATCACTACATAAAGAAAACACAAGTGCCAAAAACATATACATTTTTTCGACTCAAAAATAGGTTTTCAAGAAAACTGTGTATTTGTAGTTCATGTGAATAAAATTAACCAGTTTTATTTTATATTATCATAAATGAGTTTTGGCCAATCAATTCTGCTTTTAAGATACATTGATGAGAATTATTTGGGTAATCATTGTGATAAAAATATTTCCTTTTCAAATTTTGGATGAGTAGAAGGCAACACACACACCACTTGCTTTTTCTCCTCTGTGGTGCAGGAAATCAAATCAAAGAAAAATGTCAATCCCTGCACACACTGACATGACCTCTGCATTGATTTATTAAAAAAAGGTCGATGTTCTGGCCACAGGGAAAGGGACGTTTCCAAATATCATATTTGTCCTCTTCGAATCGTGCTATAACAGCATCTTACAATATAACTGCTTCCAGGAAGCTGATTAAGCTTAATTTTAAGGACAATATTTAACAAATATACAAGCACTTCCAAATCCTCTGCCAAATATACAGTATGTAAAGTTTCCGTGTGGATTTCATCATCGATCAATCAGCCTACCTAGATGTAATCGATCATTGAATAAATGGCATCAGATGATTTTTTGCCTGTGTACACCAGTCTCTCAAAAACTTGGTTCACGGTTCCTGCACCCGTTCACCTCTGTCCAACTGCGACCATAGAAAGCATCTCTAACAATCATACAAAAATAAAAGCAAAATTCAAATCAGGACTGACGATTCATGACCAATCTCAGCTGCACTCTCTCTCTCTCTCTCTCTCTCTCTCTCTCCATATGTCTTGTATCGTTTCTTCCAATACACGGTCCATAAATTCCAGAGTCAAAACAGAAATGCATCCAAAGATGATGGTAGCAGGAGATATCATACCTGATAACTAATGGAGCTCATCTTCACACCTCAGACAATTATCTTAATGATACAGGGGAACATATGGGAGAAAAAAGTGGAACAAATGTAAAAAAATAACATGCCAATTAGTCAGTCAAATAATTCAAAAGCATCCAGTTTCGACTACAGACTTGAGTTAGCATCTTTCTTTTTGCTTGCATGTGTGTGTGCATGTGTATGGAAGCAGGTGTGGGAACACATACCTTTCCAGCAGGTGCCAAAAATAAATTGGCATTCCCTCACAGCTGTAAAATCACACGATTCCTTCTGAATGCCTCAAAAACATAATCTGCTTAACATGCCTTTCTTTAAATACTGACTCACTGGCAAATACACACACAAAATCACACATCGTATTGGCAGAATACCTTCACTTTGCACCCACTGATTCCAGCACACACACATACCTGTCGAGTCCAACCAAGTGAACCCAGTCGGAGAACGTTACTCCACTCTCCCTATCTTCTTTCCCTCTCCTGTATTGAAAAAGTCCTCATCGTGGTGTTCCACCGGTGGCTGTAATTGCTGTTCACCTGTCCAACTTCAACTCTTGCGCTCCGTTTCCCTCCCTCCCTATTTAACTCCCTCTATTTCTCTCTCTTTCTGTGTAAAGGCGCCGGTCACACGGAGGTTTGTGAAGCTTGCTCCGATGGTGGCTGCTACCTCCACCGACTTGTTGTACTTTAATTGTGGTTGCTAGGCGATAAGCTTCTCCAATTCTGCACACAGTGAGAAGGGGAGGACAGGAGAGGAGGGGGGGAGAAAGCGAGAGAATAGGGGGGGTTGGAGGAAATGCTCATTATAGACACAGTAGCCTGAAGATAATGATCGACGGGGAGGAGGAAGGGAAAGGTTTACAAGAGGAGAAGAAGTTGTGCAGATGAGAGACAGGGATGGATGGAGAAGAGCAGGTGCACTTCCTGGGTTTTCCTTTGGGATCACTGTTTGCAACCTGGGGCACACTTGGAGGATTTGAAATTATGCTTTTAATGGAAAACAATGTACGGATACATTTACTTAAGTCCTGTCTCTTTTCCTGCATTTGCATCAGATGCTTACTGATTATGTTTTGCTTCTGTTGGCATTGGCTTTCTGCTCATTAAATGCAGGAAAACTGAGACTACAGCAGTGATTTGTGATCATGTTTGAGAGGACAACTCAGATCTAGAGTCAGCAGTAAATAAATAATTAGCTAATTATGCATGTGAGCACTTTGCCATAACTCCCTGGTGCTAATTATTGTTTTTGAGACGCAGGTGTTCAAAGCTTACAAACAACTCAAATCAGCATTTTTGTATGTATTACGTTGTTATGTATCTGTCTCTGAACAAATGAAATTGCTGCAGTTGTCAGAGTAATAAAAGCTTCATTTGACTTTTGATATGAATTAAACAATTTGGCAAAATGTGTTTGATCAGGCAAGAAAAGCAGCTAGTCGTCAGCATACAGTGGTTGATGATAAAAAGGCATATTTGAACAAGATATGTCCTTTTTTTTTTTAAACTAAAGCCCCATCGATATAATGGTTGGCTGATATTATCAGATTATCTGATCACAGATGTATTGGTACATATGGTATTTTACCCAAAATGCACAAATTGGAAAAAATTCTTTGAAGAGATTATTATGAAGAAAAAGATACTCGTGATAATTTAGAGTTATTAAATTCCCTGTGAAGTTTATTATTTCAGTGCAATGATCTAGTATATCTTGTGTTACCAGTTTTTGATAACCACATCGGAGGGATCATTGCAAAAAATGTGTGTATATCAGCTGATATATCCATGTCATAATTTTTTGTATTACTTCCTAATATCGGAGTTACACTTTGGAACCAAAAATGGAGGATTGGTCCAGCTCTATTTAAAATATATAGCGACACTATTGCACAATACTGCTGGCAAAACACAAGTCTTATTTTGAGGTAGGCAGGAACTGCAGGAGACAGGCAGCACACCTTCAACTTTTCAGTAAGGTAATTCCCTATTAGCATTGTGTTTGAAATGGAAATATTGCCAACCAAATAGGTACTTCTGTTTTTCACTTTGACATCAATTTCATTAAATTTTCTGACGGTGCAGAAAAAAATCTTTTCTGGTTCACACTCAATAATTCTGTAAATGTCCTGTAAAGGTTTAGGTGCATCATCAGCGTGGGCTGCTGGACACGTAACCATGAGTCCTTAACCCACAGATTTAGTTCCTCTTTAAAAGTATTATTAGATGCTTGAAAACCAGCAAATGGAGATGTGGAGAGCACCGGTTATGACCACTAGGCAAATCATGCTTCCGCAACAGCCCACCAGTTTCAATGTTTAGCTCTGGTGAACGTCAATATGAATCAATTTAGTCATGAAATCTACATTGTGTTTAGTGGCTGGTGACCTTAATTGGGACTGTGGGTAACTGCTGTGGGTGAGACTGTGCATATGTGTAAGTAGGAGAGACAGTATGTGTGCGTATAGTGCTGGCATGGTGTATGCTGACTCACTGAGTGTGTGCCAGCGTCTGGCTGTGGGCATATTCGTATCTCTGCCACGTCACTGTCCACCGAGTGAGTACTGTGCAGCCTAAGCACAGAGTGGTATAGGGGAGCATTACTCATTGCTGGTGGAAATGTCAAACATGCTGGTATCGCTCTGAAAGGATACACAGGAAATACTGTCATACTTTCTTTTTTTATCCTCTCATTCTTACTTTCGCCCATTCATCCCTCCATCCTCCTTTGTTTTCCGCAACAATAAAATCCACCTGCCAGTTTCTGGGGCTGAGACTAGAGGAGATTTGAGCACCCAGCATGCACCACTGAGGGGCCGCAGCAGGTTGCCCTGACACCTGTCAGTCAGGAGGAGCTTTTCTAATTATAACTCACACACAATTACGCACACATCCCAAAACACTCACACACCCACACACACACTGCTCATTCTAATACATGCACACATCCACACACACGTTAAGCAACTTCCTTGAAGGGCTCTCAATGGGTTCCTGGTGGCCTTTCAGTGTATCCTTCCTATACAGGCTCCTGGGGAGACTAGCTGGCTTCAGGATACACTGATGCAATGTCACTGACAAGCCTCCCAACAACAATGTAACAATACTAATAATAGCTGCAACTCATTAGGATGCAACTAGAAGCATCTGTATATATATATATCTATAAAAATAACTGCATTCAGAGGAGGGGTTGGTATTTGAATACCTGGGCATGAGACTCAAAAATCAACTATCTCTGGTTGCCTCTCCTTTCTGTTTCTCTCTACCTGCAATGTTATCAGCTTTATTCATCAGCAGTAAGTGTTATAAAGTTGCCCAAAAAACACACCTCATTTTAGGATTTTTTCACTTGCGATACTGTTGCCATAACAGCAGGTGAGCTGTGTCTGGAGGAAGCTTGTTGTTGATGTATGTGCGTTCACCGAACGACAAGCAACAAGCAGGTGCGCTTACAAGTTCGTACAAAACAACAGCATAAGTAGGCCTACATTAAATAGGATAAGTTGCATCACAATCAATGCGTTTGCAGGACGGATGTAACACCAGAGAGCGTCTTTCCCTCTGCAGAGCATGTGCAATTGACAGTAGATAGGAGGGGAAGAGCGAGTACTAGTGAGTCACCTAGTTAATCGATCGCAGAAGGTGTCGTTCTGAATAAATAAAAAAACAATTACAGCACGAAAAACTAAAATGGGTCGCTAATTATGTGACCGTTAATATACCTGGTTCTGGAGTTTACAAACCGTAATTTCTAAAGACAAAAATAAATAAATCACTCTAGTCTTGAATTAAACTATTGTACTGTGAGTGTTTAGAGTGAATGTTGTCAAATATACAGTTATTCACTGTTACAGAAAAATGCTCCACTGACTCGCTGGAAAAATATATTTTCCTGTTTATGGAAGTGCAAAGCAATAAAAGCAATAAAAACATAAATATGTCTTGAAGTATAGTTAAAAGGATATTCATTAATAAGACGCTATAACACTATTTCAAAAAAGCAGAACAGTTTTGACCAGTAAATTATCCAAACTTTGAGTTTCAGGACATTAACAGCTATCGGCAGTCTGTTTTGCTGGTTGTTGCACCATCAGGGTAAGTGCATTTTTAACTGCTTTATCGATTGCTAGATACGTTTGAACTGAGGACAACATTGCACAGGCTATATTACCAAAGCACAACCCAATTATAAACAACAGCTCATAGCAGTCAACTGGGGGCCTCCTACGCAGCTGGGTTGGCAGAGGGAAAAAGAAGAAATGAAAAAAAAAGAGAAAACAATTTAAATAGAAGAACTGGAGTCAAATGGGAGACAGGAGGGTAGATTGTAAAAGAAAACTGAACGTACAGTACACTTGTTGTAGTTGAAATTATGCTAATGAAACAAACATTTGAATTATATAGTCACTTAAGGGCAAAAACTTCTTGTAAATTGCCACCAGGTGGTTTATACAAAAGATTCAAAAGCCAAAGAGTTCAAATAATTTACTGTGCAATTTTTAACAGAATACAAACAAGAATATGCTTAATAAATACAAAAACTGAAAACAATCGCAAGGGTGATGTGGAGGAACACTGTGTTTTTTTACTTGTTTTTTTCTTTTGCTTACTCACTAATCCATTTTCCACTGTGGCGTTAGAAAGAATTAATAGGGCTCTTAAAAACTCAGACACTTCTGAGGCAAAGACAAAATAGGGAAAGAAAACAGATGACAAAGGAGAGCTAAAAGACAGAAACATTACATCAATAGGAAAACAACTGGACAGAAAGACTGCACCACAAAGACAGATGCAGAAGGGAAATGTCGAGCTAGACAGGTGGGCAGGTGTATGCAAAGAGACGCAAAACTCCAAGATGACTGCGAGAGAAAGTTTTAGTTGGCATTACACATGCGTGAGCTTCCTGATTTCACTGACCAATCAAAACATGTCAACAGCTCTGGGTGATGAGAGAGTGACAGGGCGGGTCTTCTCTCCCTCTGTCTCCACTTTTACAATGTCATTATTTGTACAGGATTCCCCCTCCCAAGTCTTGTGGTCTGGGGACCAAAGGGACCAAAACATGGCTCATAAATCAACCGAGCAGAGAGAGAGACTATGGATATTTACCCATAAATCACTGCGGCGGAGCCACCTACAATCAGTCTAATAAGACTGGAAGACGTGCTGTCATCCAAGCCATGATGTCACCGAGCCCGAGCGTGTGGGTGTTGATGTTGGTGGTGGGTCTCTGGATCTGTGTGTGTGTGTATGAGGGGATGTCTGCATATGTGGCCATGGGTCTGTAGCTACAGTATGTGCGTGTGTGTTGGGGGGTGTCTGGGTATGTGGTGGTAGGTCTACGGCTCTGCTTGTGTAAGTGTCTGTGGTGAGTGTGTGTGTGTGTGGTGTATGTGGGAGGCGGGATGTCTGTTTATATGGGTTTGTGTGTACTGGGGTGGCCGATATGTGTCTGTCATTATATACTTTCATCATGTCTTTGCATTTATGTACATGTCTATGCATTCACATAAACACACACACACACACACACACACACACACACACACACACACACACACACACACACTGGTACTGCACATCTTGGACTGGACTTAACACACGTGGAGAACACGCACACATGCACACACACATTGGTCTTGTGGTTAGCGCTGGCTTACAATGGGTGTGGGATTCCATAGAGAAAATCTAAACAAGTTGAGCGGTTAGCACGGGTCTGCCACGTTTCCACACAATGGCGCTCATTGACATAAATAACTGGGGACTTTGTGAAATGGGACACCCATTAACTTCTCCTCCACAGATAATTGCCCATTAGATCTTGGAAGAGCACTGGATTGAGAAATAACTCAACTCTGACACTAAACGCAACTTGTAATAATAAAAAAGTCACATTGTGAAAGGGGCCTGGAATCCGTTAAGATGGGCTGGCTTTTCGTCCTATCATGCAGCCAAGCACTTGGATTATCAACAAAGAAAAGCGTGGCTTGTTGCAGGAGCTCTGCGAGCCTGTGCCTTTTGCCTAAGCTGTGCTTTGAACATGGAAAAAATGATGACAACAAGGGAAAAAGAGGACAAAGGAGAAGAGAACTGCAAATTAGAAAACAAGACGAAAGGCGAAAATAAATTACTGTAGTAAAAACTGAAAAATATAGTCGTAAAAGAAACAGAAGCTGAAGAGTAAAAAAAAATAGTAGACTGGTTAAGGAATCTTAGAGTTCCTGGCACTTTTTTTCACCAAGTTTGAAAAGTAGGCATTTACGATGACTAATAAACACCTACAGCACTGATGTCACTCATGACGTACACAATTTACTTCTAGACAACAACCTTCACCTTCGATGAATCAGAACACATGGTTTTGTTGTCCGCCCCACAGGACCTTGGCTAAATTGATGTGCCCGTGTCAGCACTTCACTTCCACTTACCGTCACCCGCCTCACTCTGCGTGCATGTTCCCGCATGCGGGTCTCAGGCAGCGTGAGGAGAGGACAAATGATCCAAAGTAACATGACTCATTGTTTATTTTCTTTTTAAACCGATATGTGTGACAGGACAACGGAACAGAACAGATGTTGTAACACGTCATAACATTGTAAGACGTCTTCGGTGTTGGCTTTTTTTTTTTTTTTTTCTTTCGCACATCATCCTATCAAACAAGCAACATGACTCACTTGTTCATTAAATCGAACACGTCCTGCCTACAGCCTTCAACAGCTTACCGAACGCAATACTATAAACAGTCACTTACAGCGACATGGCGTGAGTCAATTTTCATGTAAGATATGACGACAATAATTATCAGCGTATGACAGTGCGGATCAATTCAGGGGTTAATAATAGATCTAGAAGGAGTGACACATCAGTGAGGAGGCTGGCCGCAAAGATAGTCAGACATAGATGGAAACACACGCACGCACATACATATTCACTCCACCTACACATGCCACTGGCCATGGCTCTATTTATTTTCCCTCATTAGTTTTAAATGGCCCATCCAGACGTTACTGTGGCCCCTGCTTTTAATCATTGGAGAGAGCTCAGTTCAGCGCTGGCTTCGTCCTCTTTGATGTCCCTGTAGTCGGTCCGCCAGCCAACCAGCGAGCCAGTGTCTCTCCTCCCTTCCCTTTCTGCTACTGCAAACAGCTGCCCACTCTGTTGCAGGGCTCTTTTCAGGTTGAGTCATGCATCTATCAAAATACTGTAATATGTGTTCAAGTCTCTCTTTAATTACTGGTGCATTGATGGAAAGGCCAGTTCGTGTGACTAGCAGCAAGGCTATAGCAGTGTGTGCGACTACAGTGCTGGTTTTTAAAAGGAAATGCTTCACTAACAGCAGCGTAACACTAGCAGGTCTAATAGAAAGTTGGTAATAAAACCCTAGCACAGCTTAAGGTGTCAATAGTATGAGGATGTAATGTACAGTATGAATTAGAGAGTTCCCGTCGGCTTCTCATTTACCAGCGCTGGGCTCTCATTTGAGACGGCTGGTTTATCAGTTGCCTCTCATCAGTCTTATTTTTAGGACCTCCGCAATGCAATAATATTATTAAATTATAAGCATAGTAACTGAGACTCGGTATCAGTGCAGTTATCATCTAACAGCAGAAGACATCATAGAGAAGAGGTTAAGAGATCAAACGGAAGCATATCTTCAAATATTCCTATTAAACGCTATTGGATTTAGGCAATAATACGAGAAAGGATGGAGTCTGTGAGATGCTCAGTTAAATAATGTTATTTTTCTTGATTAGTACCAGATAACAGCACAGATCCAAGCCCTTGTGATTCTTCTGTGATGTCATGGTCAGGGTCAGGGATCCAGAGACTATGAAGAAATCCAAAAAGTGCATCAATGTTTCCAACCTTTACTTACCATCCAGACGTCCAGGGGATACGGCATTGGCCAAAATGGTGTCCTGAAATGACCACCTGACTGCGACAGAGGTTTCACAGAAATCTACTTAAACTTTCTCTAAATGTTGAGAGGAGTGTACTTGAAAATGCAGTGGGTACATCAGATTTGGTTTGAGCTTCTTCTACTGTAGGTATGCATGCTTACACAGGGTAAATTAATAAAGCTAGATGGGATTAATTATGGGGAATGTGACATGTAGCACTTTTCAAGTAAAGGGAATGGTTTACTGTGTTTGATTAACTGAAATCTACTATCATACAAATTAGGATTTGACGATTATGTTTGGGATGGATACAAGGATCGTCTCCTGCTCAAGATGAAACTATGGAGGTACCTAACAGCAGCAGACTTGGGCAAGATACTCAGACAGTATAATGGGTATCAAATAAATTAATTATCTATGTTATTTGTTCTATTGCTCTAGCACAGGTAACACCTCTTCCATGATAAACCCACCAACGAGCTTCATTAGATCTTGTCCACCTAACGTCCCCCACAAACATGTACTGCTCTGAAATCCAGTTTCTGTTGTTTAGCTTGAGTGTATGCTGTTTCACTGGCAGTCAACCCCTCAAAGATTCACATTGCTGTGCTGCCGTATCAGATGCTTCAGTTATATAACCTGAATATTTGTTGACAGCGTTTTGCTGCTTGTACTCCTTTTAGAATGCACGCACACACACACACACACACACACACACACACACACCAGACACAAAAAAAATCACCAAACAAAATCACAAAGTTTGCACAGGATGAAATAAACGTCAGTCTATATAATGTCCTCGTGAGTGTGGCAAAACCACCACTGTAAGTGAGTGTGTGCTCGACATGATAGCAGGAGGTCGACTTGTAAGAAATGTTCAGAAGAAAAACGAGCCTTTGATATGAATGACATCATCACAGGCCGACCTGTTTTGAATTTCTGACTGGAGGCCTAAACATACACTGTTAGGGAGGCTCACACTTCATTGTGGTGGATAACTGGACTCGTGCCTCTATTCATTAAGAGCGAAACGTCGTAATAAAGAGAAACAACTGGAGACTAATGGCAAATTAGAGTCAAAACGGTCTGAAAATAAGCAACAATTCATTTCAATTTAGCTTTATGTCATCACCACATTGACTTTATTCCTCAAGTTAGCAGAGAAAGAGAAAATATTATTTCTAAAGCACCTCAGTAATGTTTGACCTGTCTTTTCAAATCAGGTGTTGAGAAACATAGAGTGGAGAGGTAGGGTTAAAACAGCAGGTACACGCGCTGTGATACAACTGGGTGGTACACCAGAGTGTGTGTGTGTTCTCTCCTGATCCCAGTGTGATTTATTTCATTTTAATGCAGCATGTTTGCTTTGGAGCTTGATATGTATTTGGTCATGAGACATTAATAGAGTAGAAAACATGTTGAAAAATGAGCTCGCTGACGTGTGTGTGTGAGCACTGTATGTGCTTGAGTGTGTGTGCTCGGTGCTCGTGTGTGTGCGTGTGTGTGTCTGTACTGCGAGAGTCCTGAGGCCCATGCTGTCACTCAGCCCAGCTCACAGGGTGGTCCAAACACTGAGCCCTCTTTACTCAGTCGCACACACACAAGCACATGCACACAAACAAACAAACACTCACTGGTGTACATGTAATGACATACGTAACAAAGTATACATAAATATATGGCCATATATATGACCATAATGAAGCAATCAAATAACCTCAGCGCTTCCCCTCTTCCTGTCCCAAACCGTACACCTAAATATACCGCCGCAGACTCCATCGCACTGCAACAAAAACGGAGAGTCCAGAGGAGAGGAACGGCGCTACACAGCAACCCTTTCATGCTTCATATTTGGTGCAGCTGAATTTGACAGCATAGTATATTAGCCAGTAAATGACAGTGTCATTTGGCAGTTTTTTGGTAAGTACAGTACATTAGCAGTACTGATGGAGAGGTAAAAGGGGAAGTTTGCTTACTTTCCCTGCCAGAATTTCATTATGTCAATTTAGACTCGCACCATAACTGCTCCATAAAAGCAGCGTGGCTTCAGTCGGCCTGATAAAGGCCTTAACATTAAAGGAAACGGTCCTTGTCAGTGGAAGAAATCCATCTCAAATCGTCTTGGTAACCGACTTTCCAAAAGCCACTTAACACTTACGCTCAGGCTGTTTTTGTTTTCCAGTAAATTGGACCAGAGCGGCATTGACTTTGGCCTGCTTGTGCTAAGCTGGGCAAGCAATAAAGCTATTCCCTGCAGCCAGATATTCAACATTTGATTATTCAGCAATTTGATTGGCGCAAGGATTTCACAAATCTGAATATTTAGGATGACAGCATTTGTTGCATGCGTAACACAGAGCCACGTCAGCTTAAAATCTTAATATTGACCTTATTCATCCCCACCACTACAAAGACACACAGCACTGTGATTACGTAAAGAAAGCTTGGGTCGATTTGAGCATGTATGTGTACAATTGCGGCAAAGGAACAAGGAATAAAAGCTGTGCCAAAGGAAAGTGACACAAAACTTGATCGTGTGGTGTTTGTTGACATGTCAAGAACTGAACCTTCCTCTGATCCAGTGCCAAGAGATGTCTAATCAGAGCTTCACAGCAACAAGATAGTTTAAAAGAAGTTCAAACTGAAAATAAATTCAGCTTCTTTCATGAGTACCAGACCATGGCTTGATTTTCCATATCTGCTCCCCAAAAAGACAACAAGCCACAAAGTGAGCTCACAAGTGATTTATTTGGGCTATTAGCACTGATGTATCTGGATTAGCTCCACGTTCGTCTTCCAGGTGAGGGGGAAATGAGTCGTTAATATTTGTGCTACGCTACAGTTCTCCTGCAGCATCACGGCTCGCACAGCAGGAAGCACGAGGCTCCCTCCCCTTCCCGCTATTAGACATTCGCTGAACAAATACTGCAAATGAGCCCCGCTTCCCCCACAAAATGGTAATAAGCCATAATTGCCTGTAATCTGAATACATTAGTCCTAAGAGGGTCCTGTTGCTTTTGTGTGCAATCATGGTGGAGCGTGAGGACTCAAATATGACAGTAAGAATATATTATATGATGCAATGCACAAAACAATTATGCTGTACAAAATACTTAAAAGTATGTTTATGTTGCTTAATTAGATTCTCATGAGCAGCCAGGTCAATACAACGGCATTGCATTATGAAGCGTCCAAAGACATGGACATCAAATAAAAAAAACTGGTTGCTGGATGTGATTTCTTTCTGGGGTTTTTTTTTTACTCATTTAATTTTGTTTTTTTGCATGTTTTTCTGATTGTATTCTTCCCCAAACCAGCATGTCAGTCTGGAGGTTGGCAAGCCGTCTTTCTGTCACTCTTTCCCTCTCCTCTCTTATTTTCTCATTGCACCAATTTCTTTCTTTCTCGAGAGTTGGAGGCGCCATTGTGTGCTTGCGGCTTGTTTACGAGGAACACTGATTCACCCAGTGAGGTTTGGCTTGCTGGTATAAGGAGGGGGGAGAAATATGAATGAATTTGCCCCACCCCAACCCCCCCCTTATTCCCAAATTCTCCCATCATCTTTCTTCCTCTCTAAATGCTCCTCAGCCACCTCCAGTCACACTTTTCCAGTGGTGTGTATGTGTGTGTGTCAGAGAGAGTGTATTTGTGCAAAGCC
The DNA here is from genome assembly GCF_965226575.1 of Pagrus pagrus. NCBI lineage: Eukaryota > Metazoa > Chordata > Actinopteri > Spariformes > Sparidae > Pagrus > Pagrus pagrus. Next base: position 14,444,406 of record NC_140208.1, on the reverse strand, counting down.
AGAGGGGCGGCCAACACTGGCCAGAGGCTCATTTTTGTGGCCGGGCCAGTGTGTATCCCGACGGGCTGCAGGCGTCTCGGGGGCCAGCTCCTCCTTCCAGCTCCATTCCCTCACCCTAGGGCCTCTCCACAGAGTCTTTGCAACCAGCCACTGCTTAGTCATTTTCGAGATCCTCCAGGACAAAAACCAGTGCTTAGTTTCAGGCATTTATTAAAAATGACAGGCTGTGTTTGTGGGACCTGTCGGGGGGAGGCGGCTGAGGAGAAGGGGGGAAAAAAGGACATGTATCCAAAACTGGGAAGAACTCTGAGAGTGGGTTTCATGGCTGGGTTGGCGATGGGAAGTCTTGGACTAAGTTGTAATGGTCTCTGCCTGTCTGCCTTTCTAGCTGCTGATGGCCATGTTCTCTATCTCTTGTGTGCAAGTCCTGTGGTTGTCATAGAGACCTGCAATATTGCCTATTCTGGTGCACTGGTTTATTATTAAGAGAGTAAACTAGCTGGAACTCTCATACTCAAACATGCTGAATTGAGGACAGAAATCTATATTTATCCCCAACTATGGGGCACATGGTGAAATGCTGGAACTACAGAAACTATATTAATACCCATGTATCATTAGGAATGGCAGGCAGGAATTGGATCTTTTTGCGTGGTTAATGAGCTCTTGACTTCTGAGCTCCAGGTTTTGGCTCACCTCAACAGTTCACGTGGCAAACAAATAAAACAGCACATGGTTTTCAGAAAGTTCACGAGTTCAGGACATCGGTAAGGAAGGGGGTGGTATTTGATTTCTCGCTGACACAAGAGGAAAAAGTTGGGGGTTGAGGAGCGAGAGAGGGAGACAGGGCATGGAGACAGCAGCATCCTCTGCTTCACACCTCATCTTTCCCACGGTATTTGGTTTGTTTACAAGCAGTGGAGTCAGTGACAGGTTCATTCCTTGTATCCTGGCTCCAACCAGCGCTAGGTAGGAGGCAGCCAGGCTGGACTCTGAGGCCTTCCTGCCGCTCAAAGCCCCACACAGGCCAGCATGACCAACAGGCTGGGATTTCCATGTCATAACATGCCCCCCCCCCCCCCCCCCCCCAAAACCCCCCGACTGACGCCAAAGCTTTCTCCTTCCGCTTTGCTGTCTCATTCTCCGGCTCCCCTTCCTTGCCCTTAATGCTGTGTCTTCACCCCCCAGGGGGCTACAGTAGCCGCGAAACAGCGTGACCCACACTGGAGGTCTCTCCACCTCTCCCTTTCGTCTAATCGTTTCCCCAGTTTGTGATGTTTTGGCGTCTGTGTCCGGATGCTGATACCCAAGACAGCAAACCTGACCCCTGCTGATTCCACACTGCCTCCACTCCCCAGAAACAACCCCCACCCCACAGTTAGCCTCAAATCCCGTCAACCCTCTCCCTCCCAACCCCCGGTGTCTCCCCTATCCGTTCCCTTCTCAACCCTTTTTGCCACCTGCAGGCCTCTAATTTACAGTGTTTGTGCGTACTGAGATATCCGTGAACGGCTGACTATTCTGGGCATGTGGAACATGGCATCAATGCCGGATCACATCCATGCGATTTCCCCTATCTGCACCCCACTACCACACCACACCACACTCGCCATCCCCTGCATAAGCATTTAGGCAGGCTGGCTCAGGTGTCATGCCCAGTAGCAGTCAGGGAGTCTGGAGAACAGTTTGCTTTGTCACAAGAGGCCAGAGAAGTGATACCAGGAGCTGTAGGAGCAGTGGTGGTTGACAGGATTCACTCCAAACATCTCTGGATTGGTATGTTTCAGAGAACCAAATATGCCAATTTCAAGAAAGCAACAAACCTTGAAGCACGCTCACTCTTAATTCCAAAACAAACTGCTTGTTTGTTGTGTGTTTTAATACAAAGCATGTGAGTGTTTTGCATTATTGATTATTTCAGAGTGACAAATCTTTGTACTCTACATAAAACGAACAGAGCAACAGAGAAAAGGAAGAGAAAGAGGCAAATTCTGTGTTCCCTATTACATGCCTTTCCATCCCAGGCATTCGAAAGAAGAAATACCACAGTCTCTGCAGCGCTACAGCTCTTGTAAATAATCCGAGTCTGGGCGCCACCTCAGAATCCCCAGCCTGGTCCCCGGCCTGGTGGGTGCCATGTCAGTTCAGGAGGAGGGGTTTAAGGAAGGGGGGGTAGGTGGGTGTTGAGAGAGGAAAGAGTGAGGCGAGGAAAGGGAGAGGGGGGCGAGAGCGTGACCCAAGCCTGCTCTTGCATCATCACTTGAGTACTATTTGCTGCATACTGCCTGGGTGATTGAGTGGGGTTGGTGCCTAAAGGTTGAGGTAAAGAGAAACGTAATAAGTACTTCTTGTTCACTTTTTTGCCATCAATACCTGCTTCACCCAAGTCCATTCCATGTACATTACATCCTCATGACTTTCATAGTGTCATGATCTTGTTTATTTCCCCATGCCACTCTTTTGACATAAATGTAGGGGGAGTGCGTGTTTCATTGCCTGTTTTTTTTTCCACACATGCGGTACACAACAGGAGATTGTCTGTGTCAGACGTGTTTACGTATGTTAGAAATACTTCGTATGGTTTGGGCGGGGGGGGTGTGTGTGATGCAAAAAGTACCCTGCAGGATCACTATCCTTGGATCTGACTGATGATTTTGGCATTGGCCTGAACCGCCAGAAGTTTGCGAATATCTTCATAGGTCCAGTTCACAGTCATTTTCTCTTCCTTGGTCGTCATTGTATAAAATGCCACTCCTTCACCCTCGGATATTTGTATTCTCCCAGGTACGTGCCAGTCGCACGATGCACACGTCACCGACACATGGGGCTCACTCGAAATTAGGACTAGGGAGTTGGCAGGGTAAAGTCCAGGGCAAATGATGCAGCCATTTGTGTTCACGCACACAGCTCTTCGGGGTAAACTCGGAAATGGGTCCATGTGAGTGTATGATTCAATGGTGCAAATAACTTTACTATGTTTACGGGTTCTATCATCATGAAAGAACTGTAAAAAGACTGATTACAGTAGCAGGGGGTTTTCCATTGCATGCGATGCAAGCGCTTTTATTTAGTCGTGTCTGGTCCATGACTTCCAAGACAAGGAATGTTTATGAGTAAGACGAGGGTCAAGCTGACTAATTATGGAAAACAGAGCGTATTTGTATTTTGATGAACTTACTTCTATTGTCTTTGCTCAAGCTCAGTCACCCTCATCAAAACTCACGAAGTAGCCTTGCTAGAACACATTTCTTCAAGACTTCAAATTACATCTGTGTACAGAACACTTGAACTCAGTGACACAAGCTCTTGTCCTGCGACAGACACAATGGATGTGACACACACAAACGTACATGTCCCCATCGAATGCAGCTTCTGGAATGGGACTGCTATGACAACTGTGCATAAGTGCTCTACATTCCGCAGGGCTTGCAGCAGCAATCAGAAAGGCCAGACAAATACAGTACATAATACAGGGGGGCTAAATGAGCTCCAGGCTGCAAAGGCCAGGGAAGCTAAACTTGACATGCCCCTTGGCCCCAACATGAACACAGCTGCCAGGCAATCCCAATTTCCACCACATGAGCAGGGGCAAAATCTTCTCTCACTGGGGGATACATTCCCCACAAATTCATCAAAATTAATAAACTGCAGTTCGTGACATTTACAAAGTTGCACAGATTCTACTATCTCTTAATGACAGTATTTCAAAGATGTCAATTCTCACAGTTCTATGATTTGTTGACTGATGACAGCTAAATATGTGCAATGCAGCATGGACAGGGAAGCAAAACAGACATGGATAAAGTCAGCAGCTTATGTACTTCCAAGAATTTCCTTCAGGATTAATAAAGTTTGATCTAATCTCATCTCTAACTTCTGCATCCTGAGATCCATTTACAGTAGTAACTAATTTTGTTAATTTTTTTCTCAAATCAATTTATTGTATAAAAGCGTGTCCCATGACTCTATGCAGTGGCAAAAGACATAATAAGAAAGAAATCGGCAGGCTAATGTAAGTTTTAAAGAAAGTCATTAACAGTAGTAGTAGAAGTAATCCATTATCTCTTAAGTAGCTTGCTGTGATTTCTAATGCTTGACATTAAATATAACAACATAACAATTCAAGTTCACAGCAAGCCAGTAAATGGAGGTGGGAGTTGCAGGATGGTTGTAAGTAGGAAGATTGGCAGAAGGGATAATGCAGGCACTTTGTCTGGACAATGTTTGTTGAGACAGATGGAAAAATATTAAATGTGCATCTGTACAAAAAATGTCAGACGCGCACTGAATATATTGTGAGCTCCTCTCTGTTTAATTGACAAATAAACTGTGAGGAAACCAAAAGCCAGGTTTCCTGCATCTAGTTAGCGGGAAACGAGAATGGCTGGATTGTTCCAGGCAGCTCTGGCCCCTGATGTCAGGTCTCCTGCTTGGCCCATGGGCAGGGTGGCAGGTGAAAGCCCCAGATGGTTGGCATTGCCACTGTCCCCTGCACAGCATCCAGTTTCTCAAATTAAATATCAGGCAAGAGGTAGACACAACAATTATCTATTCATACTGGCATCAGTCAGGCACGTCCTTGGCATCACAGACATGAATGGAAAGAGAAACTCAACAGGGTTCAATTCCGGCTTCTAGGTTGATTTGATGAATACAATCACCTTACATCATCCCTTTTTCCGTATCCAGGAAATCCTGTTAATCATGGTGAGGAGAGTAGTATAAGGTAGTAAAATGAACTCAGTTCCTGTGCAACACAGCTATACACAAGTATCTTGTCCTTCTAAGTAGTCTTGCCTTTCAACAAATACGAGACAAGCTGAGAGTCAGACAAACCGACTCCCAGTCAAGCCTGAAATTGTTTCAGAGTGGAAATAAAAACTCTCAGGCTCTCCTCATTACGCTCTACTCTAAGCTGGTAAGTGGTTTGCTTGTATGAGAGTGGAAGCTGAATATGAATGTGTGTGCATTATTTGCTTTTAATTTGTGTGGCACTGCAATACAGTAGTCAGTAGCTGTGGCAAGCGGTGGCTGGTCACAGCAGTTTGTCAGCCTCTAGTGGTTACCTGTAGAACTGTCAACTCTCTCACAGTCACAAAACAAACTAATGGAGCTGCTACACTGCTACAAACACATCTGACCGACACTGTATGCCTCACACTAATGCATACCAACTGAATGGAACTGCACCGGAAATGGGAAGTCAAAGATGACGAGGCAAAGCAGAGATGGTCAGACCAGTCTCCCAGTCTTTTTACTCATTTAAGTCATTAGAATAGATGGCCAGAAGAACACCAGTAACACTGTGGTACCTGCCAACCAGGAAAGGGAACCTCAGAGTTCAATGACATTCTTTCTTGACGCCTTCTTCTCTAAGTGAAAATGTGTTATCAATTAACACAATGAGGTACATGAAATTTGAGTTGTGCGTCACGCACGATGAAAGGCAAAAATGGCGAGATGCTGTTGCCTTTCACATTGTTTCATACATCAACTTTCATTCATCAAGCCATTCATCTTTCACACTCATCCCTCCTTGTGTTTCATACTTCTGTGTCACTGTCCCCAGTGGGTTCGTGTCTCGAAGTTCCATCTGTCAGCACCATCCAGGGGGGGTGACAGAGCGGATGAGGCCCAGGGGAGAGACATCAAACGTGGGATGCTGGCCTTGGTTCCCCCCCCCATCCCATCTCTATTTGAGTTGCTGGCCCCTCCATCTGTCTGCGCATGATTTGGAGCTGGCTGTCGCGGGAGAGAAAGAAAGGCCCTCCACCAATGACAAATGACAATCTCAGAATAAACACGCAAGTGAGGGAGGGGGTGGAGAAAAAGAGCTGAATCACTCTTTCATCATCCATCAGCCTCTGTTGGTCTTCTCATTAACCTCTGGTCTCTGCCCCTCACTCTCGTCTGGTGCCTGTCACTCAATTTCATTCTTTTCACTCATTCTCCAAAGTTTGTAAAGATGTACTTTTGCAACAAAATTGAGAAGAATAACAACATTTAGTGGAATTATATATCCCTATTAGTCCCAGTCAACTTTAACTCGACAAATAACATCACTGGATGCTTGACCACAGATTCGTGAGGTCAAAATGTGACTCACGGCTCTCCCTTGCTGCAAGTTCAACTACAAGATGCATGCAAGTTAATGCTGGAGACATGGAAGCCACCAGCAGTGTAAATTGTGAGTGCATACCAAAAGCACGCCGACTCATTCTCTACTCTAGCTCTCAGCACTGGCTAAAACCTGCAGCCAGCATGCCGAGCCCCCCTGATCCCAGTGCCGGCTCAACCAAACACACACATGACAGATGCCTCCTCTGCTGCAGCGCAGGCATTCAGAGCATCTCCTCCGCCACCAAAGGCATATTCCTTTTATAACCAGCAGGGATTAGGGCCCATTGGAGGAAGCTAGCATGTGCACTGGCCATAGGCGGCTTGCAGATAAAAAAGCATCTCAAATTGAATCAATAACCACCAGCCGCCAACTAATCCTAGCTAGCCCCCATAAACGTCGCAACAGCAGTCCCCCCACAAACCCCTGCCAATGCCCTAGTCCAGCCCCGCCCGACACAAGCTCCAGACCCCTTCATCTTTTTATAACTGCACCCCAGGGCCATGCAGGGGTGCTCAGGTGAGGGCTTTCAGGCGGGATAGGGTGAGCTGCGTATTCAGAGCGAAAAGGGATGAAGGGGTACACTCGTTCGCCCAGGTAATCCATCAGCAGACAGGCCAGCTTTGGACTGCACGGCGACTGGCAGCCGGAGAAAAGTGGACAGCTGATGTGGGTCGAGCCCAGCCACAGCACGCCAGACAGGATAAAGAGATATAAGCCCCCCACCCCGTGCTCAGTGCTCCCCCTCGTCCCCCCAACCATAGACCCATGTCATCCCAAAGCTCTTTCATCTTCTAACCCAGCGGGTGCTAAAGCAAACTTTCCACTTCGGCTCTCTAGGGGCTGGGCATGGTGGAATTGCAGAGAGACTTGCTCTCTTTGCTCGGTGCCTCAAAGAAGGGATGCCACACCCCTTGACTGATTGGTGGATTCAGAGACCAGTGATGGCTTAGCAGCATCAACAGGAGGCTGGGAGATCCATCCTATATGATGACTGTATAAAACTAGCCAGGATCGAAGAAAGAGTCCTGGTTGAGTTTATATTTCATTATTGACAAGCTTATAATAAGACGGCTGAGCTTTGGAATTCGTTATAACAAAGAACTGCTAACCACCAGTCTCTCTTATGATTCCCTGATGTGTGTTAAATAAAGAACTTGTACCAAAACTATCACAATTATTCATGTGTTTTTACTGTAAAATCAAGTTGTCAGCCGCTCTCATGGTCTCCAAGTCCTTGACGTCTCTTCAGCTCACACAAATTCCTCACAGCCCTCTTCTGTCTCTCCTCTAAATTAATATCATTTTCGATCTTGAAATTTTGGGTTGGGACAGAAGATGCAAGCTGAGACGAGGATCAGGCCGTGGAGTGGTGGGATTTCCAAGCTGTCAGGAAAACTGAGCAAATCCTATCCCCAGGCCACTGGCTCCACACAGGAATGTGGGGCGTCCACTTTAATTGTGCTTTTCTCCCGATCCCCATCTCGCAAAATCAAATTTCCCTTTTCCCACTTGCGGATTCCCTGAAGAGCTTGGAGTAACATCTTTAAATGCAACTCAAGGCCACATAAAAAAGTCACAGTGAGTAAAAGAGGAGGCTTCGATGGTTAGATAACTGAAAGCTTCAAAGTCAAAAGGACTATAAGAGACAGCCGGACAGTAAATCAGGGAGACACTTCAAAGCAAGCTATGGAGACAGCCGTGCAGATAGACGGATGGCAGAGAAAGACAGTCGTTCAGACTCAAAGAAAAAGGATCATGCAGCAATTCAAGACGGCAGACAAAACAAACAAACATCACCACGCGAGGACAAAACAGACTAACAATAAGCTATATAAACAAACTATCAAAGTAGACAAAATATGACCAACGGTCACACACACAGCTGTTGTTAGCAGCCAGCCAGGCAGGCTGACAGAAAGGCAGACAGACAAATAGAGTGAGAGATCCCCGTGTGAAAGACAAAGGAGGGTACAGTAGTGGGTAGCAGCAGCCAAGGGAGACTTCATTAGTGAGGTCAGTGCCCCAGGGTACTTAGTGTAACACTGGAGGCCTATGCAGCCGCCCCCCCGGCCCTATGCCGAGGTGGATATTGCATCTTTGCGATAACATCTCCCTACATAGGAGGGGGCCCCAGCATCACAGCATAAAGACCCCTGTTTTCGGCAAGTTTGAAATAAGGCTTTGTTCCCCCAAGGCCTCGGCCCCCTCCCCCCCACCACCTCCTCCTCCTACTCTTTCCTCTTGGGTGGGCCAGAGACTTTCCAAAAAACTGAGCAACTTGTGTCTGGGGATAGACCCCCCTTCTGCGCTCAAACACACTCACATGCACGTATACAGGCACGTGCACGCTTACACACACATGAATATACATGCATATCTTCCACCAGCCTCAACCCCTGATCCCAACAGTGGCGTCCCCTGGCTTTTGGCCACGTCTGTGTGGAGCGGTCGGTAAGAGAGGTGGAGATCCAGGGCTGCTGGGGGAACAGCTCCAGGAGGGGCCTTGGTGGGCTCATCTCACCCCAGGGAGAGTGGGGGGCCCACAGAGAGGTGTGTGTGTGTGCCTGTGTGTGTGAAGGCCTGAGGGGGCCTAGTCCTGGTCAAAGGTGCCTGGCTGCCTGGGCACTCCAGGGAGCTCCAGAGACAGGCAACCTTTACATGGAGCCTCCCTCGGTACAGACTCTCCACAGTCAGTTACATACAGTTTACTGTAAGAGCCCTCGCCACTCATCAATAGCCATACTCACACTCAAACACACAGACAATAATAGCAACATTCATGAATCAACACATTAATTTTCACCTACAGACATGCCTCCTATCAACTAACAAAGAACCAAGAACTTGGAATATAACTGTTGCTGTGAAGGGAAGAGAAAAGCAATGTATGTTAATTTCCTTGTCCATTCCCGACATGTGAGGGGTTTGTCAAGGTCTTACGGTAGGATGGACAGTATAAATATCCCTGTTGTGATGCTGAGATGGGTTGCCAGGTAGGAAAGACATGTGTGCCCCCATTTATACCCACATCAGCTGGTGGATTTATAGGACCCTTAAAACGGATCAATCATTTTCCACTCCCAGGTCTCTACACCTCTCATCCCCTCTCTCCACACTTTCCTTTTTGATTCTACACTCAGACTGTATATGCAGAAGGGGGAGTGGGGTTATGCGTGTGCATTGTGCGCACGTTGCCTATGTGTATGACTGCACCTGTGTTGCACGAGTGTGTGCGTATACCTTTAATGTATCTTCATGCGGGCACATACATGTAACACTGATTGCGTATGAGTGTATGCACATGGCTGCATGTGCTTAGAGGCTCAGTCAACTACCAGCACTGGGTGCTTTTCATGTTCATTATCACTTGTTTTATGGTGGAATATTTAAGTCGGGGGGCCTTGGCACGGCTGCGGCTATAGTTAGAGAACAAAGGAGAGCGCTGGGGGTGTCAGGAGGGTGTGGCATGCCGGAGCGCAGCGCAGAGCTTTTCAGTAAGTGTTGCGCCCCACACTTCATGGAAAGCCAGGGGGGCTGGCCAGGCCAGCCATGCAGGCAGACGGAGCTAAATTCAACTCATTCCTGTATTAATGGGAGCTTATGTGCCATTCCACCTCACTGAAGAGGGCATTAGCCAGAGCCAGACAGCCAGGATACACCTCAAAATATCTCCTCTCTCTGGCCTTCTCTGTCTCACTTGCATTATGTACTTTTTTCTTAGATGTGGGTTTGGCAGTGCAGCTGGTTAGGCTGAGGCTGTGTCTGTGTAGAGAGGCTATCCAATAGATTACTTTGTCTAAAATTCAGCATTTTCTTTCCAATTAATATATACCGTGTAAAGCCTTAAGTACACCAAATAAAGAATTGGTCTGCTTGGTATGTAAGCGGTTTGGCGTAAACATTGATACCACTAAATACATTCCATTCCATACTAAACCACAGGGAGTGTTTGGTTTCTCAAATGGAGCAGATCTATGGTCCTACAAGGGTTTTTCCACCTGCTGAGCGATTCAATAATATCTATCAGGAAGCTCTGTTTTGAGCTTCCTTTATATGACATAAGGTCCCTCTGGCAAAGATGAGCTGAACTCCCTTAATGTCTGATAGAAATCCAGGAAAACCCTGCAAAATTGACATTGTTTTGTCGCTGGGCTGTGGTCAAACTGGCCTGACCCCAATGACCTGTGTCTTGAGATCTGATTATTGAGTGGTTTCTGAGAACACTGTAGCTGACTCGACTTACTGATCCACGTGAGGGCCACTGTCACTAATAAAACAGTTTTGACTAACAGGTTACAATTCACTAGGCATGTACATTTATAACCACTATTCTGATACAAGCATGATGATGGACACCGGGGCCTCAAACAGCTACATTTTCGACAAGCTCTCCTTAAACTTTAGCTGCCACACAGTCATGAATACAGCCTCTGATTGGTCAACAAGTCAGGAGCACAGCATCTCAAAACACCACGGGATTGCCAGTGGATAGCTAGCAACAATATTAACATCAATCACTGTTCTCAACGCAGAAAAAAGGTTAAATAATCACAGATGATATTCAGTGACGGATTTATTATCAAGCCCCTCTTCCTCTTCTTCTTCTTTTTCTTCTTCTTCTTATGGGCTTTTACATCCTGGCATGCCCTTTCCATTTTTTTCCCCTGGCTGGCTACTTCACATCCTTGTGGGAAGCCCGGCATGTTATGGACAGTTAATACAAAACACTTCCTTGCATACAAGTTCCAAGTGTAGTACTTTTCAGTGGTGATAATTGATTACTAAATTGATCATAACAATATAAAACAGTATGACAGCCATGACTCTGTTATTGGAAGAAATTTGCTCTTTCCCGATGTACTGCCATAAAACTGTACAGCTCACTCTCTACTTTGTGAGCTGTCAAGAATCGTTTTGAAGTGTATTGTTCTGCTTTGAATGGTTCCAATTTAAATTGGTTTGTTCTGTTGGCTGCCCTTTCGCTTAGCGCTCTGTCTGTCCTAAAGACTGTGTGTCTGCATGAACGTCTATCAAAAGAGATACAAGTATGCACACGGAAGGGCGTTCGTTGTATAACAGAGAATTTTGTGTGTGTGTGTGTGTGTGTGTGTGTGTGTGTGCGCTGTGCGATGGAACGAGCTGAGCAGTTATTAGCTGGCAGGGATAATTGGAGTCTATGTAGGTGGCATGACCCAGCTGTCTGCAGCAGGAAGGCCCAGAGCTGAGCGTGACCTCAACCGCTGACCTTACAAATGCAATACAGTGACCTTTGACCCTCCCCACATTAAAGAGACAGTGTTGTCTTTCTGCAGTCAGCCAGCAAATTAGAGTACAAGGGGCAAAAGAATCGTCACCTATTCTTTTTGGTCAGATTGGTGTTGCATCCTGTTATATTGTCATTTAATATCACCGGGATGCTTTCAACTTGTGGCTGGGAGCCATAAGGTGCATTTTAAAAGTCACTATACTCGTGACTGTCATACAGACCCAACTTTTTAAATAGGGATTTTTTGTCTTGGGTTAGTACAGTAAAAGTTCTTTGGGTATAATCATTAATGTCAAACAAACATTGCAGGTCTGAAGAGAAGGATGGCATTAATGTTTACATTCCGCAGTGTAACGAACATGAGCCTCTCTTCCATGAGTACATACTTCCTTCACATTTCTATGGCCGATATCTCCAAAACTTGGCAACTCATAACAAGGCACTTAGATGGATAAACTGTCCCTTTACTGTGTACAAACTACTTTCAACAGAAAAGCTACAGGCCACATATTTATTATACTTTTCTATGGCGCGGCTTATATGTCATTGTTTTTGTTTCAGAGAATTTTTTTTGGTCCCTCTATCATCAAATCATTGCTCATCAAAGATCATTTAGTATTGCAGTATACTGTGACGGAACAACAAACGAACCATGAACGTTTTTCACAAATCAAACTGTATGCCTCCACTGCAAGTCATGGGTATACACAGTGCTTACACAAAAGAACACACAAAGACTGAAGGATGCACTTACAAACCAACAGCATATTCAGCATACAAGCATCTTCAATTTATGTTACAATCTTTCACAAGATCTTCCCCCCGCCATGTCCCTCTTGTCTCCCCCTGCACATCAGTCACCAAGGGGGCAGGTAGGCCTCTCTTGGGGGGCATTAGAGCAGAGATGTCTGTCAAGATGGAAGCCATGCTCCCTTAGGCGGCCACTGAGCGACAAGCGTGTCCCCTTGCCTCTTCTCTTGTATCACAATACTGCTGTTGAGTGACTGCAAAGCCCTAATGGATGTAGGTATCTGCTGTTAGTCTGATCTTCTATAAAAGCCCTTGGCAAAAAAAAAAAAAAAAGATGAGGGGAAAACCGAGGGGAGGGAGTGAATGTGTTTGAGTTTAATGTGTTTATATGTAGGAACTCCTTTGATGGGGGAAGTACATCTGATTTGGTAGCTGGTGCATTGGTGTGAAGAAAATATAATGAGGATATGTGTGGGTGTGTTTTAAGAAAAGAGAAAGCGCACGCATAAGTAAATACAGGTGTGTGTGTGTGTGTGTGTGTGTGTGTTGTTAAGTGAGTGTCCAGCATACACGTCTATGTGTGTGTTAGGTCATTAGTGCAGCTTGAAAGGCTTTGCATCTTTGCTGAAATTTGCAATAAACCAGAGGAATTCAACAACTTACAAAGTCATCAGGGCGAAAAGAGTTTACCATCAAATCCATAATCTCCATGAGTGTTTCTCAACAATTTCATCACGCAACACACAAAAAAAAACACTTCTTGTTTCAGGCAAAAACACAGAATGGTGAACTTTAACACCAGAGGATGGATTTTATTTCCTACTTTCAGGATATTTTACTTTTTCTATAGCGAAACTGTATTTGTTAAAACACAGACACACATAAATAGCATCACAGTGCCATCATCATCATGCCATTCTCTTAAATGTTCTCTTTATGTCCCTGCCCACAGATGCCACTAAAAAAGGTTATCCTTTGGAACCAAAGAAACCTTTTTATGAGCTCAATATTCTTGTTAATTTCTGTTTATTTTGTCTAAAGCTATACCCAATGGTTTACCACCAAGTCAGTCATCGGGGGATGTAAATGGCTTTGTCAACTTAACTGTTCTGCCTAGAGAATTTGTGAGTTGTCTACAGGGAGGTCCAAACTGTGGGAATTTTGCACTCCAGATCCAGAACATCACTCCTACCCATCTACGGAGCATCAGCGACATAAGTGAAGTGAGATGTCTGCACAGGGCACAAAGGATACTAAAAAACAACACCCACCCCAGACACAGTCTGTTTGCCCTTGCAAAAGATTCAGAAGTATCAGCTGCAGTACCATCAGACCACAGAGCAGTTTCATTCCCACGGTTGTGAGACTCCTCAATTCATCATCAACGCTCCATTTTTTAAAATAGACGTAGCACAAAGGACTCAAATATAGTTTTGTTTTTTAAGCCCTTATGCGTTAAAAAAAGATAATACATTTATGTTGTAACCTTGTTATATTATACTTGCTATGTTTTGGCAGTGTACCAGAGAACACAGTGCTTTCACTTCAAAATTACTATTTTTCAAGTATGACAACACCTCAAAAACTGTTTTATAGTGTCTTATTCTCTGGGTCTCACATGCCCGCTCCCATGGACCACCCTGACTCATCCCACCCCATCTTTCATTTCACAGCCCAAATCCCCCTTTCCTCTTCACTTCATCCGCTCCATATCCTCACTCATCCCCGCGCTCTTCCCCTTGCTCTCACCTCCTCCAGAAGCTGTTGTCTTTTTTCATGTTTACTCCACTCATCCCTCTGGCCTCTTGACCTGCACGTTGTCTGCAGACTGAATGAGTTATTGCCTGGCAACCCTGAAGAGTATTTCCCATAAAATGAAAAAAACTAAAACAGAAGAAGTTCAATAATGGTGGCAAAGCTTAATTGTTAATGTTTGAAATGTGATAAGAGGAGTAAGACATTGAGATAATGAAAGACGCAACAGAGTGGCAAGTTTTTCCTGTGTTCGTCAGCATATCTCAGCCTCTCGTATTTTGATTTTTGTTAGTATGTCTCTTTTGAGTCTCCCAACTTTATGGAAATACAAGACCAAATCCCAAGAGTACTCATTACTCGAGCATGGTCTAGTCTTGTGCCTGTTGCTCTCCCTTGAGAACAGTAAAAGCCTATAAAAGTGGGCTTTAGACTCCATAATAATGGTCAATTTTACTATTGCCAAGTGAAGGCACACAACCCTGTGTTTTTTCAATTCAAACAGGTTTACTACTCCATCCAGGGGGTGTTTGGGGAGTGAAATTGAAAGGACAGGACAGGTGAGATAAGATGAGTGTGAATAGAAAATGGAGACAGACAAAAAGAAATGAAAAAGGGTAAGAGACGACGATGTGAGGAGACGACAAACAGCCGAGAGAGAAAGAAACAGTGGAGACGAAAAGAAGCTGAGCGACGCAGAGAATTGACAGATTGCAGACAGAGGCAGAGTGGATGGCTCGGCCCTATTGTTTCAGGCTAATTTCATGGGATCAAACCAAAGCACAGCCCCAGACACAGACGGAGCTGCAGCAATCTGTTGGGAAATCTCCCCTCTAATTGGCCCCACAGAAAAAGGCCACCGCCGGCACACTGCAACTTGCTGTTGATTGCTTTACCTCCCAACATAACTGGCTGTACGAGCAGCTAGGCCTGCCAATCAATCACTATGGTGACGGCTTGCTGCGGCTAACGAGAGAGGGCACAGGGTGAACAGTAAGTGATTATTTTATGGTGCTGGAACAGTGTGTGTCAGTTTTAGACTGAAAAAAAGCATAAACAGACTTTCCTTGTCAATCGCTCCGTCAGTCAGTCTGAAAACACTCCAAAATTTAGGGGAAAAGGAGGGGAAACTTGACAGGGATTGACTGTGTGTGTGTGTGTGTGTGTGTGTGTGTGTGTGTGTGTGTGTGTGAGAGAGACAATCAGGGACAGTGAGAGGCTTTGTTTTAAAATGCATCATAATGAGAGATTGCAGCAGCTGAAGGAGGAGAGAACAGACAACTCCATACAATGGATTTACAAGCATCTTCCCTCTTTGTCCGACTCCCACCTGCCCATCTATACATCAGTGGCTGTCACTGCAGCGCACTCAACCTCTCCACACCTTCAGCAAGCTCCCCCCCCCCCACACACACACACATACACAAACTAACTGGGAGCAATCTCTGTCAGCGTCCCATGTGATGAGGTCATGGCAGGAGTATCTCTCCTGTGGCGACGCCAAAGGACAATGCAGCTTACACAATGATTATAGAGATCAGCGCGCTTGTGCGGTACACCTGTGCGCGGAGTTTTCTTGTGTGTGTGCACGAAAAAAAAATCCGGCCTCCATCAAGCAGTAGCGTTCACCGCACCCGACCCGTGCTTCCCTGAAGGCAGCAGAGGGAGGGGAGGCAGCGAAAATTCACCCCATCACAGGGGAAAAGTCGGAGGCTAAATGACAAGCGCCAACATAATCATCTTGCACAGAGAGAGAAAGCCTGCTCGGGCCTGATAGTGGCGACGGTCCCGTTGTGGGGTGACTCATTGTTTCCGAGGCCTCTCATATGCGTCGTATTAGGAGGAGACGACAGACAAAATTGGAGCTCTCCCCTCGTATGCTCCTTCACCGTGTCCTCATCCTCTCTTCGCTCCCTTGCTGTTGTTCACTCATTCGTGCCCATCGCCTTCTCTTTCATCATCTACACCTCAGTCTCAGTGATGTTGCCCGCTTTATTTATTTCTATATCATGTCAGTCTACCCCTCTGTGTATTCCCGAATCTGACTGTCAATACAGGAACTTAAAAAGGAAATGTGGTAAGAGATGTCATTTTCTTGCACTTCAGATCTGTCAAATGCACCTGTCCTCTCCTTTTCCACATCCTCGTTTTTTTATCTGACACCCCAAAGATGTTCACTGCATCATTTACTCTGTGTGTTATTAATATTTTGGTAGCAAACTGATTTTTGCCTGGTATCTGCTTTAGCCAGGTAGCCCTGTTATCAGATCACTGAAACTTTTCTACTCTGTAGGACACAAATTCATCATTTTTTCTCTTTTGGTCTCTGTCAAGACAGTGTGGTGTTTAAAACCTTGTCACTAGAGCCACAAATCAAAAGCTTCCTGTCAATACAAATATTCCAAAATAATTAAATACAGGTTAAAAAAATCAAGAAATGAGCAATGAAGAGGGGAAGCGGGTGGCAGGTTTCGGGAAAAGTCCTGCATGAGCATGGACAGCCAATAACAAGGAGCTTTCCAACAAGTCTGCCTCAGTGCATGTAAGTGTGTGTGTGTGTGTGTGTGTGTAATGATGCGTGTGTCCCTGGTGACAGCCACTCTTAGTGACTTACAGTAGGTGTATGTGTGTGTTATGAGAGTGTATGGGAGATGGCAGGAGAAGGAGGGGTAGGTCCTTCTAAATATGCATCTTAATGGCCGCTCTGTTCCCACCATTCACACCGAGTGATGGAGAGAGCGAGGGCAGCGGGAGAGGGAGGCAAGGGGACGAGGAGAAGTGGTGCTGCATGTTTTCAAGTGGGCGGCCAAGACAGGGACGCAGACGGAGAGACAGCCAGCTGAAAGGACAGAATGGTGCAAGCAAACGTCAACAAGAGAAAAGCTATGTAAGGAGCCGCCATACCTGACTCCTTCAACCGTGGCCCCATTCCACACACAAACACGCACGCACGCACACGCACACGCACACACACACACACACACACACACACACACACACACACACACACACACACACACAGGCCTCAGCAGCAGTAGCATTGAGGAGCAGAGTGGAGAACTAGCCTCCTCAGGCAGTAGCTGTTTGTCGCTAAATGAAGGCCGGCATTCTTTGGTTTCCCAGGGAGCTGGGTGCCTGCCAGTCCCCCGGCCACTGAGTGCCATTTTATTAAGAACAAAATGGAGCCCCTATGAAAGGAGCCCAGCACTGAGCCTGCACAGGTCTCACTGAGCTGAGCCTCGGCATAAACAAACACCACCTTAAAGAGACAGGCTGGCAGAAAATGAGGGGACGGCACGGCCCCTGAAGGGCCCTCTAAGAGATACACACTGCTTGGGGATTGGCAGTGGTTGTTGTTGATGAGCAAGGAGCACCTCACAGAGGTAAAGTGGGGGGCAAGCTGAAGACTGCAATGAAGAACAAGCTTAGCATTGTGTTTCACAACTGGTGATACAGACAAGATAATGACACGGATGTCACCTTCAGTTCAGTCCACCTTGAACAGGCCTGACAGAGATAGACACCTTACTGAAAGTATAGCGGCTGCTTGCACATCATCTTACAGTATCTGCAGTCTATAATCAAAATGTCATTACAGAGAGTGGAGGGACACACTGATAAAAAAAAAAAAGCCTGGTCCTTTTATGCCATAGCTCCATCTCCCCTTCCTGTCCTTTTTCATGATAAACACTGTATTTCACTATGAACCGATCTGGACTCTGGCATCTCGTCGGAGAACATATTTATTCGAGATTAGTGTAAATATACATGTCGTGCAGCAGGTCCAATTCACCACTCAGCCAGAAGGGGTCAGTAACATCAAGTATCTGCTGAGGCTCACTGTCAGAGTGTGTGCATGTGTGTGTGACAGAGAATAAGAGAGAGAGAGTGAGTAAGTGAGAGAGAGCCTGATTTGTGTATACAAGTATAAGAGAGACAATATGTGTGCATGAGTTGTCTGTGTCTCACTGAGTCTGTGTGTGTGTTATTGATGCCCTGCTCGTAGAGAATGTCACGAGTTCAACCAGAAATCCAGTTATTATCAACTCACCAACATGCAGATGGAAAGGGGGGTGAAATTTCACAGTCCACAAAAGACTTCTGGAGCTTCACAGCACAACAAAGTGTACTGAAAAATCCTTCAAAGTTTCTGCACATAGACCAACAGACAGCCAACAGATACAGTATCTAAAGTAAACAACAGATAGAGTATCTTTTTTGTGTGTCTTTTTAGATGATTTGCTTTACTGAATTCATGGGAAAGGATGCTTTAATTTATGTAAGGACCCTGTAAATAGGGATAACATTTCTATATTCTATTTTATTAATTTAATTATGTTATCTATCAAATCTTACTTTTATCTCTAATTCTTATCTTTTTATTTCTTACAATACGAGTATTTTAAGTAGTGCTTACAAAATAAGACACTGTTAAAAAATAAACAATATGGTGTATTCCCACAAAATGCAGTTTTGATGAAATAAAAATGCATTTTTTTTTTTAGAAAGGCTAAAACAGTTGAGCCTTGAAACATTTGTGTCTACGAAGCTATTTTTCAATGCTACAAATGATTCACAGTTATCTACGCACATGTAATAATTTCCAAGGAAACATGTGTTCCCATGGATCTGCATATCAGTACTCTACTCTTTTTTCCTATCACACACACACACACACACACACACATACACACTCACAAAGTATGATGGGACCAGAGCCAACATCTGTCTTTGATATTATTTAACTAACCGCTTATTGTGGGAGCCCACCAGCACCACGGATGGCGTCTAGCGCTGTGTGTGTGTTAGTCTACCAGTGCGCTTCGGCGTCCATTCAGACACTTTGGCAAGCCGCTGTTGTGTTGTTACATCCTTCAGGGGTTGAGCTCCGTGTGTGTGTGTGTGTGTGTGTGTGTGTTCAGTATGTGCGTCTGCATTTCTGAGAATGTGACTGCATACCAGCGTGCAATGTGTGTTTCCACAGACATGTGAGAACAGTGTGAGTGTGTGCGGTGGCTATCCCCCGCCATAGTGAAAGCCACAGCCTCAAACCACATCAGAGAGCGTGTGGGAGACAGAATGACAAGGCCAGGAACCAGCCAGCGTCTGCCTGCAGCCACACACAGACACAGACACACGCTCGCACACTGACACACACACACACATATTCATACTCACACATTTATCACACTTACCCATCTACTTATTGACACACGCTGTCTCATACGCTCTCCCTCGCTCTCTCTCTGTCGCGCTCTCTCTCTCCCCACACACACACATGTTAACACCAACCGTCATCACACCACAAGTCCTATCCAGTGGTCACCGCTGAGGCCAAGGATGCAGTCTGCAGCAGGGGGAGATGTTTGTGTTTGCATACTTTCTCACAGACAGACATTGACTGAGCAGAGGGCAAAATAGGCTTTCTACTGTGGATTTGTTTTAGCGTTTTGACGCGGTGCAACTGTCACTCATTGGTGTGTGGGTTGAATAAAAATGAAAATATTTGAATTATTTATTTATGTCCACCTCACTGGGCACGGAAATAAATGGCATACAAGCAATAAATAGGCTAACAAAAGCTCTGAAAACAAGTAATTACAGACACCTACACATGCACATAGCGAGCGCACATACAACCACATATGTACGCTTTCGTATCAACAAACACACTGATGAACACATATTAGCAGCAGGGACGGGAGCGTGCTGCCATTGCCCACGAAAGACCAATCATGCAATTTCTCACGCTGACACACACACACGCACGCACACACACACACACATACAGACAAAGCCACAGTGCAAGTGTAGATCATCCATGGGTCAGTGGAAGCTCGAAGCGGTGTTTTTCCTTGCGGTGGACACACATCAATTTCAAGGAAATTGCTCGCCCCATTATTGGAAAGTGTTACCGGAATGTCAATTAAGGGGGAAGTTTTTAACCTCGCACCACACAAATAAACAGTGCACCCCGCTCCCCCTTATTAAAGGCGGTGTCAGCGTAGACAGAGAGTCTGGAGGGGGTAGAGGGGAGGGAGGGAGGGATGGAGGAAGGGGAGGCCCGGGGAAAGGGAGAAGAGAGGAGACAGGAGATTTGGTGCTCTCAAAGAAATGCTTTTGGCCCTCCTTTTGTGCCCGAGGCCCTAGACCCTGAGAACCACTCAAAAACCCCGGGCTCTGGCCCCGACTCAGGCCCACTTAAGGTTAACCTCAACAGGCCGGGGATCTGTTTGACAGCTGGCTGGATCCCGTAGGTGCAACTGCAGCAGACCAATTAAGGGCAGGTCAGCGGAGAGAAAGAGGGGGCCAACGGAGATAGAGGTGGGAGATGGGAGAGTCAGAGGGAGCAACAGGGTGGAAGGGCAGATGGCAGGAGAGGTGAAGGAGTGTGGGGAGGTTAACAGAGATGAGAGGATCGATGTAAAAGAGGTAAGGAATGAGGAAAGGAGAGATTGGGGGTAGGAGATATCGATAGTGTTTGCTTAGTGCTGGCTTACTTTAAAAACACAGTGGGTACTAAAGCAAATAAACATTGTGGCGAAAGCAGGAAGAGATAAATAGACTAAATGCAAGCAAACATGTAGAGAGAAATGGCCGACCTTTAGAAATAATGTCAAACAAGAGAAAAAAACAGAGAGAGAGACAGGGATAATATGATGACAACAAGAGAGAAGGAGAAACAGATACATGTAACAGACAGCAGTATTCGAGTTTGAGGATTTTATATTGTAGCCCTATTTCTGTGAAAGGATCGTGGATACATGTATGTACTGGGAGCAGGAGAATGATACATAATATACAGTCTCCCATGTTTGATACTAACAGTGTCCTATCATTCCGGGACATTAAAAAATGTGTTTGGGACAGAGAGGACACAGCTATGTCACTATCGAGGAAAGACGCATGGCATCCTATATGAATGCTAATACTTGTAACAAACAATTACAGATTATAATAACGGAGTTAAACGAGTCCGTACAGACAGAAGCTCCTCGCTCCCACAGAAAACACTGCTCCTGAAATGCCTCGTCAGTAGTCCCGCCTTTAATTCTGTGGCTTTGTGACATCACACTACATCACCATGTCACACAATTGCATAAAATATTCCTAGCAACTAGTCTGGCATGTAAGAATTGATTAAGCACTGCTGCTCTGTTGTTGTTAGCGGTGCTGGCTCAGGCGTGTGTGAGCTGACCAATAAGAGCAGACTGGGTATTCAGGAGCCGGGCCTTAAAAAGACAGGAGCTAAAACTGAGCGTTTCAGACAGAGGGTGCTGCAGCACTGGACAGTATGAGAAAACTGATGTGTTTTTTGAGCATTAAAGCATGTAAACCTATTCTAGTATTAACCCAAAACAAACAAACCTGACTTTAACAGGTAAATAAGTATATATCCTGAAGGTCCGTGGTGAGAACAAAGCATTGGTCTCAGAATGATACAGAAATATTCGACAGTAACAGATCAAGGGGCAAGTGAAGTCCAACTTCAAACAGGCACCCTCTGCTGATGCTTTACTGAACACAACCTCCAAAGATGGGTGGGAGTGCGCTCAAATGGCTCCGGGGGTCTAAGTCTGCGAGCTCATAGGCATGTGAAATGCCTTCACATAGCCAGTGTGTGAGCCTCTGTTTGGAAAAGGGCTTGCCAAGAGCCCCATCGCCATAACAGACGAACAGCTGCTGAGTGGCTGCGTGTGCTATAGAGCACACATAGGACACGAACGCTGCAATACCTCCAATCACTCACTGGAAAAGCTATGGAGGAAAAGTTGAAATAACAAGTTACATCAGATTTCTATTTGATGTAGCAGCAATAAACATGGTTTCTTGGATTAAACGTATTCACAGTGTAATCATTAAAGTTTCAGATGTACGTATAAATCTACATCGTTGTTTGAAATAGGGCTCCTGTCCTGAGAACGCTTTGATTCAGCCTCTGCAATATCACACCCTGCATGAAGCATTTAAGGAGAAAATGATCAAACACCAGGACAATGGTGAGGTGAGAGACTGTCACCCAGGTCATCACCACCTAAAGCCAGAGAGACAAAGTTGGACATATTTCCCAAAAATGGATATTGAGCAACAATCATGTTGGCATTAAAGTTGCAATATGTAAGGATTTTAATTGACAACATTCAACATTATCAGCAGAATGTGAGGAAATAACAGTTTTGATGTTGCCCGTCACAGTCCAAAGCTCCTGTGCTGGCGGTGTAGGCACCAACACTCCCTGCTGCGCCGAGCTCCCAGTCATGACTGCTAGCTGCATGGCTAACTGAGCTAACTAGCTAATGGTAGCTACAGTTAGCAGTTATTCTGGTCTGATGTGCTGCCCCCTATTGGTTTGGAGTATGAATGAGTATGAATGAAGGTGGCTGGTTCTTAGATTCTGCACCTTTAATTTGACTGTGATTGGGTTTTGTATTGTAATAAATGTTATTGTTCTACTGGATGCAAGCGCTCGTATTTACAGCATGCTCACGCGTGCTTGCATATTTGTCTGCATAATTGTTAAGAGTGATAAACACTGGTAATGTTATTGCATGTAAAGGAATGTTTTTAGTGAGTGGTGTTAGTTCTATGTGTGCAGAAATTAGCTAATTGATACATCTGAATTTAACATCTCATAACATTTTGAGATGAATGTTTTTTTTTGCATGGTCCTTGTTTAAAAAAGACTCCTCAAAGAACAATAAAGTTCATTATCCCATGTCTGGTGAAACCGCTCCCTGTAGTCACAGCACTGCTGCAGCAGGAGGACGACGATCACAGAAGGACTGCACATCCTGGATGGTAAAGTAAATTCATGCAAATTTCAGTGCATTTCTCTGCAGGGGAGAGTGGTCAAGCCTGTCAAAGGGTGAAGCCAGGGTAAACAGAGCAAGAAGAATTCAAAGCTAGTAAGTACAGCGTGTAATTCCACTGCCCCAAATATGTCCTGTGGTCTGATTTCTTCTCTGAAACAGTCAACGTGGAGAGTAGAAGTAGAGGGAAAGGAGAGGAGATTATTATACATCATCATTAGTGAACTACTGACTCCACAGTAATCCTCTGCAAGAGCTCCCATGTCAGTAAAAACCAAACCCGAGCCCCTTACTGCAGGGAGAAAAGATGCAGAGTGGAGAAAGAAGAGGGGAGAGAGAGTGATAGGGAGCAAGAAAGGGAGACAGATCAGGAGAGGAAAAATTCTGAATCTACATAGTTAATGAACACCATTTCACTGGTAACCATCGGCAACCAAAGTGGCTGCAGAAAACATTCCCATGCCATTCTTGGTCTGTTTTGGGTGAGCGTGTGTGTGTGTGTGTGTGTGTGTGTGTGTGTGTGTGTGTGTGAGAGCGCGCACGTGTGTCAAAGAGAGGTCTCGCCAAACAAGAACATTCAAATGAGTGGTATTTTTCTCCCTGTTTTGTACGTGAAATAACCGGACTGCGGTTCTCCTCTCCGGCCAAACTCACAGCCATTAAAGCCGAGCTGCACAGAGCTGCAGGCTCTCAGAAACACAGCGAGACAGAACAGAGAGGATGGAAAATAGTGCACTGCAAAGAGAGGGAGAGGATGGCTGACAAACGGTGATGGATTATGTGCGATGATGTGAGTTGTGTGTATGGGTATTCGAGTGTGTAACAAAAAAGCCAACCGTAACCAAGCTAACCATAAATGCACCTTTCCCAGCCAGACCATTAGGGTCGTGCATTTTTCTGAACCTAACTCCAAGTTTGAACTACAACAACTTTCACCACTGCCTTTGGTGCCCTAAATTAACTTTAGCCACTGATGTAGTTGATGAAAAATGATGTGTTGAAATCAGTTTACATCAAGAGACACTCCGCAAAATCCTATTTGAGTGTGGTCGTCTTTGTTTGTTTATTCACATTAATCACTTTTACAGCATTACTCATACATTTCATCCATCTTACGTCTATATTACTGAGGAGGGCCACAGAAAAAGATGGACAAAAGCTTATGAGCCAGACTCAAAGCTGTGACTTCATTACTTTATGGGTAAAGTAGCCTGCTGAGCCACCAGTTCACAGCCGTGATTGTCAAACCCGGTGTTCAGCATAGGAATGCTGAGCAAACAAAAACACCACTGTTTTATTTTCACAAAGTAGCCAAAGGTCTGGCGTCTCTCTCCTGTTTTTTTTCGCCTGCTGCTGTGCATTCCAATAAAAGTCTCCATAGATAATGAATGTTAGTAGGCCGTCCGCAGCCAAACCTTGGCTCCGATGGCGGTTATGACTGTCCACTGTGGTGTCTGTGTGTTAGTCATCTCAGGATGAATGAGTCACCAGGGAGAAACCTCAAGCACCACCCAGGTAACAGTTCAGCCACACACACACATTCTCACACACAGCACTGAGATGAGCGAGGTGAGGGATTGTGAGGATGGACTCCTATTGTGTGGCATTATGCTGCCACCATGTGGCCAGTAGAAGATGGAACAGAGCTGGCTGAACCGAGGCGTGCAGCTGCAGTGAACACAGCTGAGAATATTATCCTGGGGTTTAGAATTAAATAACAACAATAAAAGTGAGTGACAGATCCATGTGCAAAACATTTAATACAGACCCAGGTGACAGAGTGTAGGCTGGTAAATGAGCTGCTACACTGAAATGAGTGTGCAAATTATCATTAAAGCACCTACATGCCCTCTCTACACCCTGACAGGAGCCCTCACTGATTTTGGCTGATTAGACCACTTAACTGGACTATGTGGGCGTGTACGCCTCCTGATTTTCCTGTCTTACAATTAGTGCAACTTCTACAACCACCATCCAAAAAAGCTGCAATCATTTGCAAACAAACTTTTTTACTGACAACGGCTTTCTGAAGTGTACCCAAGCCCATGGTAAAACGTCGAAAGTTCATTTTTGCATAACAATTTTCTTTTTCACTGGAGAAATATATTAAAACCATGATGTGACATTTGTTGTGGTGGGTACTAAACAATCAAAACAAAAATCAAATGTGCTTTTTGATAAAGATTTTGTGTAGTGTAGTGTAGTGTAGTAATGCCTATTTGCATGACAGCTGGATGACACAGGCCATTATATTATCTCAAACACAAAAGCACTCCAGGAAAGCACTGGACATAACGGATATTATACAAGAGACAAAGGTGGAGTTTAAGAGGAAGTGTTCAGATAGAAAAGTGCCAAAGGGGCTGCGTTTTCTGCCAGGCTCTTACTTTCTCACTTTATCAGCACAGACAGAGCACATTGTTTTCAATCCTCCATGCAGTCTTTACAACTGGTTGGGTTTTCATAATGGCAATTTGGAATTTTAGTTAAGCTTATTTACGTGTTATACACATTCTTTGTTGCAGAGGATAAGAGTGAGCTAAATGTTAATGAGAAAAATCCAAAGTAAAGCAGAGCTCATGTGCTGACCTTGAAAAGCTGAGTCTAGATGTAAGAGGGTACCAACACTGCTCCTGTATATATGAGCAAACTTCCTGTTTTACAAGGGAACACGTGCGGCTAATTCAGTGGCAGTTATACTGTACCGTAGTCTCCAGCACACCAATATCACAAATTAAATCTTTTCAAAGTGGGCATATCCATCTAAGCGGTGATCAAATTAGCACTGTGTCAAGCCAGCAGGGATACATAGACACTCAGTCCAGTGAAACTTTTCCAAAGTACTTTGGCACTTGTACTACGGAGTCAGTCGAGTTCATCAGGCTAATTAGGAGTGATTAGCCAAGCGACCACAGGACTATTTAAAGCCAAATCGGATGTCTTTCCTCTCCTCATTATCTTTATGGAGAATGAGAAAGATGCTGTAATTACAGACAGAGAGTTACTAAATGGGGCAGACTTGGAAAAATGAGAATGAAAGAGCAGGAGTAGACATAAATAAAGACAGTGAGGATAATATCACAGGTAGGAAAACAGCTTGGAGTAGTTCCCATCACTATGCTTTCCCATGACTACATGGGGCCCCATCAACAGGCTAATTACCCTCGTATTTACCGTGCTAATGTTGCTAAGGCCTTGAGGCATCCTGTTGTGACTGAGGCCATTGGAAGGCATGTCGAGAGAGTAGTGGAGCTCTCAAACTTTATCATCTGTCATTGCTGGACTTTTAGTGTGTACTTTATGGTGTCTGAGAGGTGGCTACTGTACAAAAACAATGATAAAGCTTGACAGGAACCCACCCACCCCGGACCCTTAGCTGAGATTATACCAGCATGTTGCTAGCAACAACCACTTCACCTTTTAATGACTGTAATCAGAGAATTAAGTGGCTGTGCACACAGAGGCCCTCCACTACACCACCCTGCTGTTATCCAACACCAACACTGATACACACTACTCTCTATAAGGATATTTATCAGAGTTGAGTGTCTATGTTATCATTACAATTTTAAGGGGTAGAAGTTCACAAATAAAAATCTAGCACTCATATTGTAGAAAGCATCTATTCTCCTTATAGAAGTATCTTTACGTGCACTGAGTGCTTCAAGGTCACTCAATGAGCATATACATAATTAATGCATGACAGAAAAAAAAGCAGTTGAAGGGTGGCATACTTAACATCTACACTTAAGAATAAGCTCTTCACCTTTTGTTCAAGCACAAGCTTAAAGCTTCTGCACAGAGCTTCCTGTAATGTGAAAGGTTTTCACATACAGTCAATCCTGCAGAGAATAAAAACCCCAGTCTGCAAGTTCATTCAGCTTTGTGCCACTTTCAACTCATATACGGTCAGTACCATCTTGGTCTATAACTAACACTCCCCGATAAAACTCTATACATCCACTCCCCTCTGGAAAGCTCACTAATGCCGAATACACAACATGTGCACGGCATCCTAAAACCAATAGAAAACAGGTGACTGGTGGAGACAGTGGAATATACAGCAGTTGACAAAGAACAAGTTTTGCAGGTGGCTGATGGACCAAACCAAAGTCCACTCAGTAGTTATTTCATGCCAACAAGACCCCATCTGAATGAATGGGTGGACAGCCATGAATTCACTTTAAAAAGCCACCAGAATAACCAGTGAAATCTGATAAGAACAACTTAAAAAGTTTGGTGATTTTGCCCCAAAATAAGGTTCAAAACCATTTTTTCCTGCAGGATATACTTCTATATTGCATGCAGAAGTTGTCACAACACACAAGTCTAATGTCTAATATTTGAACAACATCGGCTTTCTAGGCAATCCTGTGCATTAGCATGATAAACTCCTCTTACACGCTTATATAAAGTCCATCTGCACTGGTACTTAATCAGTTTAAATTGCTATGAAGCTCAACTGTGCGCTCGTGTCAGTGCAACAACATGATTGGCTGATATTTTTCCCTGTCCGGTTGTTATAAAGCAGACGAACTGATGTTTGGGAAAAGGGACAGAATATATGTCAAACAAAGACCATCTCTGGCATTACGGTCTAAATAGCTTTAACTCTATGTAATTGACTTCAATTTCTTATCCCTTTCATTCACTCAGGTTAGCTGCATCTTCATTTTCTAACCTCATCTCAGCACTGAAACAAACAATAATGATGAATGCTTCATGCACCTATTTTGTCAGACTCCATCTTTTGAGGTAGTCCATCGCAGTTCTCTGCTTTAAGCATAAGAAAACCATCCAATGTGATTCACATTTCACCATGAGGTTTAAATGCCATCTGAGGATATATCAGATGGTGGCTAAGCCGATGAAAACAAACCACAAGCCTTGTGATTCATCACAAAAACAACATTGCATCCAAAAACAGATGGGAAACAAACAACTTAACTGCTGTCAAACATAGATTCCATTTCAAACGGCAAAGATCCTTCACAAAGACACAGTATTTCCTTCTGTATTCTTGGATTTCAGAATAATTGAAGATATTTTGTGAACAGATGGCCAGGCTTGGTAGAGACCACTTTTTTTAATATAAACCAATTGCTTAACAGAAGCCTGAGTGCTGTTGATGGAAATCCTTGAATAGGTCCCCGCTGTCCCTACCTCAAGTGAATACTTTCCGTCAGAGAGGCAAATGTGCTGATTTAAAAACAGATCATGTGGTGAGATAGTCCTCAGAACTCACAGTACGGAGACACTTCCAAGCTCTCCATTAAAACCTCGCCAATGCCATTTCAATAACTGATCTCGGTATTTACGTAACATTTCTTTCATGTGTGTGATGTGTGCGTTTATGAATGATAATGTGTGAGTACACTCTGTGCCTGTGTTCAGACAGCATTAATGATTCCAAAGAGAGACAGAGCTGAACCACAGGGAACAGAGACATATCTCTTAAACCCATCCGGACGACCAAGAGCCTTTTGATCAAAGCAACGTGCTGAATATCATTTGCCTCGTTGGACAAAACTGAGCGCCACTGAGTTTCCTGCCAGTACAGTATAAAGAGGCCTGCGTGTGTGTGAGTACATATATACGTACATGATCTGTTTGATATTTGTATCGCAGTGTGTCCTGTGGGTTTGCAGTTAATCAGAAAATTGTTACAAACAACTACTGGTTTATGAATAAATGGAAGGAAAATTGACTCCCCTTGTTTGGTTTAATAGAGGAACGTTATGAGTCATCTTGTAAACAGAGACTGTGTCAGACAGGAGTGCTGCAAAATAGCAGGACCAAAACATTATGCAGCTACATCCATTCAATCAACAGCGATGATACGCTCTGTACTTTGATTGTGTGGTTACTCAGCTCCTTAGCATAGTACATGTGCGTGTCACACATTTGTACAGTAATAAAACTCACACACACACAAAGAGAGTAGAGAGGTAAACAGATTTTCACTTAGTCACTGACATTTAGGAAGTCATGTAAAATAAATCCAATATGATGAACCGCATGATGTCGTGAGATTACATTATGATTGATGAAAACTTTTGAATATATTTAGACGGTGAGATTCGTGACTGCGGTAGGTGGAGAATTATACTGTACGTCTTTAGCAACAGTCTAGACTTTTCTTTTTTTTAGAAAAATGGATACTTCCTTCATGTGTTATCTATCATTATCTCAAGATGCTTACAGGCGCGTAACGTTGACGTCACGTCAGCGCCCAGATGTCAAACCAATACTTCGGAGCAGATAAAAAACTCATCTCTGCTGTGTTTTGGTTTCTCTTATCTCCGTAGATTTATCTATGCTTCTCTCCTCTGCTGACACACTCGGAGAGACTTCATGGTGCATTCAGGTGCACGTCTTAAACTCTGAAATCTACATCGCTTTGTACGTCAAAAGGATGTGTGCGCTGTCAGAGACATCATGGATGTCATAAAAAATGTAAATGACAGCTGTCAGGGCATAGAAGTCTTTACGATAGCATAGCCGTCAGTGCTCAAGACTGAAGTCACATACATACAGATTGGTTAGACACAACTATTAGCCAATCCTATATTTTGACTATATGAACAGGCTACTTCTCATGTTTCCAGATACAGCAGTTCCCTGCAAATGTTATTAATGTTTTAGAGCAAGTTCATGTTCTTAGCTATCCTAGCTATGCACTTAAGCCCCCACTGTTAGTGCTTTGCTTTAACACAGGCAAGCTGAGCACAGGCAAGTTCAAGTATAAAGCCGCTGTCAGCTTGGTAAAGATTAAAGAAGCACTTGTAAAGTCACAGGCAGCTTCTTTTCTGCAGATTACACAGGGCAATGATTGCTATTTTAACCTAAGATGTGAAAGGAAAACAGCTTTATTGTGCTGCATGCTCCAGAACTAGAAAGGTTTGACCTTGAGCACAGAAGATACGCAGCGCTCTGAATGTGATACTTAAGAGGGAAACTTGCTGGCGAAGAAATGATACAGTTACGGTAGATAATTAACTTTCACAGTAATGCACAGTTTGGCAGCCGTACAAACACAAGGTAAATTCTCCCTTCCTCTTCTCTCCTTTTAGTTTTCTACACGTATAATCCCATACAAACTTTATACCTCCGTCTGCCCTTTCTTTACCAAGATTATAGTCTCTTTTCCTTTTCCACACAGCGATCAAACATCTGAACTCACAAACTGGGACATGTCGGTACAGCCTCTAAACACTACCTGGTCTCAGCAATGCAGTAAATTTAAATTGAATTTTCTGTCTTACAGCCGATGTATATTTAACACACACTGGCACACAGTTCTTCTCAACTCAGCAAGTGCTGCTGCATCACTGCTCTGACACTAAGCCACTGTTGCTCTGCTGTGTCACTGTCAGCCTGCAGAGTAACACGCCTCCGTGCCCAAACGTTGCAGCACAGCCCGCTGATTGTGCGAGCCAGCGGGCTGAGCTGAGTTGTTTTTGTCACTGTAATTTTCATGACAGTATAAGTGATGAGCAACAATGAGCCGCTCTAAATGTATTCTCCTTGCGTCCTTAAAAACAACAATGCCAACACTGCTGCTCTCATGCAGAGAGGAGACAAAGAATGGAGACCGACAGAGAGAAGACAGGCAGCATAAATGAATTGTCTGGAAGACACAAAAAAACAATCCCTGCAGAGGGAAAAAAACATACCCTTTGTTTTTCTCCCAAGTTAGAGAATGACACGTGTCCCTTATGGGAGGGTAGACTGAAAGAAATACACATAAGGAAACACACCTGTCTTATTACATCTGGCTGGACAAACTGCAGTCCCCATGGAGCTGAATGAAAGCGTTCACCAAATGTGAGAGTGTAAACTGTTGGATATGATGCAAAATTTTGATATCGTGACACTGACATTTTAATCAGAAGAGAAAAGATCTTCATTGACTGATTTCTTATGCCTAAAGAAATGTATCATTTTATACATATTTTTTTAATTTGTATAATTACCTCATTAATATGGTTAATAGTAAAAATTGCATGCAATTTATGCAAATAAAGCCCTAGTTTCCGTTTTGGTTGTGTGGATTTATTATATTTATGTTTTATTTATTTTGAATAATTAATATTTCTTCATGTTCCAATTACAATGTACGAATATTCTTATAAATTCAAACTTTATTGCTCTTTGAAAGGGTATACTTGCATTATTTTGCTATTATGTTATCACTGTCACAAAATTGAATGAAATGCTCTTAAAATGACGCTAAAAATTGTTTGTCATAATGTCTTCTTGGACAATATATCATCCAACAAAAGCAGTTATTGTGATAGGCTTACTTCTAATATAGTGTCTCTACAGTGCAAGAAAAAACTGTGTGACATCTCACCCTAAAACACATGCGGCAGGTCATCAGATCCAATGCTGTCCCCATTACACCAGAAGACTGTTCTGGTCAAGATGATGAACTGTGATAAAAGTCTGTATGATGAGCTTCTTTCAGGTCTTGTCAGTTCAGTGATGGATCTCGAGGCCTGACTTCGGTCTTTGATCATACCCACAAAGTGCTCCAATTTTACCCAAAGACGTCTGGTTGAAGGGCCCGTGATGAAAAATCAAGTCCTTTCGGGCGTTGACGTGTGAATTCCATTTAATCCAGATGATTCTTTCAACTACTGAACATGAGATCTCAAAAATGATTCCCTCATCAGAGCAATATGTCTTCTATCCATCCACATCCAGCACTATACAATAGAGAGAAACTTCTCCCACCAGACTGTCCCCCTACCTACAGTATGCTGGTGTCCCGTTGCACCTGTGACACCGGAGAATCAATTACAAAGCTCAGGCTGGTAATGAGGTTTCCAGTTACCTGATCCAGTGACCAAGGGACAATATAGAGGTCTTCAATCTTTAATGCATATTCACCAGGCCTGCTGTCCATGTGTGGCTTCACAGCCCCCCAAAACTGTGTTCTCCTTTAAAGTCAGTGTGTTTCTTCAGTCATGAAAACAGAGAGGTTGTTTAATTAAGTCGATGAAGATCTTTCTCTTCTGCTTAAAATTTCTTCCCAAAAACTACAAAGTGCCACTTTAAAAGATAGATTTCTATCTAGTCACCAGTAAGACAACTATTCTTGCGCAATTAGATAAAGTGTAGAGATCTAGGTGAGGGCACAACAGTTGTAGAGGCTGGAAACAAGCCGGTAGCTTTGCATAACTTGATTGACA
The DNA here is from genome assembly GCF_965226575.1 of Pagrus pagrus. Lineage (NCBI taxonomy): Eukaryota > Metazoa > Chordata > Actinopteri > Spariformes > Sparidae > Pagrus > Pagrus pagrus. The sequence goes on along the minus strand of NC_140208.1, from coordinate 14,412,510 downwards.
ATAATTTAATTGCTGAAACTGTATAGTTGGAGTGATAATAGCCATGTGTAATTACATCCTTTTTTCAGTGATATTAATTATATTAATTTGATGTAGCGTGTCTTTCCTGGTGTTCTCTCCCAGACTCTCCCTCGCCTCGACTGACTGGACTGGACTAACAGCAGCACACTAAATTTGGACACACTCCGCAGCCCTTGTCTTTATCAGCCATGCTTTGTTTACGAGTGTTTGTGTTGTTTCGATATCGTCCATGTACCATGGACTGCCTCCGTTTCATGTTAATGAGAGGCGTGAGAGCAGACTTTCCAAATATATTAAAAGATACTGGATTATTGTGTGATGTTATTCTTTGTCTGATAACTATCCCTTAAAGGACTCTCCCTCAGGATGCAGATGAGACTTATCGGGGAGCAAGCGGGCCAGACAAGGCCAAACCAAGTTGTCAAAAGAATATTAAAGATAAAGGGAAGTAAAAGAGATTGTGAGTAAAAATAACATACATGTGAAGTACAAGAACAAAGACAAAGAGAGTCACGCTGTTTCATTTGAGAGCTACTGCGAATGTCTGCATGATGGGATCACACTTCAAGCCACAGCCGAGGGTGATATTGTGCAATTCTGTGGTAACAGTGAACATGCAGTTCTGCCAAACTGTTTCAGAAAAGAAAAGTGTCTTAGGAGCCAAATCCATTCATCATCTTTGTTAAAAAAGAAGAAGAAAAGAAACGAGGGATCAAACTTACAAACTTTCTCTTCAGCTTGCCCTTGCTGCCGCGGGTTGGCTTTCCCTCCACTGCAGTTCCAGAGCTGAAGTCGGAGCCCATGTCCAGGTGGTCGTCTGCGGAGACGCTCTTGCGCAGGTAGGCCGCTCGCGCTCGGAAATGGGAAAAGGGCGACTGGGAGCGAGGGCGGGACTCGGTGCACCCGCCAGGCTCATCTTCGCCCTCCATGTCATCCTCCAAACGCCACAGCTCCCCTGGAGGAGGAGATGGATGGGAGCAACAAAAAGGACAAATGATTAGAATGGTAGGGTACAATCAGGAGGAGAACTGTGAAGGACAGAGAAGATTAGGGCACTGAAGGAGATGTATGACAGTGAGACAGACCAATAATGAATGTTTGTTTTAATAATACAATTACTGCAAACTCACTCCATAAATTGTCATCCACCGGAGGTGTTTATGAAATATTTCCTGAATGTAACCAAGCTTCCTTTTAAGGTGAAATATTTTATAGCCAAACATTATTCGCCGCCTGTCTCCTTAACAACTTGATTACGATTCCATACGCTCAATAAAAATGATGGCTCATGTAAAATACAAATTTGCAGCGACAGGGGTGTTTTTCTCCTGTTCTGACAGCTGAGCTTCCACAGTCGCACAGCAGAGATGAATGTGTGCTGTCAGCATGGCACTAATCACAGCCGACTTCCATCACTCTGCATCTGATGTTCATCAGACGTCCTTAGACCATTAATACTGATTCATGCTCACATATAATTCAAATACATAGCCATTATATGGGTTGATTTAAGCCATTACACGTTACATCCCATGACTACTAAGTAGTGATTAGCACTTTATTACATGAGTACTCAGTGCTCATGGGTCAGACTACAGCCGTCTTCAAGTCTTTGATTTTACCTTTACGTCTGTGAAGTTTTATGACTGCACCAAAATGAATGCGGGCCAGGTGTGAGGGGGCCACCACCCTAATTTTGGCCCCCTTGCTCGCACCAGGCCCATTTTTGATCTCTGCCTTTATTTTGTTCTCTATATAAAGTTTTGTGGCTGCATCTTGCCCAGTTGTGGTGCTATCATGCTGACAAGAATCTGTCCATAGACAGAGACGGACAGACAGACAGACATATAGACACCTGGCAGTGTTTATACTTAAGTACTCAAAACTGCTTCTATGTTAGTTTAAAGGTGTCTCCAGAACCACATTTTACCATGATGACACACACACAGACTCACAAGGTGAAAACGTTACCAGCCAACGGCGTCAACAAATTACAAAAAAAATTGTATTCAGTATTAAAATATCTGTCAATCAGTTTTGAGACAGCTATCAGGCTTGTCTTTCTCTAAAATAGGATCATAGATTGTAGTTAACATAGACAACTAGAATGGCACTCGGTAACGTGCCAAGGCCCAACAGTCGCCTTTACTTCAATGAAGCATAACCCAATATCAAACTTGATAGCCCTGTATCTCCCTAATTTTGAAACCATCCATAACTGCTAAAGACATTATGCTCGCCCTATCTCGCAATGTTAAAGAAAGTGATCTAAAAAAATTCCTTGATCCATCCCTTCATCCTGATCCGTGACAAAACTTTATGGGGTCTATTCTGGGCCTAACCAACCAACAGACCAACAGAAAACAAAGGGACATGGGTGAAAACATAACTAATGAATACAAAAAGTTCTGGTCTACTTAGTTTCAGACAGTGTCAAGTGTTTCTGAAGTTACTGTTCAGTTTTGTCTGACTTGTGTACTTCAAGATGCATTTATATTGAGCCTCGGAGCTGCCTTGTAATGACATACTTAATTAAACGACTCCAACAGCAGGTCCTTTTGCAGTGGCTGCTTTCCTCTGTGATTTTCAGAGTGTGAAATATTAAAGTATCAGTTCCACTGTCTGAACAGCAGACTGAAGGCATCTGGTTTTCAAAGCTGAGCCAAATTATACTGCAACAAAATGACTGGGGAGCATCTCCCGATGTGAGCTTTGAGACACACTTGTCACTATTAAAGCATGTTACTTAAATCTGTGAGTGAGGCGTACCTTACCTGGGTTATTAAACAACTAGAATTAAGAAAAGAAGTTGTCTCAGCACTTCTGGAGAGATAAAGAGAGTGAGAGAGTAGACAGAGAGAGGCAGCATCATGGTCGGTGACAGCGGTTGCTAAGCAACAAGGGGCCACGTGAGACCATAGTCTCTCTCAATTTGATATTTGCAACAGCAGTAGGGCGTGTGAAAACAGACAAACAGACCAGAGAGGTAAAGTCGGGACATAAAATGGAAGCACTTGGGATCAATAAACCAATCGCAGATGATGTCATGAAGTCCGGGATCATTAGAAGTAGTAACAGTAAAGATCTATCAGATGAGAGCAGTGAGGGCTGGGGTTTGGTTTAGTGAGGACATCACAATCTGGAGGGAGAGGGAGAAAGACCAGCAAAGAGAGAGCGTTTGTTCTTCTTACTGTTTCCTTTCTCTAGCTTTTATTCATTAACCTGTACCACTGCAAGCTGTTTCGACGATGAGTGTTGAGGAAGGAAGGGACCCAATTAAGCGCTTAATATTAATTGAATCTAAACAAAGGGCTAATTTGCACTCATATTTTTGGCAGTTGCGCTTCAGGGACAAAAAATGTCAATAAACTGTTTCCAAACAGGCGTTTTAAGCTAAATTAATCCTAACTTGGTGTACTTAAATGGAAGATTTAACGTTTATTTATGGTCTAAATTCAGTTTAGAGTTGCACAGTGGATCTGGGGTAGCCATAAATAGAAGGTTCTGAGTGGTGTTTTATTACATCGCGAAAACTTTGTGCCTGTTTGAGTTATTTCGAAGTCGGCACCTCCTGTGTTGCTGCCCGTGAATCCAGTGGGACTTTGGTTTACTTCAAGTGAAGAACTTATTTTATTAAGTTCCTTTTCTCTGATGTTTGCCGTTTCTTTCCTGTCTTTGTAGAGTTGCACATTTTTTCTCTCTCAAAAGCTACACAGAGTGTGGTTTTCGGGGAGGCTGCCTGTGTGCCTCCTGTGCAAGCTTCTCTTGTATTAAACATCACAAATAAGGACGATAATAATAACACAGCATTTTGCCCTTATCCCACTTGAAATGTGACAATTCCCATTCATCAGGCGGCAACGGGAGCTCTGATCAAGCCGAGTTGAGAGACGTCAATCAGCCGTGACAGACCGCTGTTGACTGTGAGTGACTTGTCAGTGCATGCGAATGAGGAGAAGGGCGTGTAAGGATGTTTATCCTAAGCCGTGTCATGCTCTGACTCTACAGCTGATGGATGCTGGCTTGCTGAGGGTTGCAGAGTCTGTCCGTGTCTGTCTCGGATGTGGTGTTAAAGAGTTGGAGAGAAGATTACTTTACAAATGACCCACTTTGGAGAATTGCGAGGGCTGCGAGAAGCAGACTCTGATGTTTAATTATCCACTGAGAAATTATGAATGTATTAAAACATAGTGTATGTAGGTCACTTTTTAAACTGCTTAAAAGCAAGCCCAAGGTTTCACATCCTTAGGAAATGTTCAGATGAATATTTGACAAATTCTTGACCCTATTTTGTCTGTTTTCATTCACAACATAATGTGTGTTGATTCATGAATTCAATCTAACTGTATTTATGGTGATAATTCTCAAATTACCTTGTTTTTCTCACATTGGGGACTCGAGAGGTTTAATAGAAAAGCTCCTTTTTGATTTGTATAGATCAAAGTGTTACACCAAGGCCTACTGTAGGGTTTCCTTTCACATAAAATCTTCCTCACATATAAATGGTTTCATCCTTTAAAGAAACACCTCACCCGTCCATGAGATGAAAGCTATCTCTGTCGGCAGGTTACAGTTTCAGGATTCAAGGATTCACCATGACAGTTTCCCTTCTCAGGTGAGGGAACGGTGTTTGCTTTATAGCTAAGTGCTGCATGCTCTCCATCGGGTGAGGAAAATATCAAAGGAGGCAAGCATTTGTGGAATTATGAAAGGAAAAGGAAACAGGACACATTTGACACATCTTACAAGATTTTAAGCTTTGTAGCCTGACACTCTTCTCTGATCAGTAGTTCAAGAGGCACGCACACTATGAATTAAAAGGTCAAAGAAACAGCTGATTGTCGACCAGAAACAAAGTACAACTAACAGTGCCGCTCGGGGCAATTAAATCCGGCGAGTTAGGACTATTCCAACTATGAAGATAGGAGTGTTTATTATTAAAATGAATACTGAATAATCTGCTGCTAAAGCTTTGTTTCCTACAACAAAAGTCAGAAAGAAACAGTCGCTTCAGGATGAAAAGAAATGCTTCACCATCATTGTTTACAAAAGTGCATTTGGGGAGAATTTACTCAGGCTTTGTCAAAATCGGATTAGTGATTTGCCAGAGATATTATGTGAACAATGAACAAATAAACAAACAAAGGAGATGAAAGAATCACACAGATGCAGTCGATTCAGCAAAGTCGCCTGCTGCTGGTTCGGTAAACATGCATTCCCTGAGCACTGAGAACTAAACAAATCCTGTAGCTGCTTAAGCGGTCGGCCTCGTTTTTATCTTTACCTGCGGGTGGCAGCGTGCAGGCCTTCGGGTGGCTGGTAGCATCTGGTGGGTTCTTCCTGCGAGGAGGACTCCCACCGATGAGATCAGAGTGGTGGACCCTGGAGACTGTGGGAGACTGAGGGATGCTGGGGAGAGTACGGGATTTAGCCAGTAGGGGTCTCTGCAGCTTCCTTTCCAGCGACCTGGTTGGACAGCATAGATAGGTCAATTTCCACTGTTAAATGCATCAAACGAAAGCATGCTATTGGTTGCACAACGGCCAATTTTGGATACAGCATTTTTTGCATAAGCATGAGGAGTGAAGACTTTTAAAGGTCCCGTATTATGCTCATTTTCAGATTTAATTTTTCTTTTATTTTGGGTGTCTACTAGAAATGTTACATGCTTTAATATTTAAAATCACATTATTCATCTCATACTGCTCACTGCTGCAGCATCTCTATTCACCCTCTGCCTAAATGCAAAATTTTAATTTGTGTCTCTTTAAGACCCCCCTCCTTAAAAGCCCAGTCTGCTCTGATTGGTCAGCTCTCACAGACCTGAGCAGGGACCAATGATGGTCGTGCTGGGGACCTGACTGAGGGCAGTTAGTGAATAGTTGTGACATCACAACCTTACAGACGCCCTGATGGCTCGTTTCATGGCACAGTTTCGGAATTTGGGGCTGTGTAGAAAAGAAAATTCTCAAAAGGGAATGATCTGCAGCCTACAAGATGGCTCCTTCTGTTTGGACAAATCAGCGTAGACCCGGGGATGTGATATAACATGATCAGGTTGCCTTTCGTGCACATGCGTTATGTGATATTAAATCGCGAATCTTATGTGATTGGCTGAAATGGATGGAGCCATCTGATTGTCTATAGGATCATCGGTTCCTTTATTTAAAAATGTAACAACAAATACTTTAAATACATTTACTTATGGATTTCTACTACACTTATTTCAAACTAAACGTTTGTGAGTGCATCAGAAATACATTTGCGAACCTTTCTTATACTATAAATATATTTGCGTGGATTGAAAAAATACTTTTACTTTATACATAAATGTATATATAAAACCATTTTGTGTGCATTGATTGAGACTGCTCTGACTCTATACACACTTGGGGACACACTGCTAAACGCACAAACACACACAAACAGCTTACTGTTAATAAGCAACAAGAGAGCAGCTGTCCTGATCAATAGTGAAATTACTTCCACCTCAGCATAATCAAGCTGAAGGCCATTTAGAACACAACCAATTTAAATTGTTTCTTTTTTCACAGCAGTTGATAATGCATACTCTCCAGTGGGACACAAATCAATAGCCACAATCACAAGATCAGTTTAATAGCAAATTGTTGACAAGCCACAGCACACTCAAATAGTCTGCATATAACAACGATGAGACGTGACATTCATGTTTAAATAGCTATCTTATTCTTTTTGGTGGCTTTGATGTATTTGACACACTTTTACTGTCAAAGCAGAAGAAAATGTATTGTTCAAGCCTTTCAGGCAAGTAGTAGTGACAGAAAAGACAATTTCTAGATTTACAGGATTACATTACATTTCAACAGATGTGATTAATATTACATAATCCCCCTCCAATGCTGGCTCTGATCAGCCTGATGTGATCAAATTCAGTGAAACATGGCCAGCATTCCACAGGAAGGTGTGTGACTCCAGACTCTTGCGTGACAAGTTTGGGTACAAAGCACATGATCCCCGGCTGAAAATCGGAAATGCATGTTTTCAGTGAGTTGGGTTTAAGCCTGCGATTTATCCTAGAAAATAAATGTAGTGGGCTGATATCAGGAGATGTAATAGTCTCATTCTAATTTTGACAAAAGCATCACTGGCAAATCAGGACACTGCATTGAAGTTAATCTACTGACAGCGGCTGAATTTTTCACTTTCTCTCTTTATGTGCTGCAGCTTTTGTTCTGTCACACACCACATACTCCTGTGTGCTTCATCACCCTTTGTCACCTCAACACCAATCTTTGTTTTTCAAAACCAGACATGTTTTGCTTCAGTTCTAAAGGAATAGTTAAGAATTTGGGGAAATACGCTCACTGACTTTTTTGGCCCAGGGACAGATGAGAGGATATACATCTCACATATGTCATTTAAATATATAGCTGGAGCGAGGAGATAATTAGCTTAGCACAAAGACTGGAAACAGAGGTGAAGAGCATTGCACATCATGTGAGTTTGATCTTTAGAAAAAACTAAATGTAAAAGCAACAAGTTGTTGTTTTACGGCAGATAATGTGCTGCACTATTTCTTTGGTGCCAGTTTATGTGTCCTGGAAGATTTCAATGTCTTGGACAAATGGGAGGTTATCAGTAAAGGTCAACTGCAAAAAAAGCTGTTATTTTGTCACAAAAAGTGCTTACCAGTAGATAGAGCTGGGTTTCCTATACATTCATTAATTCGGGTGGCGGGCACATATTGATTTTCTATTTTTGGAGCTGCGCTCTCTCTCTCTCTGTGTCTGTCTGTCTGTCTGTCTCTCTCTCTCTCTCTCTCTCTCTGTCTCTCTCTCAGTGTAATTGCCAACTCTTTTTAACATTTCTTACTTTTATTTTTTATAAGTCTGAGAGAACAACCCCATTCCTGATCGATTGTACCTGCTCTGCAGAGAAACAGAGACAGAAAGAAAGACGGTATCAGCACAGGATATCACACCGCTCCTGTAAACACACTGATTGTGATGCAACCTCTCCTGCTTAACATAGGCCTACTTATGCAAATGTTTTGCATAAGTAGAGGTGGAAAAAGAACTAAAGGGAAAGGCGAGGTGAGCAGATTTAAGTAGTTTGGGAGTAAACACAAAGTAAGGTGGAGGATCAAGTAGAATTAAAATGCAGGAATAAGAAATAACCATCTCAGCCGAGAATGGAAAATCTTTAGAATGGAAGCTTCAAATACACGCTTAATATTGAGCTGAAAAACAATTCACTGAGACTGTCGATACCATACATCAACAACCCAAGGTGTTGGTATTTGACGACCTGGGAACGAGACTCTACAGTCAGTTATCTTTCTCCAGAGTAGCTTAATGAACCTTTATTACATTTCCATGATGATTTTTTAAAGTTGTTTAATGCTGCTGGACTGCGGATTTCTTTGTGAGGGACTCAGGTAGGAATAAAGTGCCTCACCTCGGTGCCTTTCGAGACAGTAGCTGACGTTAGTTCAGAAATGGAGTCCGCTAAAAGCATGAGATCATATCTAATCCATTAAATGCTCGATTTTACAATAAAAGATTATTAATCATTAATGATTTTAATGGGAGAATCATTCAGTTGTATATGCAGCAGTTAGTGTCGGTCAGCATATTTAAACTGTTGAGTGAAACTCTAAATGTGTTTGAATGTGAAATACTTCAGCTCTCTTTCAACTCCCCTGGATGTCTGGCTCAGGATGTATTTTCTGGCTTCGGGCTATTTATCACCAGGGAGCTATCAGGTAAACCGACAGCCAGTTCGAAGTCAGCACATCCGCAGGCTTGAGAAGTAAAGCACTGACATACAGTATGCCTGCTGTCAGCTAGTAAACCACTCCCCTGATAGATGAGGTGGGTGTTGCAGTTGTGAATATTTGACCTGGGATCAGTGAATCCCTGAATGAGATTCAAAGCTGAGACATGGAGGACTCGGGCCGGGTCTGATGATGAATAATGCTTTTGTACAGCTGAGGAGGACTTGGTAGTATACATGCAGGGATACTGTAGCACACACATATAAACACCTTGACAGTAATACAAACAGGCAGGTCTCTCACTCCTCAGCAATCCATACTGACTTGCACGACAAAGCATTCGCCTGAAGCCAACAAACAAGGATACACACACAGTTGGCATGAGATGAAAAAACTCAGGGTCCATCAGCAAACACATGCGCGCACACACACATGCACGGACTCAGTTGGTGGCCTCCCACCAGCACATCATGATGATAACACACTGGGCTGAACAGTCGGCCCAGGCCACTCTGACAATTTGGGCCTCACTCATCCCACAAACCTGTTGCTTAGCGACTCTGTCTACGAAAAGGAGAGGAGAGGAGAGGAGAGGAGAGGAGAGGAGAGGAGAGGAGAGGAGGACTCATTTCTTCTTCCCAGCAGCAATCTGCATTTGCACAAAGACAATGTCTTGCCCCGAGTTGTTAGCATCAAGTATACGACGTGTGTTCCGTTGCCAAATTTATTATCTCTGTTGTTGCAGTCAAGGGAGACAACTCACTTTCTTTGTTAGAGTCTGTGTCTGCAAAACCATTACTTGTGAGACAATAAAAAGTGATTTGTCTAAAAAATAAGAATGACAGACAATGGGGTACTGCGGAGAGGGAAGAGGGGAGACATAGACAAAGAATTGGTGATGGTGTCGTGTGAAAATAGGACTTCCCTACATCTTGTTTGGTACTTGATTGCCAATAAAGAGAGCTCAGAAGACTTTGCAGAAACCTTCTCTTCTCTTTCTCGCTGCTGGCTACAACACTCTTTGCTCCCACTTCCACCAGAAGAGGTTTCAGCACAGCAATTTGTATTAGTGACCTATTTTAATGCTAAAAGTAGCACATGCAACTCCTTCACTGTGAAACTGCTGAAGTATTTTCCCAACACTGACGCTACAACCTCTTCTGAACAATCGAGTAGAGCAGTACATGGCGAGTTTACACCCTCAACCTTCAGTCAAGCTGCTCTACGGGTTGCCACATCATCATTACGGCTGGTCAACACGGTGACCTGTTTCTAGAAGCTGAATGGATGCTGTATGATGGTGAATGGCGCTGCTACTGAATGCAACTGTAGTGAGAGCTATCCATGGTGCTGAATCGACTTGCAACACACACACACACACACACACACACACACATACATGCACATCCTCAAGAAACTGTCTGGATTTAACACAGCCTGAAACAATCCAGACTAATGAGTACTATATATTTTTTTTTATCTTTTTCTAAATCCACTCACCTACTGCTGCATCAGCATTAATGAATGATCCATTCATTAATGTAATGCTCTTCTGAAGCCAGCACATGGTTACTCATTCATAAGCCAACCTTGCTGTTTGGTACTGAGCCATTCATTAAAATTCTTATTCAGTATCATCGTACTCACACTGCGTTTGAATGTGTGTTTTGATGGTGAGGTGTTGTGTCTTAATTTGTCTTTTTTTGCTTCTGCGCTCATCACCTTTATTCATTTTTTTGCCTTTTTTCAGTTAGTTTCTAGCCACTTCCTTGCATTTCATTTTTATACATCTCATTCATTATTATTTTTCCCACACTCTACCCTTCTTCTTCACTAAGATGGATACTCAAATAGATCGAGAAACAAACTGACCCACACCTACAGGGAAGACACTACTCTGGAGGAGAAACAGGACTGACCCCATGAGGCAAAAGGAGATGGGCGGATTAACCTCTGTCTTTATCTTTCAGTGATTCACTAGACGTTGGTCGAGGAGTCACCAGACCGAATAGATTGAATGAAGCAGCTTTGAGTCGCTTAAGTGACAGGTGGGAGCAAAGGTCAGCCGATGTGGGTTTTGTAGATTTATCCCTCTACATCACAGAGTGATGGACACTAACCTTTTCATCACATTACTGATTTGTCATCACTCATCATTCATTATGTGCCGACCCGACTTGTCACCATTCATTATGGCTGTATCCAGCAGAGGGCAGGGTTAGTGCCTAGCCTGTGTAAAATCTGAAATTGAAATATATCTCTTGCAGGTTATTGGCATGTAATTTAACTAAAAAGCAAGAAATCTCTGTCTGTCTGTATTTCTGTCTTAATGCCCTTTGCATATTTTGAGAACTGTTCATCCAATCTACTTAACACTTTGCAGGTTTATGCTGAGCACCCAGTGCACTGTCAAATTTGGTGCAATTTGGACACACGACATGTTAAATTTCAATAAGTTGTGTTAAAAAACAATGAACGTCACTGCAGCAGCGGATGTGTTGCCACAGCGTTCGGCAACCACATATGGACAAACTCCACGGATTGAATTTATTGTAACAGAGGGAACAAAGTACCGTCTCAAGTGATCTCATGGGGATTCAGACATAAACAAAATGGAGATTAGCGTGGTTGCTGTAGTAACACATTGCAATGACAAAAACATAAAAGCAGTAGGTTAAATGACTCTGTATGAGTGGGAAGACATGGTCGAAATGGGTTTTCTATTCTTCAGTGAGAACTAGAGATGAGACTTTAAGTTTCTGTCAACAGTAGTGTGCTAGCAATATTAGCCTCAAGGGCGAGAATGTAGGGTTGCCGTGGTGAATTTTTCCACTGACTAATAAGTTTGTGACAACAAATCATTGGTAATCTCCAGCATATCTGCTTTTTACAAGAAAAGATGCTTATTATCTATAGAGTGCTGTGTTAATTTACTGCTAATGCAAGCTGGACATTTCCTACTGCTTCAACTTCACATTAAAAGTATTTCACTGGTGAAATGCATGTTGACTTTTATTTTGAAGTAGGTTAGACACCGGAAATGCAATGTGTTCAGTGAGATAAGCATCGTTCATTGCTATCGTTCATCAAAAATGCATCTCCAAACCTCTTGATTAACACCGAGAACACTGAGGCAAGCCTACTAGAATGTTTACATCAACGGCCCCTGCATGCCTCTCTCATTGGTTGATGCGTGTGGTCCTGCTCAGAAAGAACTGATGTAAACATTCAGATTTAAAATATCATGTTTGATGTTATCAGAGCAGTTCTGGAGGTTTAAGCCTGGATCTATAAACCTCAAACATTACCAGATAATCAATGCTGAACATCGGTCCCCAAATGATGCAACCACTCAATACAACTACGTCATGACAGGTGTATGGCTCAGTACCCAAGGAAACACAGTGTCAGGTGTTATTTTGTTTGACTGAGCTTTTCTCAAATGCTGCAAGCAGCAAAAACCACAGACCAGCCTGTCAGCCCCTTTTGAACAGCATGATTTTGAACGGGTACTGCACTAGTCTATCATAATAATGTCCCTTCACAGCAAAACTGAAAGACCCAAAGCCCAAAAGGACGTGAATGAGAGAAAAAATAAGCACAGCTGAGCCGCTGAAAACAGAGCTATGGAAAAATAGCCAACAGGACAACTCAGTAGACGTATCATTTAGCATTTCAGTTGGAATTGACTCACTTGACTTACAAAGATGACTGTGAAGGTTAATATGGGCTCAAGCTTTAATTTAAATGTTAGAGATATCTCAATGATATCTGGCAGGAGTGGAAGTTTGACAGCTTTAAGGACAATGGGGGCGTGAATACTGCATTGTGTGAGCTCCTGGCGAATCTAAATTTAGAGCCAAGGTCATTAATTAGTCTCAGCAGAAGGTGGCAGGTGACACACTTTCTAGACAATACTGAATGTTGGAAAGAGGTGATTTCTGAGGCCATGAACCTGGCCATTCATTCACTCATGCTCTTTCTCTGCACTTTAGACATACATGCATATATGCATTGTAGTAAATCATAAAGCTCTCTTTTCTGCACTTTTCTTTCCACTCTCTGAGACAGAGAAGATCGAGCTCAGCTGTCCCGTTCCAGATCTACAAACAGACTTGTCTCAACTCTGATACCCAAACCCCTGTGGCCCCTTCTTGGCGAATGTCAGAGTACAGAGAGAACAGGCTTGTGAAGAAAAAAAAGAGGCGACAGAGAGGCAAAGGAAGGGTGAAGTCAGAGAGAAAAGACTGTAGGAGATGGAGGGGCGTAGGAAGAAGGTGGCTTGTGAGAGAGAGACAGTGAGTGGGAGAGACGGAGACAAAGACACTGTGGGGATGAGAGAGATGCGAGATTTGTGATGGCAGGGACTTTGAGAGCTTTTTTGGTACCACATGTCCGCCCACGCTAACACTTGTGCTAGGAGTGAATGATATGAGATTTGATGGACATTATTTCAAAGTCTAGGGTAATGGCATTGGGGGGAGTTTAATACACTAGTATACTGGATTTTATTTTGATCCTGGTTATAGAATTTAAGATCAGCTCACAGGCAATTTAATGGAATGATTGTTAAAGCTGAGGAGGTTTGGGAAGGTTCATTTTTAAGAAGGAAGGGGAACCAAAGAGAGAAACCAGGGTTTCAATGTTAACGTTTGTTCACTTGCCCAGTTCTGCAAGTGAATCAGAAATCTGCTTGCCCCTATACAAACTGTTTTGTTTATTAACAACTGTTATTCATCATGTTTAATCTCATCTGCCTTGCTCTCAAACCTGAGGCGGACTGCTCACATTCTCACTCAACTTCTGTTTCCAGTGTAACTGGTATGCTTTTTACCCGGCGCCATTTTCTTGCCAGTGACTAATCAGTACTGTGCGCATTGTTCTGACTAACTGCAGAAAAACTATGTTTAATTATCTTTTACCCCTTGCCTGGTCAGGATTCTGGGGAATAAACACAACGGATTCTGCTCTGATCCGAAGCCATTTAACAACGGGAGGACAGCTCAGAGATGACTTTTTAACTTTGTGGATTAAAAAGTGGATTTATCTTCACTCCTGTTTTTCACCCCTACTGCAACAGCCATCGTCGAGGTGACCTCCATTGTTGGGTGTTTACGTACTGTAATGTTGACTGCCGACTGGAGCTGGAGGAGAAATTTACTGTACTTCTTGAACCTAATGTTACAGAGGAGCCAGGAAAAAGAAGAGAGAGAACCACCTAGAGTCTCTAGGGAGTGCTGAGTTGACTGACTGTTATTAATTTAAACATACACACACACACACACACACACACCCTTGGAGCATGCCGTTAGTTATTAAAGTAAAGTAATCTGGTTGTTTCATACGGTCAAACTGACTTCACTGGTGGTGAACACAACATTAAACAAGCAACACTGCTGATGGAAGTATCTGACATGACTCACACACAAATGATCACCGACGAGGATTTTAGGTTGACTCACATTCCATTTAGTCTCATTTGCTTTGCTCAACAGCTTGTATGAGACTCAAAATGAACTGGGTATAAAAACTGTTGCAGTGAAAGCAAAAAATACCAGCAAGACCTTTACAATCAGACATCATCTCATTCAGAAGTGATTGAGAAACGTAGGTTCAGGACCAGAGAAGATGAAACATGTTGTCACACACACTTCAGAAGTAATTTCAAATGTTACTCCGGTAATAGAGTTGACTAAGGACTCGCAGCACAAAGATTGCTGCTTCAAATCCCCAGACTGTCTGACAAATACTGAGTGAAAAACCTGAAGGACCTTTTCCCCTCTTCAACACCTGCTGCTCAATCTGCCCTTAAGCAAGGCACTTACAGACAGTCCTACATGATCTGCTTCTTGATAATCAAGAGTAGTGAGTTGTGGTTGTCACTGGGAAGCACCTAGTGTGAATGTGTGGGACAGTATGATATATGTGAGACAGGATGTTGCTGAGAAAGACAGTGTGTATGAGGTTTGCCCAGAAAAGCTCTCTCCCCCTCTTTCTGGCTCTCCATCTCCTCTATAAGCAGAAAATCGACTTGATCCTCTCCATTTCTATCTATAGGAAAGCCTCTGTATTCAACGATGCATCAGTGGGAAGAATCCATAGTAGCGCCATGCCTGACAACACACATCGACCACACCTCCACAATTATGTAACACAATGCTTGCATACACATGCATACAGGCACATGCTTCTAACATGCACACACACTCATTTGTACAAACACCTGTATGCCTGGCAGACACACAAGAATGCACAGACAGAATGAGAAATCAACTTATTCAAGACTGACTCTGATTGAAGAGACCAATTCTATATTTCATCAAATACATTTAAAGGATAAACATTATTAAATCATCCAGATAGAGTGTGTGATGAACAATGAGCAATGTCACCATAATCCTATCAAGACACAGCATGTAAACACATTTACAAAGAGAAACACACATAGGGACATGATGACAAATGCATAGTGTGCCATGCACCCATGTAGCCTGGCATACCTGTACACACACACACACACACACACACACACACACACACACACACACAAAAACACAAACACACAGGTTACCTGGCCTCTGCCACAGTGCAGCAGTAACTGCCACTGCGCTGCGAGCTCCTTCCCACTCGCAGCTCCTCTTGAGACTTACGCCGATTAAAGTAGTCTGTGAGTTTCCCAAAACTCGCCATCTTTCCTCTCTGCTCACCTCCACCTCCCTCTCTCCCCTTGCCTCCTTTTTCTCTTTGATCCGTTAATAAAAAGAGGAGATGTTTCTGGTTCTGTTCTGCAAAGCTCCTCCGCACAAGAGTGTCTGCCTTCTACCTGGATTCGGCGGCTTGGCGTCAGCCGCGGGTCCGAGCCTCCCCACGCTCCCTCATCCCTCTGGTGCACGGCACTTAATGTGCGGGAGAACGAGCCGAGCCCCGCTCTGCCTTTTTCTCTGCCTCTCTCCCCGTTCGATTGGTTGCCACTGCCACCGAAAAGGCACACACACACTGACTCTTTGAAAATAGTAAGGTTTGTAACTGCCTACAAATCGACACAGTGGGGAGGAGTGCCCCCTCAGCGGAGAGCAAACGGGAAGGAGAGAGGGGATGAGAGAGAGAGGTGGCGGCTGAGCGGCGGTCCTCGTCTGTGCTGGAGAAAAGCAGAGCTGGTGGGAGAATATGAGCTGCTATGATGCTTGTATCTGAGCCCACCCCCCTCGTTCTCTCTCTATGTCTCCCTCTGTTTGTTCAGCGCGTATTGTCTGTGTTGCGCCCTCTCTCTCTCTCTCTTATGCATGAATTCTTTCACACGGCCGTTCGACTCTCGGTGAGCACACACACGCACGCACACACACACACACACACACACACACACACACACACACACACACACACACACACACGAGCTTCGATCAAAGCTGGAGAGCAGGTGGAAACAGTTGAGCTCTGTGTGCGCATCACTCTCTCTCCGTCACACACACATTCAACCTGAAGTGCACCTGCTCCTCGAACCTTACCTTCCCCTTCTTGTTTGTCTGCATGTTTGTTTGTTTGTGTGTGTGAGTGAGTGTGTGTGTGTGCGTACATGTTGCGTACAAGGACAGCCCTCTCTTTAACTCTAATTTCATCAATAATGAAAAACAAGCAGGTTTGGAGGTTTGGCCGGCTGACGGCCCCGTGAAGGAAATCCACTCGCAATAAAAGAGGATGATGGGAGGATGGAGGCAGCGAGGGAACAAGGAAAGGACAGGAGGGAAGGAGGGAAAGGATGTATAGAGGGAGGGCTCTCTGTGAAGAGCTCATTAGTGAGTGTGCCTGTGTGTGTGTTTGTGTGGTTCCCTCCCACACATCCAGACACCATACATACAGGCATTCCTCTGTCTATTCACTGTCTCTTTCTTGCTGGGGTTTTTTAGAAATACGTGACCGTGTCTTCATCTTCTCTCTCTCCCCTCCTGCTCTCACTGTCAAAAATCTCTCTGCTGCACCCTCCATTCACCTCTCCATCCCCTCCAGCTGCCTGCGTCTCCTTCCTTTATAACCATCTCCCTCCACATGCCTCCCTTTTCTACCCGCTCTCACTCGCTTTTCTCTCAAGAAAAAGCAAAGGCCTAATATTCCCACTGCAGTTTTCATTGTTCCTTTAACATTTTTATAATCACTGACAATAAAATACAGCTCTGATCAAAGTGTCCAGGCTCAGCGGCACGATGTGCTGTATTCATTTGAAGACTAATCTTGGACACAGCTGGGCTTCTACAGGAATGATCATGTGCAATTACTGGTCAGCTCACATCCATTTTATAAACCTCAGAAGGAGTAGATCGGGATCAGTAAAGCCAGGTTTATTCAGATCAGCAGCAAATTTACACTTATAAATACACTGCATTTCTTTTTTATCTTGAGAATCCATCTTTCCAAGCTTCAAGTTATATGCTTGTGGCTGAGCCACAGTGGTTTGCACCAATCAGCATCCTTTAAAGAACTATGGGTGTGGTTTAGCTGTGATTGTTGGAAAACAACAATGGCGGCTACTAAAGATGTTAGCGTATTAGCATCTAGCGAGAATATCAGAACTTGAGCGTATTTATTTGTTGAAAGAGGAGCAAACAACGGCACAGTAAAATCTCCCATTTGAGAAGCAACAAATGTTTGGCATATCTCCTTGAAAAATGATCGATTTAAATAGCTCCTAATTAATTTTCTGTCATTAGACTAATTGATTAATCACCATTAATGAGTGGCAGGAAACGAGAATTTTAAGGGTGTGCAAAGTGGCTGATGATTACAGTTAACCTCAAGTGAAATGGGGTAAACACTGTCAAAACTAAAGTGGACAAAATTAAGTCAGAAATAGCTCCTCTTGAACTTTCAGAAGGGTATAAGAGAAGGACATTTTTGACATTGCTCATTGGGAAAATACAGCCCTCAAATTGCTGCAATTTGTCTCTGATACTGACAGAGCTTGCAAAGTGTGCAAACCAGACCACTTTATGTGATGGGCAGCTTAAGTGCTGACAGTTTCAAACAAGAAATTGCCCCAAAACACACCTCATCCAAAACAGAGGGAACAAGTTTAGAGATTTCACCAAAACACTGGAGATTCGTAAGAAAAGACACAGTAGTGCTCTAAAGTGTGTCCTCTGTGATTTCAGTTATTTCTAGCTGCCGGGTAGGTGAGGTAATAGACAATTTACTGATAATTTAATTAGTCTATTAATCGATTGCTTAGTCAAAACGTTCCAGTTTTGTTAAACGTTGCATTAAAATCAAAGGAGTCTGAAGCAATGTGATGTGAATGAATGAATCCCAGTGACACTGCTGCAGACATTGATATTTGGACAATTTACAGATTATGTGTCAGTGTGTGTGTTTGTGTATCTGTCTTTACTCTGTTTGCTGTGCTGTGATCCCACGCTGCAGTTAATGGTGTGCGAAAGGTGTGGGCTGTGTGAGCTCTGGAGGTTCCTGTGCTAAAGAGTTCGGCTTATTGATCAGCCTCTTCTCCCATCTCTCCCTCCCTTCTTCGCGATCAAAATTCTCTTCATTCCCTGCCTCTCTGTCATGATTTGCACTACCCCTCCCCCGACCACTCATTGATCTGAGAAGCAGCTTGGTCTGGCTACACTGCTCAGGAGGCATAGTAATATTTTCAGCATTAATAGAAAGATCAGGGGAAGGGAGAGATAGAGAATATGTTAAAAAAAAAAAACATATAGAAACAAATCAGGTGAAAAAAGTGTAATATTAAGGACTCTTAAAGCCTCTGCCATCCCTCTTTGTTGTAGACACTTCAATATTATTCTTCAGTAAGCCTGCAGTGTGACAGCAGTAGGTGCATACGGATTTGCAGAACAGATTTATCAATATAATGTTTGTGCGTCTTGTGCTGCTGCATTTTAATACTCTGAAGTAATTCCTGCACAGTCACTGTACTGTAGATTCATTTGAGAACAATTCTGAAACTGTGTCAATGCACTTGTCCTTATTTTCAGCCGTGTGGGGAAATAATGTGAATTCATGAGATAGCTATAATTTGTTTGTTTCTTTTTTTTTTTTACTACTAAGATACCATGTTTGTTTCTGCAATACTGCTGTTACCCTCGCTGCAGTAAAAAGGCTGACAGAAAACACATACTGTACTCCAGAGGCTTAGGATGAGGGCTGGGTATCGGTACACCATACCTATGAAGTATCGAATGAAATAGTCAAGGTACTGAAGCTTCTCCAGTCAAACAATACCTGCATTTGATCCTTTTTGTAGCAAGATCTAGAAAAAAATGAATATTTGTATCGTTTTGTTCTCAGCCAATCACCGAAAGGATTCTTCGATTTAATGCAACACGCCACTGGCCCACGACCACAGCAGCTACATCCCAAACACTCTGTGATGTGTTGAAATTGAGCACGCCATATATGAGGGCAGGGCCCAGATGCCACCAAAATGTTCAAAAGTATGGCTTTAATGTAATCATATACATACATAAAATGTGGAAAGATCATTTCAGGCAAACTGGTATTACGATAAAGCACCTCATCAAGCATGGAGAAAACATCTGGGTGGACAGCTGCACGGTGTTTGCAAGGCATGTGTCTTCTTTGACACCAGAGTCATCTTCTCCTCAAGGTCACCCTGCAACTGTCGACTACCTCAACACAAGTGGCTTGCAAGAATAAATTACTCCATTTTATTGTGTCAAAACTTATCTTGAATTTTAATCAAAAGAAATTTGCTTTGGGCAGGCTCTAGTTGGCTGGTTTCAAGTAAAGTTCTCTATAGGTATAGGTATCACTTTAAAGGTACTGGTATTGGTACTGTTTAAGGGTATACAAGCCTATTTTTATTCATAATACTGAGTCAAAATACTGTTTGAATATTCCTATGAATCTTATTTTGAAATATTTTTATGAATGCAGCAACCCTTGTGTAAAAGCTCTTTCACACCTTTTTTGGAGGGAAAAATAAAACTTTAGCTGCTAAATGAGGTTCTCCGCTTTAAATAGCTGGAGAGATTTTAGAGTAAGAGAGTCAGGGAGATGGAGACAGCTGGTGTTCAGAGGATTGAGGATGACACAGTAAAAGAGAGTGAATCTTGAGGGAAAAAAAAGGGATACGGCAGCATTGGAGCGCACAACAAGCCTCTGAGGGGAATCTACCACCACAGTGAGGAAGAGCTGAGCTCGAACTATTGACAGCCAGCCCGGGCTTCTTTATGCCTTTAGTCTGCATTTGGCTCTAAGATGGTTTTGGCTGATAAATAAATCATACAACACTACTTTTCCAGGGCTTTTTTCATTTAAACACGGATACATCCTCGCTTTGGCAACATCCATTTGGGAACACAATACTTGGCTTGAGAAAGCTGCTTCCACTGAACTAAAAATGGAGATGAGATCATCTGTGGACACTCACCAAGAAGTTTTCAAGTAAATGCTGAATAATTCAATCATAATAAGTTATTTTTGGTGACATATTTATCAAATTACAGCTGTCAAAACACACAGCATGAGGGAGCTAATTTCATTCAGATATGAGGACATATAAGGAAGTTATTTTTAAACTTTTCCCCACAATTTAGCCATGTGTGCAACAATCTCTTTTGCTGCCGACCCCTCTGTTGGTCGGAGGAGGCTAAACTACCATGTGTCTCCTTCTTTACACGTCACCAGCTGTTTGTATTTTAATATCTGACAGACAGGAGTTACGCAGAAGTGGAGCTGCAGTCATAAACATGATGCTTTACCGGCATTCAACACACAGATGCTGCCTGCCAGCACAGCTGCACAGCTGCCAGAAACTAAACTGGGTCCCTCCAGTGGCTGGAAAGTGTTTTACGTCTGAGTATTTGTGCCTTTGTATTGATATCAGATACATGTTGGACGATGAGTAACAAGAAATCACTGTAGAGAAATGCAAACGACATATGGAGTAGAAACCTTGTTCCTGTCGAGTCCTCCCTCGAGTTTATTTATTTTTATGTACTTTGTGATAACTTTAATAAAAATGTGTGGGGTTTTAATAAAAAATGCTAGTTTATGTCATACATTTATTAAAAAACTAATATTGATCGATATATGACAACATATCAGGATTTGTCGAAGTTGATATCTGATCCTCAAAAATCCTGTATATGTCAGGCTATGATGCATGGATCATGCATGTAATCATGAAATCGATGTCCACTTGTGACACACTGCTAGCGAGAATAAATATTCACCAGGCACTCAGTCTGCAGACACCTTGATACATCACTCCTCTCTACAGCTCATCTGACAGGAGAGAAACAGCCAGCCACGGAGAAAGTGAGAGACAGTTTAAGAAAGCTTCTTCCTGTAATTACTGAGGCAGCACTCCGCAGCCGTCCCCTGCTGGGATTAGGCACTCTGACAGGACCATTCACAACGACACGTGCATACAAACACACACACACACACACACAAAATCTAAGTTATTCACAGAAAATGAACATCATAATTTCCAGCACACGGGAAGAATCTTTTATATCGTGGTGAATGATGAGCAGGCTCCATAGAACCAGACACACACACATTCAAACAGGAGCATGAGTGTGTGTGTGAGGATGAACACTGCCACCGTCTTTATGAGTCATCAGTAAGGGCTTCAGAATAATCTCTGTGTGTGTGTGTGTCTGTGTACGTCTCTGGCTCTGCCTGTGACCATGTCTTCACCTCTTTTAACTTTCCTTGCTTTTCTTTTTAAGTAATTTTTTTCCTTCAGCTTGAACTCTCTCTCTATATCTCTCTTCCCCACAGCACCTCTTTGATCATAATCCTGTAATAACCTGGTATCAATGCTCCTTTTGGTGTTGGATATAGATGCATACACTATGTAAAGTCACGTGGAAAGTTGGTACAACACAATGGCTTGGTTCGACAGCTAATTACAACTTCAGCTACTTGTGTAAAATCACCTGTTTCACCTGTTAAAGCAACATTATGTAACTTGTTTACCTTTAAATAACAGCTTCATAATCATTCTGATGGTTTAGTGTCTTGTGATAGAGTGAATGGTGTTTCTGTCTCAGCCACTCCGACCCCATCACTTGTTTCTGCACTGTGTAACTTCAGTAAGAGGGTAGGATCACAGCGTTACATACATGTTTACTTCAGGATACAACTTTTCGTCACAAAAAGGTTTGTTTGTAGTTAGCACCTACATTAGGTCTGAAGAATTGTGGTAATGCAGTCAGAAACTGTGGGGGCAGGGAAATCACATAAAATGCCAATTTCTACATAGCGCTGCTTCAAGCCAACAGTTTTAAAACTATTTCTTTCATATCTATGGCTGCATCAATTGGTCATTTAATCAAGTAGCTTTTTTGGTTAGACAACGATCATTTTGAAAATGACTAACCGATTGATCGATAATGACTTCAATGGTTGGTGCAGCTAGAGCATATACGTTGTCAGATATGCAACAATATAAAGGCTTTTTTTACAGAACAAATTGCAGTAAAAGATGCTTTAGGGTAATTTCTTGTTGTTTTATTCATTGTTAACATGAATTATTTTGGCCACGATAATCATGTTGTGAGGATCTGACACCGTGACAGCCCTATTTCCAAATATCGGTATCAGCATCAGACCCAAAAAGACTTTATAGATCAGGCTCTAGTTCATGAACCATTTTGGGAGAAAACAAAGAAAGCTGCAAATTAGCAGTACAACACCTTCACATTGAAATGTAAATCATAGAACAATACAATAGTACATATTTCAAACCATTTCCTTTAAGCTTATCCAGCTCTTTGGCATGGGATCATCCATCCTATACATAAGCCTACACATCTACAGGAGCTTGGCCTTTTAGCATCTTTCAATTCAAGTTAACAGAGAATTGTTAAGAGTTATTGACATGCACCCATGTGTGTGTCTCCTGGTACATTATGCATCCAGCTCAAGGGGTGAGCGAGGAACAAACAACAGCTGGGTTCCACATGATTCATATCCGTTACTGACATTAGCAAAGAGCACACTTCAGAGATATGAAATTCACATTTACATAAACTTGTGTGTAAATGGAGCATTAGCTTGACAACAACTGTATTATACAGAGCTTAAAATCGTGTTTGCCCTTGAGCGCCATGTCAGAATGTTTTCTGTGGAGTTGCATTCAGTGACAAACCATTAACAATGTCTGTCATCCACGGTATTGCAAAACTGTTGGGACAATTACATAGAAAAGTCCCACTGTTAATATTATCACTTACACATGCACTTTTTCTGTAATGAGCAAAAAATGTCTTCTTGGAAAAAGGCCAAAAGTCAAATTCCATAAATGTCAATTGAATCCGCTTGGTATTTATAGAGGAGAATGTCAGCTGTAGTTCACGGGAAAAAATTATGGTCAAATGATCTTTTCAATAATTAATAATTTTGCTGGAAACAGCTGTCAACTGTTAAACATTTAAAGCAGTGGTAAGAGAGTAGACACATTGATGGCAAGAGGATGAAGGAATGAAGTTTCTAAACTAAACATAACCAAACACACCCAAGTGATGATATGAAAGGGCATTTTATTTGTGTGCTTTCTGTCTTGTTGGCGTCCCTATAGCTTTCTTGAAGAGCTGTGTAAATTTGCATTCTCCTCACATGTTAAACGCAAAATAGGCAATTTCTACACCTAGTCTATCTAACAAAACAAAAGACCTCTGCAGAGTGTTGTGTGGGGAGGGCAGAGTGGGGAGGAAGCTGTCTACTGATGGGAGGAGAGCTCAGAGATTACTTTTGATAAGTGAATTTATCTTCACTCCTGTTTGTTAACCTGACTGCAGCAGCACCATTGTCGGGTCTTTATGTGCCATAGCAAGCTCATCAGAGAGTACATTATTTTCTATTATTTAAGGAGCTGAAAAAAATGTAGTTCCAAGGGAAGCTTTGGTCCAGTGTTATACATCGTCTGTGATTAGTGTGCCAACTTTCTAAGTCGCAGTTAGGTTTGGCAGCCTGACCGCTGCTGAAAACAATGCATTAGAGAAAATACTTGAGACAGCATCTAAAATTACCAGCATCTCCTGAGTCTCGTTCTTCAATTTATATACTTCAGCTTCACCAAAAGGCTCTGAATATTGTGAGGGACATTCTCTCACCCAACATCCCTTTGAGGAAATGCCCTCAGGGAGGAGATAGGAGAGCTTTGTTTTAAATGTGAAAGCTTCAAAAGAAGAACATTCCCCGAGGCTACTCCACTCCTCAGCATTAAACCTTTGAAACTTACAGGTACATGTCCTTGGCTTGTTTTCTTCTCTGTATTTAGAGATGGTATTTTGTTTATTTTCAATGGTCTTTTTATATTGTGGTGTTCTGTCCATCCGTTGTACTGCAAGTTCACAAAAGTAAGTTCTCAAGTTAACTCAGCTCAACATCTGACAAAATTAGCATTTTTATGAACAGATTCCTGCTCTTCAAAAGTACCAAATGAGCACTGTTCTATGAGTACATGCACACGCAGACACAAACAGACAGGTGAGCATGCACACGTACATTTACACCACAGTGGAATAGCAATACTTCTCTAAATTAATCATCTTCGGAGAGAAAATGGAAATGTTCTGCCTGGAGGACTTGGAACCAGATGCCTATTTTTCTCTCTTCCTCTCCCTCCCTCCATTACTCCCCCTTCTCCCACCTGTATCCATCTCTTCCTCCCTCACTCCATAACATCGCCCTGCCACTCCCGACTTGCATATGCCAGTCAGACATACTGCAGGTTAAAGACCTTCTGGTTCTGAGGATTTGGCTGAATAAAAGATGAGGCGATGTAAGTATTGGCTGCTGACTTTGAACCTCTCATCAACTTCTATAACCTACCCAAACTCTTGACCTCTAAAACTGCTGATAAATTGTCACTTCAAAATGTCCAATTGACAGCCAGTCATACAAATGAGGTGTAAGAGAGACTGTGAGGATGACGCTGCAGGAAGCTTCTAGTCCAACATTTAAAGAAGTGACGTCAAATATTTCTTTCTGATTTTAGCCAAATGTGGTTTTTATCAATTATACGGAAAATTCAATACATTTCTGAGACAGAAACCAACGCTGCAGGGCAATTAATCCTTTCAAAAAATACACTGTCGCCTTCTTATTTCTGTCACTCCCTTCAATCAAGTGACAAACACTCAATATGTTCACTGCTGTCTTTGTTTTTCTCTCACATAAACGTCTGAGGAGATAATTCAACCTCACTCCCCTGATTTCCTCACATACACACAAACTCACACACACACACACACACACTGTTTTGAAGGAAGCCGACCACTGTTTCTGTTTTTGCCCATGTCTGATGTCCAGCCGGCTGCCCTCCATGATTCATTATGCGGCAGTTCAGTTAGATTTCATCCGCCCTGTGTGTCGTTCCTCATTGTCATCACTGTCTGGAGAGTCATTAGGCTGCCGCTGCTGTATGTATTTGTGTGCATATATGACAAGTGCTCATCCAGTGTTGGCCGCAACATCACAACGCAACCAGAATCTCTTCTTGGAAGAGTGAATAGGGTTTTGGAACAAAAATCCACACCAGAAAGCGACTACAACAATAAAAGGGATCAAAGATGTGTTAGTCTGCAGGCACTCGCATATGTGATTGTTTGTACAAGGTTTTGACAGTGTGTTGAGATCATGTCTATCTGTAGACACAGACATGAGACCTTCCAGCTATGCTGTTCGCACAGCCTTGGAGAATCAGGCCCAGTCACACAAATGCATTCACAATCAGACAAACACACCGGTTCCCCGTGAGGCAGCAGAAATAATCTGTGTTCTCAACCCAAATGCATGCCGCAGCCTTCCCCTCAGCAGGAATACATGGTGATGAGCAGGAAAAAAACAGGCACCTCAAGGACCGAACTGTGACACTGCTCAAACAAATAAACAGACCGGCGAGAGCAAAAACAAGCCGACTGCTCACTGACGTCACTGTCATTAGGCCAAACAAACCCTGAACCTTTGACGTGAAAGCTTCAAGTGTTCCCTTGAATGATGTGTTGAGCCTGCGTATTTTGCACAAGTAGAGGAAATGTGTGTTGAAGTGTAAAGTTTTAGGTTAGTGGTTTGGTTCTGATGTACAGGGCAAATAGTGAAAAGAAAGCATTGTACTGTGTTATTCTAGGTAAAACAGTTATTTGGGTTACAAAAGTAGCGGTGTGTAAGACACCCATGAATCATCTTTAAAAAAAGATCCACATAATAATGCTGCAGCGAAAAGGCTAGAAGTATTAAAATCCACTTGTTAGTTCACCCTGGCATTCTCTCAGACTGACAGCTCAGCCCCAAATGACCAATTAGGGCCCTTCTCGTTACCTGCCCACTGCAACAGATAGTATTTACTCAGCTCATCAGAGTGAGGATCAAGAAATAAACATGTTAACTCTGTGTCTCAAGTCGCACATTTGTTATCTGCTTACTTGCGCAACATGAGTAAAACCCACGCAAATGCACAAAGCATGAAGGAGCCTAATGGTATTCGTGACAAGGACTCTGTTAATCTTTTTCTTTACCCACTTTACATCATTGTCATGCTCATCAGAAAACTCAGCGATGGCACTTGGGGTTCTGAAGAGTCTGACTTCGAGGTGACAGCTCTAACATCAACCCCCTGCCTCTGGTTCCCTTGTGTAAAGTCGCCTAATACACTGTGGCCATTACCTCTTCAAATAGCTTAGACCCCAATTTCCCTCCAGTGATTTCTTTATACGCTGTGTGAATAAATCTAATGTCGGGGCGTCTGATCATATCGCTGCCGGATTAACCTTGTTGGAAGTAATTCAATCCTTGGAAAAAGCGACTGGTAAATTTGCTCTGGCCAGCTGTTCCTGATGTGAGCAAAGACAAGGAGGGAAATTAACAAGCTATTAAAAGCTTCCAAACACTGCTGCAAGGCGGCCATCTCCTTTATTTTTGGCCCAAGGCAGCCATATTTAATTTAAACCTTGGACTAAGCACTAAAAGCTGTCTTTATGACGGTTTATAGACCGTACATAAGACTCATCAACCGCTGCTAAGGCATTCAGTGTACAACGTACAGTGGCCCTGAAGCGCAAAACACAACAACAAATCACAAATTATTTAGCAATTGTTTTGACAGATATTTTGTTTGCTAAATGATTTACGATTGGAGGGAATGATCATTTTACAACACGATTTTCAATTTCAATTTCAATTTGTAGGCCAGTGCATCTCTGCAGCATTACAGTACTTCTTTATAATGCTGCTTTGTCACACATTTTACCTTGCTTCTGTGTTTTGGATATTGCACTTGGCCCTCTTGCAATTTCAGTAATGTAAACGGCCATTTACAAAATTCGACAGCATTGGTGAGCCTGAAACTGGAAAGTAACTTGCTATCATGTTTTATGATTTGCTGTTATGATTTGTGATTAGCACTTCAGGGACACCGTAAGAATGACCTCAGCCATGATCAAACAACAGCTCCATCCATCAAGCTCCTGGCAACATTACGATGATGACACATTTACTGTTCCCAGGGGAACGTGAATTATCTGCCATAGGCTATCAGCTTACTTAACACATATTTCAGAGTTCGACAACTTAAGCTTCAGCTTAAAAACATAAAACTGAAGAAACTTTGAACTGCGCAATAGTTTATTTAAATTCTGCGATCCTGACCCTAACCCTTCACAAAATATTGTTTTATTTGGCATCAACATGTATAACAATCTGAACTCCCCACCCCCATATATAGTGGCTGAATGTTCACGCTGCTGTGGAAGTTTATCTTCATATTCGGCACTAATAGGGCACACGTTAAAGTAATTTATTGTTTAAACAATTTGCTGATTAATTGATTGGTCAGCTGACAGAAAAATAAACATAAACACTTTTGATTGTGGATTTTTTTTATGTCATTTATCAAGCAAAAATGCCAAAAATTCACTGGTTCCACCAGTGTTTTGTCATTGTTCATTGAATATCGATGCATTCTGGACCGGGCATTTTTCACTTTTTTTCCTGACTGCAGCCGAAGATGGCTGATGGGAATTGTCATCCAATTTTGTGGTCAATTTTGTACAAACACTTCAAACACACATATTACACAAACACAATTTTGATTGACAGAGATATCTTGTATGCTTGGAATGTTTTCTGTTTTGTTTAGTGGTTTTATGCTTACGTATAATGGTTTTGTTTGGGGGAAAAAAATTGGGAAATGCTCCTGAGGAATCTAAATGCCATAACTAACTGTGACAATATGTCAATATCTATAGAAGCAGTATGGTATCCCATGGGAATACCTGACTGTCATTTCCTATTACTGTAACATGACACTTTGGATATGGTAGTTTCTCATGGTCCCCTTTATGTAATTGCCATTGTAATATTTATAATACAACTGAGTGATGCAGAGGTAGGAGGATTATGAGGCCTCTAGAGGCCCACTGCTACAAAGCTGTCACCACACCTGCGTTTAAATGTCAAGCCACGACAGGCTGTGTCATGGGACATTAAGCAGCACAATCTAATACTGACCCACACTTTCTTCAGGAACATCTGACTGATTCCATATATAGAAGCTCCATATTACGCATATGTGTGTTTGACTAATAGAACCAATATCCACATCAGCAAATGAGCCTCTTAGGAGTTCAGAACTGCAAGTGAAAATATGTTATGAGGCGTCATTATCGCCCACTCTCCCAAACTTAGACTTTTAAATTATACAATACTGCTGCGATCACTTTGTGCTACAACTTGAGTTCATTTACACCATCAATCAAGTAACAATATATATATACATATATATAAAGTAAGAATGAAATGCTGTTAAGATAGTCAACATCAAATTTCACACTCACACATACAATTCACATGAAGATACTGTTACAATATGATATGATTCACTCTGTGAACTCAACCTTTAATGTTATCAACTAATGGTTGTGTCTCCCTCTAGTGGCTGAAAACCCAACAATGTAAACCTAATTCACCAAAAATATCAGAACCGTCCTCATCATTATGCTTGGCCTTATCTTATCGAGGCTGCGTCAACAAAACAGTAATTGGAATGCACCGAGTGTCAAACAATTACTGGAAACGCTTTTCGCTCTTTATCTGAAAAAGACAAACTCTATTACAGTCCTGTTGATTATTATAAATAATGGTGGGTGGGGGTGTGTAGTTGTGTGTGTGTGTGTGTGTGTGTGTGTGTGTGTGTGTGTGTGTGTGTGTGTCAAAAAGAGAGAGGAGAGAAAGCCCTATGACGTCTGTGGGTGCACACACACACACACACACACACACACACACACACACACACCATAATGAACGTCAACACTCTGACTCCAGCTGAGTTTGTGTAACAACAGGGAAGGTGTGCGCTACAACTACAAGTACATGCGCATGTGTGTGTGCACTTGCACACACACACATACACAATGGGGTGCATTTATAGCCCCTTTTTCACTGTTGCCATGACTCACCAGTGAGTCACAGGCCAGAGAGGAGAGTTGCGCAAGTGAAGAACCCCTCTCTGCCACACCGCTACGGCACGGTGCAGAGGCAGGTCGGTGCCGTAACCTCATCATTAAGAGAAAGCTGGTGACGTTGGCATGGGAGCCAGAGGGTGTCGGGTAATGAGGAGGATGATTCAACAATCACTGATGTGTCACCGTCAATATTAGACATGGGTAGTGGGGGGGAGTGTACTGTAAATGAATGCCTTTACTTGACAGGTTGAGGTGTAGCGAGTAGGAGGTAGAGCATGTAGGCACGCATCCCTTCCTCTGCACAGTCATGGCTATGAATGATAAATTATGCATCTGCTCGCACCGGTGAGCGATAGGTATAACGAAGTGACAAGTGACGAGTCTGTGATTCACACACACACACAAACAGAAACTCATCACATACTACAGTATGTGCGCACACTCCAGAAACACCATGCCAATCCTGTCCGAGCTATCTGTGGAGCGTGTTGAGAATAAGGGAAAAGGACGTGAAATAGAGCCAAGAAGATACAACTGTGGCTCTTATCACACTCTGCCCAGCAGCCACAGCAGCATTGACAAAGAGGGGAAGGGATATGTTTGCAAAGGAAGCTACGGTGTGGGGAAAGGAGAAAAGCAGGTTTTGAAGGAGAATAGCGACACATGATGAAAGCCAAGGACAGACAGACAGACAGACAGACAGATCGCTCTTCTGTAGCATCACTCACTGGCTTAAAAGGGAGACAAAAGTAGGAATGTTTGTGTTTGTGTCCTACAAAGTTTACATATAATTGTGTCCCTCCATGGATTTGTATGCGCAACTGCTACCAAAGTGTTTTCATGATTATATGTGGGCGTCTTTGTACTCCCTGCCCTCCCTGCGTCTCCCTAGACTCTAAGATCTAACCCTCACTTCCCAGAAAACTCCATTCATCAAATCAAAATGCAACCCTTTTGCATGCTGGAGGATGATAAGTCCTGTTTTGCTAAAAATAGAAAATAACAGCCTTTCAAAATGCCCAGACATGTCTGGCTGTAAACGCTCAAGCACCTCATCAACCTGTCCCACGAAGAACAGCGAGAGACAGGTCGGAGAGACACACAGCGCCTGTTTAGGTGTCACCAGCTGCCAAAAGAGTTGTCCATAAAGAACAGTGTGACTGGGCTTGTTTTCAACTTCTGTCAAGATGCTGTATTTCAAAGAGACAGAGAGTCAGAATGATCTTCATGCTCCCTTTTTTATGTCCTCACCTTAGCAAACACATACACTTAAATACAAACATTCAAGCCAGTCTTTTAAAGGTTCTGCCTTCATAAAACCAAAGGCTTTGGGTGGAAACTACTGGGTAGAAAGGCCTGGTGTGTTTGCGCAAGTCATATTTTAAAGTATCCAAGAGACCCAGCGGGCTGAGGTAATCTGATAGTATATATAGCTGCTTCTCCAGTGGGCAACAACAGTTCCAGGAAGCTCCAAAATAGAGGCAGGAAGTTCATTTAGTAAACACAATAAAATATGTTAACAAACTGTGTAGCCGTCAAATCAGACCAATAAAGACATAATCTTTCTTACTCTATGAGTTGCTCCATTCCAGCACCCCGAGGCTCCAGTGGCTCCCCAGGTTTGGGTTAATAGTCCTCCTTTTACAGTGTGAATCCGTAGTTTCACCTGGGAACACACAAACATGAGTTAGCCTAGCAGCGGCTAGCAATCAACTAGAATTATGTGACATAAAAGAGAATTATGTAATCTTTTACTCATTCATTATAATCATCACTCATTTTAAAACCAGAGCTTTCAGGAAACAAACAGGATGTATCACTCAAACCACGGCTTTGTCTTTTGTCTGTCCTCTCTGTCTGTCATCCTCTATCTGTCTCTTTAAGAGCCTCTTGTGGCCTCTCAGATGTTGAGGTGTTGAGTTTCAAAGTTGTCTCCATACTGTGTGATTTATGATGGAAACAGAGCTAGCCTTGGTGTCTCTGCTGTCTCGGACTTTCCTGTATGTGTTGTACTACCCAGGATCCTGTCCCCTCTGCTTAGATGTCTAGAGCGTTTGAGGAAGCGCTGAAGCAAATAAACGCGATCAGAATTATCAAGTTCTCTCCATCTTTGTCAATATCAGTACCTGCATATAAGTATGTTGTCTGATATGCACCAATATGAACATGTTTACAGAACATATTGCAGATGAAAGATGTTTGGGATGATTTATAATTATTATATTTGCTAAGTTTAACATTTCAGTACACCGATGTGATTTTGGACAATTTTTTAAACTTCTCTTACTTCATAAATTGGTAACAGCACTTGACCCAAAAATGCAGTCAGGCTCTACTATTACCTCACACACACACAAACACACACAGCTAAACTCGACTCATTCTAAGCACACTTTCACCACATTAGAAAGACGTCTCTTCATCATCATCCACAAAAAACCTTTCTGTACACCATTAACACTGACCTATTTCTCACTCAAGGAAATGCACCATGAATGTAATTAATGTTATTCATGTTAATATGAGGTAATTATTCAGAGCTGCGGCACCTGGATAAACTGCATACGGGTGGTGACACCTCACTCGCCCCGAGCCTGCATGATAATTAAGCAGAACATCTGGCGAGAACGGAAACACACTGTCGAGTCGAACCAACAGGACGCTGCCTCGATCTGAAGCGCTGAATGTTTCTGAAGGTGAACTTCAGGTAAACCTGGGATGCGCGTATCTGTTTCTGCCAAGATGCGCTACACTTAAAGTTGAGAAGCAGCCAATCGCAGCTTTCATTGATTTGATGGAAAAATCCTGGCAAAGCAGAGACAGCGGTTGACAGTGTGTGCTGCATTGTACTGCAAGGTCAATGCAAACTAATCTACCTTGACACGCTCCTACATTTTCCTTGATGTGTGCTGTGCCGTACAGGAAGGGAGGGATTTGGGTGAAGCTGATGAAGCCAAGCATTCTGTTTTTTACCAGAATTAAATAAAAGGCATGACTTCTGTTGAACCTATTAGCTTATTAATGGATCAAAGGAAAATTAATCCTTTATTAAAATTATGTTTTGCTACTTAAAATCCAAAAAATGTGAAGATTGCTCTATTTCATACCATTGTACTTTTCGTTTCTTTTGGTTGTTTGACTGTTTTAAATATAAAAATACAACATTTTCATTATTTGTTTATGTAAATGACCATAGTTGGCTAATATGTCTGAATGAGAAGAAGATGTAGAAAAGACTGTTTTTCAGCAGACTTAATACAGACAAAAATAAAAAGAAGACATTCTTTGAGCATCTTCCCTAAATGTCCTTGGACTGGCCTTAATCCTTGTCTTGGAAAAGCGGCTGATACACTTTTTGTAACTGTGTCCCAGAATGGCAAAGTTTAGGCGGACCGCCTCACTCCAGACAAAGGGACTTGTACCAGCTGTTCACAGCGAAAAATCCCTCAATACATCAAACAGCAGAGACAAAAGCCGACTGCACAACAGAGGAAAGAGTTGTTAACTCACTGATATCTCAGCTTTGTGATATGCTGCTTACTTATCCTTAGCAGTGGCTACGACTTGGTAATCATATGATTATAAGCAAAGCTTTTCTTCTATGAACACCTGGTTTTTGTGCTTCTCTGAAGCCAAAAGGTCATAAAACTGTCATACCAAACACAATTATGAAAAACAGACAAGCAAATATCTAACACATTCATCATGTTTCATTTATCTCTTTCCCTCACTGAAGTCCTTCACATTCACCGCTCTGCTTCCACCTAGTCATGCATGCTAATCTGTGCTGTAACTTGGAGCAGTGGCCAGCCGCTGCCTGCCTGTCCCATCAAACATGCATAAGAAACAGATGTATCTTTGATGTAGGCTTGTTCATGTTGCCCCATGTGCTTGAGTGTGTGAATGAGTGTGTCTCTCTGTGTGTCGGTATGTTTATGTGTCTTTGTCAGTGTGCTCCCAGGCCCTGCGGGTGCAAGCCTGACTGGGGAGATGCGGCTGCATGCCCCAACACACAAGGAGAGAGCGAAGGCTGACACAGATCTTTGGCAGGACGAATGATCAATGCAGAAATATGTTGCCATCAATTATGTTTAAATGCATAATTCATGTGATTGGAAGCAATTTTGTGACTATAATTTATAGCTTTTGTCATTAGACAGACTTTATGTATTGTGTATTTAATTTGGATAGGGTTTCTGTATTAGAGTTTTCTTTGGCTCTGATTAAAAAGATTCTTACATTTCAGCCATTTACTACTTTACACTGGCACGCTTCTGTATACTACTATTGTGTATATTTGTTTGAAAGGAAGACATTTCATTCACCTTCATACACTTTTTCATAACAACCTAGTTTACAAGAATTCTATGAAATAGACCAGTTATATTATTAATATATAATGTGCAAAATGTATTTTCCACAGTGTCAAGGTAGGATCTTAAGTTACTTTGTATATAACATAGCATATCATATAGTTTTCGCAAACAACACATGGTGATATTGAGTGTGCCACGCAATGGTTCCCACCTCTAAAAGCTACACAATCAATCAAAAGCAAAGACCTTTCAAAGCCGACACGACTGGTCAATTCGTCAAGCAGTCCAACAAAATTATTCGACAACTATTTTGACAATTGCTTCAAGATTTGCAGGGCTCCAGGGTGCATTTTCATTGGTCACACTGGTACGCCTGTAGCTGAGCAGTTCAGTTGAGGTTATGCATGTGCTGTGATTTAAATGAAGAAAAACATGTATACCTTTATTCCTGTTTACAATGATTTATATGACGTGTTAAGATATTTGATTAAAATGTATTATTGGTGCACCTAGATGAAAAAGTTAGACACACAAGTGCAACCAGTATATAAAGTTAGTCCAGAGGCCTGATTTACGTAATTTTTCAAATGAAAATGCAAAACTTTCTTGTCCCAGCTTCCAAATGTTGAGTATTTTCTGATTTCCTTTGTTTTAAATGAATGAACATCTTTGGGTTTTGGACTGTTACTCAAACAAAACAAGCAATCTGAAAAAGTCCCCTTCAGCTCTGGGGAATTGCAATGGGTATTTTTTTTTTTTTTATTCATGTCTATTAATCAAGCTGTATTTCAAGGTTGTAAAAGATTTACTGTTTAACTGACAGCAATGTGCAGAGACTATGCTTTCAAACTCTATATGTAATTAGAGATAGGTAATCAATCATTAGATATTAAAAATAAATAGATAACTAGATTTATAAAATATAAAGCTGAGATTATAAATGAATCCTCCAGACTTTGGTGTGTTTAAGTCTTCCATGTGCTTTGGCCACCCAATATTTTATGTATGAGCAGTAAAAGCGGATGGTGTTGTTTGGATATTGTGCTGGCGCTGCACTTAATGACAAGCGTGGCACTGGTCCATCGACTGTCATCTTTTGGCATCTGGAGTTGTGAAAACTTCCCTTGCACAAGATTGTAAACAGGTATAATCATGAGTCATCAGAGGGGAGAGCTTATCCTGCTTGTCATCGGCTACGATTTTGCCGTAGGCTGCCTGATTTGCTCTGTCTGGGAGTGTGTACTGTACATGTGTGGTAACATCTGTAGCAGCCATTGACACAAATATATCCTTCTGGCTTCGCTGCCCTTGGGGGGCCCTCGTGTCCTCACATGAGTCCGTGACCATGTGTAGTGGCCCTGACCCCGTCTTCCTACCACCTACAAACATAAGCGTACAGTGACACACATTTTTTTTTGTTGCCCACCCACATCTTTTTCCTTTTCCCCTAAGACAATTGTGTTATTCACTCTCTATTGTGGAAGCTATGTCATTTCCACATGCGTGCTGGCCATAAAACAGCAAAGAGCCGACTAAAAGCATCCCTTTCCTGACTAGCAGGGTCACAATTTGCCTCATATAAACACAGGACACACCTTAGCCCAACAGTCTGCACATATCCTTCTGACCCCCTTACCTCCTAATGTGCTCCTCTTTCCCCTCACACAGGATAACCAGCGTCAGTAACGCTGTCTGTCCTTTGGTATTTTCATGCAGGGGAGTACAAGAGAGAAAAAAACAAAACATAACGCTCTTTGTGGTGCTGTTCCAGACTCCGGGTGAACTTTTAGCAGAGTTTTTTGTTGGGAGAAAGTCTTAAAGCGAGCTGAGCACTGAAGCTGCTGCCTTTTGTCTCCCGACGTGCCTCGCGCTCCCTAGCATTGTCATGACAACAGTGTGTACGCACTAGCTAGTTGAAAACAATGAAGAAGTGTGCTAGCTGGAAACTTTCAGACGTTTCTGTGAAAGTTAGCAAACTAGTCCGTAAAGAAAAAAACCCACAGAGAGAGAGAGAGAGGGGGGGGGAGAATAAAAGCCGCGACTGAAATTCCAGCGAAGGACAAGTGCACAAATGTCTAATGGAGACAAAGTACAAAGATGCATTCATTCGCATACCTTCTTGACGGAGATGTCTTTTCCTTTCCTTTTGCTTCCGAGTCGCAGCTAGCTACCCTCAGACACTTCACTTTCACAGCTCTGCCCTGAAGATTAAAGTTTGCCACGCCGGTAATAACATTTTATAAGCCTATATCCTGTAGTCACTGTGAGCACCACACGGCATGTGTGGGGAACAACGTCCAGCGGTGGTTAACTTCCTCCGCCCAGACTCATGCTCAACTCCTCTGCCTGCTTCTATCAACTGGGATGCTTCGCTCCGCCTCACTCAAGCCTGCAGATAAATCACTGTGATCCACAAGAGTTCACTTCACAGGTCTACTTTATGCCAGGCTGTGTTTTGTTTTGTTTTTTACCTCAAAGATGTCCAACAAATCTGCATTTTTTTTCTAAGTTTCATTTGTAATGATGAACCAGAATCTTTAACACATGAATTTTACTTTGGTGTACACTTGATCACTTTCTTAGCTCGACTCTCTAGTAAATGACCCCTAACTGTGTAGGTTTCCTGGGAGAATTTAAAGAATATAGTAAAACTCTGGCACTTATTGACACTAAAACAAAACTGTTAAACTTTACAAAGAAATTTTCAAAATCAAGATATATATTTTTCTTTTTTTACCTTTACAAACCCCAAGCAGATTCATTTTGAAGGCATTATTTATTAGAGTGTCTTATTTTTCTGTTCTATTATATATAGTACATGTCTGATGTGTTATATATTTGATTGAATTTGTGAACTTTCATTAATGTCATTCAACCTACCCAAGTTTTTTCTCTCCCCAGTGGTTCAGACACAGTCCAAATGAATTCTGGTGATTGATTGCACAGGGAACAATTATCTTAATAAGAAATTAATGGGTTTTCAGACTTCACCCTGCTATCACGTTATTGAAGTATATTCCTGACCCTGCTGATATCGGCCTTAATCCTTTGAACTTCCCCGGTTCAAACAATCCGGGTGACACCGGCATTAACGATAATCCGGACCCAGTGGAAGTTTCACATGCTACTCTTTATCCTAATGAAATTTAAATTTCACCCATGGTTTGAAAGGAAAAGCAGGGAATTGCATTTAGTCAATGAAACAATGCAGTAAAATGCAATTCTCTGTAAGTTATATCTTGCCAGCAAATACAACATCACATAGTTGAGGAAAGTTCTCATTATATTTAATATGGAAATAATAAATGCCAAGTTATGGGGGAAATATCCAGAAAAGAGAAATACTGCATCAAAGTAAACATATGAATATAATCAATAGAGCAATATTAAAGTAGGAATACTTTAGCTATACCGTTATCTTAAAGGTGCACTATGTAGTTTTGGGGGAGAAATTTTAATCAGAAGAGAAAGATCTTCATTGACTGATTTCCTTTTATGCCTAAACAAACTAAATAAACAATCTCTTCGTTTTCGTGACTAAATAAACTGAATAAACAAACTGAACTTAAAAGGACAACACAAGTTCATGCAGTTTCACTTTGTTTTTATTTGGCAAACAGTGTTCTGGGGACCTGATTTTCCTTTGAGAACAGCTTGTTTATTTGGTTATGGGAAATAAAATGTTTCTGAGTTTGTATTATTACCTCGTTGATATTGTAAATATTAAAATTCTGAATTTGAATTTCTTCTCCAAAACTACAAAGTGTGTCCCTTCAAACACAATATGTAGACATGAATTCACTGTTTAGTACAAAAAACAATAGGGCCTTAGAATATTCAAAGCATTTTTTAACTTTTGATTACCATTATCATGATGTCATAACCATTTATTTAAGAAGCCTTTGATATGACTTACATCCGGGGTGTAGGCTATTAGAAGTAATAGAGCCCAGTGAAAATAGATCTTTATTTTTCCTGTGATGTCTTTCTGCAGGTGCCTCGGTGCAGATGACAGAAGGACAGACAATGACTAAATCATCATAGTAATGTGGTGACTATTAAGAACAGTGGTTAAGCTGTAGGCCAGCAGAATGGTCTTTAATATTTTCAGAGGACCAATGCATCCATGGTGTAAAAGACTGCTTTTAATTTCAGTGCTCCTGACCCCAGGAACAAAATACAGCACCAAATTAAAAATCAATACCCTTATACCCTTTAGCCATTACAGAAATGTGATCTTAAACCTCCCAACCACCGGCTGTAATTGTTTTAAATGACTACTTTTATTACCATTCATGTGTTTTAATTGTAGCCATTTCACATGACTGTCTTTGTCTTGTTTTACTTCCAATGAATTTATTTGATCTCTTAAATCAGTCTGACATGGCTGCAAGGTTTTAGTGGTTTAATGTTACTGAATGTTATTTCTCACTATTTTATAACTTTTTTAAAAAAACTTTTTTTCCCTTGAGGCTTTTTATTACCCTGTTGTGGGAACGTCTTTACTTGGTCTGCATTTCTCCTTGTTGTTGCTTTTACTTTGGATTGTTTTGTTTGTCTCCGCTCTCGAGTAAAATAAAAAAGTTGATTGATCGATTGATTTGAGGCTGCTGTTCAAGTGCATCAGTCACATGTAAGACAACAGATTACAGCATCAGTTACACCTGGTGGTAATGGTGGTTGCAAAACAGCGCTATTTGTGGTATGACATCATATAATATGACATATGTTAAATTAAACATCTGAATAAAAGGTCACAAACGGTGCCACGGCTGCTCTGTTTGCACAAAATCAAGACAAAGTCACTGACTAAAACATTTGAATCAGAATCAGCTTTATTGGCCACGTATGCGTACACATACCAGTTTACATTGCTCTCAGCGTATTACACAGAAATGAGCATACAGCTAGGAACAAAGACAACAAGAAAATGTTGATATTAGTGCAAATAATGTAAAAGAAATAAATAATAAATATTGGATAAATATGCATACATGGGTTGGTGGGATTATAAGCGTGTATACATGTACAGTTTGTATACATTATGTATAGAATGCAGGATTTTCATTGACAATAATGTACAGCAAGCAGAATATAAATTAACAGTGATAGTGCATGATAAAGAAATTGCATAAACACAGAAATCTACACTGCATGTACTGTGTAATAGAAGTAGTAGTAATGCTTCCTACGGTGAGCCAGTTGGGACTCTGAAAACATATTCTATAAAGCGTGTAGAGGACATGAACATCTTTAAAGATGTAAAATAATGTGTTTACATATTGTATTTATTCAGTCCCAGCTTCACAAATTACTCATAGAAATGGTCGATATCAGACAGTTCGAGTTTATTGCCACTAGATGACACTAGAGTGCCACTATCTGACAGTGGCCTGTGGGCAAAAGGTGGAATCACTCTGAGAATTTAAAATACAGATTTAAACCTAAAGGTATTTGTACAATAAATGTTAATAAATTAAAAGATAAAATTAAATCACTCATTTCGATATATTTATCTATTTTAGTGAGGCGTGATATAAACGTGTTGTTTTTTATTTGTGTTGGTCAAAGGTGACGACATTCGTACCCGGATATCCTAGTTGAAAATGCCCGCGTTGCACATGGGAAATGGAGTCTTCCCCCCCTCGCATTCCTGAAGGGACTTTACGTACGTTTACGTGCGCTCCCCCACGGCAGGCCAACCGCCGCTACGCAGTTGACGTACGTGCGCTCTGTATTTGCTCCTTGGAGATTCCCCTTCCTTCCTGGGCTGTTTGAGGTAAACCTACGCGGTCGCATCAGTCCCATTAATACCCGACGGAGTGAAA
This sequence comes from Pagrus pagrus, assembly GCF_965226575.1. Lineage (NCBI taxonomy): Eukaryota > Metazoa > Chordata > Actinopteri > Spariformes > Sparidae > Pagrus > Pagrus pagrus. The sequence goes on along the minus strand of NC_140208.1, from coordinate 14,373,140 downwards.
ATAAACTGCACCTATAGGTGTTTGTCACAGATGACCGGGACATGCAGCGGCGGCGGAGAGCGCGAAGCTAAAGCCTGGAGAGGTTACGGAGGCTAAAGTACAACCCGGGTACAACTTATCGTCTCCATGGCTGTGAAAAGTTAACGCGCAGACGACTGAAAAACAGGAATAATTACCCTTCAGCCGACTTGAGGTAAGAACGACCGGTTCGTGAGTGGACTTGGTGGAGTACAGAGCTGTCCGGAGGCGTCTGTACCGTCGACCAAATGACTGAATAAGAGTGTCTTTGTTTACAAGGTCCCCGGCGTCCTCGGCTCGCTCCGTGCAGTCTGTCTCAATGGGATTGTTGAGAGTTTTCATTCCGGCTGCGCTGTTTAGCTAATGTCCGTGTTGGTGACAGGGCTCACAGTTTGTCCACAAATAGATCGATTATGTGACAGTGCCTCGTGTCAAACCGTGGATTCACATAACGACCTGTGGGGTTAATTTTCGATTCCCGCCGCCTCGCTGCACAGAGCAGGATGATACAATAACAACACAGGCTTTTTGCTTTCCTCTCTGCTCGTCTTGTTTTAGGGGGAGCTCGGCAGGTCAAGAGGGCAAGGTCAGGTAGAGGAACATGTATCCAGAGGGGCTTGCTTCACACTTCAGCAGGGTGGATGATGTGTGACCCGAGGCCTGGGGTTAGCTGATCCAGTTGAATGTATGTTTTTTGTTTTTAGAATTGCCATTAAAACAAGACCAAGACTGGAGTGTTTACATCATTTGCTAGAGAGTGAACTTGTTCTGCTCGGAGCTTGTCCACTGAGGAGGAAAGAAAAGGGTTTCAGACTGTCAGGACATTTTGGGTGGCGTCGAAATGACAACTTACAATGTACCGTGAAATCAGCTCACATCCTCCCCTTTCCCTTTCCCCCCCTCTGTGTCCCTGGAGAATAGAAAATGAAATTCAATCTCTCTCCCTCTCCTCCTTCCTCTCTCTCTCCTTGGCACTGACTGTGTCAGCTGCTGTGTCTCTGGGTGCTGACTTGCAGAGGGACAGGTGGCCCTCAGACAGGTGCGCCCTTAACAAAGGGGTGCAGTCCCTCTGACCTCAAGTTTGGTTTATGTGCATACTTTTTCTTTTTTTCTGGTTACACATGGGTGTAGTTATTGCTTAGTTATTGCTGTTCTGTGGCTGCAATCTGTGCAAGCTGCTTTAGTAGCAGTTATATCTGCGGCTACACTCACCTTGTCATTTCTGAGTGCCAAGCCAATAAACACCCTTCGCAACTGTTTCATAACTTAACACAAGTGAGCTGTTTGTGCCTAGCTTTCTGTATGACACAGGCATTCTTGACAGCTCCAGTCATGCACCCTAGGGCTGGGGTTGGACTTAGGTCCAAACCAGGCCATCAACTAACAGTTACTTTCATTATTATTAAAGATTTACCCAAAAATGAAAATTCATTCATGATCTACTCTCACCCATGCAGATGGAAAATCCGGTGAAGTGTCATAACCCACAAAACATTTCTGGAACTTCACAGCAAAACATCAAAACAGCGTCGGAGCATTCGCCTAAACAACTGAAGTAGACGGGGACTTCAAAAGCAACGAGAGCCCGAAGTGATTTTAAAAACACGTTATTTACAACCTCTTTAAAGCTGAAATCTTCACTTTAGCTGCTAAGGGTGTAAATGTTGTCTTTTCAAGTCAGTGTGACATCACAGGGATCACCGGTGCAGCTGTATGGAGTCATGAAGTTTTGTTTTTTGATTATTTTTAGTCCCCATCTACTTCAGTTGTTTAGCAGAATGCTGCAATGCTGTTTTGCTGTGAAGCTCCAGAAATGTTATGTGGACTATGAATCTTCACCTGACTTTCCATCAGCATAAGTGAGTGATCGAAAATGTTTTCAGTCTATAAAATGTCAGCGTCGTCACACTTTCCAAGAGAACCAAATTGACTTCTTTAAATTGCTTCTTTTGTACAATCTTCAGTCCAAAACCGAAAGACTCTTTATTTGCTATCATAAATGACAAAGAAAAGCAGCAAATCCTCACATTTAAGAAGCTTGAACCAGCAAATGTTTGACATTTGTTGGCACTATGCTTTTTAGTAAAGTGACTCACAGTTGCAGCTCTTGTCTGTATCAGAAACTGTGACACGTCAGGCTGTTCTGTTCCCTGGAACTTAAAAGGAAGTCAAGTTTACCAGACGAACCGGTTTCAGTCTCAACACACTGGAGAACACACCCTTGCAGCTGCTTTGACTCCCAGACAAATGGCTCTCCACACAGCCATCCTGCTTGAGCTTGTAGTCCATGCATAACAGTTAACCCGCTTACTTCTAGCGCAGCAAGAATACATAGAAACATACATGATGCGAGTGTTTTTGGTGGTGTGGTCAGTCCTGTGGGTTTAATGCGTTGATCTGCTGGTGAACAGTGTGAGTTCAGAGAGAGACGGAGAGATGAGAAAAGAGGTCAGCAAAGTGATCTGAAGTGGAAGAAAGAGGAGATGAGGAGAGGGAAAGTTTGAAGGCTTATCTCGGTAATGTGCAGGGACAGTTGAGCAGTGATGAGTGCTGCAGTCACCCTGGTCCTCTACTTAACCCTTCACTGTCCTCCGCTGGCATTGACCATTTACCAAGGTAACCCTCTCTTGAGAAAGAATAAACACTGAAGGCTGTTAGACAGTTGTGTAAGTGTGACATGTGCAAACTGTTTTCCCAGAATGAGCATGCCTCACCCTGCCCATGCAGACCGGATCCGCCAGCCATCACTGGCCATTACACTGGGATCCCCGCCACATACATTAATGTGTGAGATCTCCACGGCTCCGGCTCGGTTGGGGTTTTATTTAAAATCTCTTGAACGCAGCCCTCCGGTTCGCCTCTGCTCGCCCCGGCCAGCGCGCATGCGCCCTGCTGACACTCCAGTAATCCGCTGTTAGGAGGAGATTGCATCCTCGTCCACTGCGCTCGTGCTATCAGTGAGGGAGAATTGAAAGCCCGTGGAAATATTCATGACGGATACATAATGGGACCGTAACGTGACCAAATGGATCCGCTAAATGCGGGCATTGCGGGACGGAGCGGGTTTGCAGGAGCTGGGGCGAGGATGTCTCCTCACGCTAAAGACAACAAGGCTCAGCTGCGTCTACAGCCCAAAACGCTGGGGGAATGAGATGAACGCAGGCTGGGATGGACCCGGCGGAAGATGGTGAAATCAGCGATTGAGTGCTCCTTCCTGGATGAGACCTCCTCGGGTATTTTAACACGACACTCTCCCCAGCCTCTGTGTGGACACGGATCACTCTTGTGCTTTTTCTGGCAGTATCTGTGTTTATTATCACGCAATGAATCTGGAAGCCTGAACTATATGTTTTTTTAAGCACACGTGATCTCTGCGTTGGCAGCCTCAGGGTTTTTATTTTTTTTTACAAGCTGTCGATACTCGTCAAAAACGCATGCAAATGTAGTTTCTCCGCCTTGACAGCGTCCCTGGAATGATTCCCTCCAGCTGCTTCGCCAGCAGAGACTTGCCATGCCATGGAGGGGGAGTCCGCAGAGAAATCCCAGCGCAAGTTGATAAACTAGACTGACCGGCCTGGGCGGTGGGCTCAGACAGAAATTAAGCCTCTCACAGACAGCGGAAACTGGGATCATCTCTTCGTCCTCGCTGTTGGCAGCCCGAAACGAAACATTTCCTCTGGGGAATATTACACTGAACTCGAAGCTTGAAGTTTGGACCCTAAAGAGCAGCTCAGTTTAAAACTCCACTGACACCCCGTGCACTCTGAAGTTCATGTGAGTCTTTCTTCTTGTGGAAATCCCAAATCCTGCAAATGCCAGAAGTGGTGTATTCTGTGAGAAAAGCCTTTCAAACATGACGTTTGGTCCAGTGGGAGAACAGCAGCTGGGCTGTTTTACTGGTAAACTTCCCCAGCAGCTGTTAGTCAGCCTGGATGTCTGAAAGATGACACTTGGATATTAGCATACTTGTAGTTTTGCCAACACCCCTCCCAGGAAATGCAATGCATTGATTTCCTCCTGCAGCCGCATTGTAAATAACTCTGTGGATATATTTTGTGTGACTTTCACTCCATGGCAGTATTGATCGCTATCGGCTGTCCTCGATGTATTTTCATTCACGTCTTCAACCTTAAATCTTCCAGAGGCGTCCCGTTTGGCTGCTGAGAATGCCGAGAGAGAGAGAGCGTGGACGATTTTGTTTCCGCACGCACCTTTTCCCTGATTTGACTTTCTGAGCATGTGCGTAGGAAAGGGGAACCAGGCATGAGACTGCACAGACTGAGGAGATGTGTCGCAAGGAACGCAGGAGGAATTACGAGTGGCACTATGGAAGACACGGCGCAGAGTGTTACCAGCTTAAAGTCGACAAGAGAGAGAATTACCAGCCTTTGCTGTGAGAAAATTGTGTTTCCTCCTGCCTGAGAGCGACTGCTGAAGTTGAATCGGCGCTCCACGCATCAAATTACTATTTGGATTGAGAATTGGTTCCCCCCGTGCACTGTGGGATATCCACCCTGATCTGCATACTTGGCCACCTGCAAGTTACATTTTTTTGAGTACCCTCATCTTTGATTCCCTGTTGCTGTGTTTTTTTGTTTGTTTTTCCTGCAGCACCCTCAGCGTTCAGTTCTTCCTATTTACAGCAGAAAGTTATCAACAGCGAAAAACACATGATAAGGGTTGCTGTCGTGCTCCAAACAACCCCTTTAGGCTCACTCTAATCAGTGTATCCAATCTCAGTATCTCGCACTGAATACAACTGTGGATCCCTTGTTAACTTTTGCGCTCTTGGCAAAAACGAAACAAACAGGCCCCCCCCCCCCCTCATCAGAGTGCATTCAGAGACTAATTTCCTCTCGCTGTGCTGCGGCGATGGGGAGCTCAGCCTCGTCCCTCACTGCAGAGACAGAGTCAGACCATGGCTTCCGCAGCACCCCGTACCCGTCGTCACCCCCTGTGGGCTGGCTCAGGAACAGCCACAGCAGTCCGGTGTGGGGCACCACCTTCATCACGCGTCAGCAGCAGCACCCGCTGCCTCACCGAGAGCGCAGGTAAGAGCCAACTCTCGTCTCCCCAGCTGGGTGCCAACACATTTCTCAGTCGAGTGCACTTGGGGCACAGAGCAGCGGCGGCTGGCCCAACTTGGCCTGGGAAGTCGCAGGAGGGATGAGACGTGGCGGGGTTGTGTTACACAGGAACGCTGTCATTCAGAGCGGTGAGTGAAAGCATACCAAGTGGCTTTATTTTGAGGCTCTTGTGTTGATGTTTTCACTGGCATCAGTATTTGGGTGATGTGCACTTATCGTAAACTGACACTGTTCACTTGAGAACTTCCTATTTTAGCTTTCACAGGCGTTTAGAAACACTTACTGAGGATTCAGTAACCTCACCGTGATGGATCAAATCCCCTGTTTCATCAAAGCTTATCTAATCAAAGCCTGCAATTCGATGTTTTTCTATGATGCACCCAAAACCTGGCTAAGCCGGATTTGTAAACCAAATTCCCACCCCATTGGTTCCTCTCAGCACAGCTGTACAGTGTGAGCTACACTTCACGTGGTGCTGAGTGGATTGCCTGGACACATAGATTGACCTGACCTCTGTGAACCCAGTGAAAACCAGCCTGAGGGTAATTAGAAGATGAATTTTTCGGTCGTGCGATGAAGACGAGCTTTGATTCCGCTTTGTTAATTTGGGAGATGATTCAAAACAAAGCAGATAAAGAGAGTTCGTTGAGGGCATCTGGGTAAGTGTGGCTTCACTGCGGTGTTGTTTCACTCATCTACAGAAAACCTTAAGCGTGAACAGAGGCTCCTTAGTTTGATTGGTTGGAACACCTATTAAGAGTTTCTCTCAGAGCAAACTTCTTATTGAGCCAGCAGCAGCTGTGTAATTGAGCGAGGTGCAAACTATTTGGAGAAGAGACATCTATTCGTATAGACTGTTTTGCCAGTATTGACTGCAAGAAAAAAAAAAGATGCATTCAGTGACTGTATCTACAAGAAAGACTGCTGCAATAATCCATTGTTCCAGTCATTGCCTTCTGTCAACATAGTGAAAGGCTCTATTTGAATGTGCAGCTCATCCAGCAGTTATGACTGACTCTTCTTTCAAAAGATGATCCTCTCAACCGCCCTCACACAAACTTGTTTAGAAGTGTTTCCAGTTTTCCTTCAGCTTTTTCGGTCATGCCTCCCGCAACGAGAACAGGCAGTTGATATCGACCGCCTGTAGTGTATTGAAGTTGTTGCTGAGTCACTCAGGGCATCATGGTCCGGTTGTTAGTTATTGATTTTCAGAGAGCCCGATCACATTTCCCCACAATGGATGTCATTATTTATTCAGCATCGGTCTCCAGTTGGGCTTTCATCTTTCTTGATTCCTGCCCGCCGCTGTCAATGCTTTCCTTGCAGTTGCTCTACATTTAACGGTTAAGGCTGTTGTGGCTTCCATTGCTTACTCTTCAAATAGTTTTCAAATGCAGATGTGGCTAGCGTTAGCCGTTGCTTTCATCAGCCATATCTCCATGCATGAATGAAGCTCAAGTGTAGGTCATACTGTCAGTGTAGCTTTCCTTCATACCGACAACTTGTTTTTTATTCAACACACTCTTCCGTTGCATTCATGCATCTCTGTAGTAACAAGCTTCTGCCTCCATCACCAATCAAACTACGCCCTCAGTCAGCTGAGCACATAAACACATGCACACACTGTGTATACAATACACACACATTTTAGTGTACTGAGACGGAGGCAAAGAGGAACACACACACACACACACACACACACCATCCTGACAATAGATGTTTTAGAAACACTGTGCAGTAGCACTTGGAACATGCCCTCTTATCTACCCCCACTCGCTCTCTCTCTCACACACACTCACTCACTCACAGTCTTATGCACACATACACACCGCTGTGTGAGCCTAACAACGTTAGGCAAGCTTTGCCGAGCGGTGACAGAGCATGAAATATAGAAACAACAGAACACTATGAGCCCAGCTTAACTTCAGCCATTCTCATACAGTTTATTCGGTAATATATTGCCCGACGAAAACGTTTTCTCTCCCTTGTTTTTCTTAGCCCCGAGACTGCACGAACAGTCTTGTCCTTGGGTGATTTCAATTTGTTTTCATCCAGCAGGGCCCCATTGACTTTGGGAAGTGTTTTGTGCGCACTGAATCAGTACCTCTACTGTGAAGGTTCACTCGAGACAACAAGGCACTCAGCAGACAAAGATGTGCAACAAGAGGTGTGGCTGTGTGAGCTGTAATTTTTCATAACTGTGGAATCTAAATCTTTTCTGCGTCTCGATAGCAGCACAATGCAATTTTATCCCAATGCTATAATTACCTCAGCCAAGGAGGTTATGTTTTCGCCCTTATCCTTTTGTTTGTTGCTTGGTTTTTCAGCAGGATTGCACGAAAACTATTGAAAGGATTTCCACGAAATTTGGATGGAGGATGGGTTTTGTTCCAGAACAAACCTCATTGAGTTATGGTCTGGGTAAAGGGATGGATCCAGGAATATAGCGAGATACACCCAATGTAGTTTTGGAGAAAGAATTCTAACTCAGAATTTTAATATTAACCATATTAATGAGGTAATAACACAAAATCAGAAGTATTTATCTTTTCCATAACTGAATAAACAAGCTGTTCTCAGAGGTAAATAAGCTCCCCAGAACACTGTTTGAAGCCAGAGGGGTGGCAGGGTCCGCCAAATATAAACAAAGTAAAACAGTATGAGACTGTGTTGTCCTTATAAGGTCAGTGTGTTTATTCAGTTTATTCAGTCATGAAAACGAAAAGAGTTTGTTTATTTAGTTTGTTGAGGCACAAACAATGAGTCAATGAAGATATCTCTCTTCTAATTAAAATTTCTTCCCCAAAACTACATAGTGCAGCTTTTAATTTCTCAGGGAATAATACATGGATCTGGATGAAAAAAGCCTTGTAGATTTGATGCGGATCCAAATAAAAATCCAGATGTAGCGGATTTAACTATGTTCTACTTGATATTGGATTAGGCTTTATTGAATTAAAGGGGACAAATGGGCCATGGCGGAAGTATGCGCTCTACTGAGTGCCATTCTAGTTGTTTAAGTTAACTAATGTGACTGCCCTGGTTTTTGCCTCAGCCCCATACTGCTTGTGTGTTATGTTGCACATGGCCTTTGCAGCCCCGAGCCTTAAAGTGAGCGTCTGCTGCTCCCTCCTGAGTCGATCCCACTCTCCCCACTGCCCCAGCATGATGGATGATGGTGTTTATCGCTGCTCCGTTCCACCAGCTCTCCTCCCTTTAATTGGATTAAAACTGGTCCACTTGGATTCGACCGGCATGGTCACTGGCCGTGTTTATGTCTGAATTATATCAGCGCGTCCTCCCTCGCTTATTGCCCGTCTGATGAAGACAGGGCCGCGTCAGGACAGTCGCCGAGCCTCCAGAATAGATTTGGCACGCAGGCTTTGTCGCACAGTGTGGCTGTCTTTGGAAAACAGAGCACTGATGCGGCGAGAAAATAAACTAGCCTATTGGCACTGCAACTGACAAACTGATTACAGATTCCCCCACTCCTGTTGCCATGGAAATCTGTAGCATATGTTCAGTAACCTAATTCATCGGGGCCTAGATAAGACCACACATGGTAACCTGGAAGCCTCACAAACAGAAAGAAACCTGTGCGGGTAAATTGCACCTAGGGAGAACACCATATAACCTGCTGATTATTCATGTCAATGTTTAGTGATGTCCGATAGAAGCCAGTGAGCTAGAGAAACCTCACGGTAACAGTAAGCAAAACTCTACTTTGTGGTGCCTGTCTGAGAACTTCCCCTTTGGCTGTAGCGCTGCTGTGTCAGCAGTACTCTTGCCCTCCAGGTCCGGGTGCCCGCAGGAACTCTGCTTCAACAGGGCGGCAGCGTGCCCCTGCCATTTCTACCCCCTCTCCCTTCCCAAGTTTTGGTGCTTCCTGCCGGCTTCCTGCTCGCTCTCGCTTTGCACTGCGCTACTGATGTCTCGCTGAAACCCAGTCAGACAGTTTCCTCTGTTTAAAGATTCAAATGTCCAAAGCTGTCTCCACCGTTGACAGATTCACTCGTCAAAAATGAACACTGGTCGTGAAATATTCACAGAGGGCGCAGCTAGAGGTCAGAAGCTACTGTTGTTCTTTCTCTTTTTGTTTCCCCTTTCCTGACTTGTGTTTGCATTCATCTTATCTCCAGTGACCCTTTCAGGAGAAATGATTTAGTCCACATCTTACTTTGATAATAGATCTAGGTTATGAGGCCTTGGTTATGAGGTGTGTAATCATCTGGGCAGGGCTTACATAAAGTAAGGCTGCGGATATGATTATCATTGTCATTATTGATAATCTGCCCATTATATTTATGATTAATCATTTAATCTATAAAATGTGAAATTGCTTCTTTTGTCCAACCGACAGTTCAAAACCCAAAGACTCTTCATTTACTATCATAAATGACAAAAGAACAGCAGCAAAACCTTACATAAAAGGTGCAATACGTATGTTTTTTTTGTTAAAGGGTTCACAAATTTGAAAAAATTAGAAACGGAATGTGACCTGTAACCAGCTAGCCCCTAGCTGCTTTGTACATTAAAATGTGTTAGCCCTATACTAAATGACACCAACACTCCCCTGATGCTCTGAACCACGAGTCCAGGCAGACTCGGCTAATAGCTACATGGTTAACTAAGCTTATAGCCAAATGGCAGCAACAGAAATGAACTCTCTTGAACTCAACGTTATAAAAATCATAGCCAGACTCCTATATCCTCAAACACTGGCATTACCCTCACACTGACATGTAACATTTACACAACGTCACCTTTGTTTCCACAGCATCACACCCTTCTCCTATTGATTAATTTTTGAAAGAGGGAATATATTTATTCAGTTTTAAAAAGTTGCTCCTCGTGCATAGCCTCAGTGATGCTTATCAGAGGAATTTCCCCGGAGGGCAATTTTTCAAAAGACTCTGTCCATTTGTATCTGTATGCAGTCTTTATGCCAAAGCTAAATACTTGCATGTTATAAATCTACTTTGTCTCCATATTCAGGCTCAAAAAAAGTCTCTCCTCACCAAAAAGTGTCCCGCTTCATTAAGACTTCCCCGATTTTCTCACCGTATTCTCCCCTGTGACTAAGGCTTCACTCACTGTCACCAATCCCTTCTATCCCGTCACCAAGTTTCAGCGCGTCACAGTAGAAACTCTTTCTCTGCGGCTAAAGTCTGAGCTCTAGATACTCGCCCCAGATAAAGCAGCAGTCGTGGCTCAGCTCTGTATTGTTTGCTGTGACAAATTAATTCTGGAGAACTGTTAGGCTTGAGTAATGAGTCATATTCATGCAACAACAAATTACCTGGCAGGTAGAAAGAAAAATAATCCTCAAGTCTTTGACCCTGACTCATCAGCCCCTCTGAAAGACAGCGAGAAATGCTTGCTGGAGGGAGAATTACTTTAAAGTAAAGCGGTTGCTCTGATCTCGCAAAGCAAGAAAAAAAAAAGTGATAAACAAACCTTTTTGCTCGTAAAACTGCAGACGGGCTGCAGTCATTACTAAGTAAATTCTCAGTTGGGTTTCTCATGTGTGGTAATGTGGATTGTGTGAAAGTGCCGATCTAATCCCCGTCACTGAAGTTTGCCGTGTGTGTTCAGATGCAGCAGAATGTTTCAACATTCATTATCCCCTTTTTACAGCTCGTCTGATGGAAGGGCACACTAGCCTCTGATGAGTCTCATTTCTTTATAACAAGCTCTGCTCTGTTAAACAAGACCACCGCTCAGCCGGCATTATCGTCCTGTCAGCCTGAGATGATTGCGTGGATGAAGTAAAAGACATAAAAGGCACAAGCAGTAATGTCAGTGCTCTGAAAACCTTGAGGTAATGTCCTTGCAGCTGGTAGAAATTAAAAGGTATGCACCTATTAAGCCAGTTCATCATGGAGTGCACAATAACCAAGACATTTTTCTAATAAACATTTTATAAGCTGCAGTATCTACATCTCCTGTTCTCTCCCTGCGTTCACACAAAATTGGGGCCTGTAAATATTTATCACAGGAGTGACTCATTTTATTTGAGTGTGTTTGTGTGGGGGGGCTACAGCTGGAGCCTGGTCTCACAAAGGGAGGTCCACACAGTCAGGCTAGTTCAAGTTATCCTAGCCTCACGCAGTTTCTCAGTAATTGCTGGTAACTGATGTTGCAAAGCTGGTTGTCAAGAAGTTCAAGGACAGATCAACAAATCGAGTCTAACACATTTAATATGAGATGTGATAAAACTCTTCATTTCCTCAAGGAAAGTAGTTTTGTAGTTGTAAAAAGTAATAATATTAATAGCTGACTAAGGGATACAGCGTATTATTATAGACTGAAATGTCAGGAGGAAGCAAAGAAAAAACAGGCCTAACATCAATCTACTAATAACTTCAGGTGCCTTAGAAAACATAATGAAAACATTGAGGCTAGCAGGGATTACCGGTGGAAAATTAGTTTTGCAGCCTAAGCATGAAGGCAAGGTAGTATCTGATTATTTTGAAATGCCCTGTAGACTATAGCTGGACCTGAATAGCCCATGAATTTCTCCATTAACACCTTTAAAACACAATATTGCATTATGGATAGTTCTGTTTCGGGTCAAGCTCCACATCAGTCATGTTGCATTTTTTCAATGTGTCACCCAGGAAAGAGCCACGTGAAGTAATTTGTCCAATCAGCATAGCCATGTAGTTTGCTGCATCACTCTGTTGATATGTTTACATAACGTAGATCTGCTTGTCAATGAGGTTATGTAAAGTTGGGAAATATAAGTTGGAGAACATTAAAGCGACATGTAGAAATTAACATTTTGTGTGATTTGGCACTGTTTCTGAGTGCAACACCACAGTACGAGACACTGTACCATCAAAATAATTTTACGGCTGTTGCAGTTGCTTTTAATACAGCGATCTGGATGATTCGCCTGAAAATTAGATCGGGGGCGCCTTCAAGATTGAACAGCATCTGAAATTGTCGGATTGCTCACCACTAATCTGCAGTATTGATAAATCTTCTTAAGCCTCATTGACCCCATGTAAATCTCATTAAATTGCTTTGACCAAATGTTCAGTTGCTAATTATCTAAAACTGTATAGATTGCTCCATAAGTATGAGCACTTCTCAGAGAGGCATCCACAGCTAGTAACACTATAATAACCATTGTAAATGAATAATACGTTTATTGTTAATTAAACCTTAGTTAATAATTTTTTCACTGTTGGCAAACAATGAAATGCCTTTATAAACATTTATTAAGCAATTGTTAATTGTTAAGTTGCAACTGATGTTTATATTGACAATGGTTGTAAATGGTTAATGAATACTGTGTAGTATAAAATTGAAGTTTATAAATCTTGACAATTGCTTATTATATGGTTTATAAAGCATTTCATTGTTAGTATTAGGTGTCCACCCACTAGTTAGCTAGCCTGAATTTACTCATTTATTTGGCATGTACTGCATGTGGCTTTCACTGTGCTGCAATGTGGACAAGCCACACATGACAGTTGGGAGTCTGTTTTGTGTCTGCCAAGTATGTTCTCATAGCACGAAATCCACTTGGTTTGTTTCTGTCAAAGCACGTAGCATGTTCTTACACAAGATGAGAAGTGTGGAAGTGTAATGTATTTGTTATCAGTTATCCGTCTGTTGGGCAACAGGAGTAAACCGTGAACAATATGTTGGGATCAAGGCGTTCTGTATTGCTGTGTTGTCACAGTCGAGGCTTTTAGAAGCCTTGTGTTTTGCAGAATCTTTAAAGCACAGCCAGTCACAAGATGAACTGTCATGGGAACCCCTGACACTCGCTGCACACTGCTGACTGACAGCCAGGCCATGTGTTATATAATATCTGTGAAGCGCTGACTGACTCCTTTTGTGTTTTAGCTTCATGTGGTGTCAGGATTAATTCACTAGACTGCCATTTAAGTGTTTGAAGTGTTGATGAAGAATTAATAGTATTGCATTTTTCACCTAAGTACTTCTGGTGTTCGTTCTTTATTAATCATGTTTGTTGCTTTTACATGACTTACTGTCATGTTTAGTCATCAAGGAAAAGGATTGCCAACATCAACAGACATGCCTGCTGCTTTCCTGCTAATTGTCAGTGTGGTGGTGACGCTTGTTTTATGTGTTGAATGCTTAAAGCAGATACAGTCTGCCTCCAGTGGCCAGACAGGTTACCACGCTTTCCCCTAAGGCCTGGGCTCAGGGCCAACCTTAGAAAGGCAGTGCTAATGACTGTCGCACAAAGGCCAAATGTCTCACAGCGACGCAGGGAGAAGCTGGCGAGACTCGGCTCACTTGATCTCGTAACAGAGTTCAGTATGCGGAATGAATCCAAGTAGCCAGCCATAGGTGGTCTGAAAACACAATCAGCAGTGCCTTTGCAGACTTTCTCTAGCCTGAGCATTTCTTTAAACCTTACTGGCCTGAATACTTCCTTGCTGCCATCTCAAACCAAATAACAACCAAGGAGATGTTATTTTAAAGGGAAACCCCTGACTCCTATGAATGCTACTATCAAGGGTCATAAACTCTGAAATCTGTACTTGAATAGTGAGTCCCTTGTACATTTTTACAGCATTAGTTCTCTCAGTCTCTTTCATATCTGAGCAAAATTGTTATTCAAACTAAAATACGCCTAACTGAATAGATATGGAATTGTATTGAATCAGAGATTTAATCAAATCCAAACTGTGTGAATTGCAGTAGAGTCAATTCTGGAAATCAGTGGCGATACCCAGCTCTGCACAATTATCTAGGAAATGTCACTGATGGCAAACTGTGCTCTGATGTCTTATGTATCAAAGCTTGAAAGCACTTGTTTTGCTAAATTATACTGATGTTGCAAAAATGTTGACAAGACACTGACAACCATGTTTTATAAATCTTTTATTCGGTCAGGGTTTTTTATGATTTATTAGTGTGAAAAATAAGAACACGCATGAGCTTGATTTATGCTTCTGTGTCTTATTTACGCCCTATCTATGGCCTAACCTCTGTGTAAATGCATACCCTACACCGTAAACTATGCCATATACGTGCACCTCCTCAGAAACCGCACATCGCAGCGACGAGGACTGCCAACGACTGTAATTGGTCCACTTCATAGAATCGCATTTTCAAGTCTCTCCTGTACTAATACAACGGATTGCGACCTGTAGTTTCCCCAGTAAACGCACCGGCCATCGACTGTTGCTTCAGCTCTTCATAGAGCCTACGTGCAACAATATATCAGCCTTTAGCCAGATTGTGAGGTGTGACCACACTCTGCTACATTTCACCGTGACTGTCTGGTTCAAGTAAACCCTTGACTCTGCATTGTGTGAAGAAGGATGAGCGGTAGGCGTGTTTTTGCTTTTTCTTGTTCATGCCGTCATTTATTATCTGAACAGAACCATAATATGTACTGGTCAGTCACACAGTTGCCTCACTCACAGCACACTACAAACGGACAGCAAGGAGTAGCTAGCTAGTGTAGAAAGTGCATTATGCCATTAATTGAACTTTTCAGCACTTATAAAGCACTGCAACCCACTCGTTACTCTTCTCATGGACATTTGCATAAACCACAGCGCAGATATGCTCATACATGAGCCAAATGGTTATTAATGCACATTATTTATAACAGCGCTGCGCTCAACAACTCACCTCAGGCATGTCTCTCATTAACTGGCAATGTTTCAAACCTGCCGGTGGTATTTGTTTACTACCACACAGATGTATGGATATCAAAATTATGGAATCTGTTCAAGTTATTCAAGTGACGAGCCCTGCTGAAAGTTCACGCCATCCTTCTTGATGTTGATCACCCACTATAGTCACACTTTTTACATTCTGCCCCCAGGTACCCATTTTATAGTACAGATGAGTAAAACAAATAGATGCAAGCACTCATTTGTTCCGACAGCTATTGGCTTGTTAAATAGGCCCTTGCACTTGATACTTCACTGAAATGGACTTTAGTTTTTTTTCTTTTCTTTTAAACGTTGTATTGTCCTTTGTCATGTTACTCTTGCCTGTGAATCAATTGCTCTCTGGGACCATATTAAGGCTGAAGTTTTGGAGGTCTATGTCACACCCCTGTTTGTTCATTTCACTGAGAGTTGTGGAGCTCTTACACCTTATAATAGTCTGCTGAACTGCCCTGTGATTGTCTTACACCCAGTGAAGCATTGAGAAATCAGCCTTGGGTTATTGATGCTCTTACTTGAGTGAATTCAGACTAGGAGCAGGTACTTTATGGGTAGCAGGCTGCATTGAATACCTCGTAGCGAGAGGCTCTCTCTCTCTCTCTCTCTCTCTCTCTCTCTCTCTCTCTCTCTCTGTGTCTCTATCTCTATCTCTCTCTCCTCCTCTCTCTCCCCACTGTAAGCTATTGGCTGCAGGCCGAGGTCTGCGACACTGAGCAGCCGAGGAGCTGAAGTGGGCACTTTTAGAGCAGCCCCACTGAACACAGGGCCAAGGACAAAAGGTGTGTGCGTGTGTCTTTGTGTTTTTCCTGTGTGTTTGTACACACTCCTGTGAGTGAGTGGAGCATTTACATGGAAGGCATCCTTTTAACAAGGGTCCAAGGATCACAGGCTGTAGTTCTTCATCATGTGCTCTGCTGCAGGCATGTCCTGTATGTACAAAGGCGTGAGTGCACTCAATATATATTCACAATGCATCCTTGATGGATCCTCAGTTGTAGTTGTTCATCATGCGTTAGTCACATTTGACTAGTACGAGTATTACAGCAGATAATAATGAGATAATTAAGCTAGATATTAAACATTCCTTGAGAGGCTGATTACTTTGATGAAGAGCTCCTTTGTCGACCGCCACAGACAGAAACATAATGAATTTGCAATCCCCGTGCTCCATCGAGAACCAAATCAATTGCTTTGACAAAGTCTCCATATGGCTGACACCACGACTTTGCTCTCTCGTCAGAGATGAAAGAGGCCTGACAGTTATGAGAATGGCCTCAGGGAAGGACCTGTCATCAAACATGAGGCGCCGACACTTGTTGTTGTTGTCACCATCGTCGTCATTGCTGTTTACGGCCCTCGGATAGGCAGGACTTTGGAGAGCTAAGCACGGTGTGAACATGTGCCAGCAATGCCAGCATGGGGCTGCCTTTTAATTTCAATCGCGGAGGGGGTTGGGTGGGTTGTTGCAGTCTGAGGACACAGCACCGCTTGTTGGGAGTTGCAGAGAATATTTACAGATCATCCTAAAATCATTTTTAGGTCATGCTATTTTAAATTCATTACTCTGTGAATTATTTAAACTCCTTTATATGGCGGACAGATTACAGGGAAAAAGGTAAAACAGTTTAACAAATAGTCTGAAATTCCATAACATTTTAAGACAGAAAACGAAGACACTACAGGTGAACAGGCTAAAAATAGATATCACCATGAAACTTCGGTAGTAGAAAAGAAAGAAAAGTGGTAATTTGTGTTTAAATATGCAAATTGATTTTCTAATTAAATACATGCTTATTAACATCCATTTACTTTAGATCTGCAAGATATGAGAGAAAACTGTCATCGCAGTATTTCAGTTTTATGCCATACATATTGAAGAAAAAATACAGGAATTTTTACCAGATAACTTGAAAAGCTCAATAGAGACTTATCCATGTGATTTCAAAGTAGGCAGAAGGTCACTATGGTTACAACTACTGAGTGGTAGGATTGTAAATATTTATCAAGTGCTGCAATCTTACCATTCAGCTTGAATGCTGTGGGAAAAGAAACACACCTAAAATGGGAAAGTGCAGAGTTAATTTTCCTTACTTGACATTGCACTTCCTCTGATGTGATTACATTTCGATCTTGATGCTGAAACGATATATTGTGCAACCCTTATTTCCATAAAATTAACACATAAATGTGTGTTTTGGACATTTTTCTTTACTAGTCTGAAAGAAGACATGTTAAGGAAGCAAAATAGCCCAAATTCTCAGAATTGACCAGTGCATGAAAAATTATGTTTTCATGTCTCCCCTGGGGTTAATGTCAAGAACACTTAATATTTTATAGCTACATGGTACAAAGGACATAATACATATGATGTGGGATGAAAGAAAAAGCGAAACAAAGAGCCAAGTGCTGAAGTGTTTGTGTGTCTTCACAGAGGTTGTGTTTTCCTACTTTTGCTGATTGTTATCATTGGAAGGCCGAGTTTCCTCCTCCCTCAGTGGGTCCTCCTGGTTTATGTCGGAGCGCTGACTCCAGCCCAGGAGAATGAATGCAGTGCTAATGGCTCCTGACAGAAAGCACTGGGACTCCTTCTTCCATACTGTCGCTGCCCTGGGGCTGAGGACACGCACACACTAAGGCACAAATGTAGTTGGACAATATAACAAGCAACTATGCAATCTCTTCAGATAAATATAGCTACATGCGAGCATACACACGAGCGCACACAGCCAGCGGCAAGGACCCTCACTCACAAACACACCCAAAGAGACACATTAGTATCCCTCCCTACTGTCATTCTCCTCCTTACCTTCGGGAGGAGAGCTGACGAGGGGAGAGGACAGTGTGTTGGGAGACAGAGGTTGTCTGTGAGGGGTTCCCCTGGGTTCTGAGTGTACGCCTCGTTTGAAAGGGTTTAATGGAGTTGAACTAAGGCCAGGACACATGGTGAAGACCAGGCCAACTAGCAGTCACTCTTACAAGACTCTTTGATACTTCAACAGTGGCATCAAAATGTCATATGAACTGTGAGATTGTTTCTTTTCCACCCCTTGCTGTGAAAACAACAAAGGATTAGCAGAATGTATTTCAAAGAAAAATAGGCTGTTTCCACGGGGAATATACAGACACAGACATAAACCAATGCTTCCCCCAAAAAGCAGTTGTAAAAGCAGCCTCAGATTTCGTCGAGGTAATAAATAAGGATAAATGTGACCAGAATCACAAGCTCCCGGGTCATTTTCTGGGCAACATCTCTGTGCAGAGCATTGCATTGCTCTAGCTCTTAGCACCTTACCCTCCACTAGCCTGCTATTGCCACATTACCCTCTCTGTGTTGGTGTTCACACATGAGCAGCTTGAGTGACAGTGACATTTATGGGCTTGTCCAGACACCGACCGCGTCCCTCCCCAGGGGCCGTCCCTCTCCAAACTCCCCTTGCTCTCTGGAGGTATCCGACTGTGCTGCTTCCTCCCCCCAAAGGCCCTAATATACCCACCATCAATAAGTCAGATTGACTGAACTGCGGGCGCACAGAATGAATCGTACATACAAGTCAATCTACAACAACAGACCGCTTAAGGGAGGTGGAAATCAACTGAGTAGCCTGACTAGATAGATGAATTGCTCCCTATGCTTTTGAATCAAAACACTCTAAAATTGATTCGCTCTCCTCTCCTCACATTTCCCTCTGCGCTGTTTACACCGCTCAAGTCCTGTTAAAGATGTTGATTGTAGCTGTTGCTTTAAATCCAGCAGTGTGAATGATATGTCTCTAAAATATGCCAGAGTCATGACTGCTGCCATATTTAATAGGCTCATGCATTCAAAATTCATTTGGAAATTCATTTGGGCATGGCGTTGGAGGTGACCTGAGGTTGCCCCCGCCTGCCCTGCATTAGCATTCGCCGAGCAAAAGGGGAGAGAGTGGAGTGCTAATAGGAAGCGGAAGAGATCCCATGTGTTTTTTCCATTCAAATAAGTGTCAGTCAGGAGGACTCCAGGAACGCCTTCCTTAGTATTCCGAGCCTCCTCTCATCTTCCTCTTCTCGTCCTCCTCTCTCTTCTTGCTCCTCCTCTCCATGTGCCGTCTTCCTGGCTCTAATCATGTGGCCATTGTGTATGGATTTACTGCCCTCGAAGCCCTCAGGAGGGAGATTTGATTTTTCCCCTGCACTGACTAATCTTTCCCTCTCACCCTCAATTTTTCTTTTCTAGTTCTGTCTGCTTGTCCTCCTCTTGCACTCTCAGATGTTTTTGCTGTCCTCTCTCTTCCCTTTTAGATAATCACCCATAGTTGACTGGAAGCATGTATTAATACTCTTCGTACTTTTCAAAATTTCTTATTGCTCACCCGTTTTGACCCCGTCTCGCTTCTGTCTTTTCCATTTCCTCCTACTTTGCTCCTCTTCACTTTCAGAATATTAGTGACTGAAATAGCTCAACAATAGCACACTTAATATGCATGTTTTACTGCTAAGCAGTTGCAGTTATATGTGTTAGTGACTCATTTGGTTCTTGAATTTGTTTTGACTCATTGTTTACTGTTTTCCAGCCACTCTCACTCCCCTGGCTCCATGGCAGCAGCGGTGCGAGGCAGCGAGTGGTCATGTGGACGCTGCACCTTCTTAAATGCCGGCGCAGCACCTCGCTGTTCCATCTGTGAGGCACCGCGCCAGAAGCCTGACCTTAACCAGATCCTGCGGCTGAGCAGCACCGAGGAGCATCGCTGGGCCTGCCCCCGCTGTACACTCAACAACCCGCAGGGATCTGGAGCCTGCTCCGTCTGTGGCTTCGGACCATCCCCTGCCACTCACACACCCCCCACAACCACCATCGCTGCCACTGCCAACGGCCTCCCGCCCGCTCCAGTTGAACCCCCAGCACCTACTGTCACCCCCACTGTTCTACTTGAGCCCCATGGACAGCATCCGGCTAAGGAGGAAGTGCTCCGACGGTCTGAGAGCAACGGAGAGGTGGTCAGTCTAGAAGGGCACCACTCGGGCTGGGCTTGCCCTCGCTGCACGCTTCACAACACACCTGTGGCACTGTCATGCTCAGCCTGTGGTGGGCCCAGGAAACTGTCTTTGCCTAAAATCCCCCCTGAGGCACTGGTGGTGCCTGAGGTGCGCACACCTGTGCTTGGGTTTCCTGTTCACACAGCAGGGGCTGCTCCACTCCTCATAGACCTAACGGATGACTCTCCCCCAGCCCCTCCCTGTGATCCTCAAGAACCTCCCCATGTCTCTTCACAGTCCCTTTCCTCCCCTTTTACTGCTTTTTCCTCTTCCCTCCAAAACAACCCTGTGCCCCGCAGCAGGAGAGAAGTGCCCCCTCCAGGGCGCCCACCAAACCCAGGCACCAACACTCCCAGCCCCACGTCCCCTTCAGCGACCAGTGTGCCACCCCAGCCAGGCCCACAACGGCCAGCCAAGCCCAAACATGCCCAGCCCCAAGAACCTTCTTACCCCAGCAAGCGCCTCAGTATCTTGGAAGAAGAAGACCACCATCCGCTGACCCCCCACCTCCCTGTTACTTCTTCATCCGCCCCCACCTGGAAGTGCCCTAGCTGCTCGTTGCCCAACCCAGGCGGCTCGTCGAAGTGCGAAGCCTGCCGATCGTCACGGGCCGGTGCTGACCTCATTGACCTTGTAGGCTGTGAGACGGTACGATTTACCCCGGCCAGCCCCTCCAGCCCGGACTTTAGCACCTGGGCATGCTCCAAGTGCACGCTGCGCAACCCTACAGGTGCCCCCAAGTGCTCAGCCTGTGGTTCTTCAAAGCTGCATGGCTTTCAGGAGCAGCAGGTGCCGCTGCCCCGCTGCTGTACACACTGTGGCCTCCCACAGGGGCCTGGCACTGCATCATGCTCCTGTACACCTTCCTCCTCGGGTCATAAAACACGGAAACAGGCCCGGGGCTACCCTCCCTCCTCCTCCGCTATCGCTTCTAGCTCCTCTTCCTCCATCACCTCATCGAGCCTTCAGGAGAAGGTAGGACAGTGGAGCTGCCCAGCATGTACGCTGCTCAATGACACCAAGGCCAAGAACTGTGCAGCATGCCACACACCGCAGCAGTACCTCACCCTCCGCAAGGTTGTTAAGCCTCTGAAGAGGAGGGAGAGCATGCATGTAGAGGCCCGTCGACGGAATGATGAGGGCGAGGCCAAGGAGCTTTGGGAGAACATAGTGAGCTTCTGCAGAGAGGTAAGGGAAACCAAAGAAAACACTTTAATAAGCCATAATGACTTTGTGTGCCATAGTGAATTACATTGGCTCAGGGCGGTTTAAAGTGAAATCTTTCATGCTTCTTGGATTTTTATCACTTCATAAGTGATTTTCTTCTGTTGTATTGAATTTGCATTATTTATGTAGTAGCAACTTCATCTACAGGCAACTGACAGTAAATTAAATCATGTGTGGCCAATTTTATCTCTTTACTTTTACATTTTGCTGAGTTTCCTTCATCACAATTGGCTTATTTCAATGTGTAATGTGTCACAGGATGCACATTGCCTCTCAATGCACAGTTCCCTCATTGTTATTCCTCTTTTTGTTACGACTCTGGCATTCTTCCCGTTCCCTCGATCAAATTTCAGAGAAATTACTAATAGGCTTTGTCATTGCCTCTGTTTGCGCTTGCTTCGTTAGCAGAGGTTTAAACGACCGGCGGGTGAATGTTGGCCACCTAAATGAGCTGCAGAGACAGTGTCTCGTTTTTATATACCTGGGCAACATGCTGCCCTCCGTTACAGGGGAGAAGTCACTTAACATAATTCTTGTTCAGGATTTCAGAAGTCTGTAACTCATTTATTCTGAGGTTTTAATTAGCCGGTTTTATTATTTGTTCTGATTAGACTGCTGGGAATTGTTTTTTTTTCCTATGAAGACAGTCTACTGAGTCAAACTCTCTGTTTCCTGTTCTCGTCTGACACCAAACACAACTTTCTTATTGAGGAAGATATTAGACTACTTAATGAAAAAGATGTCACTGTGTAATAGCAGGCCCATCTGTGAGAGATAAAAACAATTTTTATCATTCTGAATGTAATTTCCCTTTAATGTGAACTTCCCTGCATCACTTTCTGCCAAGTTATTAAACCATCAAAACTGTGTTTCTCATTAAGCAGACAGCACACGCTCATTTTTATATCAGTACACACCGTGAACCAAAACAATTTCAGTTAGTTGCATGAATATTAATCATTAAGTGATTTATCTTATTTTTTCTGTAGGGACAAAACCCTAATTATGCTTTTGTAATTATGGCCTTGTCTGTTGTCACAACCTGAAATAATGATACGTTTTACCTGCTCCAGTGCCTCTGCATTTAATGTTCATAGATCAAGAAGACTTCGAGATCAGTCGAATCATTCATGAGCCGTGATTGGTCTGATTCGCGGTGACACGGCTGTTTGGAGACACAAAGATGTCTTCCCTAACTACGCCGAAGATGTGACACCCTTTATGTTGCTTGTTTGTATCACACCACTTCATGTTCGCTTTCTATGCTGTGCTAAAGCTTTGATAAGCCTGTATTAAGTTGTCATGGATATTCACTCAGGGCTGTCAGAAGGGTTCATTTGAGACGTTTCAGGATACTAACACCTATGCTAATGAGCCAGACCTGAGTGGACTAATTAGACCTCTGCAGAATCCAGACCTGGTCAGATCAAATCGGGTCATTTTTTGGGGGCACTCGTGGGTTTCTGATGCGTGCCTACTAACTACACCTATCATGCCATGTTTACAATAGCATGAAGTAAGCCTTCAGGATGCATTATTAATTGCTTCTTTGAAAGTCACGGAGCACACTGCTGCGAGCGTGGGAGTGAAGTTGGCTGACTAGGAAGGAAGGATATCGGAGATCCCCCACACCCACCATCCCTTCCTCTCTTCCCAATTTAAGATCGACATTTAAGCCAGTCTTTCTCTTATCATCTTTCCCTTTTCTCCTCCAAATATCTCAGGCCTCCCTCTCTCCAGCTCTGCCCCTCCACGCTCTTCAAAGTACATTCTCCTCTTCATCTCCTTTTTATCCCGTCTCCCTCCATCACATCTATCCCCACATGCTTCATGCTGTTTTTTTTTCCTCCTCTCTGCTAATATCTCAAAATATGCTTCCCCCTCCGTGCCACCCACCACACCCCCTCCACCCCCATCCCACCCTCTCCACACGACTGCACTCAATTCTCCAGTGTAGCTAGTCAATGTGTGTGTGTGTGTGTGTGTGTGTATGTGGTAAGGTGAACACAGGGCCGGCCTATTTTTAGTAGCAGAGCTAGAGAGAAGAGGAGCAGAAATGATCCGCTTCCCTATAGTGAATGTAATCACTAACAGCATCAACCGCTGCAGCATGGTTTTGGGGGTCAGAGTGATGTAGCAGTGGAAGAATTGGTAAGCAAGAGGTGTTAGTCTTTATAATCTATCTCCGTTAAGGCGTCAACACTTGGCGAGCGCCGACAAACCAAAGGTGAAAATTTAATAATGATTAAAGCTTTTGGTTTACCCTGTGACAAGGTGTGTGTTTGTGCATGCTGGCCACATGAATGCAGTGAAAGTTTCAAGTTGTTTGTCTCAGTTTTTTTCTTTGTAGACTTGCGGGATTATGGCAGATAGTGCTGCTGATGAAATATACTGTAAGTTCCTGGAGAGTTTATCCAAAACTATGGGTTGAGATAGGGCTGCACAATAAATCGAAACATAATCGAAAATATGGCCAAATGCAATGCACAAATAGCAAAAGCTGCCAACAACAACAAAATCATGCCATTATGAATGAAGTGATTTGGTGATACGGAGATGCCCCAGCCTACAAATCATATTCTCCAGACGTATTGGAACATGCCTGTTTGGTACTGACAGGTTATTACAGATCCTACTGCATTTCTTGCCTCTAATTGGTTGCCTTTGTAGGTTGAGTGTTTTCGGTCTAGGCATGAGGAATGACATTGGTTAGAGTTGGTGTAAGAATGTCAGAGTAAGGCCCTCTCACACGTACATGGATATTTCTTAAAATCACTGATAGCATGTAACTAAGTACATTTACTCAAGTACTGTACTTAAGTACAATTTTGAGGTCCTTGTACTTACTTTTAGTATTTCTTTTTTCTGCTACTTTATACTTGCACTCCACATAATGTTCCTTTTACTCCACTGCATTTATTTGATAACTTTAGTTGCTAGTTACTTTGCAGATTAAACACTGCACCAAGGCAAAGCAGCATACGGTATATACATACATGCAAATATATGTATACTTCACTTTTACATCTACTTTTGCTACTAAAGTGTATTTATTTGAAGGAAATTACTTTTGGTACCTAAGATATTTTAATACTTTTACTCAAGTACTAGTTGTATGGGTGACTTTCACTTCACTTCACAGCTTTTGTACATATGTAAAAAGCATTTCAGGTAACTGAAAACCTTTTGCAAAAGTCCCAGCTGTCCATGTTTACTTTTGGATGGACAGAAACAGAGATGTTTGGAAACAATGATGCAGACACCCACGTTTTCTTCCTAATTGGGTCTTATCAGTGTCTGGCAATGCATTGGCAAATGTGAACTTGTTATCTTATAATATTGTGGAGTATTTGTTACACTGTCTATATTTAGAGAGACACAAACTGACATGGAAATACAATGATGGAAGAGAAAGACGAAAACGGCTGCTGAGTAGCGTTATCCAGGAGTCACGGTGCACCGCCTTATCATTTGTCATGTTTCAAGGAAAATGTATGTGTTGCCTCATTACCAGCCCTGGCACCCATAACATACTGTATGTAATAGAAACTAAAAGTAAATGGGTAGAGTCAAAGAGCAATTAAAAGTAAAAATGATTCATAGTTTTTTTTGCAAGTAACCAACTAAACACAGCGTATACAAGCTGAATCCAGTTTCCACCAGCATGTGCATGCCCAGAGTACATGAATGGTCTTGTGATATGCTTTTCAGATGTGTTTGTATGGACAAAGATTATTTCTGGAACACTGCCAAAACACTTGTCTGGATGGAGATTGTTTTTGTTTTTAAAGTCCAGTTTTTAGAAATACCCATGTACATGTGGAAGGCAGGGTGTGATAGCCAATCAGAGGCAGAGTAGGGCGAGTTGTAACAAGAAAAGGTATTTATTTTTCAGTGAAAATGAAATGCAGAATTACCATTCCCACATAAACCGTGATTAGAATCGCAGTTGCAATATCAGTCAAAATAATTGCACTTTTACTGCGTATCGTTCAGCCCTTGAATGAGAAATACTCTTCTCACCTGAGTGGAGATTGTTTTGCTTCCTTGCTATTGTACTCCCCTAGATTGGTCTGGGGAGCGAGGGGTGTGTGTGTGTGTGTGTGCTTGATGACAGGGCTCACTGTGCCAAACGAATAAACGGTCTTGAGAGCCATCAGCCTCGCTTGTGAACTGTAAAACCCAGCATGGCTGGAACTGGTTTCTGTGTTCTCTCTCCATGTCACCCTCTGGGGGAGCAACAAAAAGATGCTACATGGCAACAGATTGACTTTGATTTGTTTTTATTTTTGTTCATTACACCGCTCTCTGTGCTACTTGTTGCTTGGATTTTTGCCACTCTTGGGATTTTGTTTAGGGTTTTGGTTTGCACGTTGGATCGTGTGTTGTGACTGCCTGCAGTGACAGGTTTTCACTGCCTGTGACAGTGTTGTACGTACCAGCCTGTTCAGGGACGCTTTTGTTTGGGATTTAATTAGTGTGGCACTATGAAATCCAGCTCTGTGGTTCCTTGTCTCCACATTTTCAGAGATCAATAGGTTGTCTGTAACATGTGGATATCGAGATACAAGCATACTATCCTCAAAAAAGACCTCGTATGCCTGCCAGTTGTGTGTAGTCTGGGTGATGGAGGGAAGGCAGCAGGATTTTAGCTCAGCACTGAATTGGCTGATCCTGGTCTAGCTGCATGCTGGCGCTTGCCCACTGACAGAATCAGAGACAGCAGCGCTGTGTTCACTCGATGAGGACAGTCAGCTAGACTTATGCTGGCAGATGTCACAACAATGCAACCTGAACGAGGGGAAAATATTTTCTTGTATGTCAAGGTCATTCATAGCGCTTACACAATCCAAAAGATGGTTTCCAGTTTGATACTTATTTTACATCATATTCTATGCAGGCAATTACTTCAATGCTTGTCCATTATCCATACTCGTCTATGGGGATCTGTTTGAGTATTGTTATTAGTATGGTTCTTAGTATCGTTGTTCACATTAACATTGGTATAAGTATGGTTAGTAGTATCATTATAAGCATTCATATTGTTAATAGCATTAGTATTATCTTTGTTATTAGCATTACTATCATTATCAATATTGTTATCAGCATCAGTATCGTTATTAGCATTGGTATTGTTATTATTGTTAATAGCATTAGTGTCATTCTTAACGTTAGTATTGTTATTATCTTGATTAGCATTAATAACACTATTAGTAATGTTATTATTGTTGGTATTGTTATTACCTCTAGTATTGTTAGTAGTATCGTTATTAGCATTAGTATCATTAGTATTTTAAACAGTATTGTTATGAGTAATATTTAGGGGTGTAACTGTACTTACCTTGGCACAGGGGTCATAGTTTGGTACGAGTTCAGTACGGCGGGTGGAAAAAGTTCCTGACAGTGGGAGCAGTACTGAGTCGGTTCAGGATGAATACATGTACCATTGCACCCCTAGTAGTTCTTCTTGTATTAGTATACTAACACTAATAGTTGGTGAGGAACCGCTTGGGAAAGGCTTGCAATAGGTTTAGTTGGCTGACTGACAGTTTGACAAGCGACAGATTCTGATCATCAGTTGCATGTCCATGAGTTTCATATTACTGTGTCATTACTGAACGGTGTTAAAAGCTCTCAAGCAAACAGACAACTGTGTGTTCTAGATGTGAACTGGCTAATTGCAGCGTGTGCACCACATTCTTTTACTTATGGGAAGCAGCAGATTTTCAAGTCTGTCAAGTGACTCAGAACAATCCACTCAAATGTGTTTATGATACGAGAGGTGGGTGCAACTGGATACTCTTAATAACACAAGCACCTTCTGGATGTGAAAGGATGGATTAGAATATGTCGAAGCACGTTGCAGGATTTCCTAGCACATACTGAGGCGTACCATACACTACCATCATCAGGCCCTCCTGATTTATTCATCAACTGAAGTTCCCTTTAACCTGCAGATGAGAAAGTGTGAAAATTGGCTTCTATCTGCCACACAGTATTTCTCAAGCTAATGAATTAATTCTTAAAACACGGAATGTAAAAGTCTGCAGACGCACATAGTATTGCATTAATCGTATGTGTGAACTGAAATGTCTCTCTCAGGCTGAATTTGGAGCATTAAATGAAGTCGTTTTTATAACTGGTTTAAGTATTTGCTGCCATTGACAGATCAGATTAAGCCAATAAAGCAGACATCTTGGCAAATTTATATTATATCTATCCGTTAGAACTAACAGGCTTTGAGTTTATCCTCTTAGCTTCCCAAATGATGATGTTTGTGTAATATTTTAGATTAGATTCCAGTATAAGTATTCGGTGCTTGTTAAGACTCAGGCTGTTTTTGTTAATGGACCTCTTCTGTATAAACACCTGTCTCATAAGAGACAAGTTATAGTAACTACCTTACAGCCAGTAGCTGGAGCTGAACTCTACCAGGTGCAGTTTGGACTTAATGAGGCTGACTCTTTAACCCTCCGTTGTTTATGACCGTGCTCTTTGAGCTACATTAGTTTGAAGTCCAGTCTCTATATACTTTTCCACTCCCCCTCGTAATAAATCCACATCGGCCCCTAAGCCCACACAATATAAGCCAGCACAAGGGTCATACATAAGCCAGTAAAGTACAGAATCGGTAAGCTACATGGAGACCTCGGCTGGCTGGGGCGGCAAGGCAGCGCTGAAGTGATTCTGTCCGGTAGCTAATACTGCATCGAGGCTACAGAATTGGATTGTGGAGGATGCCGACTAATCAATTCGCTTCACTGTGAGCCTCCAGTAGGGTGCCCACATTACATCTCCAGCCTGTTTTGACTGACGTGACTGGCCGAGCCCACTTCTGACACCACAAACAGGAAACCGGATAGGGTTGCGTGTGTGTCTATTGACCCTCTCGGGTTTGTACAGGAGAGTTTTAGATGGGCAGATAGTGTGACAGATTGGGTGTCTTGATCTGTTAATTTATCTATGTTGTCTGAGTCCAGCGTACAGAGAGGCAGCCACATTTCAGAGTGTTTAAATCCGGTGTGTCATTTTTAAATGCTCTGGCGCTCTGCAGGGAATATGTCAGGAAGTGAAGCGTTTGAAATATTTGAAAGTGATTTGCATATGTGTCCTGTATCCTGGCTTGTACATGGCAGGCGCCAACATTTCATCTCCTGCTGTGTACACGTGTGATGCCACACTAACTGTATGAGAAATTCCTCCAAACACACAAGTAAATGTGGCAGGCAGGCAGGCAGCAGTTTGTCCTTGGTTCTCTCAGAATCCAGGGCTCATGTGTCGGGCCTTTATTGTCCCGTAGTAATCATCATCCACCTGCAAAATGTGTCCTATCAGAAACGCAGGGTAGAGATTAACAGTTAGTCCTCAAAGCTTCAAGTGTCCTTCAGGCTCGCATTAGCTGTTTGGAAAGCGTCATTTTTAAGTGCTCTCTACAACTCCTTTGGGCATGATTGGAAAATGGATTTAACAACCATCTAACAATCAGATCTTGATACTTAAAATACACACAGATAATATTTTGAACTTCAACTTAAAGGGGAATTCTGTTTTTTTTTCTGAATTCATGGCTGATTACCTAACAATCTAGCTGAGGCAACAACGAGGTACCAGAGGGAGACTTCTCTAAACGAGACTTCTATTTCTGGTAACAAAACAAAACTTATTATTGAACAAAAAGGTCTGTCTCTGTATGAATTGTTTCCATGATGCTGTCAGACACAAAAACAACCTCAGCATGTCAGTGGCAAAACAAGCGCTTTAAGTGGACGCAACTTTGACCTTTGCAGTTGCCCCAAAGGATTACACTGCAGCCATTGCAACCATTCAAACTAAGTATGAAGCGTTTAAACACCCAAACATGTAAATATAAGGCCCAGGTGATACTGGAATCCCCCTTTAAGTAAGATTTTCAACACAAGTCTTTTACTTTTATGGGTTTAATTTTACCCTGAAGTATTGGTCCTCCACTTGAATAAAATATCTGAATTTCTTTCTCCATTACATATGTTAAATAGAAGTCATTGTGACAATAGTTGAACATGTTCAGTAGACTCATCCCTATCTCTTTTCCACCTTCAGAACTCTGTGAACTTCGTGGATGACAGTTTCCCTCCGGGACCTCGCTCTGTGGGCTTCCCCGAGGGCGACAGCGTCCAGCAGCGGATTAAAAAGTGGCTCCGTCCCCACGAGATCAACTGCAGCAACTTCAAAGACCGGGGCGTCAAGTGGTCCGTCTTCCGCACGCCTCGGCCGTCCGACATCCTGCAGGGCCTGCTCGGGAACTGCTGGTGAGCTGTCAGAACTGAACCCGAGGACACACGGGAACCTCATCAGTCTAGATAACTTAGACCAATGTGGAGGCAGGTCATTCATTAAAAAAAAAAGCTTGAAAAACAAGGAGGTGGGTGCCCTGATTAATGTTTTCGCTCAGGTCGAACAAGAATAGCCGAAGATCTCCGAAGTAAAAGGACATTCTTCACTCACTTCAGTCCCTGTGAAAGTTCAGAGTAATATAAAACAGACAACAGATCACACTTCATGTCTGTGTGTGGGTTTTTGTCTGGAGTCTGCTTTAGATGAACACTGCAGCCTGAAGCTAGCAGAGACCGAGACAGTGACAGAGAGGCAGTGAAACAGTAAGTGAAGAGCGAGAAACTGAAAAATTGGACGGCAGAAAGAGAAGGCAAGCATTAAATGAAGGAGGGAGCAGGCTGTGGTTGGATAGATGCACAGATACACCTGACAGGGAGATTATTCACGGGATGGTGAGTCTGGTCACACGCTTTATCTCTCTGCCCTTGTTCCGTGTGTCCTTTGGGGTCTGCTTATACTGTATGTGTGTTGCCATCCACCATCCTCCCCCACACACAACAAAGAACAGTCACTCACAAAGTTGTCCCGAGACAACTTTTCGCTTCACACACAGCTTATCAAAAATAACCCTCCCCAGAGCTGAATCCTCTCACTAGCGACAAGATGTAACCCTAATTCATCTCTCTCACTCTCTCGCTCTCTCGCTCTCATACACACACACACACACACACACACACACACACACACACACACACACACACTTACTTGTCCTAATAAACCAGCAAACAGCCCAGCTCCCTACAGCCAGCCAGTGACAGCAGAAGAGGTAGTGTCTTGTCCTTGAGTTCGGCTGCAAATACAAGCTGACATTAGACACACATTATGACACGGCTAATTGGATTTTCATTTGATTTTTTTTTTTTCCATAGCCGATTGGGTTTTCATCAGCGGCTGAACGGGCCGATCGGCCCTGCTCAGCTGCCACTTGAGCAGATGGAATATAGCTTTAATAATACACATAAAGAGTGTCAGTCTTTAAACGGCTGCTGCACTAACACGCATTGACGGCTGGACTGAAAGGGATATTACTTTTCGTCTGTAGATATAGCGACAGTAATACTCATGGGAGAAGGATCAAGTCAGTCTGGTAAATTTGAGTTGAGTCATTAACCGTCTACAATGTTGCTGCGGTTCACTGAGGTTTTCCTGCTCAATCCAAACAAACAGCTCTATCTCACTAATGAAGAATGATGAAGATTTGTTTTCATTTTAAAATGCACAACTTCCTCTTTGGTACCATATAATGGGCATTTGCAGCCTTTAAGACAGAGTTTGATTCAACACATTAAAATTAGAATGGCACTCAGTAGAGCGCATATTTCCGCCAAGGCCGAACAGTCCCCTTTGATTCAATAATTCCATTAGGCCTAATCCAGTATCAAATAAAACTTATTGAAATCTGCTAGATCTTATTTTTATGTGGATCTGCATCAAATTGTACACACTCATAGAATACCAGCTCCCTAAATATGCCTTTTTCATCAGGACCCATGTATTATTCCCTGAGAAAATGCACCAAAACTTAAAGAGGGTCTATTTTGTGTTCCTCGTGCATGTGGACCGACAAACTCTTTTTGCGAACTTCCATTTGAAAAAAGCCTCTGTCGGTGACAGTGAGAACCAGGCAGGTCACGCTATTTAATGATGATGATTACATGACGTAATGTCAAGCAAAATAGTTGAACTTGGTGTCTTTGTTGCTTTCCAAGATGCACAGTGGGTCAGGAACTCTCTCACAGCACAAACTCGAGGCATCCATTCATTATAAAGATGTAGAGATTTACAAGTGGAAACAGGTTGGAAAGCCTTGAAAAACAAATCTTAGATCATTACGACGTACTCTTCAGGTTCTAGTTATTGTTGACACCTTGAAGTATTTACAACACAAAGCTCAGGATTTTTCCAAGTTTTCTTTCTGAGATTAAATGATGGGCGCTCCCGGGGGCTATAGGGTTAAGAAAGGGGGTCAGTATACTGCCAAATCAGCAGTGAGTCAGCAGCACACATATTTTTAGCTCATTGTTCCAAAACTTGAACAGTTTGTAGCCATTTCATCAGCATTGTATGAGCTCTTTCTACATTTGCAGATTAACTAATGTTCGCTTTAAAATCTATTCCTTTTAAATCAGATCCCCGTGTGCACAGACGCCTTTCTCTTTAGTGAGGAATTAGCATTTTCTGATATATCCGGATTTTTTTGATAAACTCATTTTCTCTCTTGCAAACTAATTAGGTGAGGCGAGCCAGTTTGTCTTTGCTGCAGGGTGAATTAGCAGTATTGTGGATGTATCCAGAAGGCATAGATGCTTGACTCATCAAATGTGATTGATTTTCAATGAGGGCAAATTATGTAAAAAGGGGGAAAAAATCGTTCATAACTGCTCAAAGTACCGTGTGGAAAACGATGTTTTAATTCAACATTTACAGTCTCGTGACTGCTTGTCTGATTTTGCTGACTTAAGCAAGCATCCATTCATCCGTCCACCTGTCTGTCACAATCAGCTGATCATTTATGCCTTTGCATCTCCATTCATTTCACAGCCTGGCTCCGATTGTGTTCGTTTCAGTCACATCCTCTCATTCACCCATCTGTCCATCCTCATCCGGGGGTTTCATTTTCCGACTCACTGACTTTTATCCCTCCCCAGGTTCCTGAGCGCGCTGGCGGTGCTGGCGGAGCGTCCAGAGCTGGTGGAGAGAGTGATGATCACCAGGACCATCTGCCCAGAGGGGGCCTACCAGGTGCGGCTATGTAAAGACGGGACGTGGACTACGGTGCTGGTGGACGACATGCTGCCCTGCGACGACTATGGCTACCTCCTCTTCTCCCAGGTCAGGAAAAGACGGAGGGATGTAGGGAATGAATGGATGAGAAAATGGTGAAAGAACAGAGGTGGACTTAATTCATCCAAAATGCATGTTTGCCAATGGAAAGTCAGGTGACGTTTAAATCCACAAAACATTTCTGGAGCTTCACAGCAGAACAGCATTGCAGCATTCCCCTAAACAACTGAAGTGGATGGGGAACCGCATAAATAACTCGTCATCTCGAGCAAATGAATAAAATTTAACTCATTATCAAGGGAAAGCGGAGGATATAATATGTTTGACCCATGGCCTTCGTACTGACTTTTCACTTCACAGTGTGTTTAAAGGGAATAAAAGTTTTATGGCTCCAGTGGGGGCTGCGCAAAGTCCATTCATTTGCCTGAAGTGACATCACTTTATTCAGCGTTGGTTGGGTTGTGTAGGAGGTAATGTAGGA
Source organism: Pagrus pagrus (assembly GCF_965226575.1). Lineage (NCBI taxonomy): Eukaryota > Metazoa > Chordata > Actinopteri > Spariformes > Sparidae > Pagrus > Pagrus pagrus. The sequence continues at coordinate 14,340,486 of NC_140208.1, read as the reverse complement.
GTCCGCTTTTGATCCTTCTGTCCATTGTGAGTCCGACTGAGTCTTTCAGGAGCGGCAAGGACATTTGACGTGTAGCGTATTAGACGTACAGTATATATTGTGTGATTTATGAATAAGGGATGCATTCATAAGTTGCTGTGTGCTTGTTCATGAGTATTCATGTCTGCCTCGTTGATGGACTTTCAACCTAACATCGGTGTCATATTAACTTCTTAATGTAAGTTCAAGTTCATTCATTATCTGGCTTTTTATCACTAGCATGTCTCAAAGGAGCCCACAGAGAAGGATTGCACCTCGAGGTCTAATTAATCAGCAGTCAGATGAAGTATTGCATTATGCAACAAATAAAGCAGAGGGAAACAAAACGAGGCGCTCACACGGTGCTGCAGAGACGCACTGTAAAACCTGTCGGACAGTATCTGCATAATCTTGTTGAGACTACCTGGCACCGCCAACCTCAAAGAACGAGAGAAAGGACCAGCGCTGATGTTGGGTAGGCCAGGTCAAAGTGGATTCCTTCACGAATTGTTTGACGAAATGATAAGCAGTCACATGTGTGGACTTTCCACTTTTTCTATCAAGTTATCATGTTCACAAACCTTTAAACACTTGAGTCACAGCCAACAGGTTTAGAGCCAACACCTTAAAACTCAACATCCTGATTCGAACGTGCCTCCATCAGTGAGCTCACTCTTGATTGAGATATGACTCAATATTTTCCCTCTTCTGTTTCCCATCGTTCCAGGCTCAGAGGAAGCAGCTATGGGTGGCGCTGATTGAGAAGGCCCTGGCCAAACTCCATGGCTCCTACTTTGCCCTGCAGGCAGGGCGTGCCATCGAGGGCCTGGCCACACTGACGGGGGCTCCATGCGATTCCCTGATGCTCCAGGTCAGCTCCACCAACCCTCGGGAGGAGCCCATCGATACAGACCTCATCTGGGCCAAGATGCTCAGCTCCAAGGAGGCTGGGTACGAGACGTGGAACATTGTCTGTTTTACTATATTATTACACTATGAATAGGTACTTTTACAATACAGGTAATACAGTAAACATCTACCTGGAAAAACACTGATTTAACATCCTGTCATAACATCTACAAACACTCAGGTGTTACAAAGCTGCAAAGGTGCTTGAATGACAATTTGCAGCATATTTCAGTAATAAAAGAGGTCTGATAATGAGCACTTTGATATGTGAGCTTTCAAAGCGACATGAGACGGCTAACTGAACTCCAAAGGGGCAAAATCATCTGTGGCTAAACTGCAGGTCCATCTGTTAGAAAACCTGCAGTATTTTTTAATATATCAAAGGGGAACAGCCTGGAACATCGTGACAACGGTCGCTCGCTGTTTTTAACATCAGCAAAGGAGCAGCAATCATATTGGGACGTATTTGACGTACACAAGAATAAACGCTTTGCATATTTGCTTTTTGTACTTTGCTGCCAAACGGGATTAAAAAAAAATGAAATAAAAAAGATTCTAATTTTGAGGCTTTTCTGGAAAAAAATATTTAATAAGTAAACAATTAACATAATAATTAGTTGGAAATTACAAAAGAAGCACAAAAAATGTTTCCACTTTCATATATCTTCCACTGTGTATCGTCCTTGTTAGGTTTCTGATGGGTGCGTCCTGTGGAGGAGGCAACATGAAGGTGGACGACGTCGTCTACGAGTCTCTGGGTCTGCGGCCTCGACATGCCTATTCTGTCCTGGATGTACGAGACGTTCAAGGTTACAGGTATGAACAGACAATAGAAAGAATGTGAAGTAGAGTCATTACGTGCCTGTCTTTGCCCTTTGATACGTCCCATCCTGATCACGTGATATTTCTCTTTAGACTTCCGTCTATCTGCTCTATCTTCTTCCACACATCTATTTTATTTTAGTAGCATTTTGGCAAGAAACATTGAACCACATAGCTTAAAGTTATGTTGCATACGCTGCTAATTGTGGGTGGAAAAAATGCATAATGCAATCTGCAATTTAGATCAATGTACTGTCAAAGCATCAGTATCTGACGACCTGAGAATGAGAGTCGTTTTAAAAGTCTGCCTACACACTGTTGCTTTACTTGTCCACTTTAATGCACACACACCGGCTTCTCTTGCCTTTCTGTTTCTCTTTCCATATATGTGTCTGTTGACTTTCTTTGTCAGCAGTATATTTTATGAAGAGGCTCAAAAAACATTCCTCGAGTTTTGGATTTTTTTTCACCCATTTGCGGAGGAGGCTTAATTACATTGCCTATTGAAACTAGCATAACCTCTGACTGTTTTCTTCTCTATAGCAATGCGGTTGCCAGAACATAAACATACAGGATCGTAATATTAACCCTGGAAAATCCTGTGTTTCTATGTGAAGTAACAGTGAGGATATGAGAACTCACAGAAATACATACTCCTCTGCACGCTCTTCCACTTAAAAATCTACGTCTTAGTCGTCTCATGGCTGAATTATTTCCTCCTGTTCCTTCAGCTGCATTTCTTAGCCGTAACTGTCGAAGATTTCATAGTAGAAACCGTTGACTCATAGGGCAGGATTCACTGGCACAGCCTTTCAAAGAACCCACGTCTTAAAGATTTTGTTTACTCATTAAAAAAGCATATTCATAAACAAGTCTCCCCTCAGATTTAAAGCTACATTTTATGCATCATAGATATTGATGGAAATGTATCCCAAGTTTAAAACTGACACATACTTTGAAGTGTTCCCTGGGTGATTTATACGTAAATGTGGTGGAGGTGTGCTGCCAACGGAGAACGGGTTCACATCACTCCAGCTTGATCACTTTGATCATGATAGCATTGTGAGTCAACACAATGGGGGCTTCTTCCGACCTACCTGTGAGAGGAAGTTGAGAGTGGTCGTAAATCCCAGGTGTAATTTGCTCAAGAGCCTCGCACACAGCCACTTTAATTTACTGCCATAAAGCAATCGGAGTGGAAGATTGGGCCGCGGTGCTTGATCTAAAATGGGTCGGAGTCCTCCTGCTACGAGCCGGAGGAGATGAAAAGCAGCTTGGAAACAGTGATTCACCTGCCCCCCCCCTTTTTTTTTTTTGGAAAGTGTGGACTCTCCAATATGGTTTTCCATTATACCTCCCAAGTTTCTCACTGTAGGGAGGAGGCAGTAAAATGAAATGGGTTGTTAAAAAGTAGGCAATCATCCATAAGAGGAGCAATATGAGTCTGCGGAGAGATGGGATAGTGCGTTGACTGAAAGACACTTTAACTGGATCCTGTTTTTGTCGCTCCCTCCCTGTTGATCATCTCCCTCCCTCTGTGTCGCTCTCTGCCCACGCCTCAGGCTGCTGCGACTGCGGAACCCGTGGGGTCGCTTCTCGTGGAACGGCAGCTGGTCGGACGAGTGGACGGACTGGCCGCAGCACCTGCGTCACGAGCTGATGGCTCACGGCAGCAGCGAGGGTGTCTTCTGGATGGAGTACACAGACTTTATAAAGTAAGAACAGCAAGATGATTTTAATTTCTTTTGTAGTGGTAGATGTGTGTTTCTAATCTGTTCAAAACCATTCTTGGTTTGTTCAGCTCAGGAAACCGTGGGCTTGTTATTCACCAAGACACACACAACCACAATGACATCACAAAGCTTTAAGTGATAACCCACAACTTCCTCATGAGTGGATGAGTAGGTATGGTGTCATAAAGTAACCCACTCTGTGAGACTATTCATTGCCAAGAGACCTTTTCTCCCCCTGGTGGCCTTTAGGAGGCATGGCAGCATCTATCCTGCCAAAAACTCTTTATGTACTTTCATAAATAGCAAAGAAAAGCAGCAAATTCTCACATTTAAGAAGCTGGAAACAGCAAAATTGTGACATTTTTGCTTGAGAAATTAAATTATCAAAATATTTGGCGACCAGTTTTCTTTCTAGGATTAATCGACTAATCCTTGTGGTTCTAGATTTCAGATTTTCACGCTCCTCTCCTGTTTATTCCAAAAACCAACCCGAAAATATGAAATGCATGACTTCCTATGCAGATTTATCCCAGGAAAGATCTACACCAACACCAGCTGTTTAGAAGAACAAATATTGAAGCTTTAGTTCACTGAGCACAGGTGAAATTCTCTCAAACTCGTCCGTTAAAGGGGCACTATGTAGTCTTGCAGAGGAAATTCAAACTTCAAATGAATTTAAATATTTACAATATTAATGAGGTAATAATACAAATTCAGAAATAATAATTATTTCCGTAACTGCATAAACAAGCTGTTCTCAGAGGAAAATAAGGTCCCCAGATTACTGTTTGAAGCTAGAAAGGTGGCAGGGTCCGCCACATTTAAACACAGTAAAACAGTATGAAACTGTGGTGTCCTTTAAGGTCGGTTTGTTTATTCGGTTTATTCAGTCATGAAAACAAAGAGTGTTTGTTTATTTAGTTTGTGTAGGCTTAAAAAAGCAGTTTCTCTTCTGATTAATATTTCACAAAAACTACATAGTGCACCTTTAATTGCACCATTAAGATGCACATGATAAGCTAAAAGTGACTGATGGTTTAGCCACCTTGTGTCTTTGTGGAGTTTGCTGACCATCTGTTACTTACACCAGACTGAGTGACAGAGTTCTTATTTTTTTCTGAGGGCATTGTGTTTGTCACCATGTTCTTGTTATGGAGTTGTTTTGTTGTGTCTGCTTCAGTTGCCACGGATCCTGCAGGCAGAGGCTCAGACTTGTGTTTTGTCATATTCGATTAATCCTGTCAATCAATCACACACAGCATCACGTATTGACTAGTGTTCCTCTAGCTGTTCTTTCTATGTGTATGTGCCTTTCATAAAATTGTCATTGGTCAGTGCCCTTGAGGAGGTCAGTAAACACAGTTGCCCATCACAGTTTCACGGACAACAGAACAGAAAGTAATCTGGAACATAAAAGGAACCTGTTTCCCAGCAGTCGAACACAACTGAACCACAATGTTGGAAATGGCAAATGAATTACAGCCTTAAAATCAATCTAGAGCGAAAAATGTGACAAAGATTGTCGAATCTGTGTGGCTTTCAACAAAACACTTTAAATGTTGTGAAAAACCTGATCTTACAAAAGTGAGGTCATGGACCAGACTGCACTTGCCTTGAAACCTTCTTCTTCTATTCATCTGATCAATGGACGTTGTCACACAGTCCACCGTGTTAGCATGTTTACCTAAAGATGAGTTGTGTGTGTGTATGTTTTTCACGTCCCTCTTGTCTCACAAAATAAGAGTTGCCATAAGTCGAGATGGATCAATGTGTCTGGCCTCCTGAACTACTCCAACCTGAAAAATGTATTCAGCCGTGACCAGAATTCCATCTGTCTTCCGACTGTTTACCGTTTTCTCAGACAGACAAATAATCTCAGCATTGTGCTTTATGACAAACCTGCAGCCTGTGTCTGCCTCCACTTGTTTTAGTGTGGAAAAAGAGGAAGCGGGCCTTTTGTCAGGGAAATATCAAGCCGCTTATGTCGTCTCATGTGCATCAAGTGGACAAATATGGCTGATAGTGATTATTAAGGATGGCAGACATTGATCTCCAATGATCAAAACCTACTGTAAAAAAGCAGCATACCAGCAGTTTCTTTCTCTCTCGTCAAGAAGACAAAAGTAAGATGCAAGACAGCGAGGTCAGGTAGTGATGAAACAATGAAAAACAGACTGAAAGTGAGGGAGGAGAATGTCTCCCGGGGCCTCCGCCTTTGAAGGAGGAGGTCTGATATGTTAGCAAGGTAAACGGTGTTTGTACGGCGGCACCCTCAGAGGCTATGCTAATGTTAAAGAGTTGCTTGTGCATACAAATAGATTTAGCTCACGACAGGCGGGGGGAGAGCAGCCGGTCAAATTGTTGGTGTCTCACAAAAAACAGCAGGCTTGATGCTATATGTGCATATACTAAAGAAGGCTGTGTTCTTTCATCCATGTCCTCCTCCTACAGGTACTTTGACTCAGTGGACATCTGCAAGATCCACTCAGACTGGCAGGAGGTGAGGCTGCAGGGCTGCTTCCCCAGCAAGGCGAGCGGGCCGGTCACCGTCACAGCCCTCACCGTGCTGGAGAGGACGGCGTTGGAGTTTGCCCTCTTCCAGGAGGGAAGCAGGTAAATGGGACGGCCGTCAGCATTTTTTTGTCCCGAATACAGAAAGTATAAACAGTGGATGGAGCATGAAGAGTGAGGCCAATGCTGATGTGCTCTAAAACCTGCATTTTTGCCCCTGGTTGCAAGAAGAAGTTCGATTGTATGGAAGCTTATGAAAAAAAGGCTGGATGTAGACTGTTGGTTAGACCAGATGTGGACTGCATGTTACTGTTTTCAAAATTCCCGCCGCTACAGGAAACAACAACAGCGACCTTTAAACTAGCATCTTGGTCGCTGGTCGCTAACAGAATGTACCTAAACAAGCTAGCAACTGTTATCCTTTCTTTTGCAAGAATTTAGCCATAAATACGGTAACTTCTGTCTCCAAAAAACCAAGATGGTGAACAAAAAAGTCCACAAACCAATAACTGATGTCGCCTGTGGGTTTATCCATGGTCCTCACCTTCACCCATTCATCCCCTCTCCCTCCCTCCAGGCGTTCGGACACGGCCGACAGCCACCTCCTGGACCTGTGCATCATGGTGTTTCGCGCCTCATTTGGCAGCGGCAACAAGCTGACTCTGGGCCGCTTGTTGGCGCACAGCAAGCGAGCAGTGAAGAAGTTTGTCGGCTGCGATGTGATGCTGGAGCCGGGGGAGTACGCGGTCGTCTGCTGCGCCTTCAACCACTGGCAGATGAATGTCAGCAGCACGGGAGGTCCACCCACGCCCAGTAGGTGTTCAGACATGATGTATATTTAATCACCATTACCATGCGTTCAAAAATGCTGGAGCATATTCTCAAGCATATGGTGGTCTCCTTCTCAGTCTCCAGCCCCACCAGTGGAGCGGCGAGGCGGCCCAGCCAGGACTTCCCCGGCTACATCCTCGCCATCTATAGCTCCAGGCAGGTGATGGTGGAGCAGGTGGAGGCGACCGCCACCACGCTAGCTGACGCCATTATTCTCCTCACAGAAAACAAAGGGGAAAGACACGAGGTGAGAGACGCGCTCTGTTCAGAAGAACGAATAAGGATATCAGTTATTGTCTCATACACACACACACACACACACACACACACACACACACACAGTTTGTTCATCTTTGAATATAATATATGTGCTTGTGAAGCCAGAGAACGCTTGCACCTCGGTAAGCCACTTTTGAGATAACGCTTTAGATTTCCTCTGCAGAGTCCCGAATCCCATTCTGCCTTAACACATGCAAGTGCGTGCACATTATCTCTCCTCCACACACACAGACACACACACACACACACACACACACACACACACAGCCACTCACACCCGTGGACACAAATTATTCTGGCTCCCATGAACTGCGCTTTCCTGAAAAGTGCTGTCACAGTGGCTGGTATTTCAGAGGATGACAGAGCTTTTTAAACACTCGAGATCATCTTTGTTAAGTCGTTCAGCTCAACAGGAATTCACCGCTCGAGCTAGATGGGGCCAAGTGCTCTCTCTGGAGTGCACACACAAAACGCTAGTGTCTTAACAATGTAGGTAAAAAAAGATTGTTTTTGAGCGGGGGTGTTAATAAATAATTATAGCAGGCTGGAGTTTTGTATTCCGAGCACATGACAGATATTTTTTAGTTACAGTGGGATTACTGGATGCTGTAACTGTGTCACTGGATGTGAAATGACAGCAGCTAAAGCAGTTTAGCTACACTGGCATTCACTTTATTACAAGCTGAAGAGAGAGATCAGCAAACAGTCATCTCACCTCCGGAGAGAGCTGTTACTGTGAATGCAGAATGCCGTCTTAAAAGCATTTTAACACTATAGAGAAATACTGCGGCTGGTGATGTCAGTATAGCTACATTATAATCTGATGTTAGTTTTCTTAACAGTCTCTCTGCAGATAGTAGCCCCAGCAGACCAGAATGCAGCGCAGCCACAAGGTTCATTGTATGCAGGAAAACTTATTTAGCCTTTTATGCTATCAGATATCTCTCTCTACACTTGTACCACCCTCGGGCATATATGTGGGTATATGAGCTTTGTTTATTGAATACAAATTGGATTCGGCACAAATTTTATACACGCAAACACAAATCCTTCCTTCTGCACCACAGCCAGCTTTCAGCTACTTCCAGTCGCCCTTTAAATTAAGGTCCTTGTAACAACATAACCTGAATAACCTTAACATTAATGAGGCATTGTTCTCAGTGCGGTGGTAATAAGTGCATTTTTATGTTTAATAAATTATGCATTAATCTTCATTTATGGTTCAATATGCAGGAATCGGCCACCTGTTGATTTCATACTGTACTCCCAACAAATAGGGGCAGCATATCACCAGAGACACCGCTAACTGCTGCTTACTGTATTCTGTTTATACATCAATGGCATGTAGCTCGTGTTAGCTTGTTAGCTCAGTTAGCCGTGCAGCTAGCCAAACTACCAGGAGAGTGTTAGCACAGGAGCTTTGAACTGCTGGAAGAAAGAGGTTTTGAGGCCCAGGGCTAGCTGGTTAGCATGCTAACTGCAACACAATACATAGATGTCTTTGAAATAACGCCAAACGATGATTTTAGTTATTTTTTGAATGTTTTAAACTCAAATTGTTATATTTTTGTATAATAATTATGATTAAATGTTTTTATTATAATTATTTTAATGACATTCTTTAGCCGTCTATGACTGGTAACACATTTCTTACAAGTGCTTATTATTGTCTTATAATGTAATAATAAACATGTTTATTAAGTGAAATGACACTATAATTTATATAGCATTGGATTTGGTCGTAGGAATTGTAAACTGATCATGTCCGTTCCTGTTCTCTCAGGGCCGCGAGGGCATGACCTGCTACTACCTGACCCACGGCTGGGCGGGGCTCATCGTGGTGGTCGAGAACCGCCACCCCAAATACTACCTCCATGTCTCCTGCGACTGCACTGACAGCTTCAATGTGGTGTCCACGCGCGGCAGCCTCAAGACCATCGACAGCGTCCCGCCTCTGCACAGGTGCGTAGCCTACATTCCCTTTCTCTTCCTCACATACACACAACTCTGAAGGTCTGTTTTCATCAAGCTGTGTTTTTCTTTGAAGGAAGCAAACCTGAATACATAACAGGTGAAGAGATTAGCTGCTCTGGGAACATTTGGTACAGGTGCAGCAAACATCCACCCATTTAGGCGATTATATATCTGTACACACTTATATAAACTCTGTGATCCCAGAGGATTAGCACTCTGTATTTCTTATTAATCTGTTCGAGGCTGGTCTCCGCACAATTAGAGGTGCCTTTGTTTTCTGTTGGTCCCCATTTTTCTCTGCCCATTAAAGCTTTAAAAACCTGAAAATATCTGCAGCACAGTGGAACTGTTCACATTTCATTAGGTCTTAATCTAGGTTCTTTGCACATCTACTGTGTGAATGTTTCAGTCGGGTTACAGCACACATTAATGTGAATTTAGTACCATATCCTCTTGAAGTTATGTCCCGCGTAACGGGACACTAAAAAGTCACCATGCATGAATGCCATCTATTTAAATGTCTTTTTCTCCGATCTAACAAGAACGTTACGTCAGTTCACTAGATTAAAACACTCACTGCTGCAGTATCACACTCTTATTTTTTTTCTCTGATGTTCTAACTCACATACTGTTACACAATCAGTTCACTGGCAAAAGCATTTAGCAGCTACAGCAGGTAATCGCATTCAGCACAAGATATAATTCTCACTGTAGAGTACTCAGACATCCTTAAAGACGATGGAAGTGTGAATAACAGCCGCAGGAAGCCGGTTTTTACCTTTCTCATTTCCTGTCACAGTATTTCCTCCTCTTGTCCTCAAAATAGAGTCAGAGAAACAAGCTACTCCAGAGTGCTGATTAATCAACTCATCTTCCTCCTATTCTGGTTTTAACTTTGCTGACTAACTAATAAACAGTTCCAACACCAGTGGCAAACTGAGGAAAGGCCAGAAGAATACATTTTGTTTGATGCAGAGACTTTGAAGTTTCTCTCATCCGGTTTAATAGTTTATGGCAGGCTTCCCTTATGAGATTTATTAATATAAAAAAAAATTAATAGTTGTATCAAAAAGTTTTGAACTGACTCACATGTATTTTAATTAAACTGAATGTGGAATGGGGCAAAAATGTTGATGTCGTCGAGTCCACCAGCTGTCAACCAGTCAGCCTATATTTGTGTAGCGCTTTTCAAAAAAACAAAATGTCACACAATGAATAAAGCAATACCCCAGGAAGCACTGAACCGAGAACGGACTATCATGAGCAAACTATAGAGAGAATACACTGCCAGTAATAGAATACAAGAATAAAATGCCTGAATAAAACACTATCAAAAATAGAATAAATCAATAAAAAGCTCTCATGAATAAAATGCATGAACAAGTAGATGAAGTCTGATTAACAGTCAGATTTAATAGGCAGGCTTTGAGATTTCTGTTTTTGTTTAGTTTTTATTCAGCAGCTCTTTATTTGAAATGTGAGACTGGCTGCAATTTTTCAGAACAATGGTTATTATTATTGCATTACAATGTAATTACTGATTACTGAAGATTTTCCAAAGATACTATTAATTAGGATTCCTTTTTTCAGCCCCTCTTCTCTTACTTCAGTACATTATACACAACGCAGCATAAAAAAAATACTGTATTTGTGTTCTCTGTCCACCCCTGCAGGCAGGTGCTGGTGGTGCTTTCCCAGCTGGAAGGAAACGCCGGCTTCTCCATCACCCACCGCCTGGCTCACCGCAAGGCAGCACAGGCCTCCCTCGGAGACTGGACGCCCACCAAGGCCACCCACAGCCCCCAGCTCACCCCGGACATTGACGGCCTGCACCGGCCCCGGCCGCTATGACCACCGCCCACTAACTCACACATGCAGACTGTAGTCTAATGAACTGTCAGACCACTGGAAAAACCAGGCAAGGGAGGGCGAGTGGTGTGTGTATTAGCTTGTCTTTTGTTGGATGAACACACACCTGAATGTAAAGCATAAACGGGCAGCGTTTACAGTCTGAGCTCCATTAATGCTGAAGTTTTCATCCGGCGAGTGCTCTCTCTCTCTCCCTTGCCAAGTGGATGTGCCATGTCAGGATGAAATGAGGGATGCGGGCCACACGGGGTGACCGGGACTTACTCACAAAACAATTTTTCACCCAGCTGGATCCAGTTCCAGACGACTTAAAAATCTGGACTTTTAGTTTTTTTTTTTTTGGTACAAGCGCTGTCACCCCTGAGTTTCCTTGAGACGACCCGTGAAGTCAGGGTGGAGTGCCGTAACTACTGAGCCATTCGCCGGCCCACAACCTATGAGCCAATCACACGCAGCAACCGGACACTTACCCCCTGTGTCGTCCGCGAGGACAGCTCACAAAGCAGGAGACGTCAGGGGTGGAGTTGATCTCACACAGCCCTCAGTATGGTACTTAATGAGCCAAACATGTAGTTTTACTCACACGTTTCTTTTTTTTTTTTTTTTTTTTAATTTGAGGACACACACCGGTCTTACTCATTTTACACACGACCCTCGTTGCCGTCTTGTCCATATTTGTGTTTTTGAGGTCGTAGGAAAAGCCATCATTCATACACAGTACTGTCTGTCCCCACTCCATCATCACTGCAGTGCTGTCTAGCGCTCTCTCTAGCTCAGGACCAAACCCATGATTTGTACAGTGAGCTCGTGTGTGTGGCAGGTGTCGCTGGAAAAGCATCTTTCTGTCTCTGTGTTGTTCGTCCCCGACACATAATAGATTCCCCGCCCTCATGTTTTGATAGACTAACATACAATTTTCGCTTTTTTTTCTTACTTTAATTTTCACTCAGCCTCAGTTTGGGGTCTAAACGCTGGAGGCGAGTCATTACATGACCGGCTTTGTAGTTTTCCCCTCAGGCACGCTGGCTTTTCTCACGCAGTTTATATCTTAACACATAAATTCACACTTTGGGAGCAGCTCGGCCCTCTAGACATTACATAAGGTGATTTAATGCTGTGTCTTGCACTCAAAAATTTGTGTTTGATCTTTTATTTTTTTTTTTGGTACTGAAGGTCAGTGAGTATTTGTCTATTTTCCGCACGTCAACAGTTTGCCAGTGTGTTGATTTACACTTGAGCGTACCCCGGGAGTGCTAGAGGAGCTAGTGGCTGTTTGAACAGTCGGTTTGCCATAGGGGAGCTCTTAAGAGGAGCTGCCTGAGTTTACTTTGGGAGGTCGGGGACCATTTTTGTTTGCTCGGGTGCAGCGCGAGCATCTGGGCCATCCCTCCCACTAGAGTACACCGACAGCACATTAGCGACAGCACAGTGTCCTCGTGTAATAACAAATTACCGTTTTGTCAGACTGCACGCACACATAACAAGAGAGAGAAAGGGGCCTCTGGGACACGCTGTGACACAGAAAATAGTCGAGTTCTTCGCAGTTTGGGCTGCGCTGGGTTGCCTACAGCTGTTTTTACGTAGGTGCTCTTTCAGGGCCCCACCCGCTTCCGATCTCTCCCGTGTCAAAGCCATTACGCCTGTTTCGTTAAGGATGTTTGGGTCCTCGACCATGGCAGCATAGATGTTTTATCAGAGAGAGGGGCAAGTGTAACGCGGTACTACAGTTACAGGAAGCAGTGGGAGATTGTTTGTCGAGTCAAAGTTGATGTCTTACTTTTATGTGGTGAAAAGGGGAAAAACTTGAAAGCTGATGAGCAAAATGCCAGGATAAAAGTCCAAACATTAAAGATTCAGTTGAGGACTCATTGAGCTCAGCGACTTTGAGTTAAACAAGCGCTGAATCTCACGAGCATCGTCCCTTCTTGCGTTGGCATTGTCAGCGCTGATGGTAAATGGCAGCAGCGTGTCCCGAATGCTTGCGGCGAATGCTTGCAGTCTTACTTCCTCCACCAGCTCTGGTGGGCTGTCCTTCACGACGAGAAAAACTACTACGGCAGCGTAAACGTTTCCGCGATGAAACCTGAAGTAACTGTAAATACGCTCTCCAAAGAAACCTAATGACCACTTTTTCGGATGTCTGTCTGCCCTGTGTGAGTGAGTGCGTGCTCGCAGCCAAAGCAGCTGTGAAGTGTGTAATTTATTTGTTGTTAGAAGTGATTTGCAGGCCTGTTGTCTGATGAATATATTAATACTGAACTGATGAATGACAGATAAAGGAATGTGATGATTTACGGCTTTACTTGGAGCCCGGAGGGATTAGCTTGACGAGAACTGAACCTGCACTGAAACACCTGCAATGACGAGGCACCTCAAAATTCAGTGTCACCGCTGGATCACTTTACATTTACATGAGATTTTTTTTTTTGTTTTATACTATGTTTGGGTTTTCTTTTTTTGTCATAATTGTCATTCTTGGCTCTGTGCTGGTGTCCTATGAACCTACTCCTCTTCTGTGAAGTTGTGGTGGTGACTCTTCTGCGCGTCACAGGCGCCCCCTGCTGTCGAAAGAGAAAAGCTGGTCGTTCACAGACCTCCAGCAGACAAAAAACGCCTTTTCTCTCCTCTCCTTTGTCTGGTTCCCTCCTTGTAAATTGTACAGACTTGCAATCTTAAGCCACACAAAAGATAACAAAAAAAAATGAGGAAAAAAAATGAACTGACCCTTTTAAACTTGTAAAGAAAAAATGAAAGTATGATAGTAGAAACAAAAAAATTAAACCTAATGCTGAAAAAAATGGAACTCTGATGAATGTGATATATATTTTATTGATCTTTTCTGGGGGGGGATATGAGTATATGTGTACAAACATATGTATGTTTAATTTTCAATCTCAGGTTCCGATGGACCAAATAAATTTTTTTAAATTAAAACGCAGCATTTGTCATTACTGCAAACTAAGGATGGGCCGATACTGATGCTTTTCTTTGTTTGTTTTCTGCGTTCGTTGTCATTTATTTCTTCTTTTGTGTGTTCTGGTGACCAAAAACTAGGTCACGTGTTTAAAGGGACGTTGGGACGGCTTCAGTCGTGTTTGTGGCCACAAAAAAGGGCGTTTTCAAGGAGCCATCGTGACATTTCCAGCTGTGTTTGTGGGTGCCGAGCAAAAAGCACAGCATTGTTTCAACAAACAGTTGAAAATTGGTTTGCGGCAAATAAAGTTTCATCATATCCTTGGTTTACAGACGTACTTTGCCAACCTCCACTCTGGTGACTGGGTTGCAGCAGCAGTGCCGGGCCTGTCGCTCCATGTGCCAGTAGCTCATGAATGTGTCGCTGCGAAGTGGAAAAACACAGTGTGATGAAAGGATAATGTATCTACATATCCAAGATGTTTTTTCACTTACACATACACTTGTTTACTGCTCTGGTATTGATTCCAAAAATCCACTTTCCGATGTGTTTGTTATCATCGATCCCTCGCTGCTCTTCATTTCCCAGCCTGTGAAGTGCCTCCTCTCATCTCTGAACCCCCTCGTCCCGGCAGACTCGGTGTGTTTTTGCAGAATGTATCTCTCTGGTACCTCAAAGTTGTGTTTCTGTGCTGTGTTGGTGTACCCACTCCCTGTTGGAGTCTCCACCTCTTCTCCCAGACCTCCCCCCCTACTTTCACTCTTCACCCCACCCTTCTTTTTCTAAAAATGTCCTCTCTTCCTCGGCCCCCATCTTCCTCCACCCCAACCCTCTTACTCCCACAGTCCCACTCAGTTGTCTCCCCTAACCTCCTCGGTGGTCAGTCTTGCTGACCCCAGCAGAGTCGAGGCGCAACAGCGTGGTGACAGCTGTCACGAGGAGCTGCCAATCACTTTCTTCTATCCTGCAACCAAGAAACAAAGGCTCTTCGTTCATCTGGATCCAAAGGTATGACGACTCAAATGTCTGTCCGTGTCTTGAAATGATCCGAGCCGCCTTCGTTATAGTCCGTGCATGGCAGGACAAGGTGAAAATGTGATAATGCTGTGGCCAGATAGTGAGTGATAGGACACTGCATGCTTAAAACTTCACAGTGTCACGGTCAGATATGCGAGGAGAGAAAAGCAGAAGACCTGCCCTCTCGTGGGAAATCTGTTCATTTCAAACCCCTTTCCTCCCTGCTGCTGTGTAGATATGAAGGAACTAATTAGATATAGGCCTTTCAATTTTGTCTGCACATGATAAGGCTAAATAAAACATTCCCCAGCAACGCTTAGTATGAAATTGAAAAGATACTGAGTTCCTTGAAGTAGAGGAAAAGTTGTTTTCATGTCAGACTGGAATGAACAGCATCGTGGGCATAAAAGAGTGTCTCACCGCCGTAAAGAATTTATTGCCGGGGGTTTTATTGCTGCAAGCTGCATGGACTTTTCAAGGCCAGGTTAAGTCGTGTTGTACTTTAGAGACAATCAGCAGGAAATGTAGATTTCAGGCACTCATTGTAGGCATTGTAGCATACTTCAGACACACATGATCTTATTTTAAATTTGTATTGACTTTTTGAAAAGTACATGGAAGTATGAAATTTGTACTCGAATGTGTCACACTCACTGATTATTCTTGAAAAAAGATTTTCTTCATGTGAGCCCAAAAAATGTCTGATTCCAGTGAAAAAGAATACATTCCTGCACAAACATTACATCTCTGCATAGATAGATTTATTAAAGAAGACATATTATGCTAATTTTCAGCTTCATACTTTCATTTTATGTTACTTCTAGAATAGCTTTACATGCTTTAATGCTCAAAAAATCAGTTTTCTCATACTGTCCAGTGCTGCAGCTCTGTGTTCCCCCTCTGTCTGAAACACGCTGTTTTAGCTCCTGTCTCTTTAAGCCCCGCCCTCATGAATACCCAGCCTGCTCTGATTAGTCAGCTCACACACGCCTGAGCCAGCGCCGCTAACAACAACAGAGCAGCAGTGGTAAATCTATTCTTACATGCCAAACTAGCCGCTAGGCAAAAAATATGCAAATATGTGGTACTACTGACGATGCGTTTGAGGAGCAGTGTTTTCCGTCAGAGAGAGGAGCTTCCGTTGTTGCAGACTTGGGGCTTTTTCACTTTCAGGATCTTTGACACGCACAACAGATCTCATCTCATCTTCCATGTTGCATTTTAACCAGCTGAGCTGAGGATGCAGTCTCAACTACTGCAACCTTTAAAATGTCTGAAGATAATTCTGGAAGCTGCGATCAAACGCACGATAACAACAGAAAGGAGCCCAGAGGAGACGTTCCTGATTTCAAACAGCTGATTTATGGATGGAAGTCTGCAATAAAATCTAAAGAAAGACCGAGGCATGTGAGTCGCTGGTGTGTGTGGCGCCACCACCAGATGATCACATTCCCCCCCCAATGTGAGGCTACATAAATAAATCATGTGACATGCAAGTGTCCACAAGGCCTCATGCAGAGACACGGTGACGCAGCCCTAAGAACATGCCTAATGAATCCTCCGCTTGTCGGAGATATGTGCCGATCGTCCTTGCCATGAGAGTTTCTGTCATCGGAGTGTGTGTGCTACTCACATCCCACTGACTGTGCTTTAAATCAGTCAGTAAGCATATGGCGCACGGAGATAGACTAACGGATATGGACAGTGAAATAAGATCCAGGTGCAGTTTAAGTGACAGATTCTTGAGTTTAGCGGCTTATCACAGCGATACGCCACCTTTCTCTCTAATGTGCCCCCGCGGCCCTGCCACATGTCAGATGAGTTTACCCCTTCACTGACACCACCCGTCATGTTCACGTGTGCTCATCGGGGTTGATTTCAAAATGGATGTCGTAACTGTGTCGCACAGCTGATCTGTGAATGCTTCAGGTTCAGTGCGGTCAAGTTTGCATTCAGTCTACCAGTCGGACAGCCATTTATCCAACTGTTTCTGATACTTTCTGCAGTCTATTTCAAATATTTAACCATTATATTTATTTACCTGAACAATTTATCCATGAACCTACTTTTATTTTTTCATTTTAAACTTTTCGTTAACTGTTTGTCCATTACTTGTAGATATTGTCAACCATTTATTAATTACTTTCAGCTATCTATTTAACCATTCAAGCATAAATGGTTTAAGCAAGTAGCCTAAGTAGATAATTAGCCAACGTTACCATTGAGTCGTTGCGTTTAGCTAACGTTTCAACTGTTTCTGATACTTTCAGCTTTTCAGCATTTAAAACTTTTAGCTATTTTTCAACTGTTTGTCCACTACTTTGAGACAATGTAATTTCTACTAATCATTTATAAATTGTATAACTATAAATAAAGTATGAAGACAATTAGTTAGCTAACGTTAGCATTTAGTTGTGAAGTTTAGCTAACTTTCCAACTGTTTCTGATACTTTTAGCTAGCCTGTTAATCCATCACTTTGAGATAACAATGTTAACCATTTACTAATTACTTTTAGCAAACTATTTGACCATTTAATCATTGCTTTTCAAAGTGATGGATAAATGGTTGGAATACAGTAAGTGGATAGCCTAATTAGCTGTCATTTAAGCCAGTTTTAGCTAACTTTTTCAACCATTTCCCCTGTTATCTATCGACTTCACTGCTTGCTTGCGAGCTATGTATCACTCAAACATTGAGTGATAGATGTTCAGTACAGTCTAATATAACATTGAAGGTTCATGGTAATGCTTCACTCCTCTCTTAGTGGAAACTGAAGGCCACATCATGGCATCCCAGATCCCGGCGCTCCCACAGTCCTATGCTCCAGGGACCGGCAGTGTCTTCTCTGACCAATCTGGCTTTTACTCTCTGGACACCAATGTTCCCGGGCTCTCGAAGGTGATTCTCAACAAGCTCAACATGAAGGACTACGGAGAATACAGGTACAAACTGCTGATACTCACTTTGTTTACAACTTCCTCTTTAAATGACTTTAGTGTCTCAAATTCTGGCCAAATTCTCAGACTTGAATCGTGCTTACCAAACGTGTCTGATTTCCACAAGGGCTGCTCTTGAGGGAAAGGCAAAAGGAATCTCGTTCCGCAACTACAAGGAGTTGTTCCAGAAGATGGAGGAGACCTTCAAGTTCTGCACCGGCTGCAACAAACTCCCAGAGCATCTCGCCGAGGGACAGGCCCTGAAGCGCTGTGTGAAGTGAGTACAAAGCCACAACTGAAGGATGGTGCTCCACACTGCGGAGACGTGTTGATGTATGGCTCATAATAAATAATTTTGCAAGATCCAGGCGTTGACTGTTATTAAGGCGGCAGAAACATACACCACTCTCTGCTCAGCCCTATTATCACCCTGTCAGGCTGTTGTTTTGACATTGTTGTGCAATTGTTGTCATGTGTGAAGCATTACCAGTTGCCGTTGTATCAGCAGCAGAATGAAAGGCCACCAAGGTGTGGACAGCTCTGCAGAGGTGGACAGCGGCCAGTGGCAAATATAGCTGCGTCCCTTGACCGTGATTCATCTCTCTGCAACTCGGCAGCTTATTAGGAGCAGCTTAATGCGATTCCTAAAGTCACAACATCACAGTGTGTTTCAAGTGGTGTGTTAAGAATAAGGCGCATACGATTCGCTGTCTTTGCGAGCGCCTTCGTTGTTTCTGTGCCTCATTTTTCGTCTGACTCTGCTTCTGTTACCGCCGTCTTTCTGTCTCACACACACACACACACACACACACACACTGTCTTGCATGTTCAAATTCCCAGCTGTGTCTGCCTCTCTCAGAAAAAAGTTCCCGTCAGCAGACGTTGAGGCAGAAAAGACAGAACTGCTGACAAGTAAATGCCTGAAGAACTTTGACATCTGAGAACAACCACAGATAGTCCAACAGTATCTGCTTGTGACTTCTCGCCACCGTTTTAATTTCATTTAGTTGCACTTAAGGCTGGGGTATCTCTGCGGAAGTGCTTTTATACATTACCGTTCAAGGGCACCTGTGTTTTCTCACCTTGTTTTGCCTCTCTTGTCCACTTCAAAGCCCATTTTGAAGGATTAGTATGCCCAGAGTGTGTTATGACAGAACACGCCGGCTGATAAATGATTTTATGGAAATGTGGGTGCCTCTTAGGCTGCACATGATTGCAAAGTAAAGTAATACAGTCTCCCAAGGCACCAACTGGCACTGGCTCTGAGACATCTAATCCAACACGTTACCTCACCACCTTAACAGTGGGACAATGCAAAAGCCCACTTCAATAAGAGGTTGAATTCCAGCTACTGCATGCCGTGGCTGTTTTTGCCAGGTGTTTTCTAAAACAGGACAGAATTAATCTTCATGAGCCTGAATGAGACGATCAAATACAAAGATGGCTTCTGCATGGATGTAAGATGCTATTAGTGTCCTGGCAAAAGACATTCCCGCTCTACCAATAAATTTGTATCGGTGATGACAGAGGCATAGCAATGCTTTGAGCTGATGCTAACGTTAGCGTGTTAACATGCTTTACACAGATTATGGTATATACCCTAAATGGATGGATATGACTTTGATACAGATCCTGACAATGCTAGCATGTTTATTTTTAGCAGCTGTAATGTTTACCATGTTCACCATTAGCGTGCTAGCATGCTAACATGCTCAAGATAGATTATAACATATACTGAAAAATGAGTATGACGCTCACACTGACAATGCAAGCATGTTGCATTTAGCGCTTATAGTTTTTGCCATATAATATATCTTGTCATGCTAACATGCTCATCATAGGTCATGATATATACTGTATATGGATAGATATATCTATGATGCTAACACTGAAAATGCTGATTAAATGTGGATTATTAGCAGCTCTAATAGTTACCATGTTCTGCATTAGCGTGCTAGCATGCTAACATGCTCAACATAGATTATGGTGTAGCCTATACTGTATAGAGATAGATATACTGTATATACAGTACTGTAGCTGGATATAGATATACATCTGTGATGCACACACCGACCATGCTAGCACGCTGACTTTTAGCAAACAATGTTTACCATGTTCAATAGACTGGCTTAGCATGTTAGCATGTTAACATGCTCAACATAGGTTATGATACTGTACATACTGTATATCCGTGGTGCTCTATGCTTGCATGGTGATGTCCAGCAGCTGTATGATGTTTACGATGTTCAATGTCGTAGTTTAACGTGTTAGCATGCTAACATTTGCTAATTAGCACTGAACAAAAAAGGGTTATTTTACCCAGTAGCCTACCAATGGGGTAAAGTTAACAGAGTAGTGCATCAGTGCTATACTGTATTTTTCAGTGTTTTAGAGGGTCTATAGTTGAGGATGATGTGAGTGTCTTTACTTTTCCTGGTGTGTAAAGAATTAAGATATTGGTTCAACTTCTTTAATCTTATGCCTTGCATAGTTTCTCTCCGTTTCATTCCTCTGCATTGCTTTTCTCCCCATCTTTCCGTCACAGATGCTTGAATGTGTACTACTGCACCAAAGACTGTCAGAAAAAGGACTGGCCTCAGCATAAAAAGTCCTGCAAGAAGCTGCGTCTGGTGGCTATCGACAGACTAGTGGAGTGGCTGATGTTCACTGGTGAGAAAGGAAATAGGCGGTGCAGCTGAAATTAAAACGCTTTAATGGCTGTTTGGGTTCACAAAACGGAGAAATCACAGTAATGAGATGGCATATTTTAAAGCTGAGCAGCAGAAATTAAAACGCCCGAGAGACAAAAAAAGTCACAGAGCAGTAATGGTGTCTTTTTTGAAATTTTGATTAAAGTTTCTCAGCCTTTGTAAACTCGCCGGGCAGAACAACACTAATCTGTGTCACCAGTTTTCTGTCGTAGAAATCCATCATGAATATTCCTCACTTCCCACAGGAGACCTCCCATTCCCCGTTGAGAAGTGGTCCAAGTCAGCTGCTGAGGTGAAGAACTGGGACGACTGGCTTCCCATGCAGGGGGACCTCACTCCACGTCTGGATGCCATCTTGTCCGGGGCCAACATGACGACCCTTTGGAAGAACGTCAGCAGGCCGAGGCCGGATGACTCCGACCTTCATGAATCTTTATGGCGGATTCAGAGCGAGTTCCTGTCTCGAGTTCTCACAGTCGGGCAGGGCGTGCAACACTTCGCCCTCGACCCCTACGCTAAGCCGCTCACTATCCACATAGCAGGGGCATCCCACAATGAAACCATGGGAGCCAGACTGACCGACTATGACGAGCTGAACAACATGTTCCCCGGACACCAGGGTATCGAGATAGTCATGGTGGGACCGGAGGTGGTGGACGGCCCCATCGTGAGGCCTCCTATGAGGGCGTTCGGGCCCAAGAAGAACGTCTACATCAGCGCCTACAAGGGCCTGTACCACCAGTTCTGGGAAGATGTGGTGGAGAAAGAAGGAGGAGCCAAACCAGATTTGGTGGTTGGTTTTCATCCTGGTATGTACATACATCATCCTGCCGAACGTGAACAAACAAACGTAAAAGACGTGACTGCACTAAAATCTTCGGGACAGGTCTAGCTTTTCCCCTCAAAGTGCCTTTAACTCAACCAGTAATGATGACTGCATCTATAAATAGAAAGTGCTCAGCTTAAGTGGTCAGCTGTCTCAGAGAACCAGTGGCTTGTCTCCCTTTATGCTTGTTGGACAATCACCTCTTTCAGAGAACAGAGTGAGCAGGAGACGTATAACTCACTGGATCTGGCCTATTCATTAGCGCCGGGCTTTTATTGGGGATTTGGGTGATTAATGGGAGCAGCTGGGAGAGAGTTTGGCTTCTGATCGCTGGACTCAGCATAATGTCAGTAAGCTGCCCTTTGGAAAGTCTCAGCTCTTCCCGGTTTCACTCTGACAAACATCGCAGGCCGCAGTTGTGTGCAAAACCACTTATTTAGAACAATCTCACCGTGCCTGTCCCCTTTATCAGTCTAAGGACGTACAATGCTCTGACCTAATGGATCATTTCAACGGACTGAAAGTCTCGACATCTGCCCCTTTGTCCAGTGGCGGACTTGGGATGTTTGAAGTGCGGGGGGCGAATAAATTCAAAGGGCACTACATGTATGCAAGGGTGCAGAAAGTTGTGAAGAGAGGCCTCTTCACCACGTTCTGTCCACCGCAGAGGGCACTTTATAACGTTAATCTATCATAGGAGCATCCAAGAGTGAAACAATGCATTTGTCCACTCTCACTGACAACCACCTCATTAAAGTGGCAATGTATCCCCGCACCCACTAAGCTCTCGCGCTGAATCAGTTCTCCGACCCTTTGACCCGCAAAGCAGCAGTAAAGCCCCCGACCCAACCTCATCTATAACCCTCAGCTCGGTTATCACTGCAGGCTCCACTGGAGCTAAATATACAGGAATCAGTCATCCTGCAAGTAAACTGCCTGAGTGCCTGGCTGCGTTTCATGCCGCAAAGCTGGCAGAGCGCTGCATTATGACACTGTCTAGTGATACAGAAGCAGGCGGCATGACAAAAGGAGTAAAAAAGGAAGGTGTGTGTGTGTGAAAGTCACAAAGACAACGAGAACGAGAGAGGGAAACGCTGCTAGGAGCGTGAAAAACAGACACTGGCCTCGGAGAATAAGGGCAGCCGTCAGTTCTCACAAAGGAGAACGGATGTTATTCATACAAGGCGCCTCATAAACACAAACGCAGCATCCGCATTACTTTTTATTATCCTCGAAATACACTGCATTTGCATCGTTCTAAAACCTATTTGTCAGACCAGGAAACAAAGTCTATTAGCATTAACAGCAACTTTATCCACTGTACGGCCCAAATTCACACCGGAGCCAGGCGATTATTACAGTCATTAAGAGTCAGACTATAACGTCTCTTTGTCACCTAATCTCCTCAGGGCCTTGAACACCTAAACGCTTACTCCCTGTTAAATGTTTTATCATGATGAGGAGTGTAACCTCGGGGATGTCGGCGTCATGGCGTGCATTATTCAAATGAAAATCCTCTCTTTCTGCAGTCCTGGAAAAGACAGGCTGCGGATAACATGATACCATCTGCGTGCCAGTATCACAAGCCCAACAATACTCTGTGGCACGCTCCGAGGCCCCCCCGACACACTTACAACCAGCGCACGCACCGTTCAGAACGCACCAAACAGCTGAGGCTTTGATAAATTCATAGCTTACTCTCATATTTCCTAGATGCTGATTAAAATGTCATCTGATTACACGGACGAGCTAATAATGTGGGACTTTTCCGATCAGCGCGGAGGAATTCTGGGTTATGCCGCACTACCGGTTCTGTCTCACTCAAGGACACTTAAGCTGGATGGATCGACAGCGTTTGCGGTGGCGTGAACCTCAGTCATGTGGTTGAAGGTTGAGCTATTCACCACACCACCCTGCTGCTCGGAAAGGAAAAAAAACATACTAATAATACAAAGCAGAGTCAGGGGAAAGTGACATCTGTCAGTTAATATGCTGCAGGATTATGTACCCAAACCAGCCTCTGCAGAGGAATGTTATCAGCTTTCTCTGGTCCAGCTGAGTTTTTCGACGAGGTCGACGTGTTTGGAGGGAGATTAACTTTGTCACATTGACTGATAAGTTGTCAGACTGCTAAACAATGACAGTGACATGTTCAGGAGGAGGGATATTCGACCTAACAAGAGGAAGACGCGGGCAGCTTGAGACTAATCAGGCGTAATCTATTTGATTTTCACCTCTAGAGACTCGTATGGTGGGAAACAGACAGCTCAGTAAGGTTTATCTTCTGTCAGTGTCATTCAGCTGAATTATTCAGGGAGGCATTTATGTTGCAAGAGAGGCCTGTTCAGTGTTTTCAGTCAGCTTCTCGCTATGATTGATGGGACTCTACATGAACGCTCTGTTTTTGCCAAAGTGAGGACAGTTTGGGATACTTCATTCTGTTTTTCTTATTTTCTATGGATTCGACACCTGACGCTGTCATCGGGTCAAAATTGTCCAATTAATGATGAATACCTGCAAAACTATGTACTCATTTTTAGACCCTTGTTTAAAAAATGACAATACATTTCCCTTGTACCTTGACATTCACATCAGCCTCAATCGTACTTTTGTGTTTTCGGGAAATGTTAGCATGCTACATTTATCTAAATTGGTAAAAAAAAAAATTAGGCTCAGTCTCATGAGCATGTTAGTATGCTAACCACAATGGTAAACATGATGAAACTCACATCATGTGAGGATATTAGCATACTAAACTAAAACTGGTATACATGATAAACATTAGGCGAGCTATACCTTATGAGCATTGTAGCATGCTAACGTTAAACTAAAGTGGTAAACTGTACAAGATAAACATATCTTGTGGGCATGTTAGCATGCTACATTCATCTAAATTGGTAAAAAATTAGGCTCAGTCTCATGAGCATGTTAGCATGCTAAACTTTAACCACAATGGTAAACATGGTGAACAATATACCTTGTTTTCATGTTAGCATGCTAAACTTTAACTAAAGAGGTAAACATGATAAACATTATATCTCATGAGCATGTTAGCATGCTAAACTTCTACTGAAATGGTAAACATGATACCTTATGAGCACTGTAGCATGCTAAAGTTAAACTGAAGTGTATACTGTACAAGATAAACACATCTTGTGAAGATCTTACACGTGTGTTTTATGTGTTTTAACACAGGCTTCCACGCTAACCAGGGTCTGGTAGAAGGTTGGCTGCCCACCCTGCTGCTACTCAGAGATTATAACATCCCTTCCCTCTTCACCGTGTACAGGTTAGTCACATTATTGAACCTCTGAATCATACACCTGTCTCACATTTTTATAGTGGTGATAATAACTTTCCTGCCCTTTCAGCAACGGTAAATATTTTAAGATCTTTGTGCTAGAGGGACTCATTAACTTACAATGTATACCATCTGCTTTTCAAAACTCCGGAAAAAAAACAGCATACCCACTGGATATTGAATCCATCCCACCTCCTCCCTCTGTATTGTTGAATATAAAACCCTGCCCTCCTCTGTGGCACAATTATTGCTCACCCTAATATCCTTTCTCCTCACTTACCTGACCTCATCACCACAGTCCCAGTCCAGTCCACACAGTTATCTTTGCCCACGACCCAGATCACACCACTCCTTCCACACTTCACACTCCATCCCTCTGGTGGGCAAATATCAGTTTCTTGTTTGTACAAAGGCCAAGTTGAAGAAGAAGATTTATTTCTTCTGCTGCAGGCACTCTCGGCAAACTCCCCCTGTCGACTCTAACTTGATGATACGGCAAAAGTTATTGATGTTGCTCACTTTCTCATCTCTTGATGCTGTTCCTCCACAGTTTCTCTCAAACTGTTTTCATGTGGGCGGATGTTAAAATAAGTCTTTGAGGCGGTTAACCTCTCATGAGGAAACTAAACTTACTTGATTAATTGATTTTTGTCTCTTTTTGGCTCCACAGCGAAATGGAGCTCAAGTCCTCGCTCCAGATCTTGTTGGAGTTGGAGATACACATCAGGGACAGCGGACCCAATCCGTTCACCTCACAGAAACCAGAGCAGGTCCAGTCCAGGCCCAACAAAACCCCAGTCTACTGCAACTCTCACTACATCTGTCTCCAGGGACTGCTGCCTCGAGAACACTTTGAGGAGCCCGGGCTGGACAATTAAGGAAAAGCCTGTTTTTATTGTGCTCCACTTTCAAAATAGGATTCCCTGAGGTCTTCTGAGGGCTTCCCACAGCCTTTTAGAGATGGATGTTGCTTAGCTGTGCTGCCACTCAGCTTGAATGGATGCAGAAGCCCACACTTCTGTGCTGAACACCGTCCTATAAATTCTGATATTATTAATTAATGAAAAAGATGATAGATGTCTCTCAAAGCTCATTATTGAAGATGATAGCACCACAGGGCGTCAGCGGGGCACAAAGGTTTGCACTGTCGGTGCCCTGAGGTGGCGTGTTTGATTGATATAAAGGCTCGTGAGTGTTCATACGTAATGAGACCAAAATTGGTTCGGTCATCATTTGACGGTTCCCTGTAAATTGCTCTGTGGCTCGATCTATTCCCAAATCTCACAATATACCTGCGTGAAATCAGATCATGGGCATACTAATGTCACAAATGGTCTAAAATTACACCTCAATAAAGGATACGGTGCCTGGATTTCATTCTGTTGCTCATTCGTAGCTGTTGCAGGGCTGTAATGTGGGGAGACTGACGGATTTGGCAGAGTACCGAGAATAAAAGGGCAACATTCAATAACAATAAAAGCGTCTAAAGTAAAATGACTGGAAATAAATGAAATAAATGAATAAATGAAAGCATCTGAAGGCAAAAAAGAAAATTCCAACTACCTACATTTATCTTTTGTGCAAGCATATATCAGCACATGGTGCCGTGCTGAGCAGATGATGAGATAATAGTTATTATGTGCTAAGTGGACGTTCTCCCTAAAAAATTGTGCATTTTCTCTTAACTCCTAACAATAAAATGGCCAAGAAGTCAAGCAGCATTTGTTTGACAGCTGTTTCCAGTTTGTTGATAGCAACAATACAAAGTAATCCAAAGAAACAGTGTGAGCCACGGGTGGAAAAATTGCCTTGAGATAAATCAATGCCTGTCTGACGCAGTCCCAACACAACACAACACAAAACAACAGTATATGCTTCACCTATTCCAGGCCTATTGTAAGAGATTGCATTATACTACGAGTCATGGGCAGATCACAAGATGTTGCCTCCGTAGCAGCTTTAAAAATGCCTTTTTAAAAAAGACTGACATTTCAGATAAAGCTTTGTGGAGACTCGTCCATTCATGAAGAGGAGTGATTCATCCTCTATAGTCAAGTGATGAGGCACATAGAACAATTAGAGAAAATGCTTAAGTAGCTCATTCATATTATTCAGTCTCATCATTACGATCCCCTCGTGGACAATGAATCACTTCTAACTGAATAAAAAAAAAATCATGTCTCAGTCAGAACTGTATGAACCTTAATGAAGGGGGTCAATGTGATAATCCTGCTTTAGAAACCAACTGCTCTCTGTGATGATGGAAAAAAGTGACTCGCCTGTTGGATTAATGTTAAAATGAGTGTCTTGTTATTGTCGGTGTAACAGCCCCTACAGTGTGACACTGACCTCTAGTGGATGAAAGTGGTGAAAGCACACAGACGTAATAGTTAACTATGTGATGGTTGGTCTTGTGGTTCTCTCCTGCTTTGAAGGCTACCCCCCATGTCATAGTGCCTCCATGTTTAATGAAATGCAGCAGCAAAATGTATTCTCTGCATTTAATCCATCCCTGGTGCCAATCCTGGCACATTTCAAAGTGCGGTAACCCCCGACCAAGGACGTCACTTTATGTTGGAAAGCGGTGAGGACACGAGAACTCAGATGAAAGAAATGTTTTGAATAGTCCTCCACATAAGTGATGTTAGGCCAAGTGAGGTCCGAGGACAGCGTAGACGATTACAACGGGGAAAAGCTTGCGTAACGATGCATGAATAGTGTGAATTGGATGTAACTGGTTGTATGAACAGGGACTAAGTTATCCACAGTTCAACCCAGGGCTAAATACATGTAGTGTGAAAAAGCTCTTATGTGCCTCTAAATAGTTAAATAGCATAGGCCCATGTTTTGTGTAGTCGTGACATCACATGACAGTTTGAATCTTGTTTTGAGCCAGTGAATGCATTATGTCTTTCTGTGCGTCGAAGCACTTCTCATTTCCTTTTTTTTTTTTCTTGCCACCCCTGCCCCTCAGAAAGCCTGACTCTGCCACTGTGTGCAGATCTTGGGATGTCAGGAATAGTCTGGAGCTCAGGGTTGGGTAATAACAGATTATATGTGATTGCGGTTACATAATCACATTACCAAAAATAACTACAGCCCAGAAAAAATATGTAGTGAGACTCTAGTTACATTGTCGAGGATGACTTGATTACATTCTCGATAACATCTTTAAGATATAGCGTTTGTTTAAAAATGTGCATCTCACATGTTGTTGAATACATACAGAACACGAGTGTATTTTATGTGTACTGATCAAAACCATTATAAAAATAAACCATAACACAGTGTGAAGAATCGACAGTTCTGGGGTTAGCATGCTACCAGCTAGCCCTGTCCTGGTCCATAGCTCCTATGCTAGCAGTGTGAACACCAACACTTCCGTGGTGCCCTAGGCTTGCAGTGCCGCTAGCTGCACGGCTAACTGAGCTAACCAGCTAATTGCCACTACAGTTAGCAGCAGTTGGTGGTAACTCCGGTGATATGTCTCCCCCCAGTTTGACAGGTGGCAAATTCTCACATATTGCACCTTTAAAGACAAAAATTGTATTTACTGAGCTCAAATTGTTGTGGCTTCATCCATTTTTTTTTGTATAAGGTGCAATATGTTCAATGTTTTATGTTGAATTGAAAGTAAATACAATTACAGGCAATTTGTATTCAGTAGCCGACTACATTTGAAAGTAATCTGACCCCGCTCTGCTGGAGTTTTCTGGAAGGAACAGCACAGGTGCTATATCTGGCACCAGCAGCCCCCAGCAGGCCGCTCATGCTACAAACCACACAGAGGAGCAGCAGGGGAAGAGACAGTGAACTGCGCCACTGACACTCATTTACAAATGACGGAAACTGAGAGGTAAGTAGGTTTTGGCCCAATTATCCTCCAAACACTTCTATTATTACCTCGAACTATAATTTTTTGGAGAACATGTCTACATTTAGCTGCATTTTCACCCAACGACGCCACCAAAGTCACAGGAGACTGAAGCCACAGGATCAGAGCCGCCTGGTGCTTCGCTAACAATGACAGTTTTCAGATGTCTGCATGCCACCACAGCCTGTTTCATACTTCTGCTGTTTGCTCCCTGCTGTCCCATTCACTCTCTGTCCGAGGTGCCACCATCAGGCTTCAGCCCACTTTTTTCTACAACATTTTTATATGTAAACTCATGTACGTGTCCACGCGGGAACTCCACTCCTCTCCTTTCAGCTTCTGTAGCAAATGTTCCAGTCTAAGAATAGAAAGGCCTCAGTTGTCCTCTGGTTAGCAGGAGACAAGCTATGTTTGAGTCGTGAACATGCTTTCTACAGCCTTATTCTGCTACTTAATAATTGGGGAACAAATCATATACTTGAGAAATGCTTAACCAGTGCATGACTCATTATGATTTAATGCATGAATGAATGCAGGTTGTGTCATGAATTCCTGCTGCTAACCGTTAACAAATGATAAAGTTAGACTTCATGTGATCTGTCCTCACTTCATATCATCAGTTAAGGAATGTTAATTCACAGTGACTTCATATATGAAATGATATGCGACCAAATTAGCTGGAACCTCACCCATTTATTTCAGCCTGTCCTCATAGAAATATGAAGCTGTTTCCTTTCTATCAAACTGATCGTCACACGTTAAACAGAAGTTCAGTTGAAATTATATAACTCTAGCCATAACTTGATGCAAATCAATTAATGTATGAAGTAAATTGTGAATTAACACCCTGTAACTGATCATCTATTAAGTATGAACTATTCACATGAAGCATGGTAACTTAAAGGATAAGTTCACCTAAAAAATGGAAATTCTGTCACTATCGACTCACTTCCATGCTGATGGAAATGCGGGTGAAGTTTCGTAGTCCGCAAAACATTTCTGGAGCCTCACAGCAAAACAGTGTTGCAGCATTCTCCTAAACAACTGCTCCAGAGAGGTTTTGTGGACTAGAAAACTTCCACCAGCATGGAAGTGAGTCGATAATGGCAGAATTTCCATTTTTTAGGTGAACTGTTCCTTTAATCATTTGTTAAAGGCAGGCAACAGGACTTCATTATACACCCTGTGTTAATTCATACATCAAATCATCATGAATCGTGCGTTAGTTAAGCATTATTTAGGTTTATGATTTGAACCCTTATTATTAAGTGATGCCACTTAACTATCATCCAAATAACTAATGAGTTTATGCTCAAGACTTCTATTGTATTCTATCTTTTCTAAGAATATTCTCCTCTTCTTGTATGTGTCTCTCCAGAGCTGGTCCGCAGACCAAGGCTAAACCCACGGCCTACCGGTCTCAAAAAGAGATGTTTGAGAAGATGGAGGAGTCTTTTAAAGTCTGTGCGTATTGCGAAAAGTGGCCAAATCAGCTTTCAAACCCACAGAGTCTGAAACGCTGCGGCAGGTAAAAAGAAACAAACCCGCAGGATCTCAACCAGCAGGATATTCCTTCATGGAAGTCAGTGATTTTACGATCACAGATCTGTCCCTCCTATCTTTGCACAGATGTCTAAATGTGTACTACTGCCGTAAAGAATGTCAGAAGGACGACTGGCCCAAACACAAGAGGTTCTGCTCACAGCTGCGTCTAGCTGCCATTGACAGAGTTGTGGAGTGGCTTTTGTTCAAAGGTAAAAGAAAGTGCTTACAAAAAGCGAGAAAAGCCAGGTCAAGGATATTTACCAAAACCCATGAACCGTCTTTACTTCTAATAAACTAAACTAATTGAATTGTATTTCTATCATCAGAAGACCGTCCATTCCCCACAGACAAATGGTCAAAGCCCGAGTCTGAGGTCAAAGGCTGGGATGACTGGCTCGAGATGCAGGGAGATCTCACAGCTCGCTTCGATCCCGTCATAAATGGAGCAAACATGAAAGACTTGTGGACCAACGCTGGCAGGCCTCGGCCTGACGACGAGGACCTGAAGCAGTCGCTGTGGAGGGTCAGCAGCGAGTTCTTCTCCGGGCCGCTGACCATTGCCTGGGGGATAAGGCTGTTTGGCCTTAAACCTTATTCCAAACCTCTCACCATTCACCTGGTGGGAGCGGGTAACAGTGAGACCATGGGAGCTAGGCTGACCGACTATAACGAGCTGAACAACATGTTCCCCGGACACCAGGGTATCGAGATAGTCATGGTTGGACCGGAGGTGGTGGACGGCCCCATTGTGAGGCCTCCTCTGAGGGCGTTTGGGCCCAAGAGGAACGTCTACATCAGCGCCTACAAGGGCCTGTACCACGAGTTCTGGGAGGAGCTGGTGGAGAAAGAGGAAGCAGCAAAGCCGGATCTGGTTGTTGGATTTAATCCTGGTGAGAACATGTTTCCCATCACACAAACATATAATCCTAAACCCACTTTAAACTCTAAAACCTGAGCAGGCTAAACTTCTCGTTCAGACTGAACTCTTTATGATATTGTTTTGGTTTTGTGTCCAGGATTTGATGCCAGTCAGGGTCTGGATCAGGGCTGGCTTCCAACACTCCTGCTCCTCAGGGATTATGACATTCCTGCTCTTTTCACTGCTCTCAGGTGAGTGACCACACACATAGTGGAATAATTTACATAAACAACACATAGTCAGATTGTAAAATATGAATCATTCTACAACACCAGGGCTGCAAAACAAAACTGAGTTTGAGTGTCTTTATGCTGCATCACAGAAAAGATGGGTACCAATGATGTTCATGGCAGTTGTAATCACCGGCTGTAGAGCCTTCCTCTCCTGAAGTTTGTGATGTTTCCCGTCAGGATGCTTTCTATTGCTCATCATTTAAAGTTGCCAAGGATGTAGCCCTAGAATTGATCCTTCTTAAGTTTCCTTAGGAAGTAGAGAGTGATTTGATTAGAGTGTTATTAGCAAGATGTGTGAAGACTGAGTGGAGGGCAGTGGATATGGCATCCTCTGTGGATCTGTTGTCTGTTGGGCAATAAAAAGAGAAAATAAAAGAATATCTAAATTATTATTATCATTATTATTATTAATAATAATAATAATAATAATAATAATAGGACTGAGGAGTAGTATAATAATGGAGTATGTTTATATTACAGTATTATGATACCTCAATATGAAAAAAATGATTTGCATTACTGCACTGGATGCTACACAAGCATGTGAGAGTATGCAAATATACCAAATGTCTGATAAACGTGTCGACCGAGCTCCCACTTTATCTCTTCACTGCTCACTTATTGTTCATCTGAATTCCTCCGTGTCACGTGCGACGTGTCACGGCTGCTGATGCTTCTCGTCCTCCGTCCGCAGCGAGACAGAGATGACGTACTCCCTGCAGATCCTGTTGGAGCTGGAGATGGACATGAAGGGGAGTGGAGCCAACCCCTTCACGTCACTGAAGCCAGAACTGGTGGGCTCGTGTCCCAACAGTCCTCCCGTCTACTGCAACTCCCACTACTTCTGTTTTCAGGGTCTGCTGGAGACTGTGGAGTTTGAGGAACCAGAGGAGGCCTGAAGGAGCTGACGTTAATGGTTTTTTTTCATTGTTTTTGAATGCTTGTGTTTTCTTATAACTCAATCATATTATAAGATTTTTTAAATATTTGACAAATAGTGTGTAAATCCGTTTGTATTATTTCTAAAAACTACTTTGGTATAACAACTAGGAATGTTGCTATGACATTTGCATTCATTATCTCGCTTTCATGTAACGGTCAGACTTGTGAGATTTGAATATTCGGTCTCTGAATTATTGTTGTGTTAGCAGAGAGGCAATAAAGCTGTGTAGACATAGTCAAATGTCGACAATAAACACTTAGAAATGATTAAACAGACTGCATTGTCCACTCTGGTTTAAACACAACGTTTATTCTCTTCGTTTTATAGACATGATTTCAAATCATACAAAATACACCTCTAGTCATTTTAAATTTGTCAAGACACATCATACATAGTTATATGTGTTAAGTACTCATCCATCAAAAGCCTGATATTTCACATGAATTTTGGTGACATACAGCTACTGTCCCTTAAATATCTTTAAGGGACAGCAAAACAGGTGGGGGAGGCAAAACCACACAATAAATCTGTGTTTCCTTAATCTTTACGTCTGCATTTCTAGCGAGACTTGAAGGATAAAACCAGATCCACAATATATAAGATCAGATTAACACTGGCTCCTATCACAACAGTATTAATGTCTGTAAAGGAACATTTGTTACAGATGTAAGGATTGTACTTGTAGCGTCTGTAACCAAACACGGCCCAAAGAATGATGGCGAGCAGATACGACAGCACGGCCACAATGTTGACCACAAGCTCCATCAAACTCAGCCCGAATGGGACCAGACACTGCAGCAGTTTCAGCAGATTGAGAACTATGATGACCACAGTGAGCAGGAGGCAAACAGCAAACACAATGATGCTGCATATCATCCCAAAAGGGCGATAGAACCATTCAGCATTGACAAAGTGATCAGTGGCAGCAGTGAGGATGATACAAGCCAGAAAGGCTTCTGACATGCGGAGGCTTCCTCTCAGGCTGCACAGGTAGCCGCTTGGAAACGTCTTTTTCTGCATCACAGCGTCAATCAGGAAGAAAACATTGGCAACCAGGGAGATGATGAAACACAATATGCTGCTGATGCAGGTGAGGCAGACAAAAACAGCTGCGAAGATGATGGTGGCTGAGGTGATCATCACGGCGCACAGGGTGGTCAGCCCGCAGACCAGGCCGGCCCAGTCTGGGAGGAAGGCGACCAGGAGGATGTGCCACATTTTGGCCTCCACCACGGTCACCACCACAGGCACAACGATGCAGAAAACCCAGACGAACTCACACCAGACGCCCCACGGACTCGTCATCCTGCCTCTGAAGATGACTATGATGAGAGCCAAAGTGGTGAAGATTATTTCCAAGAGGCGTAAAATGCCCTGACAGCCCTTGAACGGACCACACATGATGAGACCTTGATGTCAAAAATCAAGATGCAAAAATCTCTATATTTAAAGCCTCACTCTGCAGGATGGACTGTGCCTATGACCTCCTCTCTCCTTGTTCTACTCCTGTTTGATCTCATATAGAGCATTATATGATGGGGAGGCACCGCTTATACATTTCCCTTTATTCAAATTTCCCGATCCATCCTCTTCAAGTCGTACTCCCAATAAAAAGGGGCACCAGAGTAACCACTAACTGCTGCTGACTGTACTCTGTTTATACATCCTGACTGTTGCTATTGTTAGCAAATTCTTACATATTGTCCCTTTAAAGACAAGTTTTTAAAATTCATGTCTATATTTCTATTAACAAAAAATGTTTCTTCAGTATTCTGCAAGCAAAACATATTCAGACCCGTATACCACCAAATAAAATATTCTCTCTTATGTGATTAAAATCAGTATATTTAAAAAAATGTTCTGCATGCTTTTCTTCTTATCTTTCACCTCAGCTGCCTTTGTCTTCTCAGGATCTTCTGCACGGAATGTAATGTAGTGAACTGAAATTGATTTCTTTCACCACAACCAGATTCATCATGAAAGTTTTACCTTGACATTTAATCACAAACTGACAATTACGTATCAATCATTTCTTTATGACTTGTTCCAACATAAATAGGCACATATTTTTCCAGCCTTTCATCTAGGACTCAAAAAATGAGGTCACAAATGTGTCTTTATCAGAGCGTCACTTTATTCCTGCTGCACATCCATCACTGTCTGTGGCTGACAGATCCCAGCAAACACAGGGGTGTTCATTCATGTGTAATCTCATTTTAAAACAGCCGTAATGCAACACATCTTTCTATTTATATTCATCGGCAGAGACATATATGCGGTTTGTATTTAATACCACAGCAACACATTAGGAAATACATAGAGCTTATTAGTAATTTTAGATACAGCATACATTAAAGTTTACATTGAATCACTAATAATCTGGCAAAAAATTTAAATGGAAAACGTATAAAAGAGTAGAGACATGTTGAGCGTCAACCTTACAGTTTTTTTTTATCTACAAGTACAAGTTTAAAGGCACAGTATGCAATTTCTGCCACTATGGGGTCAAAACAATAACAAAAGACAGAGCTTGATGATGTCAAGAAGTATGAAGTAGGATGTGTTGTTGTCTTCATTGTTAAACAACCAGCATTGCTGATAAAGATGAATAAATTTGCTCCATTATGAGCGAGCAATAAACAAAAGTAAACAAGTGGCTAGCTAGCTTGCTAGTTTGCTGACTTCCTTACGGATTATCCCATGTTTCCCTGGAGGTTATGATAACTGGAGGCTTTAAAGGCAATATGACGACACAGATAGGCGATATATCTGAACATTTTGGAAACATTTGGGATAATATAGATAATCAACTCAACAAAATATACAGCCTAACATACATGTCTAGTCGTTTTTACACATTTAATGCAGCAATATTACATATTATGCCTTTAAGGTGCAATATGAAAGAATGGACCACCCGTTGAATTCAAAACAAAAAGGGGGGGGGGGGGGGCATATCGCTAGAGTGATCGCTAACTGCTGCTATATGTAACTGCTGTTAGCTGTGCAGCTAGCATTCTGGACTGAGTTTGGACTTCTGGAGGAATGTTGGTGTTTTCACCACTAGCACAGGAGTTATACACCAGGACGGGTAGGGGCTAGCTGGTTAGCATTGCTAACTTTACTATACATATATCTTTGCAACACAATACAATATAAATGTCTGAATTTTCTCAACTACAATTGTTACATATTGCACCTTTAAAGTTCAAAGGGTTCAAAAGTTTAGGTGCGTTTAAAGCCACAGATACCAAGCAGGGTAAAAATGAGGTCCACTGTGAAAAGAATGAGATTTACATAGGTCATAAAGGCAACCATGAACTGTATGGCCCAGATACAGTAGCTGGGTGGACAGTCACTGGGACGAGGGTTGTTTCTGAACATAAAAATGGGCCACATGATAGCAGCGAATATGTACAGCACAACAGAGACGACCAGAAAGATAAACACAAACCTGTCCAGGTTAAAGGGCAAACATGTTTTCAGTTTCTTGAGGATGTTGGTGGCTATGATCAGTGGCAGGATGGGGAAAGGAATGATATATGCTATAACACACAGGATCAGGGCCGGCTTATCTCTGTAACCAGTCAGTGATATGAAGATCATGCAGCTCACAAAGGCCTCCAAAACCTTCCAGAAACCAGGCAGAGCGGCCAGGTAGACCCCCTTCTTCTTGTCCATGAATTTGTCCTTCACCACTTCCAGAGCGTAGACAATGCCACACAAGAACGCAAATATAGTCACTATCCAGCCGTACAGGCATTTCAGGCAGGCGTAGAAGTTGCCGTAGGTGATA
Organism: Pagrus pagrus; assembly: GCF_965226575.1. NCBI lineage: Eukaryota > Metazoa > Chordata > Actinopteri > Spariformes > Sparidae > Pagrus > Pagrus pagrus. The sequence continues at coordinate 14,304,524 of NC_140208.1, read as the reverse complement.
GCGACGGAGACGGTCATGAGCGTGGAGGACATGGCCATCCCTGTGGTGAAATCATCCCAGTGCAGGCAAAACATATTGAGTATGATATCGAGCTTAAACATCTCAATAATGGTGATGACGAGGGTCATGATGGGGCAGAAGGCCCAGGTGAACATGGCGTAGATCCAGTAGGTATGGGAGCTCCCTCCTCTGATGCCAGCAAGGACAAAGGTGACCAGAGACAGAATGATCTGAGCCATGTGAAGCCCTCCTCGGCCGGATAACAGAGAGGAAGGAGTAAACACCGCCTTGGACACAGTGTCCTTAATTTCATCAATTATTCCCATCTTTAACTGCGTTGAAGAGCAGCTGGAGCACCTTTGGTTTGTATGTCCTCCTCGACAGCTGCTGAGGTGTGCTACCCATTGCTGTACTCACTCCACTTCCAGCCTTTACTGCCTTTCTGGTTTGCATAATATTCATGAAACTGACTGCGTGTGGAGATAAATGTCTGCTGCAGGAGATATGAAGTAACTAGAATGTTTCACTTTTGAATGCATGACAATGTATAGCCATTATTTGAACAGGGACACAGTTTCAGAAATGCAATCATAAAAAATCTATTATTTGTTTAAACCTATCATCTGTGGATGTAAAAGCCAACACAAGATGCATCACACATAACACAGGGTGGAGAGTGGTGTTCTGCTTTTCCACTTATCTTAGTATAGGCTCTCTGTGTGACTATGTTGTCCTGGGGCCAGGGTCACAAGAGGGCCAAGAAAGGCCCTGTAACCCTTCAAATAATGCGCTGTGAGGGCCTTTGAAGATAATCTTGCCCTGGGCACGAGCAGGACTATTGGCAGCCCTGCTTTCTAATATACAGTATGTTGTCTTACTGCCTTCAATACATGCTGTTTGTAAAGCCGCCCTCCACTCAGAAATGTTTTTTTTTCTTGTTCCCAGAGTTAAATGTTTGAGCTTCACCGTGTAGAGTGGTGTATGTGCAGAGTTTTACGTTAATCATCGACCTTTGGACCGCTGGGCCGGATAAAAAAGTGGAAGGGATAAATACCGCCTTGGACACAGTGTCCTTAATATCATCAATTATTCCCATCTTTAAATGAGTTCAAGAGCAGCTGTAACACCTTTGCTTTGTATGTCATCCTCGACAACTGCTGATAAGTGTTATCCGTCGGTGTAGTCATTCCCAGCTCCACTTCCAACCTTAATTGCTGTTAGATCCTGAGTCACCCCGGTACAGGTGGTGCAGGACCAGCTCTCAGTTCAGAGGGTCAGGTCCCTAAACCTACAAGGTGTTGCTTTAATATGGATTTATATTTAACATGGATGTCAGGACTGTTGGGATCTCACTGCCTTTCTGGTTTGCATAATATTCATGAAATTGACTGTGTGTGGAGATAAATGTCTGCTGAAGGAGATATGATGTAACTAGAACACATGGCTACGTAAAGCCGTTATTTTAACAGGACACGGTTACAGAAATGTAATCATAACTCATCTATTTTACCTGTAAACCTGAATAAACACCTATCATCTGTGGACGTAAAAGCCAACACAAGATGCATCACACACAAGAAAGGGTGGAGAGTGGTGTTCTGGTTTTCCACTTATATTAGCACAGGCTCTCTGTTTGACTCCTGAGTTGCATTAGCAGCTTTAGATGTGACGTGTATAACCAAGTGAGATCCCTCGTCGTGCTTATGGTGCGTTGTGCCCATTGTTTCCTGCCATCAAATACCATTTTACAAACATTAATATACACTGGTATGATCGTTAATACATCAGACTTATCACTTGTTCATTTCTTTTCCTTGGGAGTCACACTCTGCAAAGCTCCATAGTTCAGCAGCTTTCCCTTCCTCTAGATCACCCCAAGTGTTATGTTTTCGCCTGTGTTTGTTGATTTGTCAACTGAGTTACAAAAAACTACCGAACAGATTTGCACGAAACTTGGATGGAGGATTGGTGTCGGCCCAGAATAGATCCCTTTAACTTTTGGGGTGGATCAAGATAAACGGACGGATTTTTCTCAGTCTTTAACTTTGAGGGCATTTTTCATCATTCTAGTGTAATCTAAAATGTTTGATGGATAGAGCATGTATGGGGAATCACAAAGCCTGGAAGACAAGTTCAGGGCAAATAAGTCGCAACAAAAAGCGAGAGTGAAATAAAGGGACATAGGGTTCAGAGGTGATGCTAAAACTATAGGGGTTATCTTCTCATCTGATAAGTAAAAATGAAAACTTTGTTTGCTGAGCCTTAGCTGTGAAACCACACAATCAGTATTGCATGCCCTCACATAGGTGGGCTGGGTGAGCATCAAACAGGAAGTTGACCCTGCAATGCATGAGGTGAGGAAAATGATAACCTACAAGCGTTAGCTAGTTTCTGAAACAGTCATAGCAACAGTACATAAACCCTTGCATAAAACATGAATATGATGTACTACTACGGCGAAATCTGTAAAAAAACAAAAACAAAACACTTGACCTTAAATCCTTTACCACAGTGAAAAAAAATGTTTCTACAGGGACATACTTATCTGTGACACTGCTTCAAGCTAACCGCTGTATGCGTTTGTTTTTTTCTTTAATACTTGTCCAGATGTTAAATAACTTCATTTAAAAACACAGTAATCGTCCCATTTTGTTGACGAAATGTGCTTCATTCTGTTGTCAAGATTTTATTCGGCAGGTCAGATCGTTTCGCGGGCGCTTGTTTCCGGGGGAAGGTAAATAGAAGGCACAAAGAGGAAGTTGTTGTCAAGTGTCAGTAGCCCTGCCAGCATCATACATCCAGGAAAATGACAGTATTTTTCTCTTTTAAAGCCGTAGACATTTAAAAATAACTCTGGAGGAAGCCGTCGCCCTGCTGGAACTATATCTAGTTGTAATGATAATTTCATTTTCCTGGGCTATTTATTTTATATTCGTGTCGAAGCCTCTGTTTGGGAAGAATTAGCTAGCGTTAGCAATGGGTCGATGACACAGACTGCACTGAAGCAGAAGAGTTTGACTGAACACCGCCTTCCCTATCTCACTCTTGGTAGACTGAGGAGGCGACATGGATTTCTCCAAATTCCTGGATGATGACTTTGATGTCAAAGACTGGGTGAACGGAGCCTTCAAGGTGGTGCAGAAGGACGCGCCGGGGAAGGCGGACACACACGCAGCTACACTGGTCATGAAGCTACAGCTGTTCATCCAGGAAGTCAACAATGCCATTGAGGGTGAGTGGTTCAGGTGAACTAATAATGGCAGTTTCAACACATTGTAGGCTGTCTTCTCTCGTTAGACTTTAATATTAGAAACACTTCAATTCAATGCGATTCAACAGCGACACAAACCGCCTCAAAATGGCCATAAAGTTGAATCAACACCTCTTGAAAAACCTTTATTTATAACCTTCTTGAAAGCACGGCTAAATGTTTACTATTGTCATAATGTAGTTTGTTATAATCTACACATTAAGCCTGTATATCTACATAGCTATCCATCATTAATGACTACACTATGAAATATAGAAATGTAGTTTGTTTTTTTCTTCTTTGACACCAATTTGGTGTAGTTTGAAAACATGCAGCACTGAGAAATGGTTTGTAATTTTGCAGCAATACAGACTAAATGTTAATAATGTAGTAGTGGCTATACCGGATGGATCATCAGAAACCTAGCATAAATGCACATAATCAAAGGGTAATGTGTTTCAGTTTTTACACCGTTTCAATTTGTAAGCAAGGGTCATTCAAGGAAAACATTGTTTATATGAATCAAACACTTAGTAGTCAGTTTATTAGATACATTTAGCTGAAACCAATGCAGCATTAACAGATGTAGTTTGTGGTGCTGTTATGCTGTATTACATTATACTGTACAGAGAGGGGTTTCTGTTATGTATCCAGCCCTCGTTGATGAAAACAACGGAAAATAAAGGAAACACCGATCGGTTGACACTTAACACCTTCTGAAATCAGTTTTAACAAGAACCTGACATTATAGCCTTCATGACAGCAGAAATTATTGCACAACTTCTGTATTGGACTCTCTCTGGAATCTCTAATTTCAGGATTTCATAGCTTAAGGTCAATGCAACTCTTATATCCTACATAATCAATATAAAGGGGCACTGTGTAGTTTTAGAGAACAAATTCAAGCTCAGAATTTTGATATTTAAAATATTATTGAGGTGATAATACAAACTCGGACATATTTATTTTCTCCATAACTGAACAAACAAGCTGTTCTCAGAGGAAAATAAGGTCCCCAGAACACTGTTTGAAGCTAGAAAGGTGGCAGGGTCCGCCACATATAAACAAAGTAAAACAGTATGAAATTGTGTTGTCCTTCAAGGACAGTTTGCTTATAAAGTTTGTTTAGACATAAAAAAAAATAAAAAAAAACACCAAAAAAACTACATAGTGCACCTTTAACACACTAGAGAAGAAATCACACCAATCTGTAAAAGATGCAGCTGAAGGATTGTTAGATTTTTATTTTTTGTTGAAACCAATACCACTGGCAATTTCTCTGTAGAGTGACCCTAACTGTGATGTATCATTGTGAAAGTTATACTTCTCTTGTCATGCCCTTTTATTAACTGTAAGACTGCTCCATTTCTGTGTGTAGAGAGCAGTAACCAGGCCCTCCAAAATATGCCCAGAGTGCTGCGAGATGTGGAGGCTTTGAAACAGGAGGCTTCCTTCCTCAAGGAGCAGATGGTTCTGGTCAAAGAGGACATCAAGAAGTTTGAGCAAGACACTGTGCAGTCGATGCAGGTGTGCATGAGTTTAATCCCTATGTCATTACTACATAAATACTTGATGTATATTCACATTTTCCATTGCCTCATTGTATGGAAAACAAAGATACCAATCTACATTGACTATTAACCTGACATCATGCAATTCAAGTATTGTATTTGATGATAAGATCTATCATAGTCTGACAGCGGGATAAAGGGTATTCCTCAGGATATTTCTCAGAGTTTTTCTTTGGCATGACTTTGTTGCTATGTACCAGGTCCTGGTGGAGATAGATCAAGTGAAGAGCCGCATGCATCTGGCAGCTGATGCTCTGCAGGAGGCAGACAAGTGGAGCACGCTGAGTGCAGACATTGAGGAGACCTTCAAAACACAGGTATAAATAAAAGACATTGCTACAAGACTTCGCTTGATAACTTTTGTCCGTCTGGCTGCTTTGTGATCATGAACCTTTGCTACTCAGCCGATCAGACATCCATACAAGCGTTCATCAAAATGGATATTGGAATAGAACTGAACCTTTTAATGTTATATGACTTTCTGCATAGAACGTTTATCTTAATGTTGGAGGAAAAGTTACAGTTCGCTGAAACGTGCAAGACAGCCAAGGCCTCTCACAGACAGAATCAATTCCCCATGCAGTGGATGTGAACCGATTCTATTTGGGTCAGAATACGTAACAGTGCGATATAATATTAAGGTACTATCTCGTTCTCTTTCTTTCCCAGGACCTTGCAGTCATTTCCTCCAAGCTGACCAGCATGCAGAACAGCCTGGCCATGCTGGTGGACACACCGGACTACTCTGAAAAGTGCGTCCACCTGGAGGCTCTGAAAAACAGACTGGAGGCCCTGGCAAGCCCACAGATAGTTGCAACCTTTAATTCCATGTCTATAGGTAAGAACCTGGAAGAAGAAGTGCTTTCATTTCTCATACTTATTCCAACTTCCATTTCTTGTCCACTCTCAGTGTACACTATGTAGACTTACGGTATGTTTACATGTGTTTTCTCTGCAGATCAAGCCAAGCTGTTTGTCAAAGTCTTCACAGAGATAGATCGAATGCCACAGCTCCTTGCCTACTACTACAAGTGCCACAAGGTACAGGTCCCTCCCTCACTTTAATAATATTAATAAAGAAGTCGTCACAAAATGATAATTCTGTTTGCTCTAGTGTCCGTTTGTGATTGAATGTCTTGTTTTGGCATCTCCAGGGCCAGTTGGTGAGCATGTGGCAGGATCTCTCCCAGAGCGAGCTCAGTTTGAATCAGCAGCTTTCTGAACTCTACGACACTTTAAACTCTACGTGGCACTCTCAGCTACAGTGGAGCAGCCAGGTGAGGCACACTGAGACGCCTTTCAACCATTCTGACACACTTTTTGAAATGGTTTACAAAATTGGAGTACAAAATGTTCTTCTGATTAACAGGTGTTCAAGAACCCGTACGAGGTGGTGACTGTGTTGCTGATCCAAACTCTGGGAGCCATGGTTCCATCCATCCCCGTGTGCCTGAGTACAGCCTTGGAGCGGACGGCCCAAGAGCAGCGTCTCGACACCCTGCTGGAACTCCATCACACCACGTCCACCTTCGGACACAGCCTGGAGGCCGCCATGCTGCCGCACCTGGGTCTGTACTTAGACAAGACGTGACTGTAGATGGTGCAGGTGTAGGTGGAGTTAGGGTCCTTATGTTCTGTCTGTGCGTTTCTCCCCAGGTGAGAATAATCTGCTGAAGGTGAATGAGCTGGTCTGTGCTCTGTATGACCCCTACAAACCTTATCAGCTGCAGTATGGAGATCTGGAGGAAGCTCACCTTCTCATCCAGATCAGTGCTGTACCTTTGGTTAGACACCACACACACACACACACACACACACACACACACGATAACAGATTTACCAAAACTGTTTCGTCTTGATTCACGTCCTACTTTTTATAATCTCTGTGTTATTATTTTTTGCACTTTCCATCTTCTCTACTCTCTTTAGGAACACGGGGAGGTGATCGATTGCGTGGAAGAGTTGAGTCACTCTGTTGGCAAGTTGTTCGGCCTGGCCAGCGCCGCTGTGGACCGCTGTGTCAAACTGACTGATGGCCTGGCCGTGTGTGGCCTCCTCAAAGCCCTCAAAGCCCTATTCACCAAGTAAATGATCTTTTTATTATCACAGTTTTAAGCCACGTATAATGTGTTGACCTCTTTGCTTTATTCATAGAAGAAAAATGTCTGGCCCTTTATTTGAATCGATTTGATAAAGCCTCTTTTAACTATGCTTGTTCTAGGTACATGTCAGACTTTTCCAGAACGCTGCAGTCGATCAGGAAGAAGTGTAAACTGGAGGATACTCCAAGTTCATCTGTTTTCCAGGAGGACTGGACAGCCTTCCAGAACTCTGTCAGGTTAATGTTTCATTTATTTATTTATTTATGTGTACATTTTTGCAAAGTACAGTTTCATTTGTTCATCACGGATTTTTAACACTTTCTGGTTTGGTGTTGTGTTTTGCAGAATTATTGCCACTTGTGGAGAATTGCTAAGACAATGTGGAGCGTTCGAGCAGCAGCTGTCAAACAAGTAAGAGCAATCTTTAAACTTAACATTTTATAATTAGGGTATTGCAGTATTGGAAACTGCTGGAGTCTGTAACGATCAGTACACAAGTCTATGCTCTGACCCGATACCACATAATTTATTTATTACAAGCGGGACCATGGTATTTCCCAGCAGCATCACGTGCACCTGTATGCAATGACTTTTTAGTGCACAAGTACCAAATATCCATAAATGGCAAGCGACTTGTGTAACTTACACCTACATAACATAGCATCCATACAGGGTTAGTAGTATATACATATATATATCTGTAAGAAAATAAACAAACACAAAAAAGATCAAATATAATAAATGAATGATTAAAGGTGGTAGGAGGAAACATCTCTAATCGTAACGTTCTAGTTGTTCTCTTTCGCTCCACACCACTCATCACTCTGAAACTGATATAACTCGTGGTACACTGTCAACAACGACACAATGTTGAGTTTTAAGGAATCCATGCCTTCCCACAGGATCCTGGGCACGGCGGGTAAGTATCTGTCAGAGTCGTACAGTCCACGCAGCCTGGCGGGCATCCAGGAGACGAGCTCCACAGAGAGGAAGAGCGCCACCAAGAACCCCTGGCAGGAATACAACTACCTTCAGAGGGGGAACATGGCTGAATACAACAGCCTGATGGAGGTCCTCTACTCCCTAAAGGTACGGAGCGCGTCTGGGAGTTGGAATGAAAATAGATTTTTGTTGATGTCCTGTGAGAGAGCTGACTCTGGTTTACCTCTGCAGCTGTTTTTATGCATCTATTTGCCTTTGTCTTGCAGGAAAAGGGCACAGGTAACTCCAGCCTGTTAGCAGAGCCCAGAACTGCCCTGACCAGACTCAACCAGCAAGCCAACCAGCTGGCCTTCGACTCCGTCTTCCTGCAGATCAAACACCAGCTCTGCCTCGTCTCCAAGATGGAGGTGATTAAGTGTCAAGTTTCTACATGATTTGATTTGAAATACTGACTGACACCATTTGAGTGCATTGCTGAGAGCTTCTGGATTGTCTGTGTGCATTTGAGAGTTGGACAGGCTGTGTCTATTTTAATCTCACCTCATACTGTTTGATTTGTGCTCAGAGACAAGAGGCACCTGGTTTGGGAGAGCGCTACACGGAGGACCTGCCTACTTTCAGCCTGTCGCCGCAGGAATACATTACTAATGTAAGTCAGGTTTGACTTTAATATACGTCATTGTATTTTAAAATGATTCATAAATCATAACTGACATGTTTAAAATGTGCTGTTCAGATAAATGCCTCAAAAGATTAAGTTTTACTTGCGGTCTTGTACAATACATATTATACTGCAGCTCCCAGATGCTGGTTATATCAAACTAGATGTCTGTCTGTCCCTTGCAGATTGGGCAGTACCTGATGTCTCTGCCTCTCCACTTGGAGCCATTTGTGACACAGGAGGACCCGGCACTCGAGATGGCCCTACACGCTGGGAAGCTGCCTTTCCCTCCAGAGCAAGGTTTCTGGCCATCAACCCTGATTCTCCTCACAGTCTATCACTCCACATGATTTTTTCTGCTTTTTTTTCCCTTTTTCTTTTAGTTCACAATTTCTTGTTGCTTTCTTTCCACGAACCCTCCATTTTTTTATTTCTTTGTATCCATTGATTTTACTCCAATCCTCATTGTTCAGAGTGACAAAGAGTCACTTAATGCAAGATATTGTCATTTTTTTGACATTTATTTTAACATGTAACAGAAAAAACAAAATCTTGAGATCAGCCAAATTAGTCCACTGACTTATGAAAAGCGAAGGCTTTACTGTGCAACAGTGATGCCACATTGTCCATCGTTCGTATGCCTCATTCTCTAACTCTGCGTCGAAGCACAGCTGGCAAAAGACAACCTGGTTTGCGGCTGCAGATTTTTTAAAAGGTGGCTGGAAGTACTACTCTCCGAGCAGGCACTTTTTGTGGGGTAAAATAATGTCCCCAGAACTGAATCGGTCCTTGCGGTGGTCCCTGCAAATGTTCCTATTTCCTGGAGAAAGTTCCCGCGGTGGAAACATCACCCATGACCGTTGTTTTTCACACACCTTTGACCTTCATCCTCCATGTCCGGCTCCTTCCTTTTCCCTGACATCTTGTATTAAATCCCCACCTGTCTTAAAACGTGTCCTGTCCCCACACCACTAACTCTTGTTCCCTTAACATCTTGTGAATGACGCACTTTGAAACATCCCTTTCCCTCTGTCTCAGGCGATGACCTTCCAGAGCTGGACAACACAGCAGACTACTGGCTGGGCTCCATCGCTCGGGCGACCATGCAGACCTACTGTGACGCCATCCTGCTCATCCCCCAACTGAGCGTCCATTCCACTAAACAGCTGGCCACAGACATCGGTGCAGTAAACGCCAGTTCCCTCTGATCGCTTAGCAAAACGGTCACGTATTCTCCCAGTTAAGTTGTACGGACTCTCCTGTTCTTGCTCCGCAGATTATCTGAGCAACGTGATGGACGCTCTGGGCCTGCAGCCCTCCCGATCCCTGCAGCACATCGTCACCCTGCTGAGGGCCAAACCAGAAGACTACAGACAGACCGCCAAACTGCTGCCTCGTCGACTGGTGTCCACCATCGCTGCAGTGCGGAACGTCGACTACTAACAGCAGGGAGAGAGGAAGACCAGGGACTCACAGACATGTTTGACCGATTTCCAGGTTGTGAAGAAGAATGTTATATAATAGTTGGTTTACGTGTTACAGCCCTTTAAGTTTCAAGTTTGGGGCTACAGCATTTCTAGGATTATGGTCCTGTCTAGATGGGATTCAGGGGAATGTTCAGAGATTGAAATCAGGGTGGTTCAGACTTTTTTTATACGGATTAATGTTGAGTGTGACTTTGGATGATGCCTTCAAGTCAAGCCAAAAGATGACTTTACATCGTTAATTTCTGCATTTATAAGTTACTGAAGCATTTAAGGAAGTAACAAAATGTACATCGCTTTAAATCAGTTTGTTGTTTGTTATTTGTCATACTAATATAATTCATCTATGATATTAAATTATAATAAGGTTTTGAGCTGCGTCGTTTTCTGTTAACTGAGCTTCACATTCAGCAGTCGATGTAAAGGTGAGGGTGATGTAGTAGCGGCTGAACCGATGGTTTGGATATCTTCTATTTTTCCATGCAGTTTCGTGAAAACCTGTACATAAAACATTAACATCAACACTAAAACGGAGCCTGTCGTGTTACTTTTCATCAAAGTATGTTTATTCTTTAGATGAATGAGTTTGTAATGTAATCTAGTTTAATAAACGTATGGCCTTTTTCTTGTACATCCTTCTCTCGTACGCTCACACTGGTTGAACTGTCTGTGTTTCCAATGTTGTGCTGCAGGTTTGCCTTTTTTTTTGTTCCTTACTGATGTTGAATGCATTTTGTTGTTTCGGGAATAGTGGCAGAAAGAGACTCCTTGACTGAGGAGAGCGGCACCATGGATACTTGAAGATATTGGTAAAATGCTTCAAGTAGGGCTAGGCAATATGGCAGTATTGTAGGGATGACTATTGGTACTTCCACAGAAGTACACTTTGAGATTTCTGATAAATAATCATCAGTAATGTGGATGTATTGACTAAGTGGGTATTGGAAGTGGAACAGTGTGGTTTCACTTTAATGTAATGTGGCCTTTGAAACCAGGAAAAGACAACACTTACGCAGCATCATAGTCTATAGTGTCGTCACAATGATGATGTATCGATGTATTGCCCAGCCCTACTTCCAATCGTGTATTAGATGTGCTAAAATGATCAGATTGGGAAACTACTATAGACTACAAGATAAATTAGTGCTGAAGTGATGAATCGATGAATAAAAATGGCCTACTTAGAGTTAAAAGAGTCTGCAACTATTTTGATGATTGATTCACATTTAAAGTGATTTTTTTAAGCAAACATGCTGAACAATACCTACTTCCAACTTTTCGGATGTTATGATTCGCTGCTTTTTTTAGTCTATCAAAGTAGGGATGCACGATTAATATCGGACCGATAAATTAGCGGTCCAACTTTGGGAAATTGATATTAGCGGCAATTTATCGGTATTGGTGAAATTATAGCCCATAAATGAAGCCGATTGCATGAAGCCAAATTACATTCATTGACTCAACACGTAGCATTTACAAACTATGATACAGTGGTTGGGGATATGCACCTTAAAGTTGCTTTGTGACCCGTCAATAAACATAAAGAAGAAGTGCAGCCCATCGCCGGATGCATGGGGTGGCGCCACACAGTGGAGGATAGTATGATTGTAATTAAACACGGTCCACAAGGGTTCTGGGAGAAGGGTGTAGGAGTTTTACCAAAACAAATCTCAGGTTCCCATGAACTACAGGTTATGAACTTCTTTTTAAAATACAAAAATGTGAAATGATCAGTTATCATGAGAAGCAGGTAACTAATGGATTATCGGAGTCGGTTTAACAAAATCCACAATGTGCAACCCAAATTAAACTGAATAAATATCAGTGTAAGATGTCACCTCGTGATATCACTTTCACTACACGATTACTGTAGGCCAACCAAATTCACGATATCGTGATATTTATAGAAATTTGGAAAATTTCTAGCAATCCACTGTATCTTTAACTTTGTTTACTTTATTTTTTGTCTCTTTTGGGAAAATAAATCACCCCTTAAAATACATAGAGGCAGGTGGAACCATCTTTTATTATTATATGTGTTAACATGATATCGATTTATTTTCTAATATCGCGATTATCGTAAATATCGCGGCACCCGTGGCTCAGGTAATAGTGATTTTCTGACTTGATTTATGCCAAATGATTAATCAGTTAATCAAGAAAATAATCAGCAGATTCATTGATAATAAAAATCTTTGCTGTTTGCAGCCCTGAATAGATTCATGTATGAATTACAAGCAGATTTAAAGATAATGAACTCCGGATTTGTTCAATTTATAAGAACATTTTACAAAAATATAAACCCTCTTCATGGTCTTGCAGGTTACTCCAGCGTGTTGCAGACCCAGTAAAATAAAAACATGACTCATTTTATTATTCTGTGAATGATGTCTGATAATTGGTTGCCGCTGCTGCCCAACCGGCGCACGTCCGTGTCCGTGCTGTCCAGAGACGGGCCCGGGAGCCTCCTCCAGCATCACATGCTGCTCTACCTGCTCTCCTCCAACATGGACCAGCGCTCGGCCCTGACGTCAGCCGTCACCGCCCTGCCTGCAGTATCTCGCGGAGCCTACAGATGATGATGATGGAGGCGAGGAGAAGCGGCCTCGCCGTCAATCCCATCCGGATGAGGAGGAATTAAGGCGCACGAAGAGTGAGTTTGAAAAAAATAAAGAAACGAAAACTTTCTCGGAGGAACGCTGGGAGAATCTGTGTCACATCGGGCTCACGGAGAGATGCTCCGCGGCGGCGGAAGGCGAGGGAGCGGCGCGCTGTGCCGCTCCGGTCGGGGTGTTCCTCCTCACTTCGGCGGAGCTCCCGTGGAGGCGGCTTAAAGGGGTTCAGGGACGAGACATCCACCCGGGTAAATATCTCCAACACTATCGGCCTCTGCATCACCTCGGATGTGCTGACCGGAGGTGTAAGAAATACCTTTAATATCAGGGTGGAGCTGCGGTTTCTTTAATAAATGATGAGGGATCCCGCTCAGGATCCCTCTCAGCCGAACCGTGAAAGGTGGATTTGATGTTTATGTGCGGCATACATTGTGTCCCCCGCCTCGCCTGCGTGTCCAAACAGTGACACAGGTGATGTTATGTCACCGGACCCAGATGATGATGGCTGCGGGCTGGTGCGGGACGACCCCGAGCGTTCACGACAGAGGCTCTCCGTGGAGGCTGTTTATGCAATCCGACGCAGTGTTGCAAGTGGGCTGATTTGATGCTACTGTCTCCATATGATGCCCAGAACTGCCAGGCCTGTTAGTTTCTGTGAAATATGCCCGGGCCTCGCGAGGTGGACGATGAGGCGACGCTCTGAACAACAGGGGGGCCCTTTCTGGATTTAAACGCGCGCGGGGAGGGGGGGGAAGCCATCACGCTGTGAACCATGTCGAAAGTTGTCAGTAACAAGGAGAAGAAATCCTTCAGTAAGAAGCTCTTCCGGAGGAGCTCGGTCCGCTCCGTGGGGAGCTTTATGAACAGGGTTCTCCGGACTCTGTCGACTCTCTCTCATTTCAGCACCGACGAGCAGGCCGCCGAGGACGAGAAGGACGACGCCGCCTCCATCCCGACCACCACCGGGGGGTCGCTGCCGTCCGACGACAGCGACTGCGGGGGGTTCCCGTTCGGGGACAAGGTGCCCGGGGTCGCCGGGCTCAAGAACCACGGCAACACCTGCTTCATGAACGCTATCTTGCAGTGCCTGAGCAACACGGAGCTGTTCGCAGAGTACCTGGCTCTGGAGCAGTTCAAGGGGGGCGAGACGCCGACCAGCAGCAGCGGGAACGACAAGGCCAAGTCCAACGGGGTGCTGGTGCAGAAGAAGGCGAGCCAGCAGCAGCAGCAGCAGCAGCAGCAGCAGCAGGAGTCCGGGGAGGTGACCGAGCAGCTGTCCGGGCTGGTCCGGGCTCTCTGGACCTTTGAGTACACGCCTCAGCACAGCAGGGACTTCAAGGTGAGCTGCTGATTTGATATATCTAATACAACAAACACACAGATAACATGTAGGCTATACTGAGGGACTGGCTTCTCACTGACCCACATTAGATCATTTGTTCCTGACTAGAATAAAGTTTCCACACACAGCACCTCCAGTACCACTGGTCTATTTTAATACTCACAGAGGACCTCAACAAACTGAGATGTCATTTTATGACATTTTTCCAGGTTGTCCAGGCTTTTATCTTGAAGGGGACACTGTGTAGTTTTGGAGAAAGACATTCAAACTCAGAATTGTAAAACAATAACAATGAGTAACTCAGAAATATTTATTTTTTTCCAAAACAAGCTGTTCTCAGAGGAAAATAAGCTCCCCAGAACACTGTTTGAAGCTGGAAGGGTGGCAGGGTCCGCCACATATAAACAAAGTGAAGCAGTGTGAGACTGTGTTGTCCTTTAAAAGAAAAAAGAAAGAAAAAGATCCTTATTTTGTTTTATGCCTAAACAAACTGAATAAACAAACTGAACTTAAAGGACAGCACAGTCTCATGCTGTTTTACTTTGTTTATATGTGGCGGACCCTGCCACCTTTCTAGCTTCAAACAGTGTTCTGGGACCTTATTTTCCTCTGAGAGCAGCTTCTTTATTCAGTTGGGGAAACAATACATATTTCTAAGTTTGTATTATTACCTCATGAATATTGTAAATATTAAAATTCTGAGTTTGAATTTCTTCTCCAAAACTACATAGTGCTCCTTTAAGTCTAAATCTTAAATGATGAGTAAAGTCACAAGTGGCTGTTTTGGGTAACCGGCAACACCTCAGCCTCATTTTGTGCCTCATGTGTCCTACCACTTGAGATAATACATATAAAGTGGGGTCATTAGCACCACCGTGAACTGTTTAATGGATTAGTTGTCAACTATTAAATTAATCAGCAACTATTTTCATAATTAAATGGTTGGAGTATTTTCCTTTTAAGAAAAAAGTTGTTATTCTCAGATTCCAAGGGCTTAAATGTGACAGTAAACTGAATATCTTCGGGTTGTGGACCAAACAAAACATTTGATGATGTCATCGTGGGCTTTGGGAAACACTGATCGACCATTTTATAGCCTGAACAACTAATTGGTTAATCGGGAGAATGATCGACAGATTAATAGCCAATGACAATAATCCTTAGTTGAAGCCCTAGTGAATCTATAACACCATTGACAGATGTTTTGGTCCCACTGGTGAGTCTAAAATACCAATTTGAGTCTGTCTATTATTAGGAAATTCCTTCAAAAATCAGACAGGGTCAGATTCAGTGATTATACTGGCCTTGAGTGACTGGTTTTCCTGTCAACAACTGTTTTTAAAATGCAAAACTTATTATTTTAATTATTTAAAAAAGGTACATTCTGAATCAGATGCCTTACGATATATTTGCGCTCACAATCAGCCTTTTTCTTGGCGTATGAAACGGGTGAAATCAGCGCTTCTGGACTAAAATTGATATTTTAAAAGAATAGATCTCAGATGTTATAAAACTCCGAAAAGTTTTTTGAATTCCTCTATTGTCCGTCTCCTTTTCATCCTTTCCCCTCACAACTGTATCCCAGCACTGAAAACTTTGCCTGTCACACTCAACAAAGGTTTGTTCTTTCACAGCAGGGACACTGCATTTTCTGCGTCCTTCTTTTCTTTCTGATAATCTATTTTCTTCTTCCCAAAGCTCCAAAATACACAATAGAGAGGGACTAGATTGAACCGGGCCATTCAACACATTGCATATTCTTGACAGTGTTACTATTTCTGTCCATTTTTTTTTTCCACCTTGGTTGCCAGCCAGAGTACAAACTGTCTGATTGGATATAGATTATTCTGTTCAGAGTGAGAGGCCTTGGATATGTTTAACTCAGTGGGGAAATGAAGTGCAAACTCAGACTATCAGGCAAATTTAGTATCTCATTTGTGAAGCCTGTCAGTGTATCTAAAAGCTCATGGCGATTCTTTTTTTGTTCTTTTTTTTAATGCTGATGTAAACGTTTCAGTAGCATCATCCCTCGTATGTTTTGGAGGTCATACAGTCGAAATGTTACAGAGTTTTCCCTCTAAAATCGCAAAAAACGTGACGTTTAGATGTTTTAAAGTGTTTTTTTAAAGGGCAAAAATAAGATTTTGCTCTCCAACCTTAACTGCAGCTAATTGGTCTTTAGCAAAACATGCAGTTTTTTGTGGTTAGCGTACATTACAGCTCAGCAATGTGACGGATGGCCTCAGACCACATTCTGAGCCGAAACACAAAGCACTTAAAGATCATTAGGAAGACATCCGTAATAATAACACCGGGGAATTATCCGAGTGCATTTTACTCTCAAAGGCAAATTAGTTTGAAGATAATGTTGCTGTACACACAGTCCAAACTGCCCAAGAGCACGATCTACGCAAATGATTACAAGAGGAGACATGCACCATTTGGGAAAAGTGATATTTAATTTGACAATGTGATTGATGATTAAAACGAATCCAAGAAAAAGGTGGCAGCCCGGACACAACACCAGGTAAATGTATGTTATGTGGGTCGTCTGTTTTGTCGGGATATTAAATGATGAACTTCAAGCAATCAGCAGCAGGAGACATGATCGCTCCGTTGTAAATCCTTCCACCTGTCTTATTGGCTAATTAGATGCTGGCTAACTAGCTGATTGGTTGTTTGAGTGAATACAGAGAAGCTCACAGGCAACAACAGGCTTTGTGTGACATTTTACCCCTCACCACATCTGTTAATTTAAGAACCTCTACCCTGGTTGTTGGGCCAAAAATACTTTTCTTTCTTTATAACTTTTAAAGAGATAGTTCTTTTGATGTGGGGATGTATACCGTCAGCTCTCCCCCTGTGTGCAGCATGTAGCACCGACAGGGAAGCAGAGCATTGCCCTGCTGAACAGTAGCTACAGCAAGATGTATTTAAGGCACCTAAAAGAAGGCAACTGTCACTTTAAAGCAACATTATGTAGGAATATGTGTTGTGTGCAATTTGGCATCCCCACAGTTTTTGATTTTGCAATAAATAATGTTATTTATTGCAAAATAACATTGTGAAATATATATGACCTACCGACAGTATTTAATGTGTAACAATAACATTGAAGCTTTTGTTATGAATGACTCAAAATGTATTTTGCCACTATATGTTTAAACGTGAAGGTTGCTCCCTATTACATAACGTACAGCTGAGCTCAAAGCTGCTGAATGTTTGTATTGTTGCACTGACACTGATTTCATTTACACAAAGCGTCTAACTATTTTTGGACACTTTACCTTTTTTTTTTTACCAGAACCTTGAAATGAACACACAGCATGAGCATTCATAGGACACAGTATTTCTGTCAGGCTGTGCTATTTATAGAGATATTTCAAACAATGCATCCGTATTACTCTGTCTGCATTTCACCCGCTGTCTAAATCTCTGAATTGTTTCCATCTTAAAATGTGTCCCGTCATCAAAGGAGTCTACTGCTGTGGAGCTGGCTTGAGATTAACTTCATCAATAGAGCTTTACTTAAAGACAACCTCTGTGGCTGCAGAAGGAAGGCCAGCTCTTAGTGTGCGCAAAATGCTGACGCTGCCTCGGAAGTGCCCTCAGAATGAGGGAGAACGTCCCGCGGGACGGCGCTGGGAAGGCACAGAGTACACAGTCCCTTCATATCTTTGACCTTTCATGACATTTGATAGCTAGCAGAGGTCACTTCATAGCTGCCAGCCCGGGTTGGCTCTGTAGAGTACACACTGTTGTCATCACCAATAGCTAATTGTCTGTGGGGTTAAGCTGTCGATTTCCAGCCTGTGTCCTGGTTTTAAAAAGCTTCTCCATGCCTGCGTCTCACCATCACCCCCCTCACCTCTGCTGACCTTTAGGATTGTGCTGATCATCATCCTGGTCAAACATGCTGAATATTTTATGAAAGGCAACGGTGTGGGACTCAGTACATTACAAAATCATTCCTGTTTCAGGACAGTCCACTTTAACCGTTATGTGTTTGTCCTGCTGTCGTGTGCTGCAGAATGTGGTGTCGAGGAGCGCCCTTCAGTTCAAGGGTAACTCCCAGCACGACGCCCAGGAATTCCTCCTCTGGTTGCTGGATAGAGTTCATGAAGACCTCAACCATATCGTCCACCCGGACATCAGACCGCCCAGGAAGGTAAACAGCAACTCAGAGCACAGTCAGACGTTGGAAATCTGCACAATATCTTCATGTTTTGACTGGATGGTGCCGCCTTTTTCTGCAATACTGCTGGCGACTGCATTATGTTATTCATGTTCACCGAGTCATTGTTTTCCAGCCTCCAGTGGAAGAAGAAAATCCCCCTGAAGGATCTCCACTACCAGCACCTGGATCTTTTGTACAGGAGCTGTTTCAGGCACAATACAGGTGACATATTACAATCTAGAAAAATATTTTTAAATGTTTTATTTGTACATTTGTAGACCTTTAAAGTAGAACAAACGTAGAAACAAAATGCGATGTATTGTCCATAAATGTAAAGGTAGATATGTTTAACATGCATTCAAACAACAGGGAATACAACATAATATTAGATCTTTATATGCACCAATGATATTTTAAGGAAAAGTTTGCCCTGAAATTGAAAATTTAGTCATTATATACTCCCCCCATGTCGATGGAAAGTCTGATGAAGTTTTGTAGTCCACTAAACATTTCTGGAGCTTCACAGCAAAACGGCATAGCAGCATTCTCCTAAACAACTGAAGTAGATGGGGACTTGTTTAAAAAATTAAAGTAAACAACATTAAATAGCTTAAAAAAAAAGGGTGTAAATAATGTCATTTCAAATCAATTCTGGATCTTGGGACCTCCAGAGACTTATTATGATTATGCCGTATGAGCTCTGTGGAGCCATTTTACGCTTTTTGCGGTTGTTTTCTTTTATATTTTAAAACAAATCCCCATGTACTCCAGTTGTTTAGGAGAAATCTCAAGAGAGTTATGCCAGTAAGCTTAGCACAAAGACTGGAAACGGGGAATCAGCTAGCCTGGCTCCAAATGTAAGTCATTTTCCTTCCATCATCTGAGGTGAAGACGGTTGTGCAGCGGACCTCCTGGATATCTTGCTGACAGTAAAAACAACAGTATGTTAAACTACAACATTTTTACATATTAGATATAAAATGTTAATTAGCAAGCTTTAAAGTTGCTAGTACCTTGGGGACAGAGCCAGCCAGGCCAGCTGTTATTAGCCTTATGCTAAGCTAAACTGAACTGCTGCTCATGTTTACTGTGGTGTACCCACGAGATTGGTATCAATCTTCTCGTCTAAGTTAGGGAAAGAAATCAAATAAAACCTTGAACCGTTGCTTTAAAAGGATTCACTTTTCAAGCTGCGCTTTATTATTCTTGTGATGTCTCCGTGCAGGTCCTCCCTGACTTGCCCTCACTGCCAGAAACAGAGCAACACCTTTGATCCTTTCCTCTGCATCTCACTGCCAATCCCGGTACCTCACACACGGTAAGGTGACTCCGTATCCAGCTTATGAGTAAGACAATATCTATCAGCCTAAAAAAAAGTCCCCTGTATCCAAAAGACGAGATCCAGCCTGAACCCGGCATTAAAAAGATGTGTCAAGACAAACACCATGAAACATCTGACAGGAGAAGGCTAAATTTAGAAGATGCTGTCTATCTTGGAAACATCAGTCCAGCCTCGGTTACGAAACAGCCAATTAATTCCAGTCGTTTCTGTGTTGCAGCCCCCTGTATGTGACAGTGGTGTACCAAGGAAAGTGCTCCCACTGTATGAGAGTCGGGGTGGCTGTGCCTCTCTCTGGCACCGTGTCCAGGCTGAGACAAGCTGTGGCCTCAGAGACCAAAATCCCTGCCCAACAGGTGCTGTCTTATTAGAAACTGAACTTTTTTGAAGCCATTGCTGTATCGAAAGTGAGAGGATTAGAGAGAGTGATCGAGGATGAAAATAATCAGCCCTAGTGTTTTGAAAATATCTGTTTTTAAGAATATAAAGCCTCATTTTTATATCTGGAAGCGCCTCCTTCTTGTTACTACCTAGTAGATTTTGTGCTTTCATTTCATTTCATCAAAAGAATCAATCAGAATGAAAACCACACTCACACGCGCTACGTTTCCCTCCTCCGCTCAGATCGTCCTCACTGAAATGTACTACGACGGCTTTCATCGCTCCTTCTGCGACGACGACGACGACCTCGAGATCATTCAGGAGAGCGACTCCATCTTTGCCTTCGAGACGCCCGAGCTATTCAGACCAGAGCAGATCCGCTCCAAGCGAGGCGGTACGACATCCTGTTTATGCCCTCAGAAATTAGTTTTGCACTTTGTCTCGCTGTGCCAGTAGGAGTGGAGATTAGATTAGAAAAGGACTAATAGTGGAGAAGTGCTTCATTTAGGGAGCTGCTACACACACTGACCAGCATGTTGGACTGACTTTTGAGTCAACTGTTGTAACTTGTGTGTGTTTATTACAGGGAGCCCACATGCAAATCTCAACCAGAACAACTTGAAGTATGGCACAGACAATAACAGGATATCCACACAAATACAAGAGCCCACCACCCCGCCTCAGAGCCCCAATAAGAACAGCGGGCAGGCTGAGAAGATCGTCCTGTTGGTGTGTAACAGAGCCTGCGCTGGACAGCAGGGACGCAGGTATCCAACGACACTGAAACACATCAGCAAACCTTACCTCAAAGAATTCCTTAAAACTGATGCAGATCAAACCTTTTTTTGTTTTTGTAATCCCTCCCTGCAGGTTTGGTAATCCATTTATTCTGTATTTGGAGCGTACGGTGACGTGGGATGTACTTCAGAAGGAGATCTTGGAGAAGATGAGGCATCTTTTGCGCCCTGGAGTCTTTGTGCAGGTACGTTACATCCGCACGTTATCTTTTAATAATGTCTTTGTTAGTAATGTAATGTAACTTAGTACATTTAACAAAGTACTTTACTTAAGTACAGCTATCCTTTAAGTGTACTTGTACTTTACCTGAGTATTTCAGTGTTATGTCATCTTACACTTCCTACATCTCAGAGGTAAATATTGTACTTTTGATTCCACTACATTCGTCTGACAGCTTTAGTTACTTGTTACTTTTCAGATTACATTTCTTCACACCCTTCCTGTCCAGTGAAAACCTTGTATCGTATAGCCAAATGTGTTGATTATGAATGTTCCTTTACGGCTTGAGAAAGTACATCTACTTCTTAAAGGACATCCTTACCCATAAAAGAAAATTCAGTAATTAACTACTCGCCCACATGACAGTGGAAAGTCAAGACAAAACATTTCTGGAGCTTCACTGCAAAACAGAGTTGCAGCATTCTCCTAAACAAATGAAGCAGATGGGGACTTGTTTTAAAACGAATTTAACAATGGAAAAATAACACAAAATGGCTCCATTGATTTTAAAGGACATTTGAAAAGCAGGCAACTTCCCTGTAGCTGCTAAGCTAAATGCATTAGCCTGCACCCTGTTTGAAGTGGGTGCCCATACTTGACTGCTTGTCAAGGGTGTAACTAGCATCTTTTCAAATCAGTTTGGGCTATTAGGGCTTCCGTCCCCATCTACTTCAGTTGTTTAGCAAAATGCTGACGAAACTACGCCACAATTTCTATCTGCATGTGGGTGAGTAGTTCATTACCAAATTGTTATTTCTGGATAAACTATCCTTTAAGCTAAATAAACTATTTTAAAACTCTCTTGGATTAACTGCATCTTCACAAGGCTGGAAACAGGCTGTTTTTCTGAGTCTATGAAAAGTTGACTTTTTAAAGATACGTGGTTCTCACGGGACAGGGATGCCACAAATATAATGATAGTATAGAATATAATGCATTCATGTAGATTACAGTACCAAAAGTATTTGAACATACTTCTACTCATGTCAGGTTTTGAATGCAGGATTTTTTCTTGTACTGAGTATTTTTACAGTGTGGAATTAATACTTCTACTTACGTAAAGGATACAAATACTTCTTCCACCGGTGGCTTTCATGTAATGTGTTTTAATGTCTCATCTCTGATGGTCTGTAGGTAGGGCCCTTCACTTTGCGTGTGGTAGGAGTGGTTGGGATCACATATCTCTTGCCTCAGGAGGAGCAGCCGCTCTGCCATCCCTCTGTGGAGAGGTAATGTCACTCATCACCACCAGGGGGGAGTGTTAGCCCACTTGAATAGTCGTTACATAAACCCTGCAGCGTGTTCAATCCACTTCAAGTTGATTGAAGAGCTACAGTATGTAGGCCGACTCTTCAGTGGTATTGATGTGAAAATATCTCCTGAGATGTATAATAGCTCGTCTGCTTTTATGGATTTTCTTCTAAGAAGGTGTCGACCTCTGTGCTTGTTGCATTGATTTATTTAAAATGAGCAGAATGAGAAAAAATGACATTTGCTTCTCTGGTACTGTATGAAAAACTAACAGAAAATTAACCCACAGACTTATTTGAGTTATAGTGGGGCTCTATATAGTGCTTGTTTGGTTTGCCAGAACGTATATTTAAATTTTCATTTATTGTATCTGAGTAAGCTTAATGAACCCTCGGCATATCAGTGGTTCCCAACCCCTTTTCTATCATGATGACCTCTGACTAAGTGACATATTTTATTGATATTTCATATTATATTTAATGTGCAACAATACCTGTAGCGCACAACTGATAAACTGCACAATGAACCAGAGCAGTGAAGGCAGTGATTGCAGGAAGATAGTGTAAAATGAGGGATTTGGATGACTGATGAGCAGATTTTCCTGTTATTTTCGGATTAGAGATAAGTTTTCCTATATTTTTAGGAGCTTTATATACAATTCTCTGTCTGTATTATGATTTTTTGTAATTGTTAACAATCATACATACTTAGTATGCTTCGTTTTTTGACAAATTAAATAGTTTCTTCTCCCTGATGCTTGGCCATTGGTCTATGTGCTCTTTGGTTGTTTTAAAGCAGACCTATTATGCTTTTTTGTTTGTTCCTTTCCTTCAGTGTTTTATATATGTTCTTGTGCGTGTAATAGATCTTTAAAGCTAAATAGACAAAGTTTGCACCAACAGAAGCTCCTCTTTCCCACAGAAAACACTGCTCTTGAATGCTTTGTCAGTAGTCCCGTCTTTAATTCTGTGACTTTGTGACATCGCACTACTAATTCAATGTGCAAGTCATCAAACACAATGACATTTTCTTTCTCTGATGCTCCTTTTTTGTATTTGTGATAAATACTTTTGCATTCATATCAGTGGTTTTGGGGTGAAACGTACTGTAGTCTAACCGCTTATAATTTTGTGCTGTAAGAAATCAGCTAAATAAAAGATATAACATGGCGTTCTCTTAATCTAATTCTCAACAGGGCATTCAAGTCTTGCGGTCCTGGAGGGCCACCTCACGTCAAAATCGTCGTTGAATGGGACAAAGAGACGAAAGACTAGTAAGTGAGATCTGTCACGAACTGAAGCTCCAATCGCACACTTACGTAACAAAGCTCGGGGCTGATGTGTGACGTGTCCGTTCAGAGCTGTAGTGAAGGTCTTTTGAAGTTCCACGTGATCCCTCTGTGACTCGTGCTGCGTTCTGCCCACAGTCTCTTCAAAAGAACTGAGGATGAATACATCCCAGACGCTGAAAGTGTGCGTCAAGTGAAGGAGCAGCATCTGCAGCCTCAGACCTGCTCGCTCGCCCAGTGCTTTCAACTGTACACCAAAGAGGAACAGGTAGGCTGAGACGTGGCGTCATGTAGGCTGCAGTAGTGCTGACAATATCATACATATGTGGATTAAAGATGGGTTCTGTTAATTATTGTATTCTAGGTTGTAGTGTGTGAGAGTAAACTGTGGGAAAGGAGTTGTTGGAGTATATTTTTTCTCTTCGACGTTATATTTTGCTTTATAATATTGTGTAAAATAAGTTTAACAGGTAAAAAACAACAAACAACAGAATGTGAGCAGGTTTTCTTTCACTTTAACTTCAGCTGGCTCCTGATGATGCATGGCGATGTCCACACTGTAAGCAGCTTCAGCAGGGCAGCATCAAGCTCAGTCTGTGGACCCTGCCGGACATCCTCATACTTCACCTGAAACGCTTCAGACAGGTACTGACGTAGAAATGTAAAAAAGTAAAAAAAATGTACAGTGACAGATGATGCTGTCAAATTAAATGCATTAAATGTGTTGCGACAACAGGATGGAGACCGGCGAATGAAAATGCAGAACATGGTGAAGTTCCCGCTCACAGGCATGGACATGGCGCCCCACATGGTGAAGAGGAGCCAGAGCAGCTGGAGCCTCCCCTCCCACTGGTCGCCATGGAGACGGCCCTACGGGATGGGCCGTGACCCGGAGGACTACCTTTACGACCTGTACGCAGTGTGTAACCATCACGGGACCATGCAGGGAGGACATTACACAGGTAACAGAGCAGCAGAGAGACATCAACAACCACTGATCGACAACCTGTTGCTTACGGTTGTGGTTTTCTTTTCATGAAAGCTTCCCAAGATATTCATCATACTTTATTGTGTTGTGTCTTATAGCTCACTGTAAGAACTCCATCGATGGACAGTGGTATTGCTTCGATGACAGCGACGTTCAGCCTATGTCTGAAGATGACGTCTGCAAGCAGACCGGCTACATCTTGTTCTATCAAAGACGAGCCACGATTCCATCTTGGTCTGCCAACAGTTCTGTGGGAGGTAATGTTTTTTTTTATTGATAGTAGCTCGTACAATCTCTCATGTGCATGTTTAAAGGGGACCTGTTATGCTCGTTTCCAGCTCTATATTTAGTTTCTGGAGCTCCAACAGAGCTGAGCATGATTCACAAAAACATCCTTACTTATCTTATATTGGCCTTTTATGCAGCCTCTCTGTTTATCTTTTGTCTGAAACAACCCAGTTTATCTCCAGTCCTCCCTAAAAGCTTCACTTCAGCTTCTCCAACAGATTACCGTACAAAACACAACTTCATAATTTTATTCACTGATTTAAGTGAAACTGGATCATGTTTTAGGGAGAGAATACTGATGGACAGAAAGCTTTACTTGTTATTTACCTGGTTAGCTCAGTTAGCCATTCAGCTAGTTAGTTAGCTCTTGCAGAGGAGCAGTGGACCGCTGGGAGGAGGAGGTATTTTAGGTCCAGGGTTTGAGGACCAGGTGGGGAGACTCAGCTTTAGTACCAGGGCTAACTATGCCAACTACTTAACAGCAGCTAACGTTACAGTTAGCAGATGTTGGTGACGGGTACAGCTCTCCGTCCTTCAGGAAACTGTGTAAATCAAAAGCAGAGCAGCTGGAGGACAGGTGGGAAGAGGGTAAACCAGACAATATATTTTCCACAAAATATGATATGACTAGGCAGACTGTGCGGATGGATGGATCCCTGCACTTCATGGGCGTGTTTTGCCTTCAGCAAAACACCAATAAAGGAGCTGATGACAACAAACAAAAGTAGGAACACATGTTAGAAACCTAGTATTCATAGCAGTCTGAATCCTAAAGTTTTTATTTGAAATTTGGCCACGTTAGCAATGAACATCCGACATTGTCGCTTATATATCAGAAATAAGGGGAATGCATAATCTGTGCCCTTTAAATGTTCTCTATGTAATATGTTATACATCTTCAACCACTGTCTGTTTTGGACTTCAGGATCTACCAGTTCCTCTTTGTGTGAGCACTGGATCAGTCGGTTGATGGGCAGCCGTCCGCCTAGCCAAGCCTCATCCGGTTCATCCAGACGCACCTCGTTGGCCTCCCTCTCTGAATCCGCTGAGTTTGCTGGTGAACGGAGCGAGGACGATGGTGAGAGACTCATCCAAGCACACACGATTTCTGATTTGTTCTCAGTGCTTCAAAGGTGGCAACTACGAATCATTTCTTTAAAAAATATTTTATTGATGTGTGTCTTTTTTACAAAGCAGGCTTATCGAGCCGGCAAGCAGTAAGAGGCATGCAAAGGCAAACATTCTCCTCAAGATCTTCCATTGCCAGCCCGTTGGCGCTCACTGAAAATGGCACCAAACCATCCTGGTCCCACTCCGCTAAGCTCCAGCTCCGTTCCAACTCTCCTTCACGCTTCTCCCTGGAATCCCACTCCTCCTCCCCGACACTGGAGATGATAGGAGAGGTGGTTGATACGTCCTGTTTCACTGGGTCACCTAAGCCTGAAAAAATGTCTGGGGGCAAGTCGGCCCTCGCAGCTTTGGACGGTAATCCGGGCAGTAAGAGGCTGATAGAGCAGGTTCACTCCAAGGCTGTGGCACAGGCAGAGCAGAGGAGCTCCCTCCAGGCCGGGGATAACAACAATGTGGTCACTGCTGCCGAACAGGTCAGTCCTCGACACGGGGCAGCTTCGAAGGAGCCGAAGCAAAGAAATGGGTCTGTGGATAGCGCTGGTTCTAAAAGGAGCTCAACGAAGACCGGGGTAGAGAGTGAAAAGAGTCCCAAGAAGCGTCCTGCCACGTCCTCAACGTCATCCAGCTCATTGTCTCCTGCATCCCCAGCCATCGACAAGTTGCAGTCTCGAACACAGGCCAAGAGTGCAGCATCAGCATCCAACCCCAAGGACAAAAGCGATGGACCGCCTAAAACTAGCAAGGCTGCTTCCTCCAGAACTGCAACCCCCTCCAAGAAAGGATCATCGCAAACCCCGGAGGTAAAACATTCTGACTCTGCCCAGCAGAGGAAGAGTGGTTCTCCGGGATTACAAAGCTCACACCCTCAGAGGAGGACATCACCCAGATCGGGAGGCGAGAAAAGCTCAGCCTCAGGAAGGACTAGAGCGGCAGACAGGAGCACTAGCCGTGAATCCTCGCGGGCCAATGCGGTCCCAGAGAGGAAGGTTAGCTCTGGAGGTCCTCCCTCCAGGTCGAGTGCTGCAAGTAGAGCGGAGGGCAGGCCGGGCCGTGCTGCGGAGAACAAGCCTCCGGGCCGCAGCTCGAGCAGCAGCTCCTCCATGGCTAGTCTCCGATCCTCGAGTGTAGGTGTTTCCTCTGCAAGTGCAGCCCCACCATCACGGGGACCTCCGAGGAACAGTAAGACAGAGGAGAAAGGTTTATCTTTCTTCAAAACTGCTCTGAGGCCCAAAGAGACCCGTAAGTCAACTGATGGTGGGAAAGCAGGGGCGGGAGAAGCTAAAGGAAGTCCGGAGGATGGTGCTGGGGACGCAGCTAAGGAAGGAACCCCACACGGAGCGGGCAAGAAAGCCCAGAATGTCGCCTCAGAGGCCCAGACTAACGTGACCACAGCCAAAGACAAGGAGTCCTCGAAGGCGTCCGCTGCAGCTAAGCATTCACTGCTGCCCTCCACAAAGTCCAAGCTTTCTGGAGCAGAAACAACCACCCAATCCTCTGCCAACGCAAAAGACCCTACGAAGAAAGAGCCTGCGAAAAAGACAATGCAGTCGAGGAAGATCCCCATCAACTCCACACAAACTAGCCACAGGGCCAAGTGACGTTATTTTAGTCGGCCTCATAACAATCTCTCTCGTGCAGCTCTGAGGTGTTTCAACCATCAAACTAGACCGAGTGTCTGACAAACATCTTTAAAAGCACCTGTAGCTCTACAGTGGTTACTGAATACCAGCTGCCATACCGGACACTTACCTGTCCACGTTGTTAAATAGTTATTTAGGAATGGATTTTAACGAAGCACTTTGTATGGATTGCATTGATTTTGAGGAATATTATAATGTATTGTAAATAAGCATGGACTGCACATGTATTGACATTATTGCCTTGTTCTGTCTGTAGCATAGTTGAGAGACGTGCACCTCGGTACGAGGTGAGAATAAAAAGTGACTTTGCACAAGATGGGAAGCAGATGTAATGTCGGAAAGGGAACTTCTGAGAGACGTCAAACACGGACTACTCAGTCACCAAAGGAAGTTTACTGGCAATTTTTAACATGCTGATGCAGTGAAATTATTTCCAAAAATCTTTATGTACAGCTCTCCTTCACTACCGAGAGCCATATGTCGACAACAAACATCAGTGCCTCAGATAATCAAAGTATTTAATCTGAATTGTATAACTCCAGGTGTTGGTAAATTTATAATTCAATTTTAATATTTATTAAGCACTGAAAATGTCGTTTCAAGTAAAACACGATTTAAGCCTATTTAACCTGAACTGCTGTTTACATTATGCTCCTTGGTGTAGTTATCGTGCAACAGCCTTTAAGAAGTGTTTTTGTGCAGAGACTGTCATCGAGAGGCCGAGAGAGAGAGAGAGAGAGAGGAGAAGTGCAGGAATGAAGCATGTGTCGTTGGTGTTAAATGTCTGGAGACCTTCGGTTCGTAATGGTTCTTAAATGTGTGTGTTTTTATTTACCTGTAATAACCAGTTACCCCTCAGACAACCTCCGCCGCCCGTCACCACCTCTGCCCTCCAGCTGCTGATACCACGAAGATCAGCCTTCTTCAGACTGCCAGACATCTCCGAAACATTCCTCTCAGACGAACACAGGGTCAATGTAAAAAGCCACCTCGCACACAGACGGCATATTCGCGAGACAGCTGGGGTTGCTTTCGTTTCAAACATACGCGCGCACAGAGCATCGTGGTATGTTTGAGTCAGCCCATCTTCTGTCTACATCACAGCTTGTGCACATCTTTAGCTTGCATCACGGAGTAGATCAGCACTGAAACACACCGACACGGATTGAGATCACCGCTCATGAAGTATACGACAGTTGTTGCATGAAAAAAAAAAGAAAAAAAAAATTGCTTATGCATGCACTTAACTATGCAAGCAGATTCTTGCTAATGCCCACACTGAGTATGTAGACGTGCTACTCTTGGATGTGTATATATTTCTAACTGTATATTTTTCCAAATGCCAGCATCAGAGAGCATGTTAAGGCATCCTTTATTAAAGCTTTGTTTGCACATTTCTTCAAAGTAATATACATTTTTGTATGAATGATAAGTATTGCTCATTCACTCCCTCAAAGTAAATCGACTCACTTGCAAATTGATGTTTTCTGTATTCATTTTGTCTCATTTTTCCTCACAGTTCTCAACCTTTAAAGGGGCACTATGTGGATTTGGAGGAGAAATTCAAACTTTTAATTTTTGTATTTACAGTATCAGTGAGGTAAAAATACAAACTCAGAGATATTTCTTTTTCTATAACTAATAGCGGAAAATAAGGTCCCCAGAACACTGTTTGAAGTTAGAAAGGTGGCAGGGTCCGCCACATATAAACACAGTAAAACAGTATGAAACTGTGTTGTCCTTTAAGTTTGTTCATTCAGTCTGTTTAGACATATAAAAGGTCGGTCAAAGAGGATATTTCTCTTCTGATTTCTTCCCCAAAACTACATAGTGCACCTTTAACAACTTTTTATATGGCTTTGGGACATAACATTGCTGCAGTTTACAAGTTTCATACCAGAGCCTCTGTGAGAGTTGAGAAATTAAGCTGGACTAAAGACGGTAGTGTTTTATACAAGATTTCTGACAGGTTCAAGATGAGATGCTGAACTCATTCTTTGTTACCACGCTGTCTTCTGCTTTTGTCCGCAGATTCCCCCCCAAAAAAGTAATGATGCAAAATTTGATACTGTTTTTATTAATTCAATTCTTGTCTTTATCAAACCTGTCTTAACAAAAACACCTACAAGACATATTTCACTGTGAACGATTGCGCTGGAAGGCATCATTAAATACAAATTGAATATTGACAGTTGTAGTAATATACATCAGAGTTAATGATTTACTGAATGTCAGTGTCACAGTACAGGAGCGTAACCCAAGCAGCCGGACCACAAGCTACTTCATGTAGCTCTCTGGCACATGGTACAGAGTAAAAGGATTGATTATTTTTTAGTGCCTGGTGGCTACAGTGTGTTATACTGTGCTATTACACCCAACACATGCAGTATATACAGTGATATTGTGTTCATATTATAGAGGGATGTATAAATATAACAAAATGCTGTGTGGAGTGATTTACTTTCACAAATGCATGAGAATGATCAGACTTTTATTTTTCCATTTATACCCTGTGATATAATGTAATTTTTGACATGTACTGTGTTCATATTTCTTGGGGGATGTGTCGGCATTGATTTAGCAATGCGAGACAACAACGACAAAATAAAATCATGTCAGGAAGTAACATTTTGTTGACACGTGGCTTTGGATGATTTCTTTTGTGCACATTTCTCATTTTCTCCACTTGGTGGAGCTCAGTGTTTGCCTAAAAAAATCTCAGAGGACACAGAAAATAACGAGTTAGGGATATAAAGCAGCACCCGACGTGAATTTGTCCTTCAATTTGAACTTGTGGGATTATGGAGATGTATAGTACCGTCGAAACCAATGCTGCCAGAGAGGGAGATGATGTGTTATTAAACTACAGCGCCATCATTTATTTAGAGCTGATTCGATTGTGGTTTTATTAGTTTGGCCCAAGGCTAGGCATATTAAGAGTTAATGCTGCCTCTTTGTCTTTCTATTCTTGTAATTTTGTGTAACAGTCATCAGTTTGGGGAATTACATTTTCACCCTCTCACTTCTCACCTCTTGTGCAGTCTGAGAAGTGATGAAATTTCAGAAATTGCCTGTGGTGTGATGGGGCTGCAACGCGCTTCCCTTCACATGCAGAAGCAGGACGGCTCCGTGTTCTTTACCTTTTTCCTCCAGAAAATTAGCATTTGGTGTCGTGTTTTAAAGAAATACACGAGATTGTTCAATTAATATGCATGTATGAATGCAATTAGAAAAATCACAGACTGCAACCGGCCACAAGATTGTTCTGTAAAGGAGCCAGCCTCCTCTGCTGCTGAAATCAATAATCATTTGCCAATTGTATCAGCTCCAAGAGAACATCATTAGCAAGACCTCAGTGGAGAATTCAACAACTTTTATCTGGATTTAACACACAAGAAGCGTGACATTACCCTGCTTGACTCCTGAACGCAATGCGTCGAGCATGCTGAATCAGTTTACATGTTTTTGCTTTCGCCACGTTAATGCTCTTGATGCACTGTAGAGAGGCAATCTAATCGTATTGATCAGTCCAATCGTGGTTTCTCCTGTGGCCAAATTCAATCCTTGGTGCTGCAGCTGAGTCTCCATTTTGAGACACCCTGTCCCTCGATAGAAGGGGATGATGAGCAGGATCTTCGTGATTAGCTTCCACTTTTTCTCGGCTTGCTGTTTGGATGGATTAAAGCATTGGCTACTGGGGTGAAGGTGACATAGAGAGGGTGGCCACAAAATTATTAACCCCACTGTGATATTAAACCTGTCCAATGTAATCCAATTGAATCGCAGTGCAATTTTGTGGACCTTATCATTTTGCCACAAATGTTCCTTTAACCCTGTAGCATATTATTTTAGGGTGATATCTTATGACATTGTTTAATATCAAAATACGTAACACGCTGTAATGCCCTTATTTACATATGTTATACATAATACCTAATAATAAAAATCTTTTAGAGAACATCTAATGTGCTGTGATGCAATAGAGAGAGGCAGGGATCACATATTTTCGATCACATAGTTAGCATCGCCCTGGTTCCCTCGACAAAAACCAATGGGATTGTTCGCTTGTGATAAAACAACAAAAAAGTGATACTTACGCATTTCGTCCAGCAAGATAATCGTCACAAATACACACCACTTTTATGATTTTTGAAAGGTAAATGAACGTGCCAGATCAAAAAGGCTAACGTGAGGCTATAGGCTAACCACACCACGATCACGTCTTCAACATCACCACCACGAAGCATCCTACTACAATGTACAATGCACACTTAACTACATATTCATCAATCTACAAGTTGAAAAGGTGGAGTTAAAATAGTTTGAAGCTTAAGTCCTCCTGTAAAGACGAAGTAAGGAGATGAGTGTCCATGTTTAATGTCCCCGACAACCTCTGTAGTCCTATTTAGCCACTCTTTAGCAACCGTCTTTTTAAAGACATTGAAACGCTTTAATGGGGGTGTTTACTGACTTGTTTATGTCGTAGAACATGAAAATATATGTAAACTATGAAACAGCACAAAAGACATTCACAGAGTTTTGTGTGGAAGGTCGGATGGAGCAGGGGGACGTAGCCGCTGCGTAGAGCCGGCTAAAAGGTCGGGTATAGAGTCGACCGTCTGGAGAATAAATACCTGGTGTCACATTGGATTCTGTTCTGATCTAGAGCTGTTTACCGATGGGTAGGACTTATTCTTGCGACACTTGATAAACACACGCCAACCTCCAACAAAAAATTACCGTGGAGTCGAATTACGCCCTCTCTGATACGATTTCAACGAACTGTAGGTAGTATCTGCTGCAGAGCTCTTTATCTGCATTGCATTAGATGTTTCTGATACTCTGTCCACCCTTTGATATTTTTCACACAGTGATATTTTACTGTTTATTTCCTGCCAACAGGCCTTTATGCCATCTGTGAACACCACAGACAGAAAAACCCAAAGAAATCAAGGACATTCAAAAGCCTGACAGAAAACAGAGAAAAAAACCCTGAGACTTCGCAGATAAGTGGAAAACTTTAAAAAGCAGGTGGTAGCAGCTGAGATGAATACCCCTCAAGTTGGATATGTTGGTATTTATAGATCAGAGAGCATTCTGAAGTGCTTTTAACAGCAAAAAAGAAACCTTTTTAACTCATTTAATTATTGTTTCTAAGAACAAATGCAAGATTCAGTATCATGAGATAATGTCACTCACTCAGATTCATTCAAAAAAATATTCTTAAAGGTCTAGTGTGTAGGATTTAGAGGGATCTATATTATTCTGATTTTATTTGCGTATAATCACCGCCATGTTGCACCACCATGCTTCAACAGTAGCCCAGAAAGGACAAACCAAACACTGGCTCTATAAAAGGGCCTTTTTTTAGCTGCCACTTTGGTGCCTGGGTATAGAAGAGGAGAGTGAGGTGAGGGGTATTCAGTTGGTTACAGTTTGTAAATGCGCTATTTAATCCTACACGCTGGACTTTTGAAATTAGACATTTAAATTGGCAATATCTTAAAGAGAGACTATTTTACTTTTGATAGCACGTTCATTCTCTTAATGAAAAATAATAATTCAACACAATCAAGAGTTTTGCTGCTTCAGTCGTAGTTGGTGTGGTATGGCCACTAGCTCATGTTGGCTAATGTTAGCAGACATTAGGTACTGTAGGTAATTTGCAATATTCAGAAGCTAAATCGTTACTTGTGGGTCAAATTGGCTGCTAAGTTAGCTACATACAGTAGATTAGCTTTAAATTACTGCCAATTCATACTATTTCAGCTCTGAAAAATAAAAATATGCTATTCAAAGATAATGTTTGCAGTTTTATTAATGGTGAGATTAGTTTAAAGGCAGCTTGAGTTCATGTTTGATTTGACGTCCAAAATCTTTTTGTTTGTCTTCTCAGCAGTTCTTCTTGTTTCCAGCTGCTATGTCTTCAGAGTACACGATGAGCCTGCCTGTCCACCTAAGTGCCTTAAAATAGCAACGAACACCTTGCATCAGAGAAAATGAAATCAAACAAAAATAAATCACCTATCATAAAAGCTTCCTCTCGCATTATTTTTTCATTTTCTGTTTGTTGGTCACTCTCAGAGTTCGAGTCAAGTCTGAACTCTGAACCCATTCTCTCTATTCAGTTCATCATCTATAGAGGATTTTAACATCACGGCAAGTAACAGCCTACACCCAGCCTAATGTATTCTCCATGCGAGCGTCTTTTTCTCTCCACCGAATGAAAAACAAATTCAATTATTCACTTGTTTCAGGAGCGAGCGTGTCAATTATTTCTCTCCTTTTGAGTCCAGCTATGCAGTTACTTTAGTTCCCTTTTAATTGGAGATGAAAAATCTAGCGAGCCTTGAGTGCAGGCGGAGAGAGAGCTGCTTTTTAGGCGATGCAATATACATGACGTGTCATGTGGGACATCCACGGTTGAATTACATAACCCCCGAGCTGTGAGCGGTGCCTTGAAAACAACTTTAACACCCAAGGAGACTGTGCTGTTGTTTGTGGACCAGAGGCAAGTCCCATAAACTATCAGGACTCGTCCTTACGGCATCCTTCAAGTGTCATTTATGATCACAAAAGCCTTTTTCGTGTAATAGAGCCGTCAATACAGAATTTAATCTGCATCATCCCCAACAGATTTAATTGTAAAATGGTTTTAACTTGAGTGTTATTTTCCTCAGACTTCCTCTGTTTCTGCTCAAGATGGCTGAGGATGTACTGAGGATAAACCTTCACCTAAAATGACTGAGACCCAGCAGCCACATTTCTCCCACACGCTGCTGCACAGTCATTTCTCCTCCATAATGCACAGAAGTGTGTAGCTGGAATCCCGAGGCCTCGCCAACACAGAAGACTCATCAGGATGCAAGAGAGCAAGGTGTGAAGTGTCAAAGTTGGACATACAGCCAGCGCATGTCTGCCTCGCTTCCTCTGACACTCATCCTACACCATTGGCTGTGCGAGGAGTGATTGACTGAGAGGTTGATTATGCTTCTTCCAGCCAGGTGGTGGTTGGCAGGCAGAGAGACGCATATCACCAGATTGCTGCATCAGCCAAAGTGTGAGGCCACAGTTTCTGGCACCAGCGTGTCTGGACGAACATCACAGGAATAATAAAAAGATGCAGGGACGTCAATCACCAACCAAAATGTGTTTTTTCTCCTCATTCCGTTGGCAGAAGTCTCTTCATCTAGTATCTTGTATCATTAGAGGCTTTTGCCTTTTGAGCAGTGCTGAGACGGAAAGACAGGCAAGGCTGAGCGGGTAAAAAAAAAAAAAAAAACTCGAGGATTCTTGGGTTCTTGTGGGAGAAGGGGGAAAGTCTTTGATGTTGTGGAGTTTCATGGAGGCAAATAACACACTTTGATATTTCATAAGCCATCTCTGCTTAAAAAAAAAAAGAAAAAAAGAAAAAAGAAAAAGAAATGCGGGCACAAACATCTCCACATGCACCCTGTCAAAGATTAGGTTTGAATTACCACCCAACTGAAAGATTTCCAGCTATTTTGGATGCGGGTATTTGTCTTACACACGGCACAATTTTTTTTATTTTTTTTCCGAAAGTTCCAATTTTCCAGGGGACTGGTGAGCGAGTGTCTGTCCTGTTTGATTTCCTGAGGAAGGTAAATCAGTGTTTGGATGAACATAAAAGGTAATGTATTCATAAAAGCTGTGATGAGTGCAGCTGTCTCCAGCATCTGACATCCAATCTGAGACAAGCCGCCTGGGGAGGTTGGACCATCCTCCGCAGTGTGCGAGTGTGTGTGTGCGTGCGTGCGTTGATGTTTATTGGGCACAGCAAAGAATTTATTGTCTGATAGAGAACAATTTTAATTCAAGTGAGGGAAAACACTGCAGGTAAAATCACTCAGTATTTCCTTAAACTGCCTTGATATGTTAAACTAAGACTCACTAATAGGCAGATCTATCATCAGTGTAGCTCAGTATTCGAATAAACAGGATTATTTTTTATCAGATTATGATTGAAGACGGGCAGTCAATGAAAAATACTAGTAGATAAAAATGTTGACCTAACAATAAGGCTGGGCGATATACAGTTTCATTGCTGAGCGTTGTAATAAAAAACACATTATTTGGATAATAGTGAATATCCTGAGATGAGGGGCTAAATTGCATTGTGGGTAATGTAGGCATTACGTTTAGCGTATTCACAGACTTCCTTCCGCAGCTCCCAGAAGTTATAGTGCCAGGCTACAAAATAACACCGTTAGCTTAATAATTTAAGTACACAACCAAACAAAAGGTCTCGTCGTTTTTAGGCATATTAATGCAGAGTTGTTACATATTGTATCTTTAAACAAATTTGATGATTATCAGTACAATATCATGCATCACAGTTATTTTAGGCCAGAATAACCCTGAACCCTTGAATTCTAGTCTATCTATGTTTAATGTACTAATGTGAAATCAATAATACTAATCAGGGCTCCTACACTGGATGCATTGCTGCGTTTAACTTGTCATTTAGGTGCATCAGCACATGATTCAAACGCACCCAATAATACATTTTAATTTAACTTGTTTACAAATTACGTAAATGTTTGTTAAAAGGAATAAATGTGCAGAAAATGTTTTTCTTCATTTAAATCACAGCACATGCAACAAGAAATTTCAATTAAACATCTGACTTGCTGAATATCAGGCGCACCGGTGCGACCAACAACAATGTTTAGTCTCACCCTGGAGCCCCTGTCATAATTTGAACCTATTAAATACGTTTTTAAAAGCCCAAAGAAAGGCCATTTTGTAGCAGTCCAATTGTTTGTGACTTGCTATTTTACTTTGTTTGGGCTGATTTCCCTCATGACTAATTGTAGGGGATTCAGATCACCTGCGCACAGGTGGGGAGACTGACTCCTGATTTGAGGAGTGGAAGCAGCTTGGGGCATTTCCCTCCACAGCCAATCAGGGTGTCATCACACCCTGCTTGAAAGGCTTGAGAGGTGGGAAATGGCACACCGGTGGCTCTCATACTGAATCTGCCCCTAAATTACGGAGAACCTCATTCCTCCTTAGATTTCTCATCTTTCTTGAGGGAACTTTGTTCATTTGGGGAACCCCTTAAAACCCAGGCCCCTTTACACCTTCAGTTTACCATTTTATTTCCCTGGGGCTTGTCGGAGCACATTTCTTTATTATAGCAGGAAGAGGCACTTGTTCATTATATCCAAAAGAGGCATTTTTTTGTTGGTTTATTGTCTTAAGTCTTTCTCACCAAATTTTAGGGAGCATTTAATATTTGTCTGCAGGCTCTCACACTTGATCTTCCCCTTTTCTATACTTTTTTGTATTTATAATATTTGTCTATGCATTTGACTGATGTGTAATTTAGACTAGCTCCACAAATTAAAACAGGCTTATGCAGGATCATTTTGCAATCTTGAATCTCCATAATCACAGCCCTCACCCAGGGCTCCATATGTTGAAGAAAAACCCTTCTTAGTGTTAAAAATGCAGCACAGAAATGTCTCCCCGATTGATATGAGTTCCAATTTTCTCTTGATCGGGGTTTAAAAGACGTGTTCTCTCCCTGAAAGAATCATTTGGACATTCAAATGAGGAAGCAGAGCAACCTCTATCACGCTTCCCTCATTGTTGCTCCAGCTTTGTGAGGCATCCCGCCTAGAGAGCGCTGCCACATGATGTAAACCCCCATCAACATCCTAATGCGCCGCGTGTCGACTCAGGTGTGTTCTGGAGTCCGGGGGTTGCTGATACATCAGATGTGTTTCGCTTTTTTCTGCGACTGTGAGGTTCATCTGGCAGCCTTGGGATGAGGCTTGTTATTCTCCTCAGTGAGACACGAGGCACGCTCTCTAATTAGAACACATCTCCTGGTGAGAGAGATGCTGAGGTCTGACTACTCCTCCAGTCTAATCAGTTATCCACCTCACTTTAGCTCCTGCGCAGGAAACAGACTCCCGCTCGTCTGACAAACGACTACAACAACAAGGAGATGGCACTGAACAACTGTTTCTAATTTGAAGGACTTTGCAGAATTTCATAGATGCAAATCTTGAAAGGGCACGCGCCCAACAAAGTCTCACATCTTTGCCATCTTCCTCCCCGCTCTCAGCTGGAGACGAGTTAAAAAGGGGCGGCAGGGCGGCTGTTGATTTGTAACATCGATGCAAAGATGTGAATACAAATGAAAACACCAGTCAAGTTGCAGCTTTTCGACGAAGTCTGTCCAGACATTGAAGAATTATAATAAAAGGCGGTGTAGTTCTTGTCGAAAGTGGGAGTTAGCACTGTATTGTTTTCACTTAGAGACTATTTCCCCAAATTAGTACAGAGGGATGATAAAGAGCTTCGTCACATGGTGCACCTGAGGCTCAATATCAGAAAAACCAATAAGCTTGTGTTGGATTATTTGCTGAGAGAAACAAAAACAGAGTCAAATTCCTTGTATATGTTCACATTTGGCCAATAAAGCTGACTCTGATAGCACTGAGGAACGTGTGTGATTCACACACATGTTCCACCGAGCAGCACAGGAGATCTCTACAATCACCAAATGTGAAATATGGTCCCAGTCTCCCCCTCTGTTCCTGAGTTATGACATTGAATAATGACTGGAAAAATGTTTTTGCAGAACATAATAATGATGTCACAGTGGGTGTATCTGATATCGCTGTGTTTGCGTACCTGGAACATCATAATTAATGTGCTCCCGGACCAGGATTTCAACTCACGAAACAGCAACAAAATCCACATGTGGAGCAAGCTGCTGTGGCTCGCTCAGGAGGCTGGGGTTCGTATCCTGTTAGGAACAATATTAACATGGTGTCCACTTATTATTTTCATAGTAAGTTTGTTTATTATTTTTCATTTCTTTTCAGTTTTCTGTGGCGGTTCAGGAAACTAAAATTCTTTAAGAAAAGAAAACATTGTTTGGGTTAAAATACACCCTTTACTTTGTGCACAGTGCTAAGCTATGACCTTACAAAAAACGTGATTGGCCGGTTTCAAGATGACCTTGATATCAACATGGCGATATCAAATCATGCTGTCACAGTAGAGGTGACCTTTTATTTTAAGAAAAACATTTTATTTTTGCTGTTTTCGTGGCTTTATTAAACAGGACGGCAGAGAGGACAGAGACAAAGAGACAGGAAACAGGATGAGAGAGAGAGAGGAGGATGACGTGCAGCAAAGGGCCACAGGTCAGATTCAAGAGACATTTGTATGAAATTGAGTTCAAGTTCTTGAGTTGTGCCAAAAAATGTGTTACAGTGACCGTTGGCTACCAAAATCTACTACTAGAATAGGTTAACATGCTTAATGCTCAAAAAACACATCAGTTTTCTCATACTGTTCACTGCTGCAGCCCTGTGTTCCTCCTCTGTCTAAAACGCTCTGTTTTAGCTCCTGTCTTTCCAAGCCCCGCCTCCTGAATACCCAGTCTACTCTGATTGATCAGCTTGCACACGCCTGAGACAGTAGTACAACAACAGAGCAGCAGTGCTAAATTCATTCTTACGTGCCAAACTAGCCGGTAGGCATACAGTATATAACGCAGATGTTTGACATGGCGATGAAGTGTGATGTCACCAAGTCACGGATGTAAAGGCGGGACTACTGACGAGGTGTTTGAGGAGCAGTGTTTTCTGTGGGAGAGAGGAGCTTCTGTTGGTGCAGACTTTGACC
Organism: Pagrus pagrus; assembly: GCF_965226575.1. Lineage (NCBI taxonomy): Eukaryota > Metazoa > Chordata > Actinopteri > Spariformes > Sparidae > Pagrus > Pagrus pagrus. The sequence continues at coordinate 14,265,387 of NC_140208.1, read as the reverse complement.
TTTTTTAACTTTCAAGATCTTTAACATGCACAAGAACCTTTACAGTATAAATCACTGAAGGAAAGGAAAAAAATGAAAAAGTAAAATAAATTGCTTTCTTATTGTGCTGTCAGGTACCGTGTTGAGGGCAACAGACATACATCAACATAAGACCACAATGACCTTTACCTTTTGACTGTTGACCATCACAATCTAATCAGTTCAGCCTTGAGTCCAAATAGACGTTTGTGCCAAATTTGAAGAAGTTCCCTCCAGGTGTTCCTGAGATATCACGCTATCACAGACAGACAACCCCACAACATAACGCCTCCGGCCACGGCTATCCTCGGCACAGAGGCGTAAAAAATGTTTTCCGGCTTTCAGCATGGCCTCGAGCTACAAAACCACACTGTTTTGCCATAAACATTACATGGCAGCGTTGGCCGACATTTAGAATGAGCTTCTCCACTTCGCTGGTTTCCTCCTTAAGCTTAATAGAGCACATCACATGCACACTCTTATTAAATGTCATCCCCACAGACCGCACTTCCAACACTGGTCTGCAAATAGTTGTACAACATGTATCATTCCGTACTTGGGACTGTGCCACAGTTGTCAGCACTTCATTTTAATTTGGTCTCCAAAGCCACTGGTGATTTCGACCACTGGGACATCCTGTCGGCTGGAGAAGTTAAACTATTCTGAAGCGTTAGGACTGAACGAGGTGTGCTGCTGAATCTCTGCCTCTGCAGTGTCAGCTGCTGTCTCACTTGGCTACCGGGGAACCTCATTCTATCTCATGCGAGCAACCCGGGCGAGGGACGAGGAAAGCTGTGCGAATACTATTTTAATTCTGCGCGGTTTTAAATAGAGCACGCATGTAAAACGAATTATCCTGTAGGCATGCATTAGAACTGTTTTAGCATTGTAAACGATCGTGAGGGGAAAAAAATGTGCGATATTTCAGGGAAGGATTCCTTTTGCCACCGCTTCTATCTCACTTCTGAGCTCATTAAAAATCCAAAAGAGGGAATGTTTTAAGCCACATTAACCAGCAGGGATTCTACATTATGTGCATGAAGAACATCAGTGTGACATTTAAACACTCTAAGTCTGTCTTCAGCCACGGCGCTTCGTTTTTTTTCGTTATGTTTTTGGTGTTTTGGAGAAAAGTAGGCCTTTTCTGTTTTGATAAGCACACAAAAAACACTCCTGCTTTTTTTTGCATTATCAATATCATCATAAAATGATTATCAGGATTGCTCTTAGCCTCTTTCTTAACCTCTCTAAGGAGTGTGGGAGATAAAAAAGAACAAGTCTTAACCCAGCAATAATAGAGCAGCACACTAAAGTATTAACGGATCCCTTCAGCTCCTTCAGGTAATAGCACATGATGTGAATTGTACAATAAGGGAGAAAAAATATTTTCATTAAAAATGTAAATAAATGTGCTCAACACAGTCGGCAATAACCTCGTACAGGGATATGTTGGAAATCATTTAATCATAATGTTGTGAGTTTCAGTTTGAGTTTGTACAAATACTCATTAAGCTTAACAAGCACCTCATTAGCTCGAGTGCAAATAGGTCACATCACAGTGCTCCAAAATGCAAAGGATTTCATGATTTGCATGGGCTGGTTCCAGAGGGAAATTCATATTTGAAAAGAAAGCTATAAGTGTGTGTGCACGCGTGTGTGTGGGAGAGAGCGAGAGAGAGCGAGAGAGAGAGTTTTGACCTGCAAGCAATCTCTGGAGAGCCGTTCACTCGCAGAGTCTAATCAGACTCCGGCTGATGCTTGTTCTCGGGGATTGCTCCTCTCCAGCCCTCAGGCCTAATTAGGACCCATGTGTACCATACAAGAGAGATGCCGCTCACTGTGACGACTGGATAGACGCTCACCTGTGTGCACAGAAAATGAGCTGCCGGCGAGCATGATGACAAGACGGGGCATCAGAGGTGGTGCAGCGACACTGCCTACGCCCCCCACCTGGAGGTCGTATGAGTTTAATGAATGTCAGGGACGGGGAGAGAGAGGCTGTGAGGAGGGAGAGACGGTGAGAGAGAGAGAGGAGGCAGACGTCTGGGCTGAGAGAGGGTCACAGACAGAGGAGCATCTTTTAAGGTTTTTCTCTTAACAATGGACTGTGACCATTTGCAAAAGGAGGCAACGGATGAGGAAGAAGAGTAGCCCGAGCACACGGCGGAGTAAAAAATAAGAACAGGTTTTTAGGCTTTTCTCAGCTCAACCGTCTGTATTTCTTTGTCAAACACTGAGGAATCTTCAAAGGGTACTCTGTTACATGCAAATTTCAATGGTGCTTCAGATAAAGTAGTGCTCAAACAGATAAAAGTAGCAGACTTCTGAGGTATGTAGATAACAGAGAGGACCGATATGTCCCACATTTCACTGCAAGGGAAAATATTATTAATGAGTATTATTAGTTAAGGAAACAGATTTTCAGAGTTCAATGCTCCGACGTCTCTCACTTGTGATATTGAAAGGAACACATGAAAAATGCTGGGTGAATCTCTTCTGCTTTGTACTCCTGTACTCTAGTGAACCCTCGCCGTCTCCAGTGTGTCTGCTCAGTCTTGTGTAGGATCTGCATTTTATGAAATGTATATAATTCTTGCCTGCTCTTGTGTCTATTCAGATATAATTTTGGAAGTGTGATGAATATCCGTGAAACCTAAGCTCCAGTGTGTGGGATTTAGTGGCATCGAACGCTGAGGTCGCAGATGGAAACCAACTAAATACCCCTCGACCCCGGTGATGATACACTAAAGAAAACGTTTGAATTTTTTAACTTAATTTCTGCCACTAAATCACCCTAAATCCTGCACACTGGACCTGGTTTCTATGCCTCTTCCTGTTTCTGTAACTTCCCAGAGAGAGTCTGAGAGCGGGGGAAGGAAGTCAGCGAACGAGACTCAATGTAACGTGAGGAAAACTTTAAAACGTGACCGTCTCTGTGAACATTTCTGAGTGACGACAGAGAGATTTTCATGGCAATGGTGGTTGTTTAAAGCTGCAATACGTAAGAATCGGCATCCTGTCATATACACACTCAAAAAAAAAACGGGGGGAGCATATCACCAGAATAACCGCTAACTGTTGCTACTGTTTGTGACTTAGCTCAGGTAGCTGAGCAGTCAGCAGTTCACATTGGGAGCTCGGGGGAAAGGAGTACAGGACATAAGGAGGTAATATATTTGGATTCAGAGGAGAACAAAACTTAAACTGTAGGTAAAATATACTGTTAAGTATTTTTAACCGAGTACATATTGAACAAGTCGGCCTACAAGGTGCAGTCAGCCCGGTACAGCCTGTACACTCTGTAACTACACTGTAATTACAGTGAAAGAGTTATGAAAGGGACCAATTTATTTTAAAGCCTGTATAATCTGTAACTACACTGTAATTACAGTCAAACACTGTACAAGAAAAGCTTGCTCTCATATATTCAGTGCTTTGTCCTGATTATACCACAGCTCATAATCTGTATTCAAGAGCAGCACAAAACAGAGAAAATTCATGCCTTTTGTTCAATTTAAGAATAGTATTCTAGTTACTGTATGCTGTCCATCGAACCTCACTTGAGTTTGTCTGTGAGTGAGAGCATGTGTATTCAGCTTCTTCCACAACTATTTATTTTTTTCCCAGTATTTGATTATCATTCTAAAGGAAGAAGAATACATGGAATAAAAAAGGTGAAATCTCTGGTCCTGCTTGACGATTTTGATCATTCATTTCTAAATCGTCCGCAACGAGTGCAACGATGTTGTAAGAGCCTGGTGCCTACATTACCCACAGTGCAGCGTAACTACTGAGCGACATCGCTGGATGCTGCTTATCAGATTACATGCAGCTTCCTCTGCAGCCACAAAATGATTTATGCTACTTCTTTCACATATGCAGCAGTCCTCCCCAAGACCTGTAAACACACTTTAATGTGCAAAATTTGTGGAGTCACCCTTTAAAAATATTACTATAACCTGTAATCAGGTAGGTAGATTCCAAGTCCCTCTTAAACACAATTATTCCCACTTATTCCCTAACCTGCCATCTTCCTCCCTTGTAAATACATACTAGAGGTACTGAGTGTTATCTATAATATCAAGTTGTGTAAGATGGACTTTAAATTCCTCATCATTTTCTACACAAAAGCATCAAATCATGAGATATACTCTTACGAAAGTAGTTTTTCTTTTGTTTGCACAGTACTGTGTCAGGCTCGAGCTCGGACCGTCTGGCTTTAGTATTCAAACCATGTCGCCAAATCTCAAACTTTTCCCTGCAATCATGTGACACGCACTCCCAGAATCTATTTGATAACCTGCCACGAGTAGGTGTTCCCTGCTTTGTCTTTGAAAAGTGATTGAAATTCCTTACACCTACACCCACTCATCCACCTATACCACCGCCGCCGCCGCCGCTGAGGCACACAACAAACCTTACAGTGAAGCAAACCTCGAGGGATGTGTTTCCACCGGAGATGTGTAAAAATGTAAAAAGACTGTGTGGTCTAATACGTTGAAGCCACAGCTAACTGAATGAGAACAGGGAGGTAGCGTCGAGCTGATTGTTTTTTGAGAGGCCTAAAATTCAAATCGTGTCACAGATTTTCAGTTTAAGTAGGAAGGGATTAGCAAAAGTGATTCCGCATGCATTTTTTGCGAAATGCAAATTCCAGATGAGACAGAATTATTAATCACATAAGTGTATTTGTGCTTCTGTTTCGTTTAATGGAGTTCACGAACAAGCATCGAGGGTGAGGCGGTGATTCAATTGGCCTTCAACAAAAATACAAACATGGAGTTTTCCAATAAAGCACAGAGAACAAAGTGGAGCGCTGCGTGTCACAGCGTTTTCTGACTTCTCCCATTCATGCTGGACGAGAGCAAATCTCTCGCCCTGTTTGGAAAACTGATGAGACCAACAGTAAGTGATATGTGGTTTCTCACACTTGCGTTATGGCTTTACATTTTCAGATTTACCACCACAGAGCTGCAGCTTAATTCTGCTCTCCCTGAAGACTTCACTGACATTTTCCAAGGTCTTGCTTTCAAGCCCTGCCTTGATTAGTGAAGCAGGTTTTAAGAGGAACTAATCCCTTTGCCTGGAATTTCCTTCCTTTTTTTTTTTTTTTCTTAAATAAACCAGTCAGCAAACAGGGGATCTAGTCAGCAATAACACACGGTAACGGGAACAGGAATGATGTGCTGCTGAAGCTGAAGTGACGGCTGCGTCGAGCAGAGAACAGGATGCTGATGCTCGCTGGTAACTGATCATTACGAGTGCAAAAGCAATGTCACCCTAGATTTTGCTCTGTTCATTAGTGTCACTTCAAAGAATAATACTGCTTTTGCCGTTTCACTTGAAAATCGTCTAGAGACTGTTGTTAGCTATGCGCCTTAGCTGTGACAGATTACTGTAGGCGAAGAACATTTGTGGAATACATAAATCTTTCTTGTACCGATTAAAAATATGTGTCAAACCTCTACTCCCACTTGAAATCATGACCCACCATTTCATAAAACTTGACATTGTAAGGTCTATAGAAGTCCCGCAGCTGATCGATGGCGTCTCTGTCTATCTGGACGTGAGTTCTGCCCTTGGACTTGCCCAGGCAGCGAGGCGAGCCGCTGCTCTCCGGCTTCTTAAGGCAAGGGAAGCCCTTGGTGCGGTTAAAGTAGAAGTGTTTGTCGGTGACAATTCGCTTTAACCCAAGGAAGTCTTGCACCCGAGCCAACTCCCCTGCCGGGTCGGTGATGAGACGCTCCCCGCTCACAAAGTGGATCTGAGCCAGGGGGAAGTAGCGGAGCCAGTTCTCCAGGTGCAGGACGTACAGGCCGATCCGAATGGCGTTCCAGGACGTGTCCACAATGCCCAGGCTCTGGTTTCTGAATGCCAGCTCCTGGAAGCTGGGCAGGTCGGGGGTCTTGGTTAAAGTCTGAGTGTAGTCGGATATTGCACGAGTGACGGGGTCCCGCACCACCACGATGAGCTTGGTGTCCCTCGACATGGCAGAGATCCTGTGCGGCGTCTCTTTAGTCACGAAGTAGCTCGGTGTCTTCTCCATCGTGATTTGGCTTTCAAGAGTCCTTGGCATTAAACCTCTGAATGAAAGATGAAAACAGAAAGTGAGAGTTCCAGTTAAATAAAGGTTTCTCATTTGCATTCACATTGCTTTGAATATTTTTTCTTTTAATTTCTGTGCTGTTTTTGAACCGCTTACATTACCACAAAGGCTAACAGCCTCAGACACAGAGGACACGGCGTCCTTGCATTCACTCCGTCAAAAGCAAAAAAAAAGTGTATATTTCATGGATATTTAGGGCAGGATTACACAAGTGAGTTTCAAAGGCACAAAAACCAGCCGAACTGAGAAGCTCCAGTTTGGCCATGAACCCAGTTTCTCCATGTAAATGATAATAGGAGCTCTGACGCAAAGTCACAGTAGTCTGTTGTCACAGGAGACTTGTCTGGCGGACAGCGCTCCGGTGCATCAGCCCAGCATGGTTCAAGAGTAATAAATCACCATCAATGCAAACAGAACACATATAGAGGAGTGACTCTGTTCGGTTACTTCTGGGTCCTCAAACTGGGTCACTGTAGTCTTTGAAAGAAATGACTTTAACAGGTTCGGCTTCAGGAAGTGAAAGTTTGAGGACACAGTGTTTAAACGGGGCCGCGATTAGCGATTATTTTCATAATCGATTAATCTGGACATCTTTTCAATTAATTGTGTTAAGACGAGGCATCTATGCAGGACTGAAACTGTCAGAATGAATAAACTACATTGAACCAGGCTGCCTTCTTCTAGGCTGGAGATCCATGGTGATCCTGGCCAGCGGCCACCGGTGTGGGAGCAAGGCATGTCTAGTTGATCTAGGCACATTTATTTTTAATATTATTTTTGGTGCATTTAATGGAATATTAATTTATTTATTGAGCCTTTTATTTATTTATTTGTTAATGTCTGTCCTCCATAGGGCAGCATGGCATCACCAAATGCTGTATGAATAACATGCACGTCTTCAGTCAGTTTACAGGTTACAACAAGGCATTTTCTACTTTTTCTGCACGTATGTCATGAAGTAAATATGACAGGGACTTATCAGGGACTTTATATATCAATTATCAAAATAGTTGGAGTACTAATAGCATCTTTCAAATTGTGTAAAAACCTGATGAAGACATGCCATGTGTTACCTCCAGGTGTTACCTCCTGTTGTGTTTCCTCATCTGCTCTGTTCATACATGTAAAGAGGCTGCACTGCTGACGGTTCAGTCGTGTACACACAAAAAGACATCCCTTTTTCACAATCAAGTAAGTTTTACTGTATGTTAACTTTTGGCATCGTGCACCTGGAATGCTTTGATTTGATACGACACTGTACTGCAGTATAAAGTCGATTGAAACAGCTGGATAATGAGCACTGGAGCGTCAAAATGGACACAGCCCATTTAACAGAGTACAGATGAATTTCCTGTGCCTCATTCTTGAAAGGCTTGTTGTACCAAAAACAAGCTGTGAAGTAACTTTGTTTTCCACGGCCCACCGTGCTCTGCACTGTAGCCTTGAGCACGGCATCCGACTCGTTTCATTATCGCATTTCTCCTCATTCGCTTCTCGCCAGTCGAGCCTCTTTATTTATTCTTTTGTTTCAATATTAATGTGATAAAACACAAACATGCACACAGCCTCGGCATTGAGAACGCATCTCTAACTATTCCAAAAATGTGGCCTCTATTGACGAGCTGTTTCCGGGGAGCAACTGTTTGTTTTGAGCGGCGCTCATAAGTCAGCGCGTTGGCATGTGACCTTTCCTCGACGGCTCGGACAGCTGACAATCAAACCGCGGTAATGGGCGAGGGTTCACATCTGGATCACATCTCTGAGACACATCTCGGAGATAAAAGGGCTTCGGCTGCCAACCGTCCTGAAGACTGCCAATTAGTGGAGATACTTTCACTCCATAATTATTTCATAATACCACTGATACTTGGCCCTCCTGCAGGCCACTTGACAGCCAATCATTAACGTGGGATGTATTTGGGAGTTGATCTGTGTGATTGTGTGCATATGTGGATATTTTGTGACTAAACCAGAACATATTAGCTCCAAATCTGTCATTAAGGAGTTTAAATAATGATGTGGGTGTTTCACGTATGGAATATTTACATTATATATGACCACACTAAGTTAAAGGTGCTTCATGTAACATTTAAGCAATCATGTAATCATTTACCATGACCCTCAATGTGAGATGTTAGTTCAGCCGTCGTATACAAACAAGGCATCAGCTCAGAGGCCTGCCAGCTACAGCAGGCCTGCTCACTGCAGTTTACACTGTTCGCCTCGAGAGGTTGGATTTTATGAGAAATCTGATGAATTGCTCCACAGTACATCAAAAAAAAAAAGGTGGCCACTGTTCTGCCGATGTAAACAGAACTCAGTCCTCCAAAGTTTCCAGCAATAAGAATGTGAAATGAGTCGAGAGACTGCGGAAAAACACGTCCGGCATGTTTACCCGCCTCAGAACATAATCTATACAGAAAGGCAGCGAGGGGAGAGAGGGAGAGAGGGAGGGAGGGAGGGACAGAATCAGATTTTCTGACAGCGAGTGGCTGATTTAGTGTGAAAAGCGGTTTTAATTTTCAGACACTTGTGCTGATATAACTGGCAGGAGACAGGGGCCGCCATTTGTCTCAGCTTTCGCCTTTCATCGAATTATTCATTTCTTATTTGTATTTTTTTCTTTGGAAAATTCCATCACTGCAGAATTTAAATAGGTGTTATGTCAGGGACCGTCCTTCGCAAGAATAGAAATGCCATTCTATACCGACTAGGCATGGGAATATATGAAGATCTTCATGTCACGAAGGATAATCATCTAAATACTCTTAAAGATGCAGTATGGAAGAATTTTAGTTTAAAACATCCAAATTACGTCAAGTTATCAGGATGATGTGGGAAAAAAGTTACAGCTTTGACGTTACGTCAATGCGTCCAGGTAATGTGTTGCAGAGATGGCTACTGAAGTTAGCATGCTAACCAGGTAGCCCCAGGCCTGAAAACGTCTTTCTCCTGTGCAAGTGGTGTACGCGCCAACGCTCCGCCTAGCTGCACAACTAACTGAGCTAACAAGCTAACAGTAGCTACAGTCATAAAGAGAATCCAGTTAGCAGCAGTGGGCTTCTCTGGTGATGTGCTGCCCCTATTTGTATGCACGAGTATGAGTTTAACAGGTGGCCAACTCTTACATAATGCACCTTTTTTAATAAGGTCACAGGTCTGCATTAGGCTGCACAAATAAAGAATAAATACATGGTGACAACATCATCTCCCTGTCCACTGGTGCACTCAGGGGGGCCTTTTTATTTCTTTCGCCCCTGTCCCTCAAACATCCTGAGTCCACCACTGTCCCTGTCGTTCTATTTCATACACTCTGCTATAACACACCAATTCTCCAATTTAACTTGTGTCTGTGGGGGATACAATACAATGTGCAAGCTGTGCTTTCTGCCATACAGTCGCTACAGGCTTAGGCAAGTCAAAATAAATGAGGAGACCAATATAGAGCTGTGCGTCAGCGAGCTATACAGCTTTTTCAAGTCATTTACAGTATGTGAGGATATTCATGATTATCCTGATAATGAAAATTCACCAGGATCAGATTATTGTGAGTGATACTGACAGCAGCACATAAAAACTAGAGAGAATAAAAGTCCAGTTGACTGTACTGTCCAAATATCTGGCATCATCTTTTAGATTACGGAGCAAAATAGTCATATAATATGTAATGAATGGCACATCTTCCATGATTTAATATCATTATCATTGAGTAAGGCTGAAGAGGACAGGCCTACAGGCATTTTAGGATGATACAAGCACAGCTGACCATCAGCCTTAAATGTCCAGAGAGACTCCCTGCAGTCTTTGAGGGACCTCAGCCAAAAGGCGACATTTTAACTAATTAAGGCTGCTCATTAGTCATCCCTCATACAGAACTGCAAAACTGTTGGAACAATGTAGGAAAATGTACAACTCATCACATGAGCAGCCTCACTCTCTTAATTCTCTGCACTGAACTTGATTAAACTGTAATCCAATTTGAGATCAGATCCCATGGCCTCGCACCTGCGCAGGTGAGACGTGCCCTTACCTGTACCACTCCAGCCCTCTGTCATAGTTCCTGTCGAAGAAGTGCGTCTCCGTGCCGGCCGCTCGCACGTCGGGATGAATCCTTATGAACTCCAGCACGGCTCTGGTCCCTCCTTTCTTCACACCGACTATGATGGCGTTCGGCAACTTTTTATTCCCAAACTTTAGATTGCTCATGGGAGGACTGGGCGTGTCGTTCCTGACGATGTGGAGGGTCGCAGGGGGTCTCTGGTCGCCCCTCAGCCGAGATGCCTCAACGCTGCTCGGCTGCAAGACGCACGACAGGGACTTCTGGATGCGCCTGTTGGCTCCATCGGCCGGGGCGCGCTGACAGCTGGGCGTCGGATCACCTGACTTTTGCATGATGGTATCGGCAGGGAAGAGCGCGCTGTAGCACAGATATGACAGGAAAAGGGAGAGTAAGCACATGGATGTTCTTGTGAGCCGGTGTGAGAAGGAAAGAAGTCGAGTGAGGAGGAGCACGCATGCCATCTCTCCATGGATATGAACAGCGCATGATTTTCTTGAGTGATCTATAATCGCTCCGTCCTTTTTTCTGATTGTTTTAGTCGCTCAAGTGGCCCCGGGGAAGAGATCTCAACAACTTCTGCGCCTTGTCAGACGGCGGTCAACACTTCCATCACTTGGTCCTCGCAGCGTTTTGAACACAGTCCCTCTGATCTCCTCTGTTCGTGCACTGAGAAGGCGTCCTCCGCTGCGCGCCGAGTCCAACTCCTGCACGTCTCCATGGTCATCGCGCACCGCGCCGAGCTGCGCGCTCTCTGACAGCTCCAAACCCCACCGAGCGACACGGAGATATTTCAACACGGTGACGTCAGAGCATCTAAAAAAAAAAAAAAAGTATTCAGCTCTCCCCTCAGCTTCTCACTTCTCAGCCCGCTGCTGGGTCTTTCTTGGCACAACACTGACGCTATAGATGCTGCACAGTATACATTTAGGCTTACCATAATGAATGCATCCCCATGTGTGGATCTATTTCTCCCAGCCAGGATGAGGTTCAGTATAAAATTTGAATGAGTTGGCTGATGTAGGTGGCAAGGGATGAAGCAACACCTGTGATCAAAATAGACATTTATGCCAACTTCTGGCTGAAACTCACACATAAACATTCATGATTTGATCGCTTGCATGACACAGCAGCACCACCCTCGCTCCACAGGAAGCCGGGTTATCTCTCTTTGTCACTTTGTGTTCATTGACACTGTGAGACAAGTGATGGACAGGAAGATGCATATGAGGCGTGATGAGGCAGGAGGTAGAGAAACAACAACGGCAACAACAAAAAGAGAGGGGGAGTAAAAAAGCATCCGTGTTCCTTATAAGCACAAGTTTCCGCTTTTCTGTTATGATCTCAGGTTGAATTTCTGGATATTGAACTTAAAGGTGCAGTATGTAAGAATTGGCCACCTTTAAAGGAGCAGCATATCTCCAGAGTGACTGCTGCTAACTGTATCCTTTTTATACATCCATGCTACTGTTAGTAGCTGTTGTTAGCTCAGTTAGCCATGCAGCTAGCCCAACTGCCAGGGCAGTGTTGGTGTTTACACCGCTAACACAGGAGCTTTGGACAGCTCAGAGAAAAAGCTTTTCAGGCTCGAGGCTAGCTGGTTAGCATGCTAATATCGGTAGATATCTCCTCTTTACAATATATAGACGTCTTTGACATAACGTCAGTTCATTCTTCACATTCTGTTGATAATTAAAGTTAAGTTTGAATGTTTTGAACTACAATTTTTACGTATTACACCTTTTTAAAGGAGCACTGTGTAGTTTTGGAAACAGAATTAAAAATTCAAACAATATTAATGAGGTAAAAATACAAACTCAGAAATATTTATTTTCTCCATAACTGAATAAACAAGCTGTTATCAGAGGAAAATAAGGTCCCAGAACACTGTTTGAAGCTAGACAGGTGGCAGGGTCCGCCACATATCAACAAAGTAACAGTATGAAACTGTGTTATCCTTTTAAGGTCAGTTTGTTTATTCAGTCATGAAAACAAAGATAGTTTGTTTATTTAGTTTGTTTTGGCATAAAAAAAACAGCCAGTGAATCTTCTCTACAGTTTAAAAACTACATAATGCACGTTTAAAAGTCAGGTTTTAGTTCACGGTGTGTCCGTTCTGGTGTTCATGTTCTATCAACTAGCTGTCAGTTGAATCAGTGCTTCAAATCAGTGCTCAGTGCTCAGAAAGATACATTTGTACATAATAAATTTAAGAAGAAAATATCATTTATTTAAGTTTAAAATGTGAACATTTATAATTCAGCGTCTATAACTCAGTGAACTCCATCTGACTGCTGATGAAGAGGTGTAATAAAAGACCTTGTGCCGAGATTAGTTTCTCAGTTTCTGTTCAAAAATTCAATTTTCCAAAAAAAAGAAGCTTTGAACCTCCGAATAGGAAAGTTGATGCTCCACTGACAGCTAATACTTCATACTAATACTGAAATGAGTAGTTGATTCGAGCAAAAGAAAAACAATCTGTGACTGTTTTGATAATGAAAAGGCTGATTCCATGGTGTTCGCAGTCTTCTTTGTCTAATCTGCATATCTTTGGATTTTTTGGCATTTTTTACTTTTTTATGACTTTTTATCTCCCAAACACGAAAACTTGTTAGTTACAGCCCTGATACGTGACATCAACACATCCTTTTGAATAAGTATTATCAATTATTTTGGTCATATATTTGAGTAATTGCAATAATTCATAGCTTTAAACCGCAGTCATTTATTTATAATCGTTTATGTATTCTTTCAGAATTGCACGACAAAAACTACTGTTTTCACTTGATTTCCTTTCATGACTTGAAAAAAGTGCCATTGATCCTAAAAGGATTTGCTGGTGACAGTAACAAACATTGTGCCCACATGTGTTCATGTCAGTGTCCCTCAAATAGATTAAGTTACTTTGATGAAGGTTTTGTTTGACGAGCAAATATTTTCACCATAACGTTATACATTTTTATTGTCAATCTAGAGTTTGAAGGTAAATATAACAAAAATCTGAACAGAACTGTCAGATTTATTGGAGGCGCCCATCTTAGACACCAGAGTGGCAATGTTATTAACACCTTAATTGAGGAACGTGCAACGTATACACACAGTATCAGCCTTTGTCTTATAGCTAGATTTTCATTCCTCAAGTCAGGGTTTTAAGATCAGGTGATGAAGCAGGACCCTCTTCATCATGTCCGCTGATACTGAGCTTTAGTATCAATCCACGTAGAATGCACACAGCCCATAATCAGAAACTGTGCCCTTTAATCGAGCCCTCGGGACTTCTGTAAGGTTGTGATGTCACAACTGTACAGTCACCGCCCCCAGTGATGCTCCCAGCACAGACATAGACCATCTTCACACGACAGACATTTTCCTCAGGGTGGGAAGCTCGAATTATGAGATATTATTATTATTTGGGGATGTAATGGTGCTGTGTTCAAGGTTGCAAGTCACAAACGCGGGGAATTTGACAAATTGTTATCATTTCACCACTTCTTAATTGATCATCAACAGAAAAGATGGTGGATCGTGAAAATGTTGAGGTAAATTTGGCCTTATTTCAAGGTAAAACAAGGAAGTGGTTGAATGCCAACGTTAGCTTAGGGGTTATCAAATATGTTGTTTTACCTTGAAATATGGCCCAATGTCTCCCCAGATTTTCCAGTTCATCTTTATCGTTGCTGATCAATCAGGAAGTGGTGAAATGATAACAGTTTGTCAAATACAATGTGCATCCTACCACCCTGATTGTGATGTCAGAGGAAAATGGCTGCTGTGTGAGTAGGATCTATGCTTGCAAAAACACCAGCAGAGCAGTGCATGCTCAGGCCTGTGAGAGCTGACCAATCAGAACAGACTGGGCTTTTCTTGAAAGTGGCCTTAAAGCGACAGGCTCTAAACAGAGCATTCACACAGAGGCTGAATAGAGGTGCTGCAGCAATGGACAGCACAAGAAAAATAATGTGTTTTTTGAACAATAAAGGATGTATGAATCTGAAAATGAACATAATATGGGACCTTTGAATTAACACAAACCAGTGGTGAGGTAAAGCAGTAAGTTTAAGGTCAAGGGGTTCGGGGTAGCAGTTTTCCAGTTTGTGATCCAGCCCTGAACTCAAGCCTGTGTTCTGTTGCAGCCTCAAACCAGTAATCATGCCCCTGCTCTTATTTGGCATCACTCCCATCTTAGCAGTGGAAGTGTCGGGGTGTTGTGTGTGAGCAGAGTGCGCGGGGCGGGTCATCCCTCTTAGTTTCCCGATGACTGATACAAATGCAGACAAGCCCGAGGAGGAAACAGGAGAGGATAAAAACTCCCAGGACTGCAGAGACGCATGGGGAGGAGTCGAGGTGTCACACAGTGGTGCTCCCGCGGGTGTCTGCGCCCAATCTCAGAGGCCTCTGATTAAAGAATGATTTATAGGGGCTGGTCGGAGAGGCCCGCTCAGCAATCTGTCTAGTGAATGAGATTTTTCCTCAAGAAGAGGGCGGGTAAATCAAACCTCGGGTGCGAGGAAGGCTGCAAAGCTCGGCGACAGGACTCAGTGATTAAATGTTATAATCACCTCTGCTGAGTGTGTGGCTTGTTTCCGACGCTTGTTTTTTATTGGCAATGCTGGAGCCTCAGATCAGTTTACCCTTGGTTTAATTTACAGAACATATGTCTTGTTTAAGGTCACGGCAGAATAGAGAGTAATCCTCCTTAGACTGATGAAGTATGACAGAAAAACAATGTGGAACCATTTATTTCAATGTCATTTTATACAGTAGAAAAGATCTTACAGGAAAGGACACATGTAGCCTGTAGAAGAGAATTAAAAAACAGCCAGTTGTTAAACTTTAAAGGGAACAGCGCAGCCTTTATGTTGAGAACTAGAAGCAAAATTCAGTTTGGAGAGAAGCTGGTTTTAGCATAAATTTGCACCAAGCGATTATTAGATTCCTGTAAGCTCAGCTATGACAGGACACGATGTAAGCTTTATGGAAAACAAACCACACGTCTGTGAAAGCTGTTTGTCTTAATAGTGTTGTTCCTCTTTTGGAGATGACTGAATAAAGGCCATACATCGTGTGCCGACTGACCACTCCATCAGCAGCCGTGCTCATTTATCAGGGGGCGAGCGAAGCCTGAGGGGGAGATGTCAGCTCGTCCTGACTCTGATCAGACGCCGAGGGCAGATACAGATGATCAACTTTACATCACAGATGGATGAGGGATCACTCGCACGGATACAGTTCACACCCCCCTGTGAGACGGTGCACACACCGACTTGTTTTGCTTGGTGACGAACAGTCAATCACAGGGATGGTTGTGGGTCAGAACGTCAATTAACAGTTTTTTAATATGAATGTAGCTGGAACGAGACTCCATTGACTGATATTTCAAACTAAACAAACAAGCACTCATACTTTCATACTGTTTCACTTTGTTTAGCTATATGTGGCGGACCCTGCCACCTTTCTAGCTTCAAACAGTGTTCTGGGGACCTTAATTTCCTCTGAGAACAGCTTGTTTATTCAGTTATGGAGATAATTAATATTTCTGAGTTTGTGTTATTACCTCATTAATATTGTAAATATTAAAATTCTGAGCTTGAATTTCTTCTCCAAAACTACATAGTGCAGAACCTAGCATCTGTAGCTGAACTAGTGACAATGAAATGAAAACCGACCCTGTAACAATCTCAAGAGAAAAGTAGAATCAGAATACGGTTGTAATGATTTAGTCAACTCCAAAACCTCCAACATACAAATAAATCCTGAACAGATTTCAGTCAGACACCTTAACTATCAGATTTCTTTCTTTAATAGCACTGATGAATAAAATGAGACACAAACTGCCTCAATAAGTTAACTCCTCAGTAAGGAAAGTCGCTATTGGCTGTCCTAAAAGTCACTAAATGACGTCATTACCTAATTTGCACAACTGGCCATGTGCATTTAATTGTAATGGACGCTGTAGGAGAGAGGAATAACGTCGTGGGAGAGATAAAAAACACCCTTAATATGTTTAGAACTACAAATGAACTTATTTTAGCGCAGTGATTTATTTTGGACACAAAAAACTTTACATTTACATCCGGGCCGGACTGTGACCCGGGGTGGGACCAGCCGGCGGCGGCTCCGCGCATGCGCGACTCGCAGTCTGGACGAGAAGAGGTGAAGTTCTGCTCTGACTGCAGCTGGGAAGCGCTGTTGAGCGAGGACTGGGCCGCCTGTGAGTGCCTTGGGACGGGCCCACGGCAGCACCCGCTGCTCGTTGAACGATACGTGCTTTCACATAAGTCTCCACAAGTCTCCAAATACACCAGAAAAAATTCGCGAGATTTGTCGCTAGTCCCTTTTTTGAAAAAGAGTCGCTAGAGGGCTCTGAAAACTCGCTAAATATAGCGACAAAGTCGCTAAGTTGGCAACAAAAGCTACTTTTAGATCCAGCAGAAATATACAGGGCTTCTCTGCAGGCCTGTTTACACCTCTGCATGCTTAATAACGTCACAATACTGCCACCTGCTGGTCAGATGATGGCAGTGCACCCACAGCGCGTCATCATATGTGTTATCTGATGTGAAAGCGAAAGCGGTGAAGGACTAAACTAAACTCTGCTCTTCCTTTTACACTCCAGAGGACAATTCCACTATCAAACGGCCCAAACAGTAAGTAAGCTCAAACTATCAAATGTATTACTCCTGCAGAGTAAGAGGAAAGATGTAGAGCTACACAAAGAAGTATCATGTGGGGCTTTGGTGGAAGAAATGTTCAGTGCGTTTACTAAAGTAACAGCAGGCCTGCCTATAATACAGCATAGCAGTAGGCTACTTCATTACAAGTCAAAGTACAAAAAGTGTTAGAAGTAAAATGTACTTAAAGTATAAAGAGTGAGAGGGAGAGATAGTTTGAATTACTGTATTTACTGTGGTGGAATAAATAACTCTACTTAAGTACAGTTTTGAGGTGTTTGTACTTTACTTGAGTATTTCCACTTTCTACCACACCCTGCTTCCACTCCTCTACATTCTGGAGACAACGATTCTACTTTTACTTTTGTCTGATAATCATAAAAATGCTGAATAAAGAGCCAATAAATCATCCAGGTTGAATATTGGTCAACCCATAATATAAACTATATACATACTAATATTGAAGTACATTTAATTTAAGACAATTACTTTTGATACATTTAATATCAGATACTTCTAAGACTTCTACTCAAGGACTATTCATATGGGGGCGTCTCATAGCTCACCTGGTGGAGCATGTACCGAGGCTGGGTCCTTAATGCAGGGGCCCCACTGATTCCAGCTGCATGTCATGCAACCTCTCCCCCCTGTTTCCTGTCTGTCTTTGACTGTCACTATCAAATAAAGGTCAATTATAACAACAACAACAACAACAACAACAACAACAAAGTACTATTCATTTAGGTGATTTTTACTTTTAGTATAAATTACTTGGGGCAGGATTTGTGAAAAAATAAACGTGCATTTTAAGTTTTTTAATGCTAATGAATGATGAAGCGTTCAAAACCAAAAATAATAAGCCCACCCACATATCTCTCCATTGCCTTGAACAGGCTGTGTGCTGCATAATGTACTGCAATTCGGCCCGAATTTCCCGCGCAGTCTTGCAGACGTGACGTCAGATGACGCTGAATGCGCGTCCTTGGATGCAGGAAGAAGACAAGTGCGATGGACCCAAACTAGTGTTTGGGTAGTAATGGATTCTGCTACGGCCAACAAACAACCCACCACCACACAAAGTCCACTAAAAAGTCATACTAAGAAGAAAACAAAGGTTTTATCAGCAGCACGTTGTGAGTCGAAAACGAAATTATGACCAAAGCTGGGCTGGCACCTGAATACACATCGGATACGCGTTCGGCTCATGGAGGCAGCTTCAACTTGAATTGGGACTGAAAACAGATGCTGATTTGAAAATCATATGAGATAACCAAGGACTCGGAGTGACCTAACATGCAAAGTAGCGTTAGCTGCAAACATGTAACTTAGTCCACCACTGTGTAACACTGAATAGTTACAGACTGCGCATTTTCCACGGTCCTTTAGTCTGAAATCGAATAGGGACCGAAAGCCCAACCTGTTATCCGGGAGGTGATGTTAGCAGCTGGCTGTAGCCACAGGCTAATGGTTTGTCTGTGTCTGTGTAGTAGCCAGCTTGGCTGATGGCTGCAGTTACCCTAACGGCCGCAACGGCCGTCGTGTCACTATTGAGTCTTATTTCTTGATCCTGCCCCAAGTTCCTTTAAATGTAGCAATGCATTGTAAAACATGAAACTAGTGACTACAGCTGTCAGATAGATATAGTGGAGTAAAATGAACATTTCCCCCTGCACAGTAGAATAAAGTAGCATTAAGTACAACACATTCATGGAAAATGTGATGACAATGCAAACAATAAAATTGAATACCTTGTGTGTAAATGTTGGCTTCACCTGCTCGATGTTTGGGGTTCTCAAAGAAGCTACTGCTGTGTGTCATAATAACAATATTACTTGCAAAGTCTCCTCTTCGGGAATTGAGAATGCAAACCTTCCCTTTACCACAAACTGGGATTGCACCGTAATATTAATTGAGGAAAAATCATCGAAAGTATCAGAGATAAAATTATGTTTAGTTTGTATTTTAAACAGTAAATAAAACTTACATTTGACTTTTACTTCTTTCTTTTTCAGGAAAAAATGAAGAAAAAAATTTACGCATACATAGCCGGAAACACTTTGGACGCCCATGTGAAGTTTCTTAAAAAGCTCAAAAAAAGAGGTGCAAAGCAAGTCGATTCACTCGGAGAGAGTGATGCCACTATTGTCTTCTGTCCTATCGTAAGTCGTTTTGAGACTGACGTTAATTCAGCAGTATCCAGCGCCGAAGGTAAACATGCAGAAACCCCATTAGACGTAAAAATCCTGTAATGTTTTGTCTTTTGGATGCAAACTTTGACCTGTGTTTTCTGTCTGTGTCAAAGAATTGGGATGTAAGGAGGTGATTCTGGTGGCGATGCATCACACCTTCAACAAAGACTACCCTTTACCAAACCAAAGAGGACTGAACAACCCCGCCATCACACTCATGGTGGACTGTCTGTTCTTTGAGACCAAGGGACTTTTGTCTTGTGAGTGCAATAAAAAGGCAGTCAAGACGATCTGTAAACAGGTAATCAAACCTTCCTCTGTGATGTTGTAGTGTATTAGTATATGGTAAGTACTGCAGTCAGTGTGACATGATCATGTTTATTGATGCTTGCCTTTAGCTTCAAGGTCACAAATAAGACCAACCAGGAGTCGTGTTTAGAACGTGGTGTAATGGGGGACGTCAGCCTCTGGTGGCCAAAATGAGTATTACAAAAACAGACACATCCTGAAAAAACAACAACAAAAAAACGTTTTCACAGATGAAAAAAATGGAAACATGATCCTGGCAAAACTTTTTCCATCTTTTCCTCAACCTGTTTTTTCTAACTTGCCTCTCAGGACTTCCATAACTAATAAAATACTGTTATTACATTTTTAGCCAGTTTCTTCATAAATGAGGGAGATATTTGTGTCATACTTTGTGTTTCTAGATGTGTTTACTGTCTTAGATTTATTTGTTTCTTTCTTTTTTGCAGTTGGGTCTTCCAAAGCGTCTCAAGGTCCTAAGTTTGGGGAAATGAAAGAACAAGTCAAATCCAAGGAATTAAGAGGGAAACTACAGCAGAATTGAATCAAATGAAGGAAATTGCTAAAGTAAAAGCAGATCAAAGAGACAGAGAGAACGAAGAGAAGCCAGCTCGACATTCACAGTCTTGACTAACCATGGTGTAAAATAACAAAGTACATTTTCCTCCAGGACTATACTCAAGTACCATTTTGATGTACTTTTACTGTACTTGAACATTTCCATTTTCTGTCACTTGATACTTCATTTTACTTTACTTTTGTTACTTTAAGTGTATATTGATGTTTTTACTTGTAACAGAGTATTTCTGCACTGTAGTATTGTACTTAAGTACACAATTGGAGTACTTCCTCCTCTGATGCTCTTTAACTGCTCTCTATTTCAACTATGAATGTGATTGCTCAGTGTTTTATTTTATTGTCATGATGGTCAAACAACTATGTGCTGCTCTGTTGTTATAACATATGAGACATTGTTCTGCTTCATTCCATGTAATCTCACTTGTATCTCAAATTAACATATAAGCTTATCAGAGTACCTTGTAAATGCCTGAATAAAGCAGTTGATACACACTGGACTCATTTCTTAGCTAGATTGGCTTTACAGCAACACCCTCCCCCTGATGTTGTCAGTAAGACAGAGGTGGAGAAGCAAAGTCCATCCCCTGCAGTTACATTGATCCCGCGCTCATTCATCTGACTCTTCCTCTGCTGTTCACTGTGAAACGCTTGGAGCTGTGTGTAGGTTATTAGTACCAATGTCCTGCACGTGTTGTGATGGATGGTATAAGCTGCTGTTAGTGCATTAAAAAAAAGAGACGAGGGTTAACAAGACTCCAAAAGAGTCATTTTTGATCAAAACAGGTGCTATATAAATAAAGTTTATTATTATCATATAACCATGATAATAGTCTTGTGAGGTTGGACTTACTGTGACACTTTATAATAAGGGACACATTAACCATTAATTAGTTGCTTATTAGCATTAATATTAGTAACATATTGGCTCTTCATTAGTCATTATAAAGCGCTAATTAACGTCTTATTCTGCATGGTGAAATTCTACAACTACAAGGCCATTAAGTTAGAGTTTTCCCTCAATAACCTAAAGCTAACTTCCCGTCCATTGTCCAGTTAGCAGTCACTTACATCCTCTCACCACATGAAAGCAGAACGCTGATCGCCAGACAGAGCAGCAAACAGGAGGATCCTGCTTTCCTCAAGCAGACAGGACGGCCCCTTTCTGGAGTTCTCTGTCCTGATTGGATAAAGTGGGCAGGGATACCAGAAACTGTCTTTACTCTTTCACTTCATGAGAAGGGGGAGGAGAGACACGGGTCACTGACCAAACACTCTATAACAGTGATTACTGTTGGAATGAAATAATATATGCGTCTGAATATACACACTGTATGAACTTTAACAACTATTGTACCCTTTGATTTAAAGCAACATTATGTAGAAATTTATTTTTTGTGCGATTTGGTGCCCCCCACAGTTTCTGACTGCAACACCACTGTTGTAAACACACATCTCAGGTCTGTAACAATTTGTCAGATGTAATGTGGGTGCTGACTACAAACAAAACTCATTACATCATGACAATGTTGAAATCTTGTGTGTTGAAGCAAACATGTATGTAACACTGTGATCCTCCCCTCACATCACATCACTGAAGGTACACAGTACAAGAGATAGGGGGGAAGAGACATCATTCACTCTATCACAAGACACTGTGACATCAAAATGATTATGAAGCTGTTATTTTAAGGTGAAAAAAGTAACATAATGTTGCTTTAATTCCTAGCGTGCGCATGCTTTCATGTCCACAGTGACAATGTTGACATCATATTTCATGGCTGTCTGCCTTCTTGCCTTGTGCAGCAGCGACTTTGCTGCCTTCACTTCCCCTCCTGCTCCTCCATTTCATTGAGGGTACTTTAATGATGAAGTTGTGTGCTTGAATAAGAATGCTTTGCTGAAGTGTGCAAATTCTGCTGAGGCAGCAGCTTGGCTCAGTGTTGGACACTGATTCCCCTGGGATGTTCTGTAAATCGTATGCTGATCTGTATGATGCTCTGACTCTTTGTCTTGCTGACTTTGTTGATTCTTCTGAGGCTGGAATAGTAAATCTTCAAGGGGTGAAGCTCTGTATTCTTTCCATGTTTTGACCCAGATGTTTGGCAAAGGTCTGTACTAGATTTCGTATCCTTTCTTGGCGTCTTATTCTGTGTCATTTTTCATCTTTAGCATTTGATAATTGTGAGATTGTGAGATTATGATGCCTTTCTGTAACATCAAGCCTGTGTATGGAGTCACCAGTCAGCTATCTCTGTGTTCTCTGCTGTAAATACTCTGTAATCCCAGCAGAGCTGTTCTTCCTGTGGAGCATATTGTTGCTTTTAAAGCTGCTCTTTGATAATGAGGCTTTTTAGTTTTTTTTATCTTTAGGATGTAGGGCTGAGGTTATGGAGTCTTTTCTGTTTCTGTAGTTGGTAAACACAAGCTTGGCTACACTTTAATACCGTCATCAATCTCCCTGTGTTTTTTGTTGGTCCTGCTCAGTGCATCTGCAAAACAAAATCATTGCCTTTAAATGCATTTGGAGCCGGCGCTGTTTCTACGTGAGAGCAGCGTTTGGCCTTAGATGAAACACGTTTGTTTAAGTTGCACTCCTTTTTACATGTGTCGTGTTGTTTCAGGATGAGGTTTGTTCAAGCATTTTCAGCATCAACGAGTCTCTTTAATGGTTTGACATTTTGGAAAATATAGTAAAAATATTTTCTCGAGTACATGTTAGATCTTGTTTGTTAAATCCATGACAAAACTAAAGTGATAAAATGCACATTGTTGTTTTAGGTTACGTGCCAGACCTCTTCTTGGCAAGGCATGTTCCAAAAGTACTTGGAGAGTGATCGGACGAACCATCTACGTCAAGTTCAACCAATCGGATCAACAGTAGCAGAGAACTTCCACCAGCGGAGCAAGTTGGTGAATCAGACTCTTACCATAGCCTGTCAATAAGAGCGACTTTACCATCGAGAAAAGCCTTCAAAGTTGTTCTTCGCTCCCTCGTTCTGATTTAACTGATGCTAGCAGCTTATACGCTTACCTCTTCATGAGCCACCATTGTTGTTTTCACACAAACAGTCGCTCCTCTTGCTGGTCGTCTCATCTAGACCGTGCCCGTAACCCTAACCCTAGGACGCTGATTGGTAAGACACCTGTTTGTTTGGCCACATGCGCTGCTAATTTACTGTACGGATACCAGATTAGTATCGATCCTCTCACCCAACTCTCAACAAGAAACAAAACCTTGCAAATTGTCAAACTATATCCCCAAGTTACACAAAGTACTGCTGGCTGACTGTGGAGAAGAGGTGACCTCTGCCTTTGGAGAATTCAATGTAACCTGAAGAACATCATTCTCATATAGCCTATAAATGAAAGCCCAAGTACATGCAGTGCAGCATATTTTTATATCTTATTCCCATTGGCAAGTTCAAGCCTTCCTACAGCTCGAGTGGCCAAAAGGAGCCGCCGATTTCACTTCCTCCTGTATCAAGCGTGAAATAAAGGATGAACTGTGTTGAACAGAATAAACCAGGCGACAATAATGCAGTACTTAAATCTGATGGTTTTTCAAGCCAAAAGTGTGTTGTGTATGTGACACAAAATAACATCTGGGAGGGAATTTATGTGACTGCACTTCACTCTGCTGCTCACAAGATGGCAGTTGAAGATGGCTTATTCTTTGCATTGAAGCACAGAGGCTGCTCGGTACTGTAGGCCTTCACGAGCAGCAGACTCATGAGATATTATCGACAAAGTTGATGATTCAAATTCAGAAACTTGGCTGTAAACGTACACATGGACGACAAATAAACAGAAAGTAATGAATTCCACGAGTGACATTGTGTCTGCAGCAAAACTTGTTCTGGTGCACGATAGAAAACGTGTTTATGGACTTCACTTTAAGCTACAGGAAGATGTCTGTGAAAAATAACCATTCTATCAGTATTGGTCTTCATATGACGATTTCACAGCTGTATTTTCTAAAATAACAACAAGAAGTGACAAAAGTGTTTAAGAAGAAATCATGTCAGTGTTGTTCTTACTACAGAAAATTATGTTTTTTGTTGTTCTGTTTGTTGACTTAGCTAGTTTGACATTCTTGAACGCACCCTGACCTGAAACACTAGAATACATCCTGTTTGCATCGGTGCACATACTGCAGGCCCACATCTGCATATGAACATGGACACACGCCAACATACACACACACACACACACACACTAACACACATGCCCTCGCGCTCATACGCACAAACACACTGTGTACAAACCAAAAGTGAGTGCTCACAGACAGGAAATGATGTCAGTTCTTGTCTCCAAGGAGATGGAGGCAGTTGCTAAGATACTGTGACACTAGGATTTTTCTCTCTATTTTCTCTCCCTCTCTGTCTCTCTAACACACACACGCACGCACACACAGGCGATACGCACACACACACAGGGATGTCACCACGAATAACTCGAAACTCTCCCTTGTATCTCTCTTATTCTCTTGCACAGATGGCAATGAGCACCAATCCAACTTTTTTTTTCTTTTCTTTTTTCAGTGATACTTCTAAAAATAACCATTAAAAAATATCGCTTTGTTCACAATCCCAATTGGACGCTCGGGGCCATTAGACAGATCACTAATGCCTCCTCACCCAAATCTAACATCGACGCTGCTGCTCCAAAAAATTATCCACATTCTTAATCTTTTGCTTTGAACTGCGTGCAAATTACTCCGCCACCCACTTCCAGACTGGTGAGGCCTGTAGCTAGTATCCCGAAACGATGGAAGTGATGGATGTGTATCAGCACCCCTCCAAAGCCTCTTCACAGTGTGAGCTGCACCTCTCTAGTGCTATCAGCATGCCACATATGTCTTGGCACTAGCATGTTGCTGCCAAATCCTCATCGCCCTCCCCTTCTCCTCCCCTGTGGCTCCAAACACAGCATTAAGAGTTTATGGGGTTTGGGCTGTATTGGAAATGCCATGCACTCGTCTTCTGGATAGCAGGATTAGCTCTCCTCGCTGTATTTCTACTCCAAGAGCCTTCCTGTACTGATGACACAAGCAATACAGCGATGAGTGTTTGTTCATTTACTGTGCACAAATGCATGTCCCTCTCCCTCCCTCCTCTCACTCCACACACACACACATGCTCTAGGGTGCCTGCGCGCACACACACACAAGCGTACCATACATGCATAAGGGGGGATATCAGATTCAATGTGCAATGACACAGTGAGGACATAGTGGAAAGAGGGGGGAAGGAAGGAAAGAGAGAGGAGGCACAGGGTGGGTTTGGCATGGGCGGCGTGGAATCATTTTTTAAATGGCGCGGGGGTTGGAAGGCAAAAAGATGCACGGAGAGAGGAGACGACGGCTCTGAAAGGCAGCCAGGGTCGGGCCGAGAGAGGCTGGATGTGGGCTAAGATTTCAGCATGAGTGATAGGGAATGAGGGAAGAAGGGGAAAGAGGGAAAGGAGGAATATCCTCTGCACCACTGTGTGACTGGAAATTTAATAGAGGGAGCGAGATAGAGGGAGAAAGAGAGGGAAGGAGAGAGAGGTAGATGGGTGGGAGAGAGAGGCAGAGGAGGGGGAGGGGAGAGGAAGAGAGAGGCAAAAGGCACAGAGACCTCATTGCTGTGCGGCTTTCAGCAAAAGCTAGTGGTCGTGAACAATGCTCACTACGGCATTCACAGAGAGGGAGGAGGGGAGGGAGGGAGGAGCGAGGGAGGGAGAGAGATGGAGATGGAGAGGGGGGGAGAGAGTGTATATATCTTGGGGGTCTTTCTGAAGCATAACTGGCCTTCTCTGTCCTTTGACCTTTAGTGTGAGCTGAGACAGAGCAAAGATGCACTGAGATTTATTTTCCCCCGACACACACTGCTCTTTGGTTGTGGATAGAGGCTACAGAGGGTGCTCCTCTTCTCCTGCACAAACTGAAATAGATGCTATCCACCTTGCAAAGGGGGGATAATGATGATAGGAGCTAAAGCGCTCGACACATGTGGACACACGCATGACAAAGATCAATACGGGGAGGCCACTTAGAGAGAAAGACTGACGTGTCTTCACCGGCTCAAGCATCTTTATTGGCTAATAACTTGCTGACAGTCTTTGCAATTTACTAATTAAAGCATGCACCAGCAGCAGACTGCTAAACTCTTACTTCATATGCACATTTTCAGGGTTTATATTTTGGTTTTATAATGTGAGACCTCACCGGGCTGCAGAGTGTTTGCTCTCCAAGTCTGATGCAAGTAATGAGAGCCGTGGCTTTCTTATGCACAGCTTTAAAGGTGCAATGTGTAAGGATTGGCGTCTTGTCGAATTCGCACTCACAACAAATAGGGGGCAGCATATCATTACCATATCATTACCGATAACTGCTGCTAACTGTAGCTACAATTAGCTAGTTAGCTCTCTGAGTCTGATAGCAAATAATCACAGCGGGGGCATCCTTATGCACAGCTTTGAAGGTGCAATATGTAAGGACAGGTGTCTTGTTGAATATCACTAGAATAACCACTAACTGCTGCTAACTGTGCGCTGCTGTTGGCTAGTTAACTCAGTTAGCAGTGCAGCTTGCAGTCCAGACTGGGAGCTCGGAGCACCAGGGGGGGGGTTTGCTGTTTACACTGCCAGCACAGGAGACTGAGACGGGCCAGGGCTAGCTGGTTTGCATGCTAACTGCAACACAATACAAACACGTCATAATGTCAAAACTGTTCAGCTATTACTTCGCATTATGTTGATAAATTTATTTAATTATTACTGAGAGCAAATAATCACAGTGGTGGCTTCCTTATGCACAGCTTCAAAGGGGCAATATGTAGGGATTGTCATCTTGTTGAACATCACCAGAGTTACTGCTAACTGTAGCTACTGTTAGCTAGTTAGCTCAGTTAATTGTGCAGCTGGTGGGAGCTCAGAGCACCAGGGGAATGTTGGTGTTTACAATGCTAGCACCGGAGTTTTTTGATGGAGACGGGCCAGGGCTAGTTGGTTAGCATGCTAACTCTAGTAGATATCTCTGCAGTGCATAGCGTCAAAACTGTTATTACTTTGCATTCTGTTGATATATTTAGTAAAGGGGCAACATGTAAGAATTTTGGTTGAAAACTTTCAAAACTTTATTCAAATTATCAACATAATGTTGAAGGAATGACAATTTTGACGTAATGACGTCTATGTATTATTTAGCCAGTGAGCTGCTAAACAGCTAGCCCCGGCCCGTCCCAGTCCAAAGCGCCCGTTCTAGCAAGGTAAACAACTGAATTCAACAGATGGCCAGTTCTCACACGTCGCACCTTTAATTACTGAACGTCTTCAATTAAAAATCTTACATACTGCGCCTTTAAATCCACCACAGACAGCTGCTTTACTCATATGCAAAGACTGCAGAAAACAGACCCCATTAGTTAGCTAGATTTAATCTGAGCGGGCCATTACTAAAATGCATGTGCTAGCGCCGCACATTCATTATGGATATGGACATTAGTAGGCCTACACAACTCTTTTAGGCTCAGTGGAGCACAAATGTTTCTTTACTGCAGCAACAGCAGTAAACAGGTATGTGTGACATGGTGATTCACAGGGCAAACTGGGCAAGAACTGCCTGAAAATCTCACAGAAATGGGATGAAAATGGCAGAAAACACACTGACTCAATTTATTCTGCTGATCATTCAGTGCTGCTGAGTCATATTAATGAATATGACCACACACTCATTACATGCACGGGGCTTATGCTGCTGCGCTGGGGATATGAGCCCAAACCTGCAGACTAAAACAAACCAGACTGCCATGAATCTCACAGCATTCAGCCTTTAGATGGAGAGATTAAACGCTTAAATCATCTAAAGAGCGCAGGTACATCCGTCCATAAGTGGCTGCTGCTCCTTCCTCTCCGTCTATTCCTCTACCGCCGCCTTAGTGGGATTCAGACCGAAACATACGGAATGTGCGTAAAGAGCCGCTTATGCTGGACGCAAAATGCTCTGCCCACCGGGCGCCGTCGCGTTTGCTGCCTGCGTTCCTCTCCAAGGATGATAAGGCGCATGGATGCACTCGTCCCAGACCTCGTTCCTAAATGTGATAATACTAACATCCTCTTCTCCAACGAGCCCTTAATCTGATCTCTTTGTTTTTGTGTGTGTTTTTTTTTCTTTTCTTTTCACCCCTCCGTGTGTGCGTGCGTGTGTGTGTGTGAGCGTGTATATGTGTGTGTGGATTGTGTTCATCTTTAACCTGCCATCGCTGTAGCCCCCCGCGTTGCGTTGGCGCTGCGGAATAGCCTACGAGAACAAGAGCCAGCTCTCAGCCGTGGAAACAAGCGAATCAATTTAGGGAAGAGGAAGAAAAAAAAAGGAGAGGTAGATAGCGAGGCTGGAAAAACTGGACGATCGGGAGAAAGGGGACGAGGGGAGAGAAAACATCGACCGTCCTGACGCCGCAGCCGCCGGAACATTAAGGTACGTGTATATTGGGCATGTACAGGTAGAAGGGGGCTGAAATGGCCGGCGTAATTATTGCATTTTGTTACCTAATCTGCATTGATGCTAAAATCACTCGCCGGACGATCCGGATTGAATCATAAAAACGTGCAAACGATGCACAGATGCCCGGCGATTCAAAGGAATAATTAAGAAAAAAAAAAAGACTCAGTGAGCGTCGATGTCAGCGGAATGAAGCCGTGTTACAGTCAAATAACACGGCTCCTTATGTAAGCCCTGTGCGTCTCACACGTCCGCACATTTTTCCCCCCAACAATTTCTCCAGAAACATCCCCGAGCCCGTCTTGTGTATGGATTATATTTGGGTGCAGTCGTGTTGTCGTTACCCCTCGAAGAGAGGGAGAGAGAATGGGATGCAAGCCATTTTGTAATGCAGCATGTGCAGAATTAGGCCTATTCAGAATTTCAATTGCGCTCCCCCGAAGAAGGTGCGCCGTAGTGAGCGCAGCTGCATAGATGAATAAGGCCATTCTGTTGAATTGTAGGAGATATTATGCTGGAGGCTATATGATGAGGAGAGGTTGCAGATTAGACGCTCAGACTGCAGGAGAGGAGCAGTCAGGTTGTGGCTCTTTTTTTTTTTTTTTTTCTTTTCTGTTTATGAGAGAAACAGTTCAATGTGATCACCATCAGTTGAAAGTTGGGGGGGGGGGGGGGATATGTTTGGTGTGTTATCTCTCTGCGTAAAAAAAGGCACCAAAAAAAAGCGCTGCTTGTGGTGAAATGCGCCCCATCCTGCCCCTGATTCCCACGTCCTGAATCAATCTAGTGTTGTCATAGTTACAGCAGATGATGTTGGCCCTGCTGCACCTGTGTCGCTTTGTGCTCATCGAGACCATCTGTAAATACATGAGGTCTAATTGGGCCTTGTGTGGGCACACACACAGGAAACATCCCCACAAAAACAACACGATTTTTGCCCCTTCATAAACCTTAATGACTCCGTCGTGGAGAGGCACGGGGAGGGGGGGGGCATTGATACAATCAAGGCGCTTACGATGATGTGATTAGTTTGTAGCAATTGGTCAGCAGCTTGCAGCTAATTTGTCTTTTCACGACTGAGCGCTTTCTCAGGCCTGATCGAACAATCGATATCTACATGGTTGCAATCTGCTCTTGACATGGAAAAACGGCGAAGATCAAGATGGAGAAAATGACCTGTGAGGGAAATTGTGTGTGTGTGTGTGTGGGGGGAGACAAATACAAGCTTAAGAAAACACGTTGTGCACAAGGCCACTGATGGAGGAGTTGGCAAGGTGTAATGTTCTGGAAAAAAAAAGAAGAAGGGGAAAAAAAGAGCATCATCGGTGGATGCTGGTGGAGAAGTTGAAGAAGGGAGGTCAAGGCAACAGGCGTCCTGCTCGCAGATTCAAGGTCTCTCCCTTAATACAATTCGACCCTTTATATAGATTGTCTTTAGTGACTTTTGCCACTTAATGCAAAGATGATAAGCTAAGTGTTATTTTGAGAGGAAAATGCACCAATCAGTTTACTGCTGACAGCTTCCATTTGGTCTGAAAATGCGTCTTTTGCTGTGATGATTTGCATTTTTGCCATTTTTTTTTAGATGAGCATCAGAATGCATTTTTGCTCATTTTCCATAAATTTACATTCTTGGACAATAGACGTATCCATTACCTCTACATTAGTACAATTTCAGGAATTGTAGCAGTGGCGGGAGAAATTATGGAGTGGCATAGCTAATGTTGTCAAGACAACTCCATCCTGAGGGAAAAAAAGACAAAGCACCACCTTAAAGGGGCACTATGTCGTTATGGAGAACAGATTCAAACTCAGAATTGTATTATTTACAATATTAATGAGGTAATAATACAAACTCAGAAATATTTATTGTTTCCATAACTGATTAACAAGCTGTTCTCAGAGGAAAATAAGGTCCCAGAACACTGTTTGAAGCTAGAAAGGTGGCAGGGTCCGCCACATATAAACAAAGTAAAACAGTATTAAACTGTGTTGTCCTTTAAGGTCAGTTTGTTCATTCAGTTTATTCAGTCATGAAAAGAAAAAGAGTTTGTTTATTCTGTTTGTTTAGGAAATGCAGATCTTTCTCTTCTGATTAAAATGTCTCCAAAACTACGTAGTGCACCTTTAACAGTACCTCAAATACAAGTTCCAGTGTGTGAAACACAAATTCTGGTTTCAGACATCAGTTATTTGACCTGCTGTATGTTGACGATACGTTTTGATGCTTCCATGAATCACTTTCTGTTTTGCTAATCATAACTATCAAACCACCGTCCTGGATCAGATACAGCTCTGACGTCTGGGACATACATTGAAATTTCTCACCTCAGTCACATTACTGAAATGCATAATCACCTGCTGGATGTGGATGAGACAGAGACTCCTCAGTGTGAAAACCAGCATAATGACGAGCGCTGCAACATTTAAGTTATCAACGTCCTCTTATTAGAGATGAACGTGTTGTGATTCCCCCCGAGGCAGTTACATATGGGACGGTTGTGGGTATGGATGTGTGATCATCTGTGTTTGTGTGTGTGTGTTTTAGAGAGAGAGAGAATCTGTGGGATGTGCATCTGAAAACGTCTATTTTTAGCATTGCACTCCCTTATGAGCGTTCTTAATAGCCGCTTTAAGAGTTCTCAGAGCTATGTTTTTAATATAGACTGGTGTTGACCTAATCCTCAGACCTTGTAGATGCGAAGATTCGTGGCAAACGTGTTCCCTCTGTCGAGATGTTGAAGGCCAAGGTTCAACTATGTGCTTTCTCAGGCTTCCCTGAATGTATATTTTAATATACAAAACTAGTTTTTCAACATTTAGTACATGAAGGCATCGACTGAGGCAAAGACGGTTGATTTTATAGCTGATTTAACACCAAAAACACTGAGCTTTAAGTCAAATATAAGTGGATTTAGGCCTTAACGGTGCTGCTGAAAGGATTTGAACAGCAAATGCTCATCAAGCTCAGCTAAACACAGTAATGTGGAATAGGGCACTGGACAGTAAAAACACAAGATGGTGAGTGAGCAGGTTGCCACAGCAACCGTGTTTCTAGGAGCGCATGCATCGTCGCTGCATAGGAGAGGAGATGCTAAGGACTGCCATGGAGCCTTTTCAAAAATAACCTATTTATTAGACAATACACACATTAGAAACATGTTTCCAAAAGTGATCTTATAATGAATGTCAGCAGTGATAACACTGCGGTCACTAATGTGACAAATAAAGATCTCATTTGTTTTCAACAGACAACCAAGGCTTGTGACTGCTAGAGAGATAGTGTCGTACATAACGTGCTCGAGAAAACAATGAACACTTTCTATTTGGTCTGATCATTGTAGGAGAAGCAGCCCAGCCTTTTCTAAATTTAGTGCCGATGCTTGCAGCCATTCCTGCTTTAAGAAGATTGTGACGCTCTCTTGACCAAAGACACACAATCACACATTTATCCATCACAAAAGACAGAAAAGTGTTTTGCAGCATCTCTTTTTTTTTTGTGCTTGTTGGCATTTCCATATTTGGCTCATTAACTCTAATGGTTGGGGATCTTGTCTGGTTGTGCGTTGCTTATTGTGCACAGCATGTGCATTGCAGTAAAATTTCAGGAGTCAATAATCATTCCTTCATATCTTAATTGCTAAATTACTGCTGCTGCTTCATGATGGATTGCATGAATCTCTGCATTAACCTGAGGTCTCTATGAGTCCCGGCGGTAGTTGTAATTGCGTTCAACAAAACATTGTATTCTTTTTTTTTTAGCTAAATTTTTGACAAGACAACAGAACGGTCGATTAGTTATAATACCTGACTTATTCACTGTCCATGCTGTTTCTAAACTGAAAACAGTTCAAAAAGGGCCAAGTCCACAAACACAGACAACCCAACTGAGCCCACGAGACACAACCGTGGACAACACAAAACAAACACCCCAATAAAGACAAAAAATTGCCTCAAGTACACCAGTTACATCTCAATCTACCAATCCATTACACTAGGTGCCAGGATAAATTTAGTCTGTGTTGTGGCGATAAAGGAGACGAGGAACAACCTTGCATTCCTTTAAAAGTGATATTCCACTTCAGCCAGTACGTAGACTGTGTGACCAGAAGCATACCAGTATCATAAAGTGGATGATGACACTGTCGTCCTAATGGCTCTGCTGCAGCCCTTGCGACCCAGCTTGAGGTTTTAGAGTTTTGTGGCCATTTCAGACCATGACCCACATGTTAAGTTCAACCTATGAAGAAAATGGCAGCTGACTCACCAGTTAGACTACAGGCCACAATTCGAGAGCCACCTCCTTAGAAAAAAAAGCCTGACCAAGCTTGTCATCGACTGTGGGGATGGGACACTGTAATAGTTTGAGATTTAAACCATTCAGTCCTTGGAAAACATGCATGAATATGTGCTAGGCTAATATCTTAAAGCTACTGCACTGTGCACTTACTTGACCTCCTTCCTCTCTCTCTCTCTGCTTTTCTCTCTTCCCTCTACAGTGAGAAGCCTCGACAGAGACAACACTTTCAAGAGCAAATCCTCCCCCAAACTTGATATTCTAATAATTGTCATGGGAACAAAGATTACACGGTTCCCTAAAATGACAGAGTAAGGTGTTTGATAGTCAAAGAAGCATGAGCAAAGTAAAATAAGAACCTATCAATGATAAATAGAGCCTTTAACACAACATCACACTTTATCCCCTCAATTTTTAAAGTGCTCGAAAGAGAAAAAACAGAATAAGAGCAATCAGTATGAACATCAAGATAAGCACTTAGATCCCCTTGTTTGGAGGTGACTTATCAACATCATAGCAATAGGGGTGGGTCATGACTCAGTTGCCATGCGTCTTGTCATGGTGACCAGCCCCTGTACCCCTTCCCCCCTCCTCTGGTTGGTCCAGCTCTTGTTGTGGTTTCACAACCATGGACCTCAGCTGACAGAGGCAGCGCCCCCCTGCCCCAGCCTCTGTACCTGCTCCAATCAGGCGAGTCGCGTCATCTGTACAAGGAAGAGCTTAGATCAAGTCCCAGAGAGTATTTCAGAGAACACAAGATACCTCAATCTACAAGAGAACACAATTCAGGTAAATATCTACAAACAGACCGACACATGCACTGAATTCATATATTTTGAAAGCAGTAATTCTGATGTTGCTACAACATGCCTCCATGTTTTTGTTTCCACACCAGGTGATCAAGTCTGACACTTTTAAGCACCTGCGGCATTTGGAAATCCTCCAGCTCTCCAAGAACCACATCCGGCAAATTGAGGTGGGAGCTTTCAATGGCCTTCCTAACCTCAACACACTGGAGCTTTTCGACAACCGTCTCACAGTGGTGCCGTCACAAGCCTTTGAGTACCTCAGCAAGCTAAGGGAACTATGGCTACGAAACAACCCCATCGAGACACTGCCGGCATTTGCCTTTCACCGGGTTCCCTCTTTACGCCGTCTCGATCTAGGGGAACTCAGGAAGCTGGATTTCATCTCAGAGGCTGCTTTCGAAGGTCTGGTCAACTTGCGTTTCTTGAATCTTGGCATGTGCGGCTTGAAGGACATCCCTAACCTCACCCCCCTGGTACGACTAGAGGAGTTGGAGTTGTCAGGGAACCAGCTGGGGATAGTTAGGCCAGGATCTTTCCAGGGCCTGGTGTCGCTTCGCAAGCTGTGGCTCATGCACTCCAGAGTGTCAGTTATCGAACGCAACGCCTTTGATGACCTCAAAAACTTGGAGGAGCTCAACCTTTCCCACAATTCCCTGCATTCTCTGCCCCATGACCTCTTCACCCCTTTGCACCAGTTAGAGAGGGTACATCTCAACCACAACCCTTGGGTGTGCAACTGTGATGTTCTGTGGCTCAGCTGGTGGCTGAAAGAAACAGTCCCCAGCAACACCACATGTTGCGCTCGCTGCCATGCGCCCCCGGGTCTGAAGGGAAAGTACATCGGGGAACTGGACCAGAGCCACTTTACCTGCTATGCCCCAGTGATTGTTGAGCCACCCACTGACCTCAACGTCACTGAGGGCATGGCTGCTGAGCTGAAATGTCGCACTGGAACCTCCATGACCTCTGTGAATTGGTTCACTCCAAACGGCACACTGATGACCCACGGATCATATCGAGTTAGGATCTCAGTGCTTCACGACGGAACGCTGAACTTCACTAATGTGACCGTGCAAGACACTGGGCAGTACACTTGCATGGTAACCAACTCTGCTGGAAACACAACTGCAACGGCCGTGCTCAATGTGTCTGCTTCAGACCCCAGCAACAGCTACAGCTATTTCACCACTGTCACTGTGGAAACAGTGGAGACAGTAAGAGGAGATGAGGAGAACTCAGCGAGACAGTACATTAACGAGACCTTCATAGATTTTCCTAATCCTACTGTCCAAAGAGGGGTGTTGGAGGGCCGACCTGGCATCACTATATCGCCTTCTCTCTCCTCTCTTTCCTCACTGTCTCCACGAGCCAACAGAGCTACTGAAAACGCAGTGACTGTGTCCATAATGGATGTAACTAACATTCCAGGCCTGGATGATGTAATGAAAACAACTAAAATCATCATTGGTTGCTTCGTGGCCATTACTTTTATGGCAGCTGTAATGCTGGTGGTCTTCTACAAGCTCCGGAAGCAGCACCAGCTACACAAGCACCACGGCCCTGCCAGAGCCATCGAAATTGTCAATGTGGAAGATGAGATCGGAGCCGGGGCCGGGAGCGGCATCTCAGGGGGTTCGACGATGAATTCTGGCACTGGCGGAGAAGGAACCCTAAGGATACATCACCCGGAAATAGTCAACCTTCCCAACATTGGGCGTACAGATACTCTCAACCATTACTACAAGACCCATCATTTCAACAACAATGTGATGGGTCTTAGTATTGGCCCCGAGGGAATGGGACCAGGAGGGATGCTCAATAACAAGAACCAAGGCATGGATATCCCCATCTCCTGTACCTCTGTCCCCATCTCTACATCTAATTTGCTCTCCTCATCAGGCAACGGCACCAACACCAACCCCAGTATGTCCCCACCACTGCCGATGTCCCTCCCCATGCCTACCATGGGCTTACATGGATCGATCAAGGGTTTCATGGGCCAAAACCAGAATCCCCAAATGGAGCCCCTTCTCTTCAAGGGGAGCTCGAAGGAAAACGTCCAAGAGACTCAGATCTAAAAAACAAAAAGCGAGAGTATAGAGGGAGAGTGAGCACGAGTCGGAGACAGAGAGGGGATTGATGTTGGGTTTATGCGCGGAATGATTAGACACTAGAGTGCATTGACATTACACCAGGAGAGAGGATAGACTGACACGGCAATACACAAACACATAGACTTATCCGTGACAGTGTACTGAGCCAAGGATTACCACAATGGGCCACTTGTGTTTGTAGTAACGATCATGGCCATGGAGATCAAGGAATGGACATTGCTACAATGTAAATCTGTGCCAAAGCAAATGTTTTTTGCAGTTTCTACAAGCTGTGTTCTCATAGGGAAAAACTAGCCTTTCAGAGTAATCAGTCCCCAAATCGTTGTTGGCCAGCAGAGATGAAAGACATGCATAGCTCTCACCACACTGAAGATCGGAGATATTACAGAACAAAAATCCAAGAGACATTTTTCTTCCACACAAAACACAAGCCACACTCTCTCTCGAGTGACTCGACAGACTCCCTCAAGGTGACAATTATGTAGGCATAAATAGATGGACAAAAAGGTACAGTGCAGTACAAACTACTGTGAAAAATCCACAAATTATATAAATATATTTTCATTTAAATATGTATCATTGCAGACTCCGATGCAGAGATATTTTGGGGTGGATGTATAAGCTGGTATAGTTTGTTTCTTTGTGAATAATCAGGGGCGGTGATCGTGGAGGTTGGTTATGATACATGTTTTAAGTTTGGCTACTTCTCAGAAACATAAGGGCTCAATTGCAACACTCATTGTGAATCTTTGAATTGGCTTTGTGACATAAAGTCCATTTAGGTTGTAGAACAGTAAATGCAGATCTCTGTTTGACAAACTTTATTTCTGTTGCTTCAGTAATAATCATGACAAACTTTTTGTGTTCTGAGAGTGTATTATGTATTTTGTAAAAGCCAGCGACTTGGTATTTGAATCGACAATTCTGATACTTAAATGCCAGCATCAAATAATGGTAAAACAATGTTCCACAAACACGGAAAGGTGATCCGATGCAAAGACCTGTATGGGTAAAATAAAGTGTTGACAATGTGTTATTTGAATCAGATCAGTAGCCAGATATTTGCTTTTAGACAGGAATTTGATATGACCTCCGTGCTCATGGTTACCATAATCATGCCATAAAATGCTGTCGTAAGGATGATTAGACATCTAACTGCAACAGCATTCAAGAAGGGATTAAACATCCATCTTAGGATGATTGGAATGAATGGAAATGTACAGTATATTAATAATAATAATGTCTGGTTGTATGACAATTGTAAGATCCACATTTTTACAGTGTAACTTTCATATGTTAAATGCCATTTACGCTTCTTGCGTTTCAACTATGTATTTCTTTATTTTTGTTAGTTTGATATAATGTGTACAGTTGTCTAGCCATGTATCATTACGTGTGAAATAAATCAATCATATATTGGGTTGTGGCTGGTCAATATGGCAACCACATAAGCAAAGAGTGAGACGTTATGCAGGCCTCTGCGCTAAACCGGGGTTGAATGTATGGTTTGTGGTTTAGCCATTAGTCATCCTGTTAATGATAGGTGCCATCTGCTCTATTAACACGCTCAGACAGGCTGTTAGTCACTCTCCTATAGATGTTCTACTGCTTTTTGCGAAATGAGTGTTTTTAACAGAACAAGATGATCTTATTCTTTAACAAAGGCACTTTAGACCGAAAATAGCCCCCACTATGCTTCTCCCATTCTTTCACGCCAGTTTGAAAATGGGAAGAAGAACCAAATAGAGACATATATTGAATAAATTGCTAACATTCATCAAGCAAGAACCTAAAATGTTTGTTGCAATTGAGCACAAACTGGACATGCGAACCAGTTCCTCCTGATAAATGTACCTGAGATAGTATTATGAACAAGATCATATCAAACATGGTTTTAAGACTGTAACGCAGCTCTGTATGTGATTTCGCTGGGTTTATTCTGTTGCATATATATATAGGAGCTGTTTTTTATGTGAGTGATGATGGTTTTTCTTATCAGCAACGAGCCCACACTCATTGGAAGAAAAAGGAACGCCGAGAGATAGTAATAATGGTGATGATAACGTGAGTGATGATATCAGACAAAAACCCAAACCAGATTGGACTGTCAAAGAGGTTAATCCATGAAAGGAACATCTCCTACATCAATGCACACCACGTTCCTAATGTTCAATGCAAAGCCATCCTCTAGAAAAGGTCTGGTTTTTACCCAAGATGCCATATGCAAAACTGATCGATCAAATAACTCAGGTCGTCTAAATTGCAGCCATGTATTTTCACAACTTGGTGTTTTTGTTCCTTGAATCTCATTTAAAATCCATAGTAAATGTAAATGTGTTGCGACCCCGCAGACACATCGAGTGAACGAGGTTCAACTGTAGCCCCACAGAGACACAAATAGAATATAAATGAAGGCTAAAGACACAACATATGGCCGCTCCCTTGATGTGCTACATTTGGTGGCTCTGCCGCCAGATTTCAAAGAGCATACGAGATACCGCCTTGTGTGCCGCGCGTGAGGGTAACGTTCCTGCATGTTAACCGTGGAAACAATCTTCTTACCTTAACACTACTGTAGCAGTGCTTCATTGTGATGGTGACTCACCTAATCAGCACAGAAATGTTCCTTTCATACCTCTGGACATCAGCCCACAGTTATCATCATTATTATTAACCTTTGGAGGATATGCAGAAGGGCTTTGTTGCATCTTAGTATAGTGGCTGCCATTTTACGTATAGAACTTGATGCGATTTAAAAGAAAGGCTTGTGTTATCATTGAAGATCAGACTGGAATCTGAGTATGTGCATATTGGGCAACTGTACCTCACTGTATTATATGGTGGTGAAGTGATGCAGCTTGGCTACAGATGGAGTACTGGCATATGTATATCCTCTGCACCATCCGTTTGCTTCAGCCCAGATGACATTTCTTGGTTTTTGTCGGAGGCAAAACTCCGTAATGAAACGGATTATCATATCTGAGACACCAAATTGCAAGACGAGAGAATGGACTGACCTTTTTTTGGTCCTTTAAAGGTAAGAGGTTCTGTTTGATAAAATACTATAAAAATAACCTGGGGTCCGTTTTGAAAGCTTTTTAAAGAGAAAGAGGGAGAGAGAGTGAGAACAGTGTTAAGCTCTAGAAAAATTTAGATCTCTTTAATACAAAATAATGATTGAAAAAAATGTCATTTTGTGTTTGTTTTGTTTTTTTCCTTTTTTATTTTCCAGTTGTTGGTTGTATCTCAGTATGTGATATTCTCAATTTGGGTCTTTATGTATTGTCATTAAATGTAATTTTTTTCACGCATTCATCCAGGTACACAGTGTGGCAGAGGAGTATTTTCTTCAATTATAGCAAGATCAACATGTGCTGTACTTGCACTTCAATGACTGTCATACAATGACTGAGAGGTATATTATTTCACTGTTTGCTTCTTCTGTGACTTCGATTTTACGCCCGCTGTAAGGAGTAATTCTGCTATTAGAGACATATACCACTTTCATTCTTTGTTGTGATTTCATCCTGCAGAGCACCACAACTAACTAAATGAGAAATGAGTTAACAAGTTTAACATGATGATGTTTCAAATAAGTTATTGCGTGAAATTTTATAAAACAAAATGAAAAAAAGTCTGGAACAATAATTGTGTTTACCCTGTATTTTGTCACTTTTTTTGTTTTCACACTTTAATCAGGGGGACAGGAAACACACTTTTAAAATGAGATCGTGGTTGTGCACAATTACAGTATATTGTTATAGCCAGCAGCTTGTCAATTAAAGCAGGGGTGCCCAAACTTTTTCCCTCGGAGAGCCAAAGCTGAAACTTATGACAGACCACCGGCCAAAAGTGAGCACCTTTTTGTGTTAAGACGTAAAATGGTACCATACAGAAGCTAAGAGTGAGAAAAGACATTCTGGTGATGCATTTACTTTTAAATCTGATCTCAATTGTTTTCACTCCTGTGTTTGTGACTTGAGAAATTTTGAAACTTGCTTCTCAGGGCTTCTGTAGCGGTGCCCTGAACTGGCTAACTTCCTGCACAAAGTGTCATTCTGCCCACCCCTCGCCAACAAAAAAATGAGAGATCCTACATATTTAAAAGACATTTTCACCTAACAAAAAGCAAAACAGCTCTGATTTAAAGCTTTCAAATGAATTTGAAGAACTTAGATTTTAAAAAGCGAGTTAAAAAAGTGCTAGCAGCTAACAAACGTTCAAACGGTGGAGCAAATTGGAGACGTTGCAAATTCCCTAAACTGTGAAGATCTGTAATCATGAAAAGTGATTGAATTATTTTATTAAAGGTGCACTATGTGGTTTTGGGGAAAGGGCTTAACTGACTCACTGTCTCACACAAGCTGAATAAACAAGTTGACCTGAAAGGACAACACAGCTTCATACTGTTTTACTTTGTTACATTTGGCGGACCCTGCCACCTTTCTAGCTTCAAACAGTGTTCTGGGGACCTTATTTTCCTCTGTTAAAATTCTGAGTCTGATTTCTTCTCCAAAACTGCACGGTGCCCCTTTAAAGAACAACACAAACTTCTAAGTTGCATTATAATGCCCGAGGCGGTTCTCATGATTTCCCAGGAATACGTTTCACCGATCTATTACTCTTTGCCGATTGAAATCCTAATAACAAATTAGTGGCTAATTGATTTAGAGGGGTGGATGTAGAAGTACAGTCATATTAATCTAACAGATTCAACACAACGCTATTATGCGCTGTAATCACTGCAGCATGGTGACCGCCTTAATAAATCAAATGGCCCATCATGTTACATTAGCGTAATTGTACATTAACCCAGCTGACATCTTTTATTATTAGCATATGTTGCAAATCTGACAAATAGTTCAAAGGAAATCAAACAAACAAATCAGTTCCTTTAAATGTTTATCCTCCGTGCAAAGGCAGGTGTGAAAGCAACCCAGTGGATCTGACTAATTTTCATGCTGGCTAAGAACGCGCACGTCACAGGGGCTTCATCTATACCATTATCACCAGCTCTTATATCGAAAAATGTTGACAAAATCCAGCTCCGTTCCTCTGATTCTCCCTGTTTCATTCTGCTCTCCAGTTCATCTGCATGTACCAGATTTGGTATTTTTAAACTTATTTCGAGCCCCGAGGTGAGGTGAAACTGTATAGACGCATCACAGATGTCCACGCTGCAGCGCGAGTCCGGCCCACGTTACGAAACAACAACCTCGAGGGACTCGTGTAACAACAAATGCATCAGCCACGAAGCATGACAGTGAATTTGAATTATGTTTAGATAAAATGTTTGGGCAGAGAGATTGTGTTTGAAATGTCTTAGGGGGACGCTATGCAAAGTCATTTTCATGAATGCAATTGTAGTTGTCTTGTACTCTGGTCCCCGGAGATCTCGGCCCCCCATGAGTCTCCTTCGACGCAATGTGGCCTAGTAACAGTAAAAGGCAGCTGTGGTTGAGTGTTTTCTGAAGACTGTAACCCAAAGCAAAGATATCAAACCATACGTTCTGTAGCACCTTGAGGTGACTAATTTTGAGGCAGATTATTAATATCTGTGTTTTGCAGCTTTTTGCCGCTCCTCGGCTTGTGTTAGCACTGAGCAAACACATAATGAATGCACAGAGAGAACTTGAAATTGCCTTTTTTTCTTGCTGTGTTTGAAAAGGGTAACGCTCGTATGAAGTGGGGGGGCTGTGAAGTGAGCGAAGAGTGTGTGCAGCAGAAAAGAATACATTAATATGCACTGAAGATGAAAGAGAAATGCAAAATGCAAATACATTTTGAGCATTCTGTGATCTTGGCATGAATATAATGTGATGGAGTTGGGTCATTGTGAATTAGCAAAGGTAGAGTTTTTCGAAAAAAATGACGCCTTCAGCGGCATGAAGAAAATGTATTCGCAGGAGGTGTTTTTATCAACATGAACAATGCGGGGTATTAAAAAGAAAACCTTGATTTCTGTTTGGAAAACATCACATCCTCCCTGAGCGGTGCATCGACGAACTCCCTTCGCAGTCATCTTCTAGAGATCCGCTGTGCCTGCTCCATCCTCCCCTTTTCCCTATGCTGTCTTTTCCCTTCAAATTCAATAACCTCCCAGCTGTGTGTTTCTCCAGGGATTCCCCAGCTCCCCTGGCCCACAGACAGACTGCGGAGTCTGTGGGGAACCTGACACAACATAAACTCCACTGTGAAGCAGAGGTGTCAGAGTCTGTGGGCTGCATCTCCACTGATCCAGCAGCCATGAAAATGCGTAAAAGCCTTTTATTTCCTCACACTTTAAAGGCCGCGGCAGAAACGACACATGTGCTTAACATGAGCGCAGTGTGTTCGGTGTACGAAGCGTGAGTACAGATTCTGTGGCCTATTTAGGCTTTGCCCGCGTGAGAATGGGCTCCTCGGAACCGCTCAGCTCGGACTGAGAATTCCAAAGTATTCTGGAAAGTATGAGGAAGAGATCACAGTGACCCAGTTGGACTTATTTTGCGTAAGATGGATGAAACAGAAAACCAGAAGCCTTTTGATTAAAAGTCTGCTCTTTGTTTAAAGATTCAGTTTTTGACTGTTATTACATGAAACTATGTTGGTGAATTATGAGCTTACTACTGCTCTCAGAGGGCTTTCTCATACTGTACTGAACATACTTTGCTTTTGTTTCGGTCTATATTTAGACTCCCTCTCTCTTCTCCAAGTATCATTAGAAGCCATGCGGCAGATCCTTTGACTTGGGAATATTGTTTCTTTCCTCACACAAAGATCTAAAAATTAATAATCCAGAGAGAGAGAGACAGAGAGACACACTGAGAGAGAGAGAGAGGATACACTAGAATACTATAGGGAGGCTATATTGGTAGACATGCATCATGTGTGCTTCGCCGGCACTCAGGAGCCCGTGTAACACCAGACAGTTCTTAACCTCTTCTGGGGATAAAACACTCAACCTGACCAACAAGGCATGTCATCCGGAAAAAGGAGAAATCTGTTTCTTTTTTCCTCTAAACGCTGCTGAAGTGTGTGTGGAATAGAGATGCTGTTGTAAGTGTGCGTATGAGCTTTTTATGTCAGGTTTTCACATGGTGTGTGACATTTTTTCCCCCCCCTGTGCCCGAGAGCTACTAGCTTTATTTATGCATGTATGTATTCATGCACATGTTAATGTGACATAAGAAATTACATTTTTTTTTGCCCTTAAAGTAATTTCGAAATGTTAAAACCGCTGCTTTTTCACAGACTCTAATTTGCTGTAATGGGTCACAGACAAAAATATCTCTCTTGATGTTGAATCCAAATGAAAATCTGAAGAGAAAAAAAAAAAAAAAACCTGCACACAATGGGGTACTTTATAATTCTCTCTAATCATATTATACGTTACCAGAAATAACAAAAAAAAGGGAAAAAAAAGGGCCGTCTATAAATATCTCAACAATGATGTTTGCTACACTGCAGGCCGATGCTGCAAGACGTGAATTAAAGTAATTACTTTCCCATGAATATTTTGTTTCCAGCATGCATTATAAACAGACACTTCCCGTGTAATTACTGGAGGAAGGTATGTAGCAAATTGTTCCCCCGTGCATGCACTCCCACACACAGACACACTCCTCAGACACTGAGCTGATGTTGTTTGTTAGATTATTACACTTACTTGAGTATTGATTTACCATAACTGCAGATAGGGGTAATGTTTTTACTTTGCATCGTTAATGATGTGGCATGTTTTGCTTTTTGTGGCTCTCTGAATTATGTAGTAACTTTTACTTACCCTGTTGATGCTTCAGTACCTTCTACTTTAGTCTCATTTTCATCTCTGACACTAATTGTTAAAGAACGAGTTCGTCATTTGGGGGAATACAGCAAGTCGCTTCCCCGCTGAGAGTCAGATGAGAAGATTGATACCGCTCTTGTGACTGCACGCAAATGAAGCTACAGCCTGCAGCCGCTTAGCTTAGCCCAGCAAAAGGACTTGGAAGAGGGGAAACGGCAAACCTACCCACCTACCAGCACCTCTGAAACTCACTAAATGACATGTT
Organism: Pagrus pagrus; assembly: GCF_965226575.1. NCBI lineage: Eukaryota > Metazoa > Chordata > Actinopteri > Spariformes > Sparidae > Pagrus > Pagrus pagrus. Next base: position 14,221,726 of record NC_140208.1, on the reverse strand, counting down.
ACATCTCGTGTTTAAAAAAAGGAAGTGTAGGAGCACATGTGATGGAGTCTCCACTAGCTGCAACCTCATGATGATGATAAAAATCCAACCACTCACTGGCCCTGACCGAGAAGTAAGCGAATAACCCCCCTTTGAAAACCACAACCTGTTGTTTTAATGTGTTATTTTGTGTAAAAAATTGAGATAAATGTCTTAATCACAGGCTGTATTAAAAATGGATGTTGTCCGCTGTGTGACTGTGTAATGCTGCATTCAAGTGCTCCTCGGATTGTCCCACTTCCAGAGCTCAAAAGTCATCCTTCTGACTTCGGTGTGTGTCAAGTCAGAATGTGGCAGCAACATGGATGATGTTTTGCATTTCATCACTCAGAGCATTTAAACAACACATTGACATCTGTTTCTGGTATTTGAGTGACAAGAGGAGCAAAGGAAACGGATCGTGTAAGCCATGAAATATATTTCACAGATATGCATTTACCATCAACCCAATGTTCACTTTCGTCCGCCATGTTTCAGCGTCACGATGTCAACTCTGTAACTGGTTTACTAACATTTTCTCCGGCTTTCTGAGTTGACAGTTTTAGAAGAGTCGCACAATCAAACAATTTTATCCCAATTCAAGTAAGCCAGGGGCTAAACCAGAAGTAACCCGGCTTGGTCGCGAAGGGTGCATTCACAGTTGGCCCAGTTGTTCCGTACCATAAGCACGATTGTCCCTGCTCCCCAGTCCCCCGCTTACCTGCACTCACATTGCTCCGAGCACGGTTACCTCTTGTACATACGTCATCACGTCATAGAACGGTCACACCACAATGGAGAACAACACAGAACATGACATCCTTTACTGACTTTTTGTGGCTTATTTTGTGTCGTTTTGGTCATAGACAGCCTCTCACATTCCTGGATTTCTTGATTATGCAAGGCGGTGTAATACGTATGAATATGCTTCATGTCCTTGTTGCGCGTCCGTGCTTGTGCATGAGCAACTGTACCGTGCCAAAGCACACCTCTTCCAACCGCGCCAGGGCCAAAGAAGTGTAACGTGCTTGGGCACAGTACGGATAAGTCTCTCGTGGCAGACTCTACAGACCCCACAATGTGGAGAGCCAGGTAATTTTATACCCAGGAAGTCAAACTTTTTTGACACAGCTGAGCAGCTTTCATAGGAATGAATGGGGCTCTGTATCCTGTGACGCTGTATCCAGCTCTCACTGGATGAGCTAGACAGCTTAACCTTAAGTTTTAGTATTTTTTTAAAGAGTGAATAATGTAAAATTCACCCCCCTACAGTTTTCATCCATGGAAAAATTAGCAAGACTGCTACCAAAACTGTTTTTTGTACCAGGCTGTAAACATGTTATTTCTGCTCAAGTGGCCATTCAAGGAACTGCAGTTTTTGGCACTTCCGCACTGTCTTCATTTTTCAGCCCTGGAGGATGCTGCTTGGTTTTAATAAGTGAGCTTTCGAGGTGTATTTTGTTAACATAAGACCAGCTATTCGCCCTATTTCCAGCTAAGCTAAGCTAACAGGCTGCTGGCTGTTGCTTCACATTTACTGTACAGACTTCAGAGTTGCATCGATCTAATCATCAAACTCCCAGAAGAAAGCAAACAAGCACATTTCCTAAAATATCAAACTATTACTTTAGATCACTCTGGATATTGGCTTACACATTCTGCTACTGTAAAATCTATGCTAAATAAACTTTAATAAAGTGATATCGACGTGCTGTTTAAGTACGAGCACTCAGGGATGAATTCAGAGAAAAATCCTTGCCAGTAACAGCGAGCAAAAATGGTGGATTTCCAGTTATTTTTTTTTCACTCTTACTCATATTTTCCTTTGCAGGTGGGATGCCAGTTGTGTGTGACAAAATGTCTCAGAGTTATTGAAGAAAACTGCTTCGTCACCGTCTGTAAACATTGTTTTTTCTCTGCCCGGGATGAGATCAGCGTGTGGGGTATTTCACTGGACGCTGACCAAAGTCACGGAGATCCCCTGCACGGATAACACGACGACACACGCATCCAGGACCAACCCATCTTTCTGTCTCTCGCATCCCCCTTCCTCCTCCCCAGCTCGCTTGTTCTCCTTCTGTCCTCAAGAAGGACATTTTTGTCCCATGGGGGATAACAATATTGACGGGGAGAGATGAGTTATTGATTGAGAGGAGAGGACGGGGAGACGGTTGACATGCAGCAGACTGCGCTCCGCGTCCCAAACAGCATCAGCATTCTTACATGTGTTTGTATATTTTCACATCAGCCTGCGCCGATATGAATCTAGTGAGTTTCGCCAGCTTGTCAACCAGACAAATAGGTTGAGGAGAGAGGAGCATGTGGGCGCTCGTCTCCTCTGCGGGGCCACATGAGCTTTGCCGCTCGCTACAAATCTTTACATGTTGGGAAATTGATGCAACAGTGCTTTGTTCCAACGCCTTACGATATATATGCAGAGATAATGAGATTGCGTTCGGTCCTGATTGAATGGGATGATGACACCGATATGAAACAGCTCTGGTCTTCCCGTGGCTCGTGTGTTTAATCCAAGCAGACACATCATCCTGACACGTGGGTCATTTGACCTGCATTGATTTGAGCTGATTGAATCATTGGGAAAATGTGCTTAGTCTCCAATGATTCAGCCCCAAAACTGATACAGGAGCCTCTGTTTCTGTTTCTTCCCAAACGATGCTCATGAAAAGGCCGGAATCGTATGCGAGCTCTGCAGAGTCGGTCAATGTCACAGAGGAAAGAGAAAGAGTCAAACGGCTGAGCGGAGACATGTCTCATGTGTCATTTTGTGGAGGTTATCAATGACCGTAGCAACATACAGAGCAAATACATTCCCACTGGCAATTATGCAAATGTGGATGTGACATGTGAGCCGGCGCCCAGCGTGATGCGACGAGAGGGGAATTCACCATCACTTGGCTGCTCTGCCTGCTGCTGCTGCTGCTGCTTGCTACCATTAGCATTAGCATTGTTCACACATCCCCTCATCTTAGGCCGCTTCCACACCCCTCCCTACCCCCACCACGTCTCCATCCTCCATCCTCCTCCATCCTCCTCCTCCTCCTCCTCCTCCTCCCTGCCTGCGTCCTCTCTTTCCTGTTCTCGCTGCGGTGTTGCTATAGCAACGGAGAAATGTGGGAATACCTCCGTCCTTCAGAGCGCGGGAGAGAGGGGCGGGGGGGGGGGGTGAGACAGAGAGATAGAGGCAGGCAAGAGAGGGGGAGAGGGAGAGGACGGGAGACAGACAGAGAGTGAAGGGGGAGACAGAAGAGGAGACAAGAGAGGAGAGAGAGAGAGAGAGAGAGAGAGGAGAGGGAAGAGAAGGAAGTGTGGAAAAGACTGTTAATTAAAAGACAGGCGAGCGAGTGGCCGTGACTCACCGCCTGAATGGACACCATTGCCTGTCACTTAGCCCCTGACTCCAAGCGTTTGTCCCCCCTCCTCATCCTCATCCTCCTCCTCCTCCTCCTCCTCCTCCTCCCTAAAAGCTATACCCTCCCATTGATATTCAGCCTCTGTGATGGAGACCGACCGACTGACTGACTGGAGGCGTGGGTGCCAGCGTGGGTGGGTTCGACTGAGATGGCACCGTGTCGCACAGCCATGGCGTAGCTTCACGCTGGGGCCCTACGCATGCCATTTGTTTGACGATCCATGTGTTTCTGGATGTCTCCATTTGTAGTGAGGCTGCAGTTTCCATGACAACGCCCGGACTAAAATAGCACCCCGCTTTCCTCACACCCCCATCCCTCTCTCTCTCTCTCTCTCTCTCTCACAATACACTCATAACTGTTCATTCCTGATCTCGGGCCTTGTTCTATCAGGCTGCAGATGTCCCACACTGCTCATCGCCATTCATCATATGGATTGAAACACATGAAAGTAACCTCCCCCCCAAACACCCCCCCCCCCCCTCCACGCCATCACCATCATCGCTGTCACACACACACATACGTGCGCGCACACACATGCACACGCGCCATCACTTCTCCTCCCACCTCTTATCTCCCATTTTCAGTCTCTCGGTCGCCCTGCAACAGATTCTGTCAACGTGCATCAACCCTCTGCGTTGCCATGGCGACGGTCTTGAAAATCACTGCAATTATTTCAACAAAGACAAAAAAAAAACACACTACAGCCACTCGGGAGAGGGAGAGAGGGAGAGAGGGGGGAGAGAGAAAGGGGGGGAGACAGGGAGGGAGAGTGAGAGGAAGGGTGTGCGTGTGTGTTATATGTTTGTGTGAGTGACAGCAAGAGATGCAGAGTTGTGAGTCTGTGTGTGCACACTGTTTAGTGACCCTTCAATGAACTGGTGTGTATCAACTGTAGCGTTTTCTGCAGCACACGTGCATATGTCGGTGTGTGTGTGTGTGTGTGCGTGTGTGTGTGTGAAACTCCTTTCTTTTCCTCCACTCAGACCCTTGAGTATACATATTGCATATGTTGTCCTGTAGATCAGTGCAGGTGGACTCACTGACCCATTTGTACAGGTGCATAGTTTTTTCAAAGCCAACCTGTACCAGCTACCGCTGTGCGTGTGTGCGTGTGTGTGTGTGTTTGTGAGAGACAGAGTGAGTTATAATACGAGTCATGGGAGTTTTGCATTTTTCATTAGTTTAAATTTTTATTTTCCTGTTTTAAATTTTCAGTTCAGTTTTGTTTCAGTTGACTTCCAGGGTGGCTTTGCTCACTGGGCAACACTTCACAACAACTATCTTTAATACATGGTACATTTAAAGTCAATTTAACACATCGTAATAAAAAAAAACAACTAAAATTTGTACTGAAACTAATACAAAATAAATTTAAACGAAACATTTTCAACTTATAATTGACTTAGTGATAAGTCCTTTGTATAACGGCCATCTGAACAATGTTTACAGATGAACTACACAGTATTTTTTAACCATATACATGTATAAGTATTATCAACATCAGCTGCATCTGTGTATAAACAATCCACTATATTTAGAGATTTATACATATTCACTACATAAATGTATTCAGTACATACACATGTTACATACTTAATATTATGGGTTGACCGATTATTGGCCTGGTCGATTAACAGATCTGATGTTCAGCATTTCTCTGATTATCAGAATCTGTGTTTTTCAATATAAATTAATTTAAAAATGCTCTTTTTTGGGCTCTGCTGCAAAGTAACTAGTAACCAAAGTTATCAAATAAATGTAGTGTGGAAAAGAGTACAGTAAAGTAAGTAAAGTACAAGTCAGAATTGTACTTAAGTATAGTACTTGTTTAGATGTACTTAGTTACATTCCATCACTGCTGCTATTTGACTATTGGTTGGTTAAAACTGCAGCGCCATGCTGTTTCAGGAGATTAAGCTTTTAAAGAGGAACATCTCCACCAGAAGATAAATGGGAGAGCCACAGTTTCTCTCTTCATGTGCTTTGTTTACAACAACAGAAATCTATAATATCACCTGCTGTATGCTTTACCAACCAATACAGTCCTGTACAGGTTCAACACCAGAAAATAACAAACGTGCTCATAATTTCACATTCTGCACTTGTTAGTTGGAACCAATTTAAAACACTCGTCAGTCCAAGAGGAAAACATGAAATGGACCTCAGGACTCAGGCAGATATCTCTCGTTACTCTTCAGCACTGTGCAGATCTCACTCTGCACATTTGTGTCTCTTTATCTGTGGATCTGGCTATCTATAGCAGCAGTCCTCTCACTGTCTCTCACACACACACAGACACACACAAACACATGCACACCAAGGTTATTATAGTTAGTCTCCTTTTGTACTCACCCACAGTTTCTGACTGCAACACCACTGTCATAAATACAAATCCCAAATTTGTAACAATCTGTCTGACGTAATGTAGATGCCAACTACAGCTACATTACATCACAACAGTGTTACGTGATGAAAACTTGTATCTTGAAGTAAACATGTATGTAACGCTGCGATCCTACCACTGGTGGACTCGCAGTGAAAGTGACCATCTGGCTGCCCCTATGGTAGATAAAACATGTTAAAGTGCCCTTTAAGGTGAAATGTATCACAACTTTCTGGTGCCCCCAACAGATGGTGCCCTCTTTATTTTTTTCGCCCCTGCCCCTCAAACATCCTGAGTCTGCCACTGTGATCCTACCCTCTCACTAAACATAGTGCAGAAACAAGTGATGGGGCGGCGGAGTGGGCGAGACACAGACACCATTCACCCTATTATAAGACACTGTACCATCAAAATGATTGTGAAGCTGTTGTTTTAAGGTCAAAAAGTTACATAATGTTGCTTTAAATGTGTTTTTGCCATATGAAGCAAAACATGTCACCAAATCTGCGTTTTTAGACGACTTCTACTGCTGCCTGACTCCTCTGAGTGTGTGTGGGGCCACGTGTGTGCTCCATTACGTCTCGATAAAACTGATAAGAACATTTACGTTGCGCTGACAACCCTCCTCTGTGACTACTGAGCTGTGTTTTACAATGTACAACAGATCCTATCTCACACTTATCAAACATGATGTCAACGCCGTATAGCTCCACATCTTCACACTCGCTAATCCCATTGTATCCCACAAAGCTGCTTTGATACTAACAGATACTTACATGTGTGTCTAGTCAGGGAAAACACTCCAGGCCCTGTAATTTTGGGGCCAAACCCACGGCGGATGACATAGCAAGTTATAATGAATGTTTGTGGCCCCGGGCGAGCGTGCATGTGTGTGTTTACGCGTGTAGGAGTGCAATTTGAGAAGCCAGGTGGGTGCTTCTTAACTTAGCCCGCTTCTTTGTCATATTCTGAAGCCAGACTGTCCTTAAGAATACACTGTGTGAGCGTGGCTTTAAAGTGGATTTATACACAGCGAGGGGCCCAATATGTATTTTTAAGTTCAGAGGCTGACTCAAATATGTCTGCCAGGAGAGGGAGGAGGAGGAGGGGGTGTCTTGTCACTGCACATTGGCAGAGACAGTGATTGGGACTCTGGTCGCAATGAAGTAGATTGGGACCAGAAATCCCTGGGGAGCGAGAGAGAGGGAGAGAGGGAGAGAGGGAGAGAGACAGGAGGTCAGGTAGGAGGGATATAAAAGCGCTCCCTCCTTTACTGGAACATGCACTTAATGTCAATCTGGGTATGGCTGAAGACTTGGGATGCACAGCGGTCCGCTTCTGTCCGTAAGCCCTTTGACTGAAACTGCACAATGTGTGAACGAGTATGCTGAGGTAAGTGCATGTGTTCGTGACTAAATCTATTTTGACAGGACGTTTTGTTGTGCATGTGCTGTTTATGGCATCACGTCCATATATTGTTAATGCTGACAAGTGGACTGCGCTGCTGTGATATAGTATTTCTTTTTTTTTTTAGGAAAACATGACCAAGCATGCATATTTTATGTCATATGACTTATTCAAAAGACACATTTTGCACAATTTGCCTCATTAAAATGTACCAGTGTGTATGGTATCATGCTCACCGTGATTTGTTATTTTCCCTCATGTGAGCAGCGGAGCTGTGTGAAGGAGGTACACATCGACGAACCCAAAAAATGTGGAAGTTCCAGAAAAGTTCTGGCTGTTTATTCCTCCTCTGTTGCGTCTGCCTGACCGAGTGTCGGGTGCTGAAGTTTGTCGTTGCTGTAAGTCTACCCAGTTTTCTGACTATCTGACACACTATGGTGATTTCATTTTTTAAGCTCTCTCACAACAGTGTAACCGCAGGAAAAATGTTTGTACGACATCACTGACAGGATTTATTTGTTGAAAGCCAGAATTTTAACACCATCTGGAAGCCACTTTGTATCGCACAAGAGTGACATTACTGTACATTGCTGCATTTTTCTGCTCAGTGAGCATTATTATATTTACACATTTATGTCACAAAGGATTACTTTGAGCCCCGAACTCCAGCAGTGTCAAGCATATCTCTCCCAGACACTACTGCTTTGTTCATAAACCTCTTTGCATATCTTTCTTTAACGCCACAGTTCAGAGTGAAAAAAGACGACTTGAGGATTTAAGTGAAAATCACAAATGTTGTTCTTCAGATGGGACTTTTTTTGTATTTAATTTTATTTTTATTTATCCTTTTCAGTGCTTTAACTGCTCCATATTTTTACCCCCGTGTGTTTTTCACTTACAAATGAGTCTGTCGGCTGTTACACTAGCAGTTAAACATTTAATCTACACTATAACAGTTACATTTTATTGTTTTTTTAAGTGAATTCTCATAATTCCTTCTTTTAAATATATTAATTAAACTATTTCATTCTATTTTCAGTCTGATATAGTTCAGTTCATGATCTTACAGAAGGTGTTTCGCATCAAGAAAGACAGTGACTGAAAACAAACCATGACTCTGTTGACTTTACTTTGTGGTCTGCGTTATCGTGACGCTTTACTAGAGTGAATTACATGTGAATCACGTGTCCATAATCCGGTTTAATCAACCTGTGTGTCATGTTGACTCCTCAGAAAGTGAGTCCCCAGGTTAATAATACTAACCGAGCAGCGCCGGCATGTTTGTCTTGATGTCATCATCAAAATGACTCTTCTGTGTCTCAAATCCAGGCTGAACTGTCTGACATCACAAGTTTCTATTTCTGACTTCTGTCTCAGGGCTTATTTTCCCTTTAATTACACAGTGTAATGGCTGGCACAGCAGCATGACGTCTGCATCCGTGTGACATAATCTGTTATGACTTTTAAAGGTGTTCCGACACGGTGATCGATCTCCAATTGAGTCGTATCCCAGAGATCCTCATGGGCAGGAGGTGTGGGCTCAGGGCTTTGGACAGCTGACTGAGGTACTGGGTGTTTGTGTGTGTGTGTGTGTGTGTGTGTGGGAATGATCATTATTTTGTAAAGGGTCGTAGGGGGGTACTGAAAAAAATTTAAATAATAATAAGTAAACATAAAACATTTTGTATTGACTCAGTGTACATAATCTATTAAGCTCAAATTGTTTCCAAATTAAAAAAAATCGGTCATCAGCTATCCAGCCAGCTATTGCTAACTGTAGCTGCTGTTAGCTAGTTAGCCCAGTCAGTCATGCGGCTAGCAGTCGGGAATCTTTGCAACACATTACATACTGTAGATATCAGAACTGTTGTTCCAATTCTGTCAATAGTTAAAAAAAATTCCTTTAATGAACACTGGAGTGAGTGAAGCATAATAACATTGGACAAAAACAGAACAACATTTCACAAAACACAACAACATTATAGAAACACCTACCGTGCAAGGAATCGCGAGATCACGTGATCATGTGGCCGAACCGTCAGTGGTTGGACCAATCAGTGTCCAGTGAGGAACTACCAGCAGCTATGGTCATGGTTAAGGTGTGCTGCTAGCATCATTTATCACAGAACTTGAGAGGCTTGTATACCTAGAAGCATCTTATTCTGAGATAAAACAACGTACTTGATACACGTTAGCTAACGTTAGCATCAACCTGTTTTGAGTTAACATTACTGTTCGATTAGATCCAATATGTTTCGCTTTCGAGTTGATTTTGTAGAATTAATTTTACACTTTACTGTTAAATTGTGTAACACTGTCAAAGTGGTTGAAAGCTAACAGGTAAATATGTTGTTTTACCTTGAAATATGGTCAATTTCCCACCAGATTTTCCCATTGTCTATTCAGTTTCTGATTTGTAAGTGGTGAAATTATAAACTTTTTCAGATTTCCTGCGCTTACGCGACTTGCAACTTGCAACGCTATCCCAGCATCCAAGCTTCCCGCCCTGAGCGTGACCTCAAACAAAAATGGGCACATTGCAAATACGAGTTAAAATACTCTGAAACCTTAATTAATAACATAATTTGACCGACAGTCGATTTCCCCAGCAGCCTGTTACCTGAAAACAAATGCCCACTGCACATGCCAACAGTCTCTCGCGGTGACTTGCCAGATGGTTCTGTGTTACAGAAACGCAGCAACAGAAGAGAAAAAACATTTTGAAAAGTTGTTTTGTTTTTGTGAAATGCTTTGGACCTCACAGCCACCGTACTGGAGCTCATCCCAGCATGAACTTGGCCGACACACTGACCTTACTCGTCCGTAAGTCATGGACAGAAGGGCACTTACAGAATGAAGCCTATGAAGTCTAAACTCCTTGTGTATCTCTATATTAACTTAAGTGCAGTTGCCTAAAATGACTGTATACTTCACTTCTGACCTGTACAACATAAAATCAGCCCCTAATAATAAACTTAAATCTTGAGACGGAAGAGAAGCTCGTCGTAGACTTTTAATTAAATCTCTTCCCACTGTGACATTGTTCTGCTCTCAGGCAATTAGCCAGTTTACAGTGAACAAACGTATTATTTCTGGCTCCCCAGTAGAAGGGCTGAAATTTATTATTTTATGCAAATATGTTGAACGTGACCTTAAATCTGCCAAATCTTCAGCGAAAGGTCAGATTGCGCAAAAAAAAAAAAAAGAAGAACATTGCTGGTGATTTTCCTTTCAGCTGGGCATGAAACAACAGTTTGAGCTGGGCCAGTTCCTGAGGAGGCGTTACGGGAACTTTCTCGGCGAGGACTACAACAACAGAGAGGTCGGTGTCCATTTGTGTGTGCATGTCGGTATCTGCCTGTTAGTGTCTAGTTGTCCCCCGGTGTTGGCTCGCTGACGTGTGTTTCAATGTCACCTAGTGTTGTCGCCACACGTGTCCTTTGCTCCGACATGTGAAATTAAGCTCATGTGTGGCCAGGCACCATCTGTAATGGCTGTAACAACATACACTAAGTTAATGAGCATGACTCATATTGGTGATATCACTGGCGTCGCCTTGTAATATGCTCTAACATGTGTGCTAATCTTGCCCCCGGGCTCCATGTACAGTACAGTTGGCAGCATGCATGTAGGTTCAGTGTGCCCCTGGGCTGCATGCTCAGCATACTGTCATCATGGAGATGTGATTTCCTTTTCCTGCCTCTGTTTTTCTTTACCCTTGTTGTCTTCCTTTTTTTTTTCTCCCTCTTACCCCTCCCCCCGTCTCTCCATCCTCACCTTCGGTCCTCTTCTCCCTCTCTTAAATAACACGCAATTACCTCAAAAATAACAACTCCTCTCAGTACCTGTCATTGGCGATTTGTCGCCCAAGTCTCAGTCAACTTGCGCCGTACCTTTCCCCGCGCTGCCATGTCTGTTTTAATTTGACAAAAGGAAGGAGGGGTGGGGGAGAAGCGTCCTCGGCATCACAGGAACATCCAACCTTATCAGCGTGATTTACTGTGTGCAAAAACCTGACACAGGGTGACAGAGAGATATAGACGGGCGAAGGCTGATGTCAGAAGAGATCACAGCAAGAGGGATCTTTCTCCCCCTCCCTCCCTCCCTCATCCATTCGGATCTCTTCTGACTCCCCTGCTCTTCATGTTAAGGGAATACCTCAGTTGACTAGGGATAAATACAGCTCGCTCATGATACACCGCCGCTTTGCCGGGCGCATTTATTTAGCATCTTTATCAGACAAAAATAGAAACAACTGCGAATGCAAATGCAGTTCTTTTGAGTCCAAGTACATTTCCACTTTCTGTACCAAAGTAAACTAATCCTGAGTGTCTCATTTGGAATCAGTACCAACATTTGCTCCCGTTTTAATACCGTTCTCCCTGCAGTTATATGTCCGGAGCACTGACTACGACCGCACTCTCATGAGTGCCCAGGCCTGCCTTGCTGGGATGTTCCCTCCAACCAGACGCCCAGCTCCCATCATGCCCCAGTTACTGTGGCGGCCTATTCCCGTGCACACCATCCCCAGGGCCCAGGACAAGGTGGGCTGCTGAGCCACATAAATATTTTCTTTATGCAGCACGGCTGAATGGAAACTTGCACAAGTCAATTCAAGTCTCTCTCCGTGGCCGCTGCCTGTGTTCACCTCGGCTGTGAACCTGGCGTCCTGAACTCCCCACTGTTTTAGAGTGTGAAATGAACATATAATTGTGCCCAGAAGACTTGCAGTACCTGCAGTAAATGTGCGCCATTTCCACTGATGTTGTGCTGTTGTTTTTCGATTTCTCAAGCTGCTGAGGTCTCCAGGCAAAGACTGTCCGAGGTTCAGAGCGCTGATGACGGAGACCTTTGAGAGTCAGCCCTACCAGAGGTTCCTCAGGGCTCACCAGGTGAGACAAACCACAGAAGAAGACAGTCCTGCACTGTAACTCGTCCTCAGCAGCTGTTCAGTGACGTGAATGCTCACAGCTCAGTTCGTGTTAAACATCACTTTTTTCCATGAGTCATGTGCCTCATAACCACTAAAAACTTGTTTGCAACTCTGTTGTTTTTTTGTTTTTTTTCCACCACCACAATTATATAATCAAAACTGCTGTGAATAATACTCTTCCTCACCTCAGCTGCTTCGGTTCTGCTTACCCATGCCTTGATTTGTAAATTAACAAAAGCTGTGAAATGCACATTTCGCCGCAGAGTGAAATATATACTTCACAGCTGCCGGTGCCAATGCTATCAGCACCTCCAGTGGACGTGTTAGTTATGCCGTAGACATCATGTCCTCTCAGTGATTTTCTCAGGCACGGTGACTCCGTTGCCTAGAAAAAGCTGCACAGTGCAATTTCTCTCACATTCTCCGAGACGCTAATTAACGGTTGGATTGAATTAGATTAAGAATTACAATGAAAATGTTTTAATTAAACTGAGTCCCATGTGCTGCCTGCTAAGGTGGTGTTTGAGACGAGGACAGGGCCTCCTGCATTGAATTTTAACACCCTCTGCTGGATGCACAGTACCTGCAAGTCTGATACAAGAACCAAAATGGTGCCATTTTTCACTGTGTTGTCTGACCAAGAGATGAACTCAGAGAAAAATCACTGAATCATTAAACGCGACGAAGGAATTAACGTGTGCAATTTTCTAAAAACTGAAACTGACGAGAAGTTATTTTAGTGCGTCTGCAACAACCTCCGAAACAAAGGAACCCATAAAAATGGTAATTTACGCGTTAGAGTATTATGAGTGAGAATGTGAACGAGACTAACTGACTGTAATTTTACTGTAATTAAACATAACGTATTTGTTTTTTATTTTATTATACTTAACACATAAAACCCCACTTCATTTCAGTGAGGAATTGACTTCGTAGTCCACAATGGCAGCTGGAGAGCGTAGTTACTTAACAGATTAAGAATTTTTATGGAGAAATCACATGACAAGCTGATGAGAACTAATGCATAAAGACAGAACCAGTGGTTCCCGACCTTTCTGGCTTTTGACCCACAACAAAAGCAGTGTTTAGGTCGGCCTCATGTCATGTTTCAGATGTCTTTGAGTCGTAAGCTTCCTCACCAAAGACAGATTCCCCTTCTAAACTTCTCACAGGGTTTCATTTAAAAAAGTTTTCTTCTTCATTAGCCCACTATTCGCCTCACAACCTCCCAGGATTTATGCAGTGACCCTTTGAAAACCCAAACCTCCCAGGTTTGGAGCCACTGGACTGAACTACAGAGCTAAAATGTTAAAACCAGCTCCACCTTGGATCACGTTCAATGTAAAATGTTACAGCATTTGGGTATTGATGCCATTTTTAAACTAATAATGTCATATTTCTTCACATTGCAGAACTTTGTGGAGGGACTTTCCAACCACACTGGCTATCCCGTCTCCAAACTGGTTGGCAAAAAAATATGGCGGGTCTACGACACTCTTACATGTCAGGTATACTTGATATTTCATAAACACGCCGAGGCCCGCATGTTCTCCGTTTTACAATTGCTTCAGTTGCTGACACAAACAGCAGCTGCAGAGCGGCGAGGGAAATGAGAAGGGATCTGTTTGCTTCGACACATCTGCAGAGACATGAGGAGGGGGATGGAGCGTGGGGGGGATTTTGATACATACAGTAAGACATGAATAGGACAACATATTGAAATGATAATTAAAGCATTGTGAGATGGGTGGATTCTAGGCCAGGTTGAATGCGCTCATTCACACTTGCAAAATGAGCATCTGTTATCTTCAGACCGGCGCTAAAAATAGCCGGGATAATAGAAACGATGAAATACAGCCATTTAAAGACCCTTTTGTTGCCATTCATGTGTTGTGTAATGTGATTATTAGCATGATGCAGGGTAATGAATCTTTTTTTCTTGTGCAGAGGATCCATAACCTGACTCTCCCACGCTGGGCCACCCAAGACGTCCTGGACACCCTGAAGAGAGTCGCATCGTTTGAGGTCATGTACAGCATCCACAGTCACAAGCGGAAAGAGAAGGCCAGGCTCTCGGGAGGTGAGGATTCACATTTAGAGGCAATTAATTTAAAGCAGTGCGCTGAGGAAAGTGTTATTAGAGTAAAAACGCTCTGCCGTTGTGACTGCTGGCCGAGGCTTTGTTTACTTCTCTGACAGTGTCAAGTGCTCGGTCGGGTTTCCCAAAAGCATATTAGCACATGCGAGCTAATGGGACGAGGATGATTACAGCGCTAAGACAAAGGTGCTCAACAAGGTCAAACGGATTGTGTTGGTGTTTGGGAAAATTTCATTTGCACTGATGACACCGATGTGTTAATTTGCCAGGGGTCCTACTAAATGCCATTCTCAGGAATTTCTCCAGGGCTGTAGAGCAAGGGAGCCCTCTCAAATTCATTATGTACTCAGCTGTAAGTCCAACACACTCACACACACATTTGTAATCTATTGTGCAAACCGCTGTTTCACGTCTCCTCACCTCCTTGTTTATTATCGCCGCGATGTTTGTTTTTCACTCCAGCATGACTCGACACTCATCACCCTCCAGGCGGCTCTGGACGTGTACAACGGCCTACTTCCTCCTTATGCCGCCTGTCAGCTCTTCGAGTTCTACCAGGAGTATGATGGGTAATGACGTCCTGTCACTTCGCGCTCTCTTCTCTTTGCATGTTTAATTACACTATGTAGGTCAGACGGCCAAAACACACCCGCATTTTTGAGTGATTGCATCCAAGCGCTCCAGTGCATTTCTGTTTTTCCTTGTCAATTCGGTGGAAATCTGGCAGCCGTCCAGGACTGCAATGGCCAAATTAGCGCATGATACAAATCCATTTACATAACACTAACCACAACTGGGTGTCATCTCATTGTGTTAATCCTAATAAACCCCCAGTTCCTATTCTCTGGAGCTGTATTACCACAATGACTCCTGGCGCGACCCCTACCCCAACCCTGTGCCAGGATGCAACGGGTTGAACCCGTGCCCTTTGCCCTTGTTCACTGAGCTGGTGAAGGATGTCGTGGCAGACGACTGGGAGGCTGAGTGCGGGTTCAAGACCAAATGGTCGGGAACAGGTGAGGATACATTCTCACGCCTCTACATATTTTGGCATCACTGAGGTTCCGCTGCAATATGTTTATTCCTGTGTTCACTTCGGGGACCAGAGTGCAGATTTTCTGCACAGGCTGTCTGATTTAAAAATTATCAAGGCTTTTGGAAAGCCTCCAAATGTTCTGCATTCACATGTACCTAAATAAGGATTGTGGTCTCCCACAGGTGTCGTAACCACTCTTGCAGTGGCTGTGGGCCTCCTGGCAGTGGCGCTGTTGTTCAGCATAGGAGTGGCTTTACACAGGAGGAGAGCACACTACTCCAGGGAGGTGTAGCGCAGACAACTGTCACACATGTGCCAAAATTCAGAAAGGTGCTTCTCAGCTGTGAAAACAGCTCTAATGTTGACAATAATAATATGAAATGTATTTTATTATTTAGATTCTGATTTTGTGTGAATGAGGTCTGTGAGCTCGACAGCATGCACATGAGAAGTCAAATAAAATCAAAATAGATAATTACGTATGGCAGGCATGACTACATTTTATTTGAATCACTCTCAACAGTGTGTACGCTACATACATTGCTACATTCACTGTTCATTCACTGTTTGGTTCATATCATTTCACATTCTTTGCTGTTCGATTTCTCACTTCTTGTCTGGGTCGGTGGCAACTGTGGGACAACAGGACAGATGATGAGTGTTAGGTTTTGTTGTAACAAGCTCAAATGTAAAGCCAAATATTGTATATGTAAGAATCTTCTTCATATCCAAATTCAAACAATTTATTTCTGTGCAGCTGTCATTGTAAACACAATGAGCTTTTAGCTTTAAAGGGGCAATATGTAAGAATTTATTTTGAAAATCATTCAAAAGTTAAAGGTGCACTATGTAAGAATTGGCCACCTGTTCAATTCATACTCCAACATATAGGTGGCAGTATATCGCCAGAGTAACTGCCAACAGCTGCTAAGTGTATTCTGTTTATACATCCATGACTGTAGCTATTGTTAGCTTGTTAGCACAGATAGCTGTGTAGCTAGCCGGACAACTGGGGGAGTGTTGGTGTTTACAGCACTAGCACAGAAGCTTGGACCGCTGGGAGGAAGAGGTTTTCAGGCCCGGGGCTAGATGGCTAGCATGCTAACGTCAGTAGATATCTCTGCGACACAGTAAGTAGCTTTCTTCAACACAACTTAAAAAGTGTTATTTCATCATATTCTGTTGATAATTTTAGCAATCGTTTTTATGTTTTGAACTAGAATTCTTTAGTTTTTTATGTTGTTTGTTTATGTATTGCATTGCAGAGATATCTGCCGAAGTTAGCATGCTAACCAACTAGCCCTGGCCCATCCTGATCGAAAGCTGCTGTGCTAGCGGTGTAAACACTATCACTTCCCTGGTCCCAAAGCTCCCAGTCTGAACTGCGAGCTGCAAGGCTAACTGAGCCAACTAGCTAAGGGC
Organism: Pagrus pagrus; assembly: GCF_965226575.1. Lineage (NCBI taxonomy): Eukaryota > Metazoa > Chordata > Actinopteri > Spariformes > Sparidae > Pagrus > Pagrus pagrus. The sequence continues at coordinate 14,204,998 of NC_140208.1, read as the reverse complement.
AGCTACAGTTAGCAGCAGTTAGCAGTCACTCTGTTCATTTGACATGTGACCAGTTCTTACATATTGCACCTTAGTGTGCATTAGTGTGTGTCATGTAATCAAAACCTACCACCTAAAAATCGTCTGTGTTTTGCACTACAAAAGAGACTCACCTCGCTCTCTAATTACCTCCTCCTCCCCTCTGTTCTTACCTCGGATGCTCAGCTGGCACTCCACTTCGTCCTTGCCCAGGTCGTTGACAGCCATGCAGGAGTATTTGCCTCCGTCAAAGGTGCTTGGCCTGCGAATGTTTAGGGTCAACACTCCCTGGTTGTTCTGCATCAGGTACTTAGGATCCTCACCGATGATCATCTTGTTCTTCATCCAGACAATCTTAGGCTATGATGAAAAAAATCTTATTGACATATAAATGAGTAATAGATTATATAAAGTAGATTTATTTTTATTACTAAAGGTAAATCTGCGCACAAGTCGCTCTTACAGCCGACTTCAGACTTTCATTTCTTTATGACAACTGGCAGCCTCCACCAGTGAATCATGCTCCACAGGCTACTTTAACATGCATGTTTACCCTGGGGCAGCCTCGGACGGCACAGCTGATAGCAGTGCTGTATCCGGCCACTACAGATCTGTCAACCAGAGGCTGAGTAAACTTGGGCGAACAGGAAACGTCCTTCTCCTTGTAGGGGTTTCGTTTTAACTCCAGGCCTATGGAGAAGTGTGGGAGAGCAGGAAAATGTAGTCAACCGCCATACATCAGAGCAGAAATGTGAAGTAAACTCGACATCTCCAGTCCTGTGTGGGAAAAAAATTCAAACACACACATATTGTACTGTACATAAGCATGTGCACACACCTGTCTTGGCAATGGTAGCCGTGTTCTTGCTGAAGCGCGGCTCCTCGCTCCGGCCGCAGAGGTTTTCACTGTAGACGCGGAACATGTATTCGTTGCCCATGATCAGATCTGAAGCCGTACAGTTTGGCCGTCTGTTGTGCTCATAAACAGTGAACCATTCCTGGAGGGAGAAAATTGGAGCTATTGCATTAAAAAGACAAAGATCACAAATGCACCAAACACTGGCTGGAGGTTATCTCAGCATTGTTGTTGAGCCTGCCGGACCTAAGTGGACATTTTGACAGGTTACTATTGGGACGATCCTGGTGTCAAACGCCACCCCTTCTCCCTCACTCACCTTCGTCTTCATGTCTGCCTTCTGGATGGTGTATCCAGTGACCTCAGAGTTGCCATCATCCTTGGGGGGCTCCCACTCCAGTGCTGCATTGAAGCCCCAGATGTCTGTCACCCTCACGTTCACAGGAGGTCCAGGCTTTTCTGAACAGATCACACGTCAGATGTTCAGTACATTTCAGCTGTCAAACCGAGATACTTTTCAGATACATTTCAGATTTTCTAACCCTGATCCTAACAACATTACAAAGACATCATAACATCAAAATCTTCATATTCTGTTGATAATTTAGGTACATTTTTGTATGTGTTTGCAATTGTGGACTGTTGTGCTTCCATAACATGACATCTCTCAGGCTATTTGAAATAAAATGTCCAAAATACATATTTAGGTTGTTTACTTAAGTTCAGATTTCTGTTCTGGAAAGTTCATTAGATAATGCCTCATTAGCATATTAACCATACATTTTCAGAAAACTTGTAATGCAAAAAATAATTGTCTCAATGTATGTATCAGCTGTCAAAGTTGCATGGTGATGTCTCTCTGTTATAATGTCTTCCCTTATCACCTGGTGTCTTGCCTTAATAGTTCTCACTGACACTGACACATATAGAAACAACATTAAAACACACACAGCGATGGATGTTTCCAGCTGCAGAGACGACCATACCAATGATCCTGATGTCAACAGTGGCTCTGTCCTCCATGTTCTCGATCTGTAGCACCAGCTCATATTTCCCAGAGTGATCTCTCTCTGCTGAACGGATGAAGAGGATGGTGTCTACGTTTGTGCTACGGACGTTGACCATCTTGGGGTCAACGGGTTGACCATCCTTGTACCAAGTTGCGATAGGGCGTGGCTTACCCTGCAAGACACAAAAATGATCCATTGTTCAGGATAAAAGGGAACAGCTTCTCTCAAGTGACTGACGGCACAAGATGAAAAAAAAAATCTATTTAGTTTTCAAGTAGTAGATGATAACTTCTAATGTGTTAGCTGATATAACTCTATTAAGGTCTTTGTAATAAACGTCAGTAAATAGGTGATATGCCCTTGAAGGTCCTTTTAAGCTGCGTTTTGACATTATTATGTCAATCAACACATTTAATGTTCGACTATAGGACATTTGTAAGCTCTTATAATCCCCCTAAAACAGCCACCTGTCCAGAGCTACCTGTCGAATTCATTCTTAAAAAAACGGGGCAGCATATAATTAGAGTAACCACGATCTGCTGCTAACTTTAGCTGCTATTAGCTAGTTAGCTCAGTTTGTAGTGCAGCTAGTGGTCCAGACTGTAACTTGGAGCACCGGGGGAGAGTTGAAACGCCTAACTTCAGTAGATATCTCTGCAAACCAGTGCATAGACATTATAATGTCAAAATTGTTATTTCTTCACATTCTGCTGATAATCTTAGTTAATTTTTGAATATTTTCAACTAAAATTCTTAAATATTGCACCTTTAATAAGCATCTTATAAAAGACCTATAAGGACCTTATTACCTATCAACTAATGTTTATTACAAGGACCTTAATTTAAAGTGTTGCAAGGAATCTGCCCTTTTCTGACAGAGTGTCTCACTAAAGTTGGGTGGGTCATGAAAAGGGCAACCCATTACAATGAATAATAAGTGCAAAGGGGTTTATACAACTTTTCCCCATCTGCAGTAGTACTCCCCACCACCTGTAAATGGAGTTCCTCCTTTAAAGACATAATACCTATATTTGTTAAAGTGTCTCACAGCACCCTCCCAAATGCCCAAATGTTCTTACAAAAACCCTCCAACATCTTTGAACGTAATGGTGCACTCAGGTTTTCTTCCTACAGTTATTTACTATTATATTATATATTGTAGCACACATTAACACAGCCTTTCCAAACCGTAGCACAGGTTTGTTTCTAACCTGGAAGGGGATGACCAGGTTGATCTTTTCTCCGACTTTCCTGATGTACTTTGTCCTCAGCTCACGCGGGAGGCGGATCTTAGGATATTCTGAAGCAGGAAAACACATCTCATTAAGTATTACACTATAAGAGAATCAGGCGCCCGTCTATATAAACCAAAACAAGCGCTATAGACGTTGACTCAAAATGCTTAAGTGCTCTAAGTCAATATGACATGAAATATGTAAACATGTGCTCGTTGACTCACGTCTGTCCACAGCTCCACCTGACTGACTCACCCATGATCTCACGGATGGTGACGGGCTGTGCCAGTCTAGCAGGAGGACTGCGTCCAGCGAGGTTTACTGCCACCACCCTGAAGTCGATCTTCTCTCCCACGGGGAGGCCGCGCACCACATATCCCTGCCTCTCACAAAGTTCCTGGTTTGCCACCACCCACTCAGTGCCTGAAATAAAAGAGAAGTCCATGCAGTATATGACAGAGAGTGGGAATTGATTCTTAGTTGTTGTGTTTTGCTATTGGGAGTCTGACCTGTACCACTTCAGCTATTAAACAAATGCCCTTAAGTTATCATTTGTTTAAAGAATGCTGCTAAATTGTCCATAAATGTTCAAACTGTTATATTGGAAACACAATGTTCTGCCTCATCACCTCCTTCCTTGCAGTATTCAATGACATAGCCATCCAGGCCCCCAGCTCCAATCCTCTCTGGGGCGAGCCACTTCAGGGTGCATGTGTTGTCCGTCACATCGTGCACCGACAGACGCGTTGGCTCGCTAGTCGGGGCTTAAGGGGTAGCAGAAAGAGAGAGATTCAAGAGAAGCAGTAGGTTGACTGGCACAAAGGGAAGAACAGGGAAAGATGGTGTTAAGATGGCTGTGGTACGTACCAATGGGCATGAAGGGTTTGGAGGTGATACTTGGCGGAGACATGCCGATGCTGTTGATGGCAAACACCCTCATCTCGTACAGAACACCTTCAATCATCCTCTTAGCCTCATATGTGGTTGACTCGTATACATCAAAGTTGAGCTTTGTCCATCTGCTGGAGCCTTTCTTCTTCCTCTCCATGAGATAACCTGATAGAGGAGAACAGAGAACACATAACTATGAGTAGAATAAGAATTTAAGACACACATAAACCCGAGCATTTAAATTAATATTTCATATATCCAGACCATTAAACATGAAGTGGTTAAGAAAAAATCCATCCTTTACCTTTGAGCTGTGCACCGCCATCAAATGCGGGAGGGTCCCAAACGATAGTGGCAGTTTCCTCTCCCACTCCTGTGCATTTCACATTCTCAGGGGGGTCAGGCACATCTAAAATGAGATTACAGTTACTTTTAAAACACATAACACACATTTTAAAAAGTGTAGAGAAAATCGGTGACTTAAAGGGGCAATATTTAAGAATTTGAGAGTTGAAATCCTTCAAAAATTAATCAAAATTGTCAACATAATGTGAGTAAATAGCAGTGTTGACATTATAATGTCAATGTACTGTGTTGCAGAAATATATAATGAAGCATGCTAACCAGCTAGCTTGGTGTAAACACTAACACACCCAGTCCGAACCGATCGGTGCACAGCTAAATGAGCTAATGAGCTAGGGCAGCTACTGTTAGCAGCAGTTAGCGTTTATTCTGATGATATGCAACCATTTATTTGTTCTGAGTATGAATTTGACAGGTTGCCAATTCTTACATATTGCCTTTAACTACATGTTATCTGCTGACAACATACCGAGATCTTCACTTACCCACAATCTTCACAAACAGCATGGCCTTGTCCTCTCCAGCAGGGTTGGTAACACAGATGGTGTAGTTGCCCTCATCCTCCCTCTCTGCACTCTCTATGACGAAGCAGCTCAGGTCTTTCCTCGCCTCCACCCTCACACGGCCCTCAGTGTCTGAAACTGGCTAATTAACGCATCGGAGAAGCATGAATTACTTAGCACTAGTAATGCAAATTGCTGCTGTAACTGACTACACTGTAAAATCTGACAAAGTGACTTTACTTAAAAAAATCACCTGATTACCTTAAAACTACCAAACATATCCTGTTTCCATAAAAGGGCACTTTCTGACCATTAACATCAGGGACAGTCTCTTTCCCTGCATCCCTGTACCCCAAACTGCCCGCGGGCACAAATAATCTCTTTGCCTCGGTCGAATCTCAACAGAACAGCAGTTTTTTTCTGGTGATGTAGCATTTAACTGAAGCCCAGTGAAAGGAGGAGAGGAGATAGTGAGCGCTTTGCTAGTTAGCCTGCTGACTTACCAAAATCATACATTCAATTCATTCTCATGTCCATACCTGATCTCCTTTTGACCAAACACAAGTGGGTGCTGGCTCTCCCGAGATCTCCACATCCAGACGGAGCTTGTTGCCCGCCACCACAATGATGGTGTTTTGGGAGACCATGTTTCCAGTGGTGTCCAGGTGGATCTTTGGAGGATCTGGTTAATGGGTAATGAGATAAAGAGAGAGAGAGAGTGTGTGTGTGTGGAAGTGGGTTTGGGATATGAACTATACACAGAAGAGTTATTTTTTTTTTTTATGAACTGAGGTGATTCACCTACCTTGTCTGGGCACATAGTCAATCTTGATTTCTGTTTTGGAGAGAAGAAAAAGTGATTTTATACAGGATGCTGATTATAAATGCTTTCATGATCGTACATTAGTAATCACTTTGTCTCTCTCACCCAAAAAGTTAAGTTTGGCAGAAAGTGACAGAGCGTATCCGTCAGGAACAAACGTGTAGTCTCCAGCATCCTCCGGCTTCACATCATCAATAATCAGCCGATGAAATCTGAAAAGAAGCACCAGAGAAGACGTGATGTGTTGAAAACATCTGCCTCATGAATCTAGAGACAATATGTAGACACATATAAATCTGTTCCTATATCCTTGTACCTTCCGATGTGAGTCATTTTGATGCGCTCGCTCGGCAAGACCTCCACTCCATCTTTGTACCACTTTCCTGTGACCTTGTCATCAGACACCTCACATTTGAACAAAGCCTGGTCTGTGGCCCTGACTGTCAGATCAGCAATGTCCTGCAACACCTCCAGTTGTTTTTCTAAATAAGACATTGGAAACCACAAGAGCTCAGCTCAGGCAGGAGAGACAGTGTGTGAAGGTAGGGGGAGAGGGAGGAAAAGGTTCATGATGGCAACATCTTGACACCCGCTGCCATGGGCTGTTAGTTTGTTTGTAAAGGCGTTAAGCCCTCGGGCCAGCGGTTAAATTCAGCTGCATCCTCAGCACTGAACAGCCCACATTTCAATGACAGAAAACAAAAACTAAATACAGAAGATCTATATAAAATACAGTCTGTACACCTGATTAGAATTCTCTCTTTAGCTAATCTAAAATAAACAAATTCACAATTATTAATAGTTTAAAAAGGTTTATAAACTATTCAGTCATTCAAAAATGAAATAAAAACTCAGCAAGTATATAATATTTTTCAGTGGTACCTTCCACCTCCAGCTCTCCTTTGGTATGACCCCCATTTGTCCAAGCGTGATACATTCCAATGTCGTCCAGCGTGGCCTCTGGGATGATGAGTGTGTGCTTCTTTCCGTCCTTCTTGATGCGAAACTTGGAATCCTTTTCTTTGTGCAGCTCTACATCCTCAAAGAACCTGGAAAAGAATATAAAATGAGCTTAGTCCCATGGGGGCGGAAGGGGAGGAACTTTGCCTGTTTATACAGATATAGATAATGGTGTACCGCTCATCTCTACAATCTAGGAGAACTGGATGGATGAATTAAAGACAATGCATCCTTTACTTTGAGAAAAAGGAGTGCAGGTACCTTAGTATACCAGTAAGCTAAATGCCAAACTTGAACCTTCTACCAGATTATAAGACTGGGATTTGATGCATCCATATACTGTGGATGGCCTCAGCATAATCTAGGACTGAGTGGAAAAAAAGATAGCTGTGCTTCCACAACATTATGACAACAGAAACTGTGGAAACTGGCTTAGTTATTAACTGTGGGATCAAAAGTCGCCAAGTTGATGCTGGTGAGTGTTTGAGGGCGGTCGGAAAAGTAGTTTGATCTCATGGCTTGTCATCAAATGTGACCTCCATAAATGTGTGACGTGAGAACCAAGCAACTTTATGAAACACTGTTAAATGAAAAAGTTTTAGACAGACAAAAACTACACAAAGTACAAGCCATGGCCTAACGCTTGATTGAGCCTTCGTAACTAAATGACTGATATACTCACCACATGACGTGGGCGCCCTCCTCTGACACCTCGATCTCAAACTCCACTCTCTCTCCAACAACCACGTGATAGTCATCCATCAGCTTGGTGATGGTCACAGGGGGCTCTGGGTAGAGCAGAGAGGGATGTTGTGTCACGCCAGGAGGTTTACAAAGTCACATTAAGAATGTCTGCAGGCTTAAAGTTAACAAAAAGATGCTGCACCTTTGACAAACACCTCTGTGAAACACTTGTCATCGCCAACCACGCACTCATATGCGGCATCATCAGCCAGGGACGTCTTATTGATGGTAAGTGTTCTGACATTCCCAGATGCCTCCATGACATACCTTGAAAAGTGACAGACACAAAAAAGTTCAAACAGAGTGCTGAGGTATTTGTTTATCAAGCTGTTGACTGTTGGCTTGGCAACAATGTCCTAAAATTATGGTATTAAAAACTCCTAAATTATTTTGAAAGACTGGATTGTTTTCCAACAAATCGTTTTAATGGGTGATTTTTTCTCACACTCAAACAGGTGTTTATTTGGGGGATCTGCATTGGTTTACATGAGACATAAGATGTATTTGCAGGGCGATGTGCCTCACCCTCTGGGAGGCTCCTTATGACCAGCTAAAAATAAAATGTGTTGATGCCAGCATGGTTTCAGAGTATGACTTTGTGTCACTGATAATTTTAGCCTGATAATTATACAACACTGCCTATCAAGTCCATCTGAGCTTGATGATTAATATGATATAGTTTAACAGACTAATTAGGCAAAGGTTTCTACGTGGAGCTTAGCAAGGTGGAAAAACTTTAACCAACAATAACTGGTGTCCATGTAAAGGCTGCAGCCGGGGAGTCAACATTAGGGGGGTCTAAATCTGCCCAGACAAAAATAACAGCAAATAAAATAAATGTAGTGAAAACTCATTACCATCATTTCTAAATATATTAACATAATATTTTTTTTACAACAGTATCTAGTGGATTATATTAGAAGTTTTTCTTGTGGTTTTAAAGAAAAGTTATTTATCACCTTTTCATGCATGATAAAAAAAATTAATGAATATGATGACTTATATGTAGATCACCACATCTGCAGGCATTTGTGTTTGAGACATACAAGGGCATATACCACTACATATGTAGTTTTACCAGTGATGGAATGTAACTAAGTATATTTACTCAAGTACCGTACTTCATTTTAGGAGCACATTTCTAGATTGATTTATTTTATCAGCAAACTGATTTTAAAAAAATCCACTGATTACAATAATCACAAAAATGCTGAATATTAATATTTATATGTATTCATACTATTTACCACTATAACTTACTTTTACTTGCACTTTTGATACCTAAGTGCATCTTATATCAGAAAGCAAGACCTTTACTCAAGTGCTTTTTGCAATGGTATCTTTTTTTACACTAAGTTTTACATATTTCATCATGTTTTCGGGACACTCTGAGGTGCTCCTGGGCTGGATGTGACCCTCAGGCCACTAATTGAATAGGCCTTGTATATGTTATTTTTCTACCTGAATAAAGGACATTTAAATATTTGGGGGATACAGTCTACCCAATGTTTATAGAGTAATTGTGGTGTGCGTTCATGTGTTTGTGCTTTTTAGGATATACTTGGCTGAGGGTTTGATCTCCTGGCCGTTCTTCAACCATTTGACCTGGACGTTAGGGTCGACGACCTCACACCTCAGGACAATCTTCTTGCCTTTTTCCACCGAGTAGCAAGAATCAAGCCTCGTCAGGAAAGCTGGGGTTAAAGGCAGAAAGGGAGAAATGAAGAATGAACAACTCATCAGGTTCTTCTTTCTACAGTTTCATGATACCCTCGCTCTTGCCTACTCTTTCCTGCTGTCCTTACTTCTCTGTGTCCCCCGAGGCAAAATCTCAGCCCGTAATTCATGTAATTTATACTTCCAGTGCTCCTCTACTTCTCCCCCTTCCTTCACCTCTTGCTTGACCAGACTTACCCTCGCTGTGCTTGGGTTCAACGACCTTCATCTTTTTCAGACGTTTCAGCATGCCCCTCAGGTCAGTGATGCCATACTCAAAGGCGATTTTCTCGTACTCGCTCGGATGGGCACTCTTAAGCAATTCCCACACGTCGATTGCTGGTTCCTCTTTCTGAGGCTTCTTCTTCCTGTTAGTCAAGGAAAAGGGCAAAAGGGACACCAATGTAATTGGAGTGGAGAGGCATGTAAACAATGCTGTGCGGTTAATAATTTTGCAAACCAAAAAACACTCAGCTTCTCACTTCTTAGTGGCTTTCAGCAGAGCACTGAAATCCAGGTCTCCCTCGTCCTCTCCAGCATCCCTGTGTGTGTGGATTCAGACACACAGTATTAAAAAGCATATAGCGTAGGCTAACCTAACTGACATTAAATTGACTGCACTGTCTTACACCCCCTGTGCTGAAAGACACACTCACACACAGTGGAAAACCTTATAAATAGTCTACGTATGCTTTTTCCCCTTGTGCATTCGCTCACGCTCACACAGGCTTCTGAGGCATGCTGAAAAGCAAACCCCCAGTGCACTTACGCCCTCTTGAAGGCAGACAAAATATCTGTGTGCTGCTCCTGCTGTGCAGCTGTAACAAGAGAAGTTGCAGAGAACGCACATTAGGGCTGGATCAGATCAAAACAGCAGCACGTATGGAATCTCAGCAAGCCAGAGTCCATTTCCACTCACCCTCCACAGAGACCTCGAAGGTGGAGCTGTCACACTTGTCTTTTGACGTCACCTCACACCTGTAGCCCCCAGCATCTCCAGCGACCACTTTGATGATCTTCATCTCATAAGTGTAGATCTTGGGGAGAAAATATTACTTCTTAGGAAGAGGACCAGATCACAAAGTGCATAAAATGAATGTCTCTGTCTATCACACACTTTAGTGTTTCTGTCATAGGTTTCCTTGAACTGCATGTGTTTCCCAGCCTTGCTGCCAAGGTCCAGCCACTTGCCCTTCAGCCATTTCATGGTGGGTTTTCTCGTCAGGGTTGTCGAGTCCACCTTGGCTATGAGAGTCACATCCCCTCCTGCCATCCACAAACAACAATTACCTCCTATAATACTATGTAATCAGGTTACACAATATGGATTGCAATAGTTTCCCGTCTGTCCTAACAATTATTCATCCATGTGCGTTTCAAACCTGCAACCGCGACTACACTCTCTGGTGGCTTCTCCAGGAAGAGCCCAGTGAGCTCAGTCGACCCCGGCTCTGAAAAGAGGGAGAAAGAAATTAGATCACTTGCTCTTTCGATTTTGAAATACATTTTTGATGGATTCAGCTAGGACAAGCACTGAAATAAAAAAACATACAGGAGCACTTAAATGGCATTGGCAACATTCACAGTGTGCGACAAACCAAAGAGCGAAGGACACGGGGAAGTTTTCATGGAAATTCTGAATCACACACAGACTGTGTACATACAGTTTATATGAAACATAACAAACACTACATGATAAACCACAGATGAAGAATGAAAAGTAAACAGTTTCTCCATGAACAACATACTCACTTAAAAAACATGTTGCATTTAGATGCTTAGGTCTTGCTGTGCTGTAATTTATCATTACCAAATGTTCAAATCAAATGTTGAAGCTAGCATTAACATATTTATTAAAACAAGCTGTATTATTGTATAGGTTTGCAATACAAATGGCTATTTAATGCTTTTCTTGCTTATCACATATGTCATGACTTTTTTTTAATAATAACATTAGAGCATAAGAAATGTGTAATGTCTGTATCCATAAATAGCATCCATTAGCCATATGTATTTCCAAAATGTTTTCTGACATTATAATCTAGTAGTTAATGATATTGTCATTACTGACAAGAAATATGTCTGTGCTAGCATACTGCACTGCCCTAACGTTAGCTAGCTGGCATTACCAGCATTAACGTTTGCTAGATAGGATTAGCAACATTAGCTAGTTATGGAAAGCCACATTTAGTGGCTGATGTTATCAGAATCAGAATCAGAAATACTTTATTATCCCAGAGGGGAAATTGTTTAAATTAATCAATAACCCCTTGAACAAGTTAGGCCAGAAAAGCTGTTTTCTGGTCCAATACCATACATTTGTAAATTTGACTTCCATCTTTGAGTTCCTTCTATGCTTCCCTGTGGCAAAAGTAATTACAACAAAGTCATCGCACGCAGGGTTGCAGTGGTAAAAATAAAAAGTGGGTAAACTGTGTCATCTGGCTAAACTGTCTAAGTAATGGTAAACTCATAAAAAGGCGAGTAAACCCTGTGTTTCAGTTGAAAGATGTGGGTAAACACAACCCCATTACAAGTTATCTGACCAGCACAACTCGGTTCACGACACATACTGTACACGGGCAGGAGAGCAGGCAAGCAAAAGTCACAGTGACACAGAATCACTCAGCAAAGTATCATTAACAGATTAAAAGGTGCAGAATGTGTTAATGAACTCTGACTGTGCCAAATATAAAATGTCAAGGCAAGTGCACCTGCTGACCTCCATATATACGCCCGTTCTAACCATATCAAAGACTAAACATTCAAGGTGCAAATCAGTTAACAGTGCATACTTTACGTCTTTACATCGGCATCTAAATAAAGACAGACTGTACAGTGCAAAACTTTGCAATTGCTCACCTGGCAAAAAAAAAAATTCATCAACCATACCAACAGCCAACCTCTCAAAAATATATGATCTATTCATATATCATATAACTACACATACTGTAGGATGCAAACATCTGCATTTCATAACATCATGTTTGCATGCATGGATAGTAGCAGTCCGGCACTGTGCCTTCAGCTCATCCTTACCCTCATCTGCGTTTGTCCCTGATGGGAAAAACAAATATCCCTGCTTAACAAATGGAAGTATAACTATTCACTGTTATACTGTAACCATAAGTCAGTTGAAAACTCATGAGGTAAAACAAGGCAATTACAGAATGAATATTCTGTAGAATTATTACATTAACACAGCACACAGTGAACGGCAATCAAAACATAATTTTACACGTGAAAGTAAGATCATGACTGTTATCGATCACAACAGAAAGTAATCAAATGTGTTGATTACACTTCTAAACTTGGAATACATTGAAATTACCTCGATTACTTCTTTTGGACTGATATTGCGAGGCTACTTGTCACAAAGGAGTCAATTACTAGTAAAAACTAGTGAAGTGTAACTTTAAAGACATTTATTATTTTTTTCTTTAGAGCACTGACAAGTAACGGATATAAAAGTCTGTATTAAAGTTTGTTGCGTTAAGATACCCTCAGGTACAACTCCGGGCAAACTTTTATGTTCTTAGAGCATTTAAATGTTTCCATGGCAGGAATTATATTTTAAAAGAATTGGCAGGAAGTTCCCTCTAACATTCATTAGAAATACTGGTGCAAGTGCCCCAAAACAGTCTGCAGTTGGCCAAGTGAAGATAATCCCCCCCCCACAAACACTACACCCCCAGGGCTCTGGCTTTAAACAGCCTTGGTATGATAAGCACTTCCCACACAGAAATTCTACTCTAATAGACACACTGACGGCAAACTCGGCATGATGCAATTCCCTATCTGGAGTCGGGACATGGGATCAAACGAATGGTAGACATGAAAAATCAGCCTAAAATCAGTGGTTACTGTGTTTAAAGTGAAGATATCCTCCTGCACAGCTCTCATACTGTATGATTCTTTATTATTCCTGTGCAAGAACATCGAATTTTATAAACTCTAGACGCCAGGAGACGATGTTTGGATCTTCATCAGGACAAAAATGATTTTTCATTTTGTGCATTTGCCCACACTGAGGCTTTGAAAAACTGCTTTTTCTTGTCGTTTCATTTTGTGCTCATTTTCTTCTGCCTCAAACCTCTCTCCTCTTCAATAGTGTTAATGGGAAAAAAGCCTGATTTCATAAAACTAAGGTAAATGGCAATCTTTGTACTTGGCGTGTTCCCACAGCTAAAATTGGATTTGGATGGTCTGTCATCTAAATAGGCTGAGATGTGACCAAAGAAAAGCACATCTCCTCAGGTTTCCTTCTGAACTTTACTCAGCTGCTGCCTTGGGATTAGGCCTGGCCACGCTGCCAACCAGCTAAAATGTTCAACCATAAATCACTTCACCATGTAAAATCACCATTTTGCTAAACATAGACTGTTGTGGACAGAGGTTGATGCTCAAGAGATACTGAATAGTGCTCCCACGTTTCCCCTTGTCACGCTCAGCCACTGTGCTTGTCTTTCCTTTCCACTAAAATGTGTCTCCGTTCACACTGAGCTCCGTCTGGAACATCTGGCACACATTCAGTGATGGCTGTTTAATGACAGGCGGAAAGGATGATAAGATGTGCACTCATAAATGCTGCAAAGAGATAAACTTTAGAGAGGAAGCTGTGGTCACATCATGGGACCCGTTCCCACGAGAAATTTATGGAGGGAACATCCAGGACAGTAACTAAAGTTAACATTTAATATCCTCACCCTGGCTGCTTGACCCCTCTCGTCACTCGGCAGGCCTTATTCCAGGGCAAAGTTTCATGGCAAAGCAGCCAACCGCCCAAAGATAGCAACCTTGTTGTGAGGACACAAAGCAACCATGCCAGCTTTGTAGAGGTCTACCCACCTGTCCTCTGCATGCCCTCAAGCCCATCATCCAGGTCTTGCCTCACTGGCCAAAAAGCCTAAAAGTAGCGGTCATCAGGTTAAGTCATCAATCAGATAGAGCATAATGTATCACTCTGTGCCCCTGAAAGCTGGCGGACTGAGGCAGCTTCATAGCTTCTGGATTTCACTTGAATAACATGAGACGTTGTAGTCTGGCATCATCAGATCAATTCACAAATGTGAATTAGTCTAGAATCACTTTTGATTTCCAAAGGGTATCATCAGCAGGGGCAGAACAAAATGTATATGTATATAAAGTCCATGTATCAAACCTGCCCCATATTGGATAAACAGTTGTGATTGGCACGGGACAAGTCGGATGGAAATCTGTCTGAACGAGACGGGGGCCAGATGTATCTGCCAAAGCAAATAAAACACGAGCTCGCCTGATTGGTCTGGTTCCCAGGCTAGAGTTGTGGTTCAACCCCAACCTTTTTAGACAGTTGACTTATGAATCACGCGGCAAGGCTGTGATGCACAGCCATGGTTTAGTTAGTAGACACTCTCCAGGCATTTAGACTTAATATAAAGGATGAGACATGGCCCAGGATACAGAACTAATGTTTGGAGGCATTAAGTTTGATGTGCACAAAATGATATCTCGGATGACTTCACGGGCTGAGCTCTCCTTGCAGTACAGCAAAACATTGAGTTGAGGAGTTACTATAAAAGTGTCATCACATCAGATGACACTTGGTATTTTAGCAGCAACAGCTGCCATTGTTCTACAACTGACTGTAACACATAAACCACAGCTGTGTTTCCACTCATTGTTAAAATTGCCAGAGGGACAAATGCAAAAGAGAGCTGGTCTCATAGGTCACAGATGGGCAGCACGCTTCACATGGAGAAACTCTGACTTGCTGACAGAAAATAACCTGCATAATGTGTCAGTGAGGTGTGTGGCAGTATCACTAGATACCAGCATGACACAACAGGGACCACTTTAGCCAGCTCTAAGTTTTCTCTTTAACACAACTAAGGATCTGGTGACTTGTAGGCCTGAGGTGTGGCTTATTCTGAGGGTAGCTGCTAGACTGGATGTGAGAAGCTACAAGCTCTTAAGGGGGATTTTTTAGCAGGGATTTTCATGGGATCCGGAGGATATGAGCGCTGAAACAAGCAGTCACCCTGCATACTTATACATTTTGGATCTTGCTGCAGCTCTGTGGTGCACAGCAGAGGAAGGCTTGTCTTGCAGCCTGATGAACTTTGTTTGCATTCATTTAGCAGTAGTGAGACAATTAGAAGAAGATCACAAAGGTGCTAAAGACGGTTTACATAAAACCATGGAAACAAGCTGATTTTAAAGAAAAAAAAATCTTTTAAAAGCCGTTTATCAAGTCCAAATTGAAGTAGTCGAAATCCTTTCAAATAATGAAATAAAACCGGATCCGATTAACACTTCATATATTATGTGACATCTGAACCAGCACATAATACCAACACTCAAACCATACTTTTGGAGGGGCAAAAGTAAATTAGCGGCAGACACATTAATATAAACCTTGCTCTTTTCTTACCCTCCCCATCAGTTTCCGATTCTGCTGCAGACAAGGAAGCACACTTAACTGAATAAAGCAGCTATGAAGCTAATATTTTCGTTGTTGCACAAGAAATATGTCCAAGGTGCAACAGAGACAAACAAACATAAAAACTGAAGCACCATGCACCATTACATCTCAAAACATATTTCATTCACAAGTTGAGGTGGTTTCCTTTTACATGTTTAGTGTAAACATGTCTCTGCATGCAAAAAATAAAATAAATACACTGATAAATTGAACACAACATACGACAGTAAAACGTCAAAAAAACAAAAGAAAACGTAAAATACAGTGCTGTATACTGTACGTGGCAACACAACAGTAAATTACAAAACTGACCATGTTGCACAAACTGTAAAACCAAACCAAGCTCAAGTTCACTCATAACATATATACAGTATATGTATATATCAATCCAATGATGGAAAACAACATAAGGCATTCAACGTGAAACATATAATCCTATTATCCATGTCATTAATTCATATATTCATATTTCATTCATATATTTGGAGTAGACAAAATGCATTATGCAGGTCATCAATACAGTTCAATACAATACAGTTCAATACAATTAAGTTCAATACATAACAGTCATGCACAGACTAATGCACAGGATTCTGCCTTACCTCCATCTGCTGGGAGTTGATCTACGGAAAATGAATGACAATTAGCTTATATAGTAATTATTCACTATTTTCAGTCGTAACTGAGAAAGCTGAGGAGAAATTTGATAGAAAATGCGTATTATTTCCGGACACAAAGCGGTGCCTACCATCTCCTTCTGGCTGCGGATTAGCTGGGCAAATAAAAATAATTATCAAGTCACTGAAATTAAAAAAGATGATGAAACCTGGACAGTAGTCATTTGGGAAAACCACAAAGACATCTCTGACCAACGAAAGATGCAGATATTTGCTCTCACGTCACATGCCTACATGTAGGAAAACAGTTGACAAATGTGGAAAATGCATCCAGTTGCAGTCGGTCAGAGTATATTAAAATCCACACAGATGACTTGACTCTCGTCTGCTTCATACACGTGTATAACTTCTCTATAATGCACAATTCAAAAATGCTTAACATTTCATAATCAACCAAAGAAAACCGAACATTGATTCCCATTGGACTGGTCCTTGACACAGCAAGACAGAGAGAAAACATGGATTCACATGATGCTGCATGTCATCACTTCACAGATCTCTGACACACAGTACACTGCGGATATGAACTCAGCAACCCCATACACAGTTGTAGTCTCAGCTTACACATGAGACACATGCTGTAGGCTAGCCATGAAATGCAAACACGCTGAATCAAAGTTGACAAAGTTAAAAGTAGGTAAATTGTGGATTATTTGCGGACACTAAGAGGTGCCTACCATCTTCTTCTGGCTGTGGTACAGCTAGGCAAATAAAAATCATGGTTTAGTCAATGAAAACGGAAAGATGATGAGACCTGGATGAGAACTTAAAATTTTGGAAAATCGCAAAAATAAATGAGGTGCCTACCATCTACTTCTGGTTGCGGATTAGCTGGGCAAATAAAAATTATGGTTATGTCATCGAAAACAGAAATAAACGGATCAAAGTTGCTGATATTTGCTCGTACATGCCTGCAGTGAAATGTAACACAAAGGTCAATGTCGAAAAACACAGTCTACAGATGTGGAAAATGCATCCAGTTACAGTCTTTCAGAGTATATCAAGATTCACACACATGTCTTCTCTTGTCTGCTACATACAATGTGTCAATCCAACATGCTAAACAACTCAAATCAACTAAAGGAAACAAGAACATTGATTGGACAAATCATCAACACAAAACAAAACAGAAAGAAAACATGGACTCAAATGATGCTGCATGACATCGCTTCACTGATTTCGGACACTAGATTGTTAAACACAATTCACTGTGGATATACAATCTGCTACCACACAACAGATGTAGAGGCTGTAGAGGCACATTTGACATAAACATCTGTCCTGAGTGATCACAAGCGAAAGGCTTTACGCCCATTAGTTCACACACGATAGATAGATAGATAGATAGATAGATAGATAGATAGATAGATAGATAGATAGATAGATAGATAGATAGATTAAAGAACATCAGTTGAAACAGTGTGCTCAAACAGCTGCTAAATGTTGGGTGTCTAGACGCACTTTTAGGCACTGAAGCTAAGGTCATAGTGATGTAAACTGAAACTTTTTACGAGGACAGTAAAAACTTAATGTATCGCATTTCATGTCGAATTTACAAGAAGGCATGAATGATTTAGAATTTGTCACAGCAGTGTTGCAGCCTGTTGCCAGGGCTTCTCCTTCTTGTTTTGCGGAGGATGTAGGCGGTCCTTTAAAGTGGCCCGGGGCACCTTTTCGGACTCGCTGGTAAAAGAATGTGGTCACTTACGTTCTAGACCAACTCCGAATGTGATCTGAGTGATCAGATCTCAAACATGTCATCAGTGCATCTTGGGATGTGTTCACACCTGTGCTTACGGCATTCAACTTGTGATTTGGTCACTCAGAACGGATGTTGATACCAGGTCAGGACAGTAGTTTCAGCTAACACATGCTGTAGGCTACAGTAGCAACGAAATGCAAACACGCTGAATCAAAGTCGCACGATCATTGAGAAAGTTAATAGAAAGTGTTTATTATTTCCGGACACTAAGAGGTGCCTACCATTTTCTTCTGGCTGCGGTATAGCTGGCCAAATAAAAAAA
This sequence comes from Pagrus pagrus, assembly GCF_965226575.1. NCBI lineage: Eukaryota > Metazoa > Chordata > Actinopteri > Spariformes > Sparidae > Pagrus > Pagrus pagrus. Next base: position 14,186,715 of record NC_140208.1, on the reverse strand, counting down.
TATTGTTAAGTCACTGAAAACAGAAGATGATGAGTCCTTGACACCATCGCAAACATAAAACAAGAAGTTGCAGATATTATCTCAAACTTCACATGCCTGCAGTGGAATGTAACACAGAGGTCATTGTAGGGAAACAGAGTTTACAGGCATGGAAAATGCATCCATTCTTACATGAATCATTTCTACAATGCAAAGGTCCAAAATGCTTAACAAATAAGGCAACAGAACACTAATTCATATCCTATTCCTAAGTAGTCATCAACACAACGAAACAGAAAGAAAACAGACATGAACAACATTCACATGATGCTGCATGACATCACTGATTTCTGACATTGTTACACACAATACACTGAGGATTGATATTCTGCTATGTGGTTTCAGCTGACATATGTGACGCATGCTGTAGGCTAACTATGAAATGCAAATATGCTGAATCAAAGTGGCAGAATAATTGCATTATCCCTCTTCAGCAGCTTCATGTTGCCTCATACAATGTGATTGACTTATAGGCCTATCTTCTTGACTCGGTAATTGCTCTACTTATTATCTATGTAGCAAAACCACTTGTTCGGTATTATTCAGATAATTACCCTGACTGATTAGTTTAAATGCATTTTTCAGCACTCAGTTCAAGTCAAACCCACTCCATGTCACTTATTAACACAATTTAAATGCACTGAGTCACAAAAAGAGAGAGAGAGAAGAAAAAGAAAAACATTGTCCCTCACCATCTTCAGTTGGCTCCTCTGGGGCTACAATTAGTGGATTTTTGTGAGAAATAGTGATTGAAAAGTTACACCACGGGAGCCCCAATGGAAAACACATACATTTGACACACTACGACAGCTGAGCTGCTGGATATTATCAGTGTGTAGACCACACTCAAACATGGTTCGTGTAAACCAACATGATTTCTCATTGTGACGCATGTGTTGTTGCATAATTCAAGACAGATGAGTAAACAGCTTCAGCAATCTGATGATATACACTATACCAGATGTCTGTGGCTGAACATATAGATCATACACGTTGGCATATGTGCATAAAATAAAGACGCAATCCTGATAAAGAATTAAGTTGACCAATGAAGGATTGGTGCGTGCTGGTTAGACGCCGTCAGAAGTCAGAGCCTGTGTGTTTGACACATGATATGTGAGCAAAAGTGAAAATGTGAGAGTCATTATCAAGTCAGTGTGCGATAATGTAAGACACACAAAAGGTCACTATGAAAACGGCGTGGAGCAGCTGACTTACCGGCACCCTCCCCCTCCGGTTTAGCTGAGAGATAGAAACAGAAAGAGGCGACGATTAGAAGCGTGCACCACAGTTATGCATAATGAAAACAGGGTTAGGGTTAGGGTTAGGGTAAGGGTTAGGGTTACCCTAACCCTTTGGAAATATTGTTACTGCTCAACTTAATTCAGGTTGTCCTATATATCTTAAATCAGTGAAGTGATGACAGATCTTGAAGCATTTGATCACACCTACTTCATGATATTTTACTGCATGTTTGTCTGAAACTGATGTGTGCACTGTTATTTTATTATGTGGTATTTCAGAAATGTTTAGGCGATATTAAATTTCATGGTAAAGCATGAAATTTAATCTTGGAAACCAAAACTCTAAAATAATACCTACCAGGTAAGAGGATACATTTTATGAAATGGCCATCTTTAAAATGTCTAATATGCTGGCACAACTCTTTGAAACTGATACCAATAAAATTTAGCACATCATCTTTCCTTCTGATTGGTGCATTCGTTTGGTCCGATTGGAGCTTCAGACGACAGAGTAGTCAATTTGTATGGAGTTGGAGGAGCACTGTCGGTGTAATTGTTGAGACCTAATTCTGGTTTCAAAGAAATTCTCAACTGAAATAGAGGCAGATAATATACCCTTACTCCTCGTGTGTCTCCCTGGAGGTCACTGCAGATGCTGGTAAAGGCCAGGGACGGTATCTTATGACCTCCCTGAAGTCGTGCCACGTTCTCATAAGTTGAAAACAGTTTCCTTGAATAGTCGGACCATTTGACCCTGCTTGCTTTACTGTTCACCTAAGGCTTGTCTTCTAGGTAAACTAAGCCTTTTCAGCATTGTATTTAAGGCTACAATTGTACAATTATGGTTTTCCCATATGGCTTAATGCATAACAGCTACAATATATCTCTGATATATAGTAGTAACAAAAGCCACAGAGTAAAAAAATGTGTCCTTTGTCAGTGCAAAAAGAACATTTGGTTCACACTACAAACTCTTTACTTTGGTGTAAATACTTCATACACACGTTGTGAGTGCACCTGCATTAAGCATAAATCTGCATCAGCATCTGCTAAGTCAGTCCTCTCGGGATGAGAATCTTGATCATCTCCAACAAGTTTGCGATAAAGCCGGGTAATGAACTTAGAACAGCTGTTCCTCACAGTTTAAATGTTCCCCTCAGAGACTGTCTGTGGTTTCATATATTGGCAAAGCTGTCAGAGTTGCGTTAGATAATATAAAATTAGAAGCAATGCTTGTTGGGTGTTTTTTTTTTTTTGTTTGTTTACTCAGGCGAGATTTCCTTCTTCCATTTTCTTCCTTTTTTTTGTCACTAACAGTGTTGTAAACAAGCCTTCTTCAGCACTATGTACTGTATATCCACTGGTGGAATGTAACTGAGTACCTTAACTTCATCATTTACTGTAGTACAATTCAAAACGGTGAAAAAAAGAAAGAAAAAGCTACAGCTCAACCAATTACAACAGTAAAATCTTTTAAATGGCTGCATCGGTAACGTAATTATATAATTTTTCTGCAGTGAGTACTCAACTTTTAATACTTAAAAGGGGCACTATGTAGTTTTGGAGAAGAAATTGAAACGCATAATTTTAATATTTACATTATTAATGAGACAATAATACAAACTCAGAAATAGTTATTTATTCAATAACTGAACAAACAATCTGTTCTCAGAGGAAAATAAGGTCCCCAGAACACTGTTTGAAGCTAGAAAGGTGGCAGGGTCCGCCAAATATACACAAAGTAAGACAGTATGAAACTGTGTTGTCCTTTAAGGTCAGTTTATTTATTCAGTTTATTCAGTCATGAAAACGAAGAGTGTTTGTTTATTTAGTTTGTTTAGGCATAACAAAAACCAGTCACTGAAGATCTTTCACTTGTCACAGAGTTCTTTTACAGTGTGGTATTCATACTTTTACTTAAATAAAGCATTCGAGAACTTCCTCCACCACTTTGTATATCTTTGTTTTCAGTTCCATTTCATTTATAAGTAATTCATATTTTGGTGTTAGTACTTTCTCTATCTTAATGGTCCTTTGAGGGCCTTTGAAGTAGTGCAGGTCTTCACCGCACTGTTTGTTTACCCCACGATGTTTGCCACTGGCAGCTTGATTTACAGTGTGTGTAATGCCCAGGCATAAAGAAAGCTATTGGGTGTCCTGGCTTAATTGAACCTCTGATGACCTCTGTCTCAAAGTTGGTGAAGATATATCAGCCCCACATAATTTAAAACATTTATATATCATATAAAATGTATAAATGTCATCTATCTATGTCTATCAAGTTACAGGTATTAGCCGTCCACAGTTTCAATACATACGGAGTTTGTGCCACACAGGTTTCAGTTACACGTGGAAAAGTTAAGGACTTGTCCATCAATTTGTGAATGACATGTTCCTATCACATTTTTTATCATCTTTCGGACCCCAGATTGTGTCTGTGAAAGTTATTTATAAGGTTTATTATCCCCACAAAATAATCATTTAATGTTGTGTTTATATCCTAAATAAGATAAACGGCGTTGGAGGAACCCCTCAGTGACTTTTGGTTCAACTTGCCCCTGGTGTTTAATCAGGTCACAATGATGAAAGGAATTCTGACCGTCAATCATGCCATCGCCTCCAACCACTGACCAGAAAACTGTCATGTGCTTTGATTGACTACATTGGGAGCTACATCACATTCAGCAGGAGGCATCGGGCCTGCTGACCATGACAGAACTTTCTAGACCAAAGTGAGGGGATTACATAATGATTTATCTCAGGCTGGACGCCAAATTGGTTACAGCAAACCTGATATGCTTGGGTGTGTAGGAAAGTCTATGGACTTATGAGGAAGTGGAAAAGGTCAGGGGTTATTGCGAAGTATTTTTAGCTGCTAGCCGAGGGGGGATCTGTCTGCTCATTGAGCCAGCACTGAGAACGTTTCAACGAATCTTAGGTAAAGATAAAGAAATAATTCATATTGAGCAGGCTAAGTTAAGGGTGAAAATGTCGCGTCGGATTTTTGGAAGACAAATATAGTTGTTGAGCTGTTTAAAATCATGTTTTTCTTCAAGTATCACATGGCGTACTTCTCAGAAACATCAAATAGAGTTACATGTTACAGTGGCAGGTCATCTGACCCTCATACTCAAGGCTTTGCAGCTCATTTTGGCTCAGAATGACAGAGCAGCGGGTGGTGCAGACATATAGTTAGCAAAGTGGAATCATATCTTTATTACATGGATTAAAGCTGTGACTGTATATGGTGAATAAAAATATTGTCTGGTTGTTATTCTGAGATAAAAATAAAGCGGGACTGGCTGGGATCTGTAAAAGATTAGCCCAGGGACGGATGTAGAGAAGAAGACTCGAATAGTGCGAAGTAGAATTAGGAGCAATGTGCTAACAAGTCAAGCAAAGCTCATTACATTCGTTATCACAGCACGGTCGGTGTAGAAATTAGATGAAGGGGTATGAAAGGCTCAACACTCTTCCCACAATCTTGGCCTGCAAAACTCATCTCCACTAACTGACTCATCTGCTATGACAGTCTCTTATCTTAGGTTTCTGTCAGGTCAGTGATTTAAAGCCGCACAGGGTCTGAGTGGAGGACGGATGGCTCCACAAAGGTGAAGGACAACAGGAAACTATTTCTGAGAAAGAATGGTTCACCCGAGTATGCCAAATTCCAGTTTATGGCTGAAAAATGAATTTGACTGACTATTTAAAGGGGCACTATGTTGTTTTGGAGAAGAAATTAATTTTTTTTTTCTTTTTATTTACAATATTAATAAGGTCATAAATAAACACCATTTTATTCAGTCATGAAAGCATAAAAGCATAAAATGTCTTTCACAAAACTACATATTGCTCCTTTGAACTATGGAAAATGAGTATGAGCAATTTTAAATTAGCAAAAAACATAATCAGACTCTAGTATATAATTGTAATTGTTTACATTAGCCTTCTGAATTTGGCTTAAACATGCAAAAAAAACTTCCATGTAGTAATCCAAGAAAAACGAAGCATAAAAATGTATGATGCAATGTTCTTTTTTTAACCACTGCGCGTGAGGCAAGTCAGTTACTGAAGCTGTGAACTGAAACCCAAGCAGGCCCTCTATACAGCCCAGACACTACCGCACACAGATAGCTGCAGCTGTATAGGTAGGCCTGCATACTGCACCCTACCTATGAACCTTTTCACGTCTGTTAGGAAGCTTTAACATTTAGTCAAGAAGGGCTGTCACTAACATACTGACCCCGATGAGGTCATAGCAGGTGACTATGTGATAATTTACGGCCTTTCAAATATTCTTTAAGCACGGATAACAACAAGGAGGCAAGGTGGCAAAACATTTGTCTTTATCAGATGCTGAATCGTTTCAGCAACTGTAATTTAAATGTCATTGTGGTGATCACATTTTTAAGAGTTTGGTCTGTTTTGATTTATTGCCCTTTTGACATCAACGTTTGACTTTTTTTGGTTTTGTCTATTCAAGCTTTTGTCTCACTGTGTATGAATATATCTTCTGACAGTGAATGAAAATGTAACCCTCTACTTTCCACTTTACTGGTTGTTGTAAGTTACATTGAGCAATGACATCATCTGATATTTTTGGTTTCCTCAGCACCTTTGCAGTAAACAGCTACTGTGGCTGTCACATGGGGTTTAATTCCCCAGACTGAACATTAAACTTTCATCTCAACCAGATTTAGTCAACTTTTTCTACCTTATACCGTAACAGCAGGTATCATGCTCTTTTCAAGACAGGCTTAAACTCCTCTTCAGAACCCAATATATGTATTTTCCTCGTCAGATCATCATCCTTATCCTTTTTATCACACACAATACCACAATACAATCATCCTTTAAAAATATCAGAAACAATCACACATATAAGTAGTATCTATCTATTGCAGGCAAATAAACCTCACAGAATCCTCCATCCAAATCAGGCAAATTCAGTCATCAAAATATTTCACTGAACCCCAAGTCTCCAGACTAATTACAATGAATTATGCTTTCACAAAAAGTATCTGCATACCTGCAGGGACTGGCTCAGGCATGGTTATTCCTGTGTCTCCTCTTTGCTGCTTGAAGACTGAGGGGCTTGTGGTGCTTATTCCTTTTATTTCTTCCCCTCTCTGTTATTCAAAGCTCTCCTGGCACTCAAGTCACCCACACCCTCCAGTGAGCGAGCAGCGCGGGAGAGACTGACGACACCCTTAAGGAGTTCAAGAAGAGAGGCACTCAGAGCGAGAGCATGATAAGGTGGAGAGACAAGAGGGTGAGGTGGTGGTGAAAGGGATCTTACACATTTATGATGAGATTAATGGACTGACTAAACCTGCTGAGTTCTAATGTTCGCTGGAGAAATACAGAATACACCGAGATGACGCACAACCAACACGCTTTATGAAACTTGATATTGTGTTTTGTGATGTCATGCTAATCTTTTGATTATCACCTCCATTTTCCCACATTAAGAGGAGGATCAACTCGTATTTGCAACTCATTTTTGGGATGGCTGTAGAAGTGAGAGCAGAGAATGTGGGCATGGGCAACAAAGTATTAGGAGCTATATCCAGTATACTATCTGTTACAGATGCTTGACACACAACACATTTAGAGCACAATGATCTGATCAGTCATTTCCCAGACTCAAATAATCATTTTCATCAATTTTATCATTATGGATTGAGTTAAAGTGGTGAGGTAATGATGGGTACATGTTGTGTTTTTTTTAAATGTTGTTAATACTATAAAATGTTGCATGCAGCCACACAATGTGTTACATGTATTGAATATGTATATATGTATATGAAGCATTTATATCTACTTTACTTTTCTGGCAGAGAGTTAGAGGAGAAGATCAATACCACTCTCATGTATGAACGCTACATAAGCTTCAGACAACAACAAGTTAGCATAGCTTAGCATAAAAACTGAAGGCAGTGGGACAGAGCTAGTCTTGCCCTCTTCAAAGCGAAACCTGCCTACAAGTTAACACATTCTAGGTACAAAAGATGAAATGTACCGCCGTTCACCATTTATCGGGGGCCGTGTGCAAAAAATATTCTTTGACCACTAGTAACTTCCTGGAGTCTACGCTGGTAGCAAATGGTTTTGTGTCCTTTGGCAAGAACCAGCCAAGTTCCCAGGCTTTGTGCTTAGCTAAGCTCATCTGCTGCTGGCTGTAGCTTTATGTTTACAATGCAGACATGGGAATCATTTAAACAACTCTCTGCAAGATTGTGAATAGGCGTATTTCAACAAAAAATTGTATAAATAAAAGCAGCAATAGTAATTGCTTTAACTTATCACTTAACTGAAGTAAATACTGATTGCACAGTGTAATGGCTTTAGGAAAATGACACCATCTGCGTATAGATCGGTTCCATATAAGGCTCTAATTCACTATGCTATTCAGTCTGCCACCAGGCTTGATTTTTCCCGGGGAAAAACAGGTCATCAAGCATGTCTACCATTGCACAACCAAAATAGGAAAATATATCGTTTTACCCGTAATGTTGGAGCAACTGTGGAAAGAAAGAGAGTGACAGAAACCATGGTTTCAAGAGTTAACTAACTGGTGTGACAGTCTGTTCCCCGTTGATATGTGTTTACCCTACCACCAAAACTTGACAGTTAAAAACTCCTAAATCAGTACATAACTGCACTCGGTCAAATTTCACTTTTTACAGTTTTTTTTTTTGCTTTGGACAGGAGCCAGGCTGCTCGCAGTAGCTATGTTGCTTACGCTGTTTTTGCGTTAGTGGCACAACTGTTCTTGAATACAGCAAATAATACATACAGTGCTTGAGTAAATATAGTACTTAGTTAAATTCAACCACTGCTGCTTGGTTTCCCAAGTGCGGCCCAAACGCCCCTGAGGTCCTATTTGTGGCACAAAGACAGTTGAAAGCATGCAAGACTTGCTGTACATGGCCAGCTGGCCACAGCCAGTAGCGGTATACTTTTATAAGATTACCCTACGCTGCTGTGTCTGCCTCTTTTGAACTTCACAGCAAGGATTCAGGTCTTGGGCACGTCTTCATTATACTACCTGTCGTCATCTACTCCGTCACCAATCAGAAATGTGACTACATCAGCCAGCGCCACTGTGGAGACATATCACCTGCTGCTGGGGTCAAAGTGTGAATCTTTGAAAGAAGGAGGCATGTCAGTCCACAGGGACCAGCAGACGGGTGTATCTATAGCTTTGCATATAGCTGAAGTGGTTGAGATGTCTCAGAGGGAAAATAACAGCAAAGCAAATATTGACAGTGCTGGAAAGGGTGGGTGGTGCTTTGAGGACTTTCATTAAGCAAATATAGATTAACTATGGCTCCACCAGTACTTTGACTTTAGATGCTTTAAGAACATTTTGCTGATACTACTCAAATACTTTTACTTTAGTAAGATTTTGCATGCAGGACTTTTACACATAATGGAGTATTTTACATAATGCGGTATTGCTTGAAACAAACAAAATAATTCTTCCACCACTGCAAGAATGTATTGTAAATCGCAAAAGGATTAGTTTGACTCTTTGGGAAATACTTAATTGGCTTTCTCTGCGAGATTTAGATAAGATTTAGATTGATATAAACCCTGCGTGTGCGTGCAAAGTGAATACGTGATTAGCAAAAGAAATTTAAGCAGGGTGGAACTGCTTGCCTGGCTATCCCAAACACTAAAAGACACAGCAACTGGGTGTATTTTTGATCTTTAGACAGAGCCAGGCTAGCGGCCCCCGCTCCCAGTCTTAATGCCAAGCTAAGCTAACCGCTTGTTGACTCTAGCTTCCTATTCAGCGTGCAATTGATCTTCTCGTCTAACTCAGAAAGGAAGCGAATAAATGCGTTTCCCAAAATGCTTAACTATTCCCTCGTCTTGTAACATTACCCGAGTGAAACAATACTAGAGGACACTCACAAGCTAGTACAGTTGAGTGCCTTTATTAGCATGGCAACAGAGCAGTGAAGTGGTGCACAGTAAACCACATAGATGACGAGTATCGAGAGTAACTTAAAATAGCCCTGACGCAGAAAATGGAATCACAAAGAAAGTTTAGAGCAATGAGAGGGAGAGAGGGCGTGTGTGTGCATGAATATGTGCGGCTTAAGAAGAAGATACAGGTGGGAAAGGGCATTGTGAATATTAAGTTTCTCATCGAATACTTTGAGCACTGTAGCTTCTCAAAAAAATACTTTAAATGGTGATGAGATACAGATTCATTGGCCACATCAAAATAACTGTTCCCCAGTCAGCATACTGTGTATGTAATGTGATTAGTCAGTGATTAGTCCAGATACGGCTTAATGGAGAGCCTGCAAATACAAATTTAAATTGAATTTAACAGTAAATTTGCTGTGCATGGGAATGATTCTAACTGATGTGGGATATTCAAAAGAAAGAGGAAATGCTGAAGTTCATTTCAGGCCTGTAGCATTTAACAGCCGAAAAACTGACAAAAACCCAGAGGACGATGGCAGAGGTACAGTGTGTCAACTGTGTTAGGAGTCTGGGGATGCTCACTGACATTGCTTCCCATTGGTGCTGTTAAGTTTTTTTAAAAGGTCATAATTTTTTTCATTTCTATTCGCTGAAATGAAGAAATGATGATTATTTCACTCAATTAACCGCAGTTTTGAGGGGCTAAACATGCTCAAAAACATTCCACACTTATCACAAAATGTACTTTTAATGGTTCTTCACCATGGGGCAGAATGGCTCGTCAGCTACCCCTTAAAAGCTGCTCTTGTGACAAATTGACGCATTTTACCCAGATGTATGAATTTTTATCATATCAGGATCTACAAAAAAAAGGCCTCTTAATGCCAATGTTCAGTTACAGCGTCACCTTTTGGCCACAGGAAAGGACTTTACTTTGGTGTATTTATTGTCCTAGCAAATTAACCCAATCCACTTCAAATTTGGTGTGATAAACCTTACAACCTTGATGATGCCATACTGTGCCGTTTTGACCGAACAATGTGGCAAAGATGTTCTGTGAAAACTAGAACTTTTCGTAACTTGAGTGTACATTGTCCAAGCTTCCACAAATTTCACGTGTTTGATAGGAGTCCTGGCCTTAACACATCTACGTGTCATTTGGGAGTTATAGTCATTGTCCCACCTACTGGCAACAGGAAGTAAGCCTATAGTGGACACAGGGAGTGGCATTAAACTCCTTCGCGCAGTGTCCAAAACATGACAAGTCAGAGCCATGTCGAACAGTCGATGTTCGGCGATGAGGCAGCGCCTGCTGTGAGCCCTGACGTGTGTGGTGTTGTGAGGCCTGCTCAACGTTGCTTGCAGGTTTTTTTTTAAATAATTTCTTTGCTTTTCACACAAGGTTGATCAAAACACTGTAGTCTTTGTCACGGATATTTCAACTGACAGATTTTGCTGCTCCGAGTACTTTTTTTTTATCTACTCTCTCTCCCTTGGGTTGTGCATATTCCTCCACTCCTGTACAGAATATATTCATGACTGCCAAAACAAATATTTAGGCAGACATTTTATTAGCTTTGCAGATGATTCTGGCACCTCGCTGTATCTTCCAGGATGAGACTTGACAGTGTTGTTGGTGACTTTGTGTCATGGTGCAATATATTTTAGAAGTTTACAGCCTGCTTCCAAACCCCCCTCTACAATCTGATAAGGGAATTGAATTGGAGGGCGACTATAAATATCTGGGGACTTTTACTGATAGCAAACTTCAGAAGCAGTCACACAGATAATTTGCAGGAGAAGTACAGCAGTTTTTGTTTTCCCTACAGAACATGAAATCTTTTAACATCTGCTAAAATGATGACCTTATTTTTTTTTACCAGCTTTTACTGCCTTTGCTTTGCACACTGCAGTTGTCGAGGGAGGCTTCGTGAGTAACCCCAGTATGGTTACTGCTCTGAGCTACACACAAATAACTGAAATCTGTGAGGCTCATGTGCTGGAAGACGAACATCTTTTTTGACTTACAGAGGAACTGATACTCTCTGGCTGCTCCTTCACACAGGATAAACTTCAGAGCAGAGGGACCTCAGTCTTATTTATTCCTTCTGCAATTAGATGGCTTAATTTAAACATGAAATTCAGCTGCAGCGTTGGTCCGTACACTGCAACAGCTTGGTAAATTACACTAAAGACTGGCCAATTATTGCACTGTCTGGTGGGCAATATAGGTATATCTGGTTGATTTGTGTATTACAGTACTTTCACATTAAGCTTTTTCTGTCTGGTTTTATTGCTTGTATTATTTGTTTATTCTGTATTTTCGCTTGTACACGTAAATGCTTTCCGCAAAACATATTTCCCTGGTGGCACAACATTCTCTGCAGAATCAGTGAGCTCTAATGGTGTTATATTTAAATTAAAAGTATTCATAATGAACACCCTGTCAGGACTAAAGAAAGATACCCCCACATCTACATTTAATAAAAATTCAATTAGATTTTCTTCTCGACCAATAATTTTTACAGTCTTCCAGAATATAAATGTTGAAATTATAAACGACAAGCCGTTTCCACTTTTCAGTTAAGGGCTATTTGAGTTTATCCACTCGATTGATCACATGGTTTGGTCAGAACTGTGTTGCAGAATTTTCAAAAGTTAAATCATCTGTGAACTTCTGAGCATTGCTAGGGGAAAAGTAACTATAATCTATTTTGCTCTCTTGTACTACTTGATATAATAATGCATAAAAGTGCACGATAAATCTCATAATTTACACATAAAGATTAAGCAATTCAAAGTCAAAGTTTAAAGGGAAAAAAAAGCACACTTAACGGCTGTAGTCTTCAGAACATTTAAACTTTATACATGACACCAGGGCTCCCTCTTCTGGACACACAGAGAAGTTACATTTAATTAACTGGAATGATTTCACTTCACTCTATGTGGGAAAAAAGCACAACACAAACACACTAAAAATGAGTCAAACAAGACTGATTGTATATATTCACATTGATAATAAGTAACCAGGAAAACGTCACTTCAGTAAAAAATTACGCAAATTGACTTGGCAAGACTTTTCCGTCAGTTTTCAAGCTTCTAGAAAGTATTGAATGATCATGTCTCTTAACTACCTTTGATTTGTCACACTTAGGTCTGCGCAATGTGGCCATACAATAATATAGGCATATCTTTAGGCTATATCACGATACACAATATGTATCTTGACTTTTAAAATCTCCTCAAAAGCACACAAAATCAAATATCACAATATTTTTGACCAAAAAGTGCAACTTTATATTGTGACCGTATTGTAGGGAGTACTATTGGTGCTTTCACAAAATATTAACACAAGGAGATTTTTTATAAATATTCATCAGTAATGTGGATATAATGACTAAGTGGGTAAGAGCAAGTATTAGAACAAGTAAAGCCGTCTTTACTGTAATGCAGCCTTTAATACCAGGTAAAGACAATATTTATGCCGATAATATAACGATATACCAAATCTAAAACAATATATAATCTCATATCACTATAATGATAGTAATATATTGCCCAGCCCTAATCAACCTAATTTAAATTGGCCTAAAACACCAGTCTGCTTTCCCTCCACACCTGCTCTGCATCTCCCTCTTTAGCCTTTCCCTTCTTCCAGTGCCTTCAGTTTTTCCAGCCCATCAGCCCCTTCCCTGTTTCTAGTGTTTTTCCATTGATTTCTCTCACCTGTGTTGCTCCACCTGCACCTCATCCCCTCGTTATTCTTGTGTGTATTTAAACCTGTGTTCTGCCTGCAGTCTGTGTCAGTTCATGCATTTTCTTCTCCAGTGTGTTTCACCTGGTTGTTCACCTAAGCTTCTTTCAGTTATCCTCCAGTGTCTCGCTGTAGTTTGTGTTTGGCTTTTGCTCCTCATGGTTTGCATGATTTTGTACTTTGATTTGTTTGAACTTTGTATAAGCTTTTTGTGATGCTACTTTGAATTTTTGGTATTTGCATTTCTTGTTTTTTTGGTTGCTGTTGTTCTCTGGATTTCAGCTTATCATTAAAAGCTTGGTTTTTTTTGTTCTTTATCCTGCCTCCTCCTGGTGTTTCTGCATTTGGGTCCTCACAATATTTTTGTAAAACGACACTATAGGGGCGCAAATCATGACAAATAAAAATGCACCACCAAATCTGTAATCTTCTGAGCTCGAAATGAGGTAGATGAAAGTTTGTTTGAGGTATTATCCAGCATAGTTTGCCTCAGGTTGACAGGTTTTGGTTGCTGCTGTAAGGTTACTGTATCTGCATGGCGTCTGATAAGGTGAGTTCACAGGTTGGTTGTGTTTCCTGAATATTTTACGGCAGCATGACAAAGCTTGCAAATGGCATTTGCTTTATCCAACTCCTTGCTCCCTGGTTTGTTTCTTAAACCAAAGTGCACCCACACGTTGGCTTTGTATGTTGAAGGGGCCGCCATGCTGCTTCCTGCTTCTCTGACTGACTCGTTCACTCTGCCAAAAATGGCACCCGGCAAATCGAAGCAGTTAGCTGTACTGCAACATCTACAGGAGCAGAGGTTGGAGGCTATTCACAATCCGTTTAAAACATGAATAATTTTTCAAAATATACATTTTTGGTGCTGGATAATGATGCAGTATATATTTCTATTAGCACAGCCCTAGCCATTAGCTAGTTAGCCGAGTTAGCTGTGCAGCTAGCCGGACTACCGAGGGAACGTTTCCAGGTGTCTCAATTTGGATACTACTTTTAGTACACGTCCATATAGTACACAGTGTACACTATGCAATCACTTGTGTAGTGTGTGAATTTTGACAGGCTATTGTGGTCTCAAAAAACACAGTCGTTATGCACTTAACCTGAATTGACGGTCGCAACATTTGACCGCTTCCTCTTTCCAGTCATAGCAAATTGCAACCAGATGGAGCATTATTTTATTAATCAACATTTGTGAGGGTTCAAATTTTTTGAAAGATTGTGTTTTTATGGCTTTTTTTACGCCATCATTCTGCAATTGGAATGGCACTGGCTCAGCTTCAACACAACTACCTGACTGTACTGTGACACAATAATCTTCAGTTCATATGATGATGGGATAACAGCCATGGTTACTTTCTTGCCTGGAAAAAAGGATTAAAACTTAATAAAGTGAAATATGAACAGTCTTGCAGTGAAACTTTACAGCTTTTAGCCTGCTTTTAAATCTCTGCTAGGTTTGTGGTCGCTCCGCACCCGCTGCATGCACTCGAGAAGGCAACCACTCAGAGTGAGCAGGGACGAGTGGTGCACACTCAACTCTTTTGAAAGTTAGGAAAACAGCATCCAGGTATGCCATAGACCTACTTATCAGCGTGAACACACTTATCCAGTCAAAATAACAAGTGTAAGTATGGAATTATGCAAATTTGAACACAGCCTTGGTGCTTACACCCCTAGTACAGGGGCTTTGGAGAGGGAGACTGTCAGGCCAAGGACACAGGGACGAGGAGAGAGAGGGAGGTCAGACATCAGAGGAAGGTGCTGGCAGAAGTGTAGTCCCACAATATTTTTTAACATTTAGTTTGACGAATTAAAGGTTTATTTTGGCCGAACCAGAGGTGGTGATTGTTGGACAGTGGAAAGACTATCGCAGACAGTTTTGGTGAGCTTTATTTTGTTTCTGTCCTTTGAATTAAGTGTGTTTTACAATACTTAACATGGCAATTAGGTTAGTCAAACAAAAAAACTTGTATGCAGAAGGTGTAACTAGAGACATTATACAATGACACACCACTGAAGGCATTTTGAATAGATAAGTCCATAACAGCAGAGATGACACATCATGTCTCTTCTTACAAAAATCCAATCGTGTGCTTTATAGCAGCCGAACTGGGAAAAATCTCAGCCAATCACTTAAAAGGATGGTGGCGAAGAATATAACGCTAATGTTCAATGTTCCAAGAAAGGTGAGGTTTTTCAAAGATTAGACATTAAACTCATATTTGTTCAAGCGCTCTAGTGGGCTGAGCTGACAGTTTTACCTCGCACCACACTATATTGAGCCGTAGAAGAAGTTGGGGTCGTGCAGTAGAGGGTGTTTTAAGCATTATTTTGGGGCAAAGTCACTGAACTTTTTAAGCGTTTTTTAAAATAAATTTTATCAGCTTTGACTGGCAATTCTATACATGCAGTTTTTATGTCCTAGTGACCATTGGAAGTGAGACTATGGCTCTCTCCACATTCATTTAGATAGGGGCCTGGTCTTTGTGAGCCTGAAATGCCAAGATGGCTGCTGAGTGGCAAGACTTGCCTATCAGACTTCAGTGTAACTATAGCTGTATTTTTCTGTTCAATGAGATAAATAGGCTAATGTTTCCTGTCTTGATATTATTTGAGATCATTTTCTTTACTAAAAAAGCGAAGCCAGCTTGAAACGTAGCATCCTTGAGATCTCTTGTCTGTAATAACGGACGATGACCCCTTCAGGTACAAAGTGGTTGGGCCAACGACACAGGACAGGGAAGGGCTAGCAGCTAAGCATGCTAACTTGAGTAGAATTTTTGCAACACAATTTATAGACCTATTTAATGATATATTTCTTCAAAATCTGTAAATGATTTCTGTAAACGATTAATTTCTTTTAAACCAAAATTCTTACATATTACACCTTTAAACCCCAGCATTAGCAACATACCAGCTTTGAGTCCAGGCAAACAAGTTATTTAATATAACCCCCAAAACATTACTAGCAACAGAGAGAGGTGATGCAATACTCACAGAAAGCATGGAGGGAGCTTGAACTCACCTTACATGATGCCTAAGTCCACCAAAGTCCAGTGTCGCACTGCAATTGTTGCAGTGATAGCCATTTTGTACATTTACTCACAGAACCACTGCTGCTAACTTGCCTAACTCTTAGCTAACCCTTGTAGCTAAGTATCATTAGCGACTGTGGGAAACAAACTCTTCTGTGTCAAATATGAAATACAGTATATGTTTTATACACTTTCTACCGTTTATTGTGAGCTTTAAAGGCTTCAAAATTCACTTTGACTTTCTTTCACAGAGTCGTTTCACTGTTTCGCAGTCGAATAACAGCTAAATATTTAACTACTTCATGATTTTTCCCTTCAGTTGACGTTGGTAAGGGTGCTATACCATCTTTGACCACACAGGTTCACTGATATGATAGGCCATTAGAACACAGAGGGGCGCTGCTTCACACATTTGCTTAAACTTAATAAAAAGGGGAAGTCATGATTGCAACAATGATATAATAAATGAGTGTTGCAGCATGGTGAAGAAATGCATTAAAGGTATATTTATTAAAATAATTTTATTAAAAAGCAATTTTGAATATTAATAATACGGCACAACAGACTTTTGGCACAACTTGTTATACTGCTGACCATCGGTAGAGGGAGACAAAGACTATGTTAGAGCCTCTCAACCAGAGGACACTGAGAAAAGTGGCTCTCAACCAGTTGCAGTCTTGTCACCTAAATCAATAACTCCTCATCAAAGAAAAAGCATTTTGCTGATATTCAGTCTGGGGATATTATAAATCACGTGATGGAAATAAATGTTTTTATACAAATGTGTTGACATGTCTGGTGTTTTGTTGTGAAAATTTAATGTAATGCTCAAAGTCATGCTCGAGCTGAACTTTTCATCATTGCCTTAAACAATCTTGTAATGCAGGTTTCAAGTCAAAAAATTTTGAACCACTGCGATTTAAAAATAAGTAAATAAAAAAAAATACACACACTACATATACAGTATACAACATACTGTAACTCACACATGTGTTGTGTTTTCTGAGCCTATGCAGCCTATGGCTGTTTATAATTTTAAACATGCATGGTTTACACATCAATGTTGTTTCTACTGGAAAAATGTGCATTTCAAATCACGAGAGAGACTTTCAGGCTGCAATCATGACAATGTTTAATATCTTGAAGAAATACTTTATGTGTGTGTCAATGTAAAAATACATAATGGAACTTAAATATACAAGTTTTTTATTTATTTCAAGTTGATTAAACTTGAGTCCTTCTAACTGGATGTATATACTGACAAATTGGGTTTTTTTCCACGGTGCTTGAAATATATTTACAGGGTGTAAAATTAACTTCCATGTACAGAGGCTGGTGCAAATTTTGTGCCATTTGTATGTATTGTTATTTACTCTTTAGCCCTCTGTTCCATGTACAATTCAGCTCTGTTTTTACTGATCTCTTCATTTCTGGTGTAAAAAATCAATTCATGTCTTATATTCCATCACCTCTGCTCCATGCACCCTCATTGGCCCTATTTGTGTTCTCACATGTGACCCTGTTTATTGCTTCTCAGGATCTGCTTTCATGTCACCAGCCTAAGCCTCTGGCCCCCCGGCTCAGTGTTAACAGTGGAAGGTGAAGAATGAAAGATCCAGAGCAGCTGTAGGTATGGTACGGTTCGAATGCTTAACATGACATTGATGGATTAATGTTCCTATGCTGCAAGCCTGTATTTTTAAATAATGACTTATCGCCTGAGGATAACACAAAGCAATGCAGCTTTGCAAAAAGAATGTCTTGTTTGTCCTCTATGGAAAATATTTTGCATTAATTGATCAATATGAAGTTTCTTAAGACCCACTTTATTCTTTTTAACACAGTAGCTTCCTGGACAGGCAAAGACTCATGGTATGGTGGGTTTCTGATGTACTATGTTCCCAACCCTCTCAGCACGGCTGAAAGTCTAAAGAATCTGCAGATGTTGAGGTACCTTGGATTTGTGTGCGTATTTCTTTTAGTTGTATAAATAACTTAACTGTGCAATATGTCAGAATAGGCCACCTGTCAAATTTAAACTCAAAACATATAGCAAGTCACTAGGGTAGCCGCTAACTCCTGCTACAGTACTGTAAGTGTAGCTGCTGTTAGCTAGTTGTCTCAGTTAGCCAGGCAGCTACTGTAGGAGTTTAGAGTGGGCTCACAGGGGACAGGGCAGTATTGGTCTTTACATGCTTGTACTGGGACAGGGCATGCTAATGTCAGTAGATATCTCTGCAACACAGTACGTAGGCATCATGACATCAAATTCTGTTGATTTTTTACTTATCTTTTGAATGTTTTCATCTTATTCTTACACACTGCAACTTTTTTTTGGCCTTTTATGGCTTTATTTTACGGGGCAGCTCAGACAAGTGATAGGAACTGGGATTAATTTAAACAAATTAAAGTGCTTTGACTCAAAATAATAAGTTAACCATACATATGTGCTTTATAATCAACCTTACTGTTAAATAAAACAATGCAAGACATCTTCATCTTCTGTGAATATGGGATTATTATCTGTTCAAGGTAACTCAATAATGATACTCAGTGTGCAGGAGTAAAACTTCAAAACTGATTTTATTTAATAGAAGTCACACACAAAAAAAATTATTGTTAATTAACAAAGTGCAGAATATACCTATGGCACCAGAATATACAGTATACACTGAAACAAAAAATATATATATACATATGAGACACGACTAAACAGTATTTCACATTGAGTTTTGACAAAATTAACACGTTAATGATTCACAAGCACTTAAGCAAATAGCAGCCTCTTGAAAAATACGTTTGTTAATACACAAACAAGTATTTTTTCCTTACATTATCCCAGTTTGGTATGTTTCCTAAATGAAGTTTGAGCGGAATTGTAAGAAAATGTAAAACATCAGTGGCAGACTCAGGACGTTAGATGGGCAGAGGTTTACAAGAGGTTTACTCCTCTTGTTTAGCTAACAAACATGATGACTTTTGTCCGACCCAGAAACCTGCCAACATCCTCCCCTTAAAGCAGCTCTTAATCTGCTGCAGCAGTCTGACCTCCTGCCTGCCTTCGCCCCCCTCTTCCTCCTTCACTTCTTCAACTGCATAAAAATTGATGACACCAGCTGGATGGTCCAGGTAAACCCCGATGGTGGTGCACTGGGGAATGTCCCAGATTTCTTTGCTGATGCCGTTGAACCACAGCTGATAGTGGGATCCACCCCACCCAAGACCCCAGGACTGTTCATTCTCTCCCAGCCCGCAGGGTCCGTCGCTTCCCCTCCTCCCCGCTCCTTCATAGGCGACTCCGACGACCACCCATCCTGAATATTTCACCTCCCAGTAAGCTCTGAAGCCCAGGATGCCTTCTTTGCAAAGAACCTTTAATGGAAAGAGAATAAAATTTGCAGCAAACAGGAAAAAGTATTTGATATCTAGATTTGCTGTTAAAAACCTACCTGTGGGGCGTGCTCATATCTCTCCGGTCTGTCCAGGACGGGACAAGTGACATCATCAGTCATGCGCGACAGCTTGGATCCACCGTCTGTGATCCACAGCATCTTATTGGCTGTCTTGTCATCCAGGGAAAGGTTGATCCAGTCTGTGTGATGTGGAAGATTTACAATCCATGACAGTTGGAAAGAGAATCATGAGAATGGGGGAAAAGTTTGTGAATCAAAATGATTGTTCTTACGTTTTAGAAGATCGGCTCTGCAGGTGGGCTCAGGGATGTTTGGCTCGTAGTCTGGGATTTTTTCTGAGTGGCGAGAAAATTCACATTATGTGTAGCTGATTATTAGTTGATGACAAGATGATAAAGTACAACCTCAGGATTCGTACACATGACTGAATGAAACAATACATTTATGAACTGTGCTGGAGTCACAGTGAGGTGGTCAGTGTGGATGGCATCTGTGCAAAATTCAAGTAAAAGGCAGTTAAAAATAATTCAGTCAAACTCTTTAAGAGGCCCTCAACAGTGAGTTTTACATTTTCCATGGTTTGTTTTAAAATCTTACCTTTCGGAGTGGCCACAACTTTAGATTTTGTGCCTGTCAATATAAAACAATAACGTTACTGCCAGTTATTCTTTACTTCTTCGTAAAGAGCTCCTTTGGTTTTAATGTAGGAAAATGTCATACTAACAATATACAATATTTGCTGAGAAAAGTCAAAGTTAACCACCCAGCTTCAATGTCTAAAAACTAAAGTAAAACTACAATCTGAAGAGACAAATCTTCATCCTGCTGAGTCTAGAGAGGGACTTCACTCACCAGGTCTACCGGCTGTAGGCATGATTCTCTTATTGGGAGCGCTGGTTGGCATATTTATCGCTTCTTTCCGTGTTGAGGTTTCCTGAATGTCGGCGTCTGTCAGCGGCGTACTGCTGCGATGATGCAAACGGCTACTTTATATACCCCCCCAGGATAGGGGGTATTAAAGGTTTTGGGGGGCCCCTTGGGGCTCCCTTGGAGAAATTTTGGTAAGGTATGTAGAGATAATGAGCTCACTAATGGGCGTGCCACAGGGCCTGCCAAACCAGGACTTTAAGGTCAGTGCCAACACCTGACCCGCTGACCCATATTTATCTGAGAGGTTCCGAGTTTACCTTTCGGTTATCCTGTCATCTCTTTGTAATCAAACACACATCTTGGACACTGATACCTGTCTAGGAATGCGGTCATCTTGTACAGAACAGAGAGGTCACGATAAGACTGGAGGAACTGAGCTCAGGGGTACTTTTAAGCCCGTTTGGAAATGGTGATGGAGAGAAGAGAAACCTGATTCGATTGGAGGTTCATTTGGAGTTTGTTTCTTGTGATTCTGTGCGCTAAAGTTATAGACGCATTGTTTTTTTTATTGTAGTTTTCTCTGTTACGTCCTTATGTCTGTGGTAGATTTTTAATCCTTAATGTCTGTGTTTAGACACTACAGGATTGAAATGCTTCCATCATACCATGTGTTCCCTCCACATGTCGATATACTACTCTGTAGACATTCTTGGTGCTTTATAACAGTTGATCAGTCATTCATAAGCAACTCATCAGTGTGTATAAATTGGTGACACTGTAACGTGGCTTGATTTGAAATGTAAAGATTTCAAGTACAAGCCAAGAAAACTCACATTTAAGACTTTCAATTCCATGTTATGACCTCTGAAGACATGACCTTGAACATCCAGAGCAGCCAGTGAGCAGACTCACAGCTCAGTGTTTTGGCAGAGATCACTTTTCTGTCATCAGCGTTTTAAAAGCCTGGTGCCTCTGGTTTCTGTTTATCTTATGAGAGGAGATTTCTCAGATAAGTACACATGCAAACCCTGTTACCAACACTCTCCCTTATTTCCAATAAATCCGATCGGGCAGTTCTGACATGATACGTCCTGGTATGTTGTCTTTACTATGTCACTTGCACTATAGTCAGCGGCCCAGTCAGTCGTCTGCTTGGACAGACAGGAACACAAGAAGGACGAGACAGCCTTGACTCGAGGTTTGGCCAGGAGCCCGAACAGTAAACACCTCAATCAAGCAGGCGGCGATGGAGAGCATATCACAAGAAAGGGTTTACGACCAGTACATTGCTTTCTCCTGCAGCCCGTGCTATGTACATTAAGGCATTTGATTGTAAATGGTTGATGTGATAATGCCGGTCAGGAGCGTGGCTAAGCCTGGAACGATGACCTGAAGACCTTCCAGGCAAGTGGTTTGCGGTTGTTTAAGTATTTGGGTTAGTGGGTTGTATGTCGATATATATATAGGTGTGTTTGGATTGTACATGTTGTATATTGGCCCACATTCATTTAAATGTACGATTATCAGATGTTAATATCAACTATTGACTTATTAATGATCAGGATGTAAATGTCCTGTTTGCACAATGCGTTTTTATCAGTCCATTCAGAGTAATTGAATTATGTGTTCATGCAAACATGTATAGTTTTATAGGTGTGAGAGTTTATTGTGAAATTAAAGGTGCAATATGTAAGAATTTAAGTTTAAAACATTCAAGAATTAACTTTTGCATGGCTAACTGAGCTAACTGAGCTAACTGAGCTAACTAGCTAACGGCCACCTATTTGTTTGGTGTTCAAGAGCCAATTTGCACGTACTGCACCTTTAATTAAAAAATGATTGTCTTTTAAAGGTTACACTGTACAATGATTTTGCTTCAATGTGATCACAAGCAATAAAGTCATAATTTCAAATGTTTTGTCTCATGTTGTTTATTCTAAGAATCAAAAAACGTATTTCTTGATGAAGTAAAGTGGAAACAGACATATTTTCCCACCACTAACATTTCCAAGTGGTATTATTCTTGGCACAGCTGTTGCAAAGACAACCGGATCGCATTTTCAGTTTCCTCAGTAGAACCTACCTACAACACAGGACAAAGCAAAGGTTTATTCGTTCATTTAGTCTGTAATAGAGCAGTGGAATGGTGCCAGGCTGCAGCCCGGTGGCAGACAGAATAACAGAGTGAAAGTGAAGTTTATAGGGAACCACTTTAAACACAGTCATTATTCTTGCCATGACACTGTGCAATCAACATTAACTTCATAAAGCAAAAACACTTGTCCATTGGCAGTTTAAGTTAAACATATAGCAACACTTCATATGTACTTGACTTAAGAAATCTAAAGATACAGCTGTATCAATGAAATATGACAAAAATAATTAATTTATGAACATTTTTAAGGGGGAAATACAGTTGGATTGTCTGTTTTTGACATTTGAATTCAGGATATAAGGATACAAGAACAATGTAAATGCAGACTTTATGTGTGTTGTGCTCCACTGTGGAGAAAATTTGACTTTTTACACTTTTATATTGTGAACATACTCACACTTTTTCATTATGTCATAGCACCTGTTCAACCTCACACTGCTTTGCACTACCTACATGTGACTGTGCGTGTGTGGTTGTGTGTGTGTACCATCAATGTTGTCACCCTGCAATGTGAAGAGATCAGTGCCGGTGATGTAAGGAGACTGGGGCGGGGTTTACTCTGTAACAGGGGGTGTCATGCAGATATCTCAGCATCCATCTAACCTTTTTAAGGAAAAACATATATACACAGCTCCGGTTACAAGCCTCTTGCCTCCCTCCCTTGCTTCCTATTGGAAAGTTTTATCTCACGTTCACGTCCACGCCACCTTCTCTCAATCCTTCACCTCTGTCCGGCATTAAAGGGTATATAAGAGAGGCATTAAGCTGTCACACAGTGGAGCCAACAAGAGACTAATCATCACACTGAGAGAGACATCAGGCTGAGACAAGATGCCCGCCACCACGAGGATCATCTCTGACACCAGGAAGTCGGATAAAGGTGAGCTTCATTTTCTGCATTTCACACAATTTTGAATCGTTGATTTTCTTGCTAAATCTCATAGTTATATTCAACACGCCTATCTACATTTTTAGATTATATAAACCTTTAACTAGGAAAGCATTATGAGCAATGCTTTAAGTGCACTGATTTAATAACCTCAGTCTTTGTGTGCAGCAGCGAGGCCTATTTATCATCCTCTCAGGCAGATCCTGAGTGAACGGGTCACTGGAGTTTATGTCTAGTGTGAAAAGCGCAATATTTCACTGGCTGATTTCACGCTTGTCTTTATGAGGGCCGCATAATGGTTTTATTGCCTGGGAGCGAGGGTCTGCTGGTGTCAACATCATCTGCATTAAAAGAGATTTAACATGCTGCATGTATTAAGACTGTATAATGCCAGTCTTGAAAATGGGGGACGTTGAGCAGGATTGTGGCTGGGGTTTACAGGCGCAATGATGATTATATCACTCACAGTCAAAAACATTCATTGAAATCCTGTCGCAACACGAGAAACAAGCCCCGTACAGATTGTCACGGCGGGTTTGTGGTCACTTTTTTAAGCTTAAATGTTTTGTACGGTGTCCGGTTGTGATGAGAACAGACAATGCGGTTGTTTTCATCACCTTGTGCTATATCCAGAGGTGGCTTGACATTCCCGCCTGGGCTCCCTCAGCCTCCAGTCAACACGGAGATAAATATTGGCTCATTTGGACGTGACACGCATACCATGTGGCGTAAAAATAACCGTTCAGTTTGAAAAATGTGGTTAATGTTGACAAGAGGGTTTAAATGTGCAGCCTCACCTTGACCCCTTTGTCCCAATGTATACGGATGCAAACAGAGCCTGGAAATAAAATCTTAAAATTCATCCACTTCGGCTTGCCAAGATAAACTTTCATTCATATTCGGAGACGATGCTGATCTGTGAATGATTAATAGTTTATTCTGGAGGTGATACTGCTTGTTGGTATAAATA
Organism: Pagrus pagrus; assembly: GCF_965226575.1. Lineage (NCBI taxonomy): Eukaryota > Metazoa > Chordata > Actinopteri > Spariformes > Sparidae > Pagrus > Pagrus pagrus. The sequence goes on along the minus strand of NC_140208.1, from coordinate 14,162,396 downwards.
AAACGAATAACTTAACTCGACATCTTAATGCTGGAGGGATTAAGTGTCTCCTCCTCTTGATCTCCGTCCTAAACAAGAATACTTACACATGATACCAAAGTATTAGTTACCAAATTGGCATTAGGGATAAGCCTGTTATGTAACTCATCAATTACTACTTCACGGAAAGTTATGACACAATATCGCCGCCTGTTATCAAGCTTCATTTGAGATCTAAATGCTAGCAGACTAATTATTTTTTCATCTGTAATACTATAAGCTTCTTTTACTAAAGAGTGTCCACTTCATAATTAAGTTTGGAGAAAGATGAGCAAGTGTGAAAACCCCTCAAATAAGCATCCTTGCAGCTCACCACTTGTGGTTTCAAATGCAATTAGTCACTTTTTGGATGACTTTACCCAACTCTCTGGGTTGTTATTTACCTCAGTAAACAAATGTTGGATCCAAGCACGCAGATCATGTCCCTCTTCTTATCTGATAACCTTCTCCCACGCTGCACGCTAGTCTGACCCGAGTCAACCCTGCAGCATGTGAGGTGTCTCCAACCGCCTGGCATGAATCAACCACCAGCTCCAGGCAGCACGCAGTCGCTGGTGTGATGATCTGACAGAGGCAGATGGTTTTCTTTTAGCAGCGGCTCGCTCCATCATCTCTTAAGACACACCTGACGCATACCTGCTGTCGCCTGTAGTATTTTTAACAGCCAAGTCTATGTTGATGTTAATATAGGTTGCTCCGGTGAAAACACATTTTGTTTTTTTTATGTTTTTGCAGCCAAAAAGAACAAAGCTGGAAGCACACCCACAGGTAAGACAGTCACCTTATTACATAGCTGTTTTAAAGGAACAGTTCAACCAAATATAAAAAAAAAAAAAATCAGTCATTATCTACTCAACCCCTTTTTGTTGTTCACAAAACATTTCTGGAGCTTCACGGCAAAACCACAATGGGACAGATGGGGGGAAAAAATAACCCACCAAACATAACATGGCATCATACTGCTCCTCTGGTGTAAATCCAGATCTAAGGATGATCAAAGAGATTTCAAATCTATTTGAAAAGATGTCATTTACAACCTTTTGTAGCAGAAATCTTCGCTAGCTGCAAGGCTAAAAGCGTTAGCATGCACCCTGTCTCAAATGGGTGCAGGAGACCTCATGTCGAGGGTGTAAATAACATAATTTCAAATCAATCTGGGATCTCAGGGCTTCAATAGACTTTGATTATAGTTTTCATTTTCAAGTCCCCATCTACTTCAGTTGTTTAGCAGAATGCTGCAACTATATTTTGCTGTGAAGGTCCAGAAAGGTTTTGTGAACTACAAAACTTCACCTGACTTTCCATCAGCCTGGGTCGATAATGACTGTTCCTTTAAATGCATATAAAATCTCATCCGTATGCAGTTCCCCTCGCCTCGTGTGATATTTGACTGATGTTGTTTTGTCGCTCACTCCTCAGTGAAGATCCCAGCCTATGAGCCAAATCTCCCTGAACCAAAATGCAGAGCTGATCTCATCAAACGTGAGATTCTCACTCTTTTACCTGGTTTTATTCTTTAACCATTTGGTCCAAGCTAAATCATTGTTTCTTCCTGTTTATTCAGACTGGTTCAACCTTTCCCTGGATGACAAGACAGCCAATAAGGTGCTGTGGATCACAGATGGCGGTGCTAAGGTGGCCCGTATGACCGATAACGTCACTTGTCCCGTCTTGGATAGACCAGAGCGATATGAGTATGCTCCACAGGTACAGCGTGAAGAATTACTTAAAACTTGTCATCACCATGTCATAACCAGTGGAGTTTGATGTGTTATGGACCAGATGGGTGTGACCTGTCATTATGTAAATCCTGAGCCAACTGGCTTGACATTGCAAACCAGAAAAAGCGTGGCTGCCATAAATTCTTCACAGTAGCAGCTACAATAAATCACAGGTTGTGTTGGATTACCTCTAAATTATGCTGACATTCTCATCCGCGTTCCTGAAGGTTCTCTGCAAAGAAGGCATCCTGGGCTTCCGAGGCTACTGGGAGGTGGAGTTTTCAGGATGGGTCGTGGTCGGGGTCGCGTACGAACAGGCGGGGAGGAGGAACAAAGATGGATCCTGCGGCCTGGGAGAGAACGAAGAGTCCTGGGGTCTGGGCTGGAGCGGGTCGAGCTATAATGCGTGGCACAAGAGCCAAAGTGTAGAGATCACGGAGATTCCTAAGTGCTCCACAATTGGGGTTTACCTCGATCAGCCTGCGGGAATCCTAAACTTCTACGCTGTGGATGAGGTGAAGGAGGGAGAGGAGAGCACAGGGGGGAAGGAGGTTAAACTTCTGCAGCAGGTTAGGAGCTCCTTCAAGGATAAAATGCTACCAGGTTTCTGGGTGGGGAACCACTCGCACTGTTTGATCACAAAGAAGGAGGAATGAAGGACTGAACCGACATTTCTAAAAGTTGTTTATCATGAGATGAGAGAGGCGTGAAACTATTTCATCCTTTTGTAATAAAGCTACAGTTATGGTAGCTTTAAACTTAAAAATGACTGGACAACACCAACAGTCATTGGAACATTTACATTAATATCATTTTGCATAAATCCTATGCAATGTATAATAATTGAAACATCAGTTCCCATGAGATATACTCCTTATATACGGCATATCTGAGACTGATATACAGTACGTAGGTTAGCATGTTTCAGGAAAGGTAAAGTCCAGTGAGAATCAGTTAGGATTCAGCCCACTGTTTTGGACTTGCCTGGATCAACCGGACCACTTGAGGTTTATACTGTTATATTTATTATGTATGTATCTATTATGTATTTCTATTACTCCTTTGTTATTGCTTGTAAAGAATGTACAGTGTTACCTACTCTGGTATGAATGTATGCAGAATGTTTGCATACGTTTAAATAAATAATAAAACAGTGAGTGAGACACATTTTGTCCTGGTGTGTTCATTCAGAAATATATGAAAGTGTGCCAAATGAATTTACCCACTGTCAGGTGAAGCACACTGATTAAAGAGTAAACAGGTGTTTGTTTGACTCGCTGCGGTACACACAACAACAACACGGTCAATAACAGAATATCCATAATAATATATAAGCTGACTAGGCCTCTCTTTATCCTGGTCGAGTCTTCCTAGTTTTACATCGAAGAATACCCAATATGCCAATTCACCTCTTAAGCAAAGGGATCAGATGTACATAAAGTTGTTTGCTCTGATAATCGTGTAACAAAATTAGACACTAAACCCAATTTTTGTTCAAATGTGGCTCTTCTACATCTATAAAGTTGGTGCAAATTCTCAGCCCAGCTACAGTTTTCTGTTTGGACACCAGCAAAGGCTGCCAGGAGAATTCTGATACATTTTTTGGCACTTTTAAACTTGAAGGAAAGTCCAAGAGATACTGCAAATGATGACACTTAACACGGATGCCCTTGATGCAAGGCTTGGTAGCTCAGTTATCTCAGAGACTTTAAAAAAAGGGTACTTCAACATGCAAATAATGTAAATGTAAATTAAAAATAGACTATGTGGGCCATGGATCATCACATTAATATCTTTTGTCCAGCTTGACTAAGATGTCTACTTGTGGTTCCTCCTCCGCCTGTGCCCCTCATGTTGACAACGCCGACAGGCCTCGTTTCTGAGTCTTACTCTCAGTCTCTGTTTCTAACCGTCTTCTTGCTTTTCTGGACACACTCCTAAAGTTTCAGGGGTGTCAAATGCCCGTGCTTGCTTCACTTATCCATATGTCAAAGTCAAGTGCATACACCCCTTTTACCTCCCGCTGAAAGCCCGTTCCACTGACCTCGACACCTCTTTCAGACACTCTCGAAAACGCCCACGGTTCATCTTCCCTGCGGGTATAAAAGTCGAGTGGAACACTTTGTACTCTAACTTTGGATCAATCGCAGCATTTTGAAGCCTCTGGACGAGGACTATCAGCACGCAGCCTCAAGATGCCAGCCAATTCTGCAATAATCCTCTCACAGACCAAACAAGGTACAATATAAAACCATTCTACTGACATTATTTATACGTTACATTTATTTGCATTGTAACTAACATGTTATGTATTTGCAACGTGTCAACTGAGTCACTGACTGATGTGTTCTAGGCAGACATTACTGTGTATTTACAAGATGATGCTGAACATTTTTCATTTAACATCATGACCTCTACCTGCTCTTACTTGGATGGTGGTAGCTGCCATGTCAAACACTCTATTTTGGATTTCGTTAACTCAGCCTTCATCCATTGCAGTGAAACTAATGAGTGGAAAATGATGGTGCAAGCTTTTCAAAATAAGACACATTTGTCGCAATCTCCATAAATGTACAATATTGAAAATGTATGACAAAAATATAAGATTAGACATGCCATTTTAGCCTCACTCACAATTTTTCTCTATTCTTGGAAATTCCTCATCAAGCATAGATAGATTGTCAGAGAGTTGCGTCACATGTTTGCATGAAACAGGAAGCTGCTCTTCACATCTTTGCAGTTTAACCTTTGACCTTAACCTTTTTAGGGAAGAAAATTAAACCCAGCAAGAATGAGAAGACAAATGCAGGTAATGGGCTTGAATCATTCCCTACCTCATTTATACTCTTTATGCATCTCATTATGGTATTTAAACCAGTTTCCTTACTTACAGAAAAAGTTCCCATCTATGTGCCGAACATCCCAGAGCCAACAAGCAGAGCTGAGCTCATGAAGTGTAAGAGAAGAATTTCTTTTTCTCATACCATTTAATGCTCAGTATTTTTTTCCGATGTTTGTTAAAAAAAACACTGTTGAATTTCTCCTGTAGATTGGATGAATTTGTCTTTGGACGATAAGACTGCCAACAAGATGTTGTGGATTTCTGACAACGGGTCGAAGGTGTGTCGTAGAACTGAGGAGGTTTGTCCCGTCCTGGACAGACCGGAGAGATATGAGTACTCTCCACAGGTAAGTGAGAAAACATACATTTATATGACCTTTATTTAATCAGAACTAATTCTTGGTTGATATTTTTCAAATTCCTATTTTCCTTTTTCTTCAAAGGTGCTGTGCAAAGAGCTTATCTGGAACATGAGGGCTTATTGGGAGGTGGAGGTCTCAGGTTGGGTGGTAATTGGAGCCACCTACATAGGAGCAGGACGGAGGGCAAACACTGGGCCCAGCGGCCTTGGAGAAAACGAGGAGTCCTGGGGTCTGTGCTGGTCAGGAACGCGCTACCAGATCTGGTTCAATGGCATAAACAAAGACATAAACAATGTCCCGTATTGCTCCACTATCGGAGTTTATCTCGACCAGCCTGCAGGGATCATAAGCTTTTATGTAGTGACCGGTGAGGGAGCAGAGAGGGAGGTGAAGCTGCTGTACAAAGTTAAGACCACTCTTGACAACAAGATTCTTCCAGGTTTCTGGATGGGAATTCAGTCATCATGCACGATATTAAAGAGACCAGAATGAATACACTGAAAATGATCAAATAAGTGTTGATGATTTTTAACACTAACACATGTTTTATTCCTTAAGTCTTATTTAACAACTAAACTTGTTTTTAATCATAGTTAATTAACTATGCATCAGTTTTATTCTGTTTGTGAATATTAAAAACACTTATTGTTGTTAGACTTGTCATGGTTTTCTGAGAAACTATTTTCCATTTTTGTCTACTGTTTTTGGCTGATACCCTCCTATTGTATACTGTATTTCTGGTTCTTTGGCATCAGATTGGATATTTATGAACAGTTTATGATGATGATGATGAATGAGTGGCTTGAACTTCATGAAATAAAGAATGTATTGCTATAAATTAATGCTTATAAACAATTTCTATTTAATCAAAAATGTTGTCCCTTGTCATGTTTATCATTTATGACTGCAAAGATTTCCTTTTGCCACATTTCAAGTTAGATACCTCTGACTTTGTCATGGCAACGAAAGCATCAAAATCCACATTTTCAACACATAACCATTTAAAATTAAAAAGGCGCCTGACCTAATTTACAGCTTCTCATTTTTCTGTCTAATGGCTGAAGGACTCTGTGTATTCCTGAGATACTGTTGCACACACAGTGTAAAGTGCACACAGCATTGATCCCCTCGGGAGGGAGAATCACTTCCCGCTGGGTTAAAGTGGCTCACTTTGATATGTGAGAGGCTCCAGCTCGAAGATCACTTTCCTGCGCTGACAGGTGGCCCTAAACTCCTGCCGCCTTCACACCTAAAGCATCAGCTTTGCAGAAACTAAAAGTGGGGCACCCCGACTAACAGAGAGCATTCACACTCCTTGATGCCGAGTGCATCACGCAACCTCATTTAAGAAGCGCCAAGAGGAATCCCAGTGAGAGTCTACACACAAGTCACGCCCGTATTTATTTCATTTTAACTGCTGTCATTTCTCTTACATACTGTACAGTGAAGGTCATGTGTGGCTGAGACAACTATACAAACGTGTATGAAGACATTTAACCCTTAGGTGGAAAGGCCAGCTCCCCTCAGCTTCACAGAGCTTTATAACAAGTTTTAACTTATTGTTTACTGTAGCTGTTCGGCCCACAACATTATTTTCTTTGGCTTGTTCTCATAGCTGTCATAGCGATGATATCAGCCACAGCTGGCAGCTGTTTTCAGCCAAAAAGCTCTCAAAACCTACCCTGCGTTAAACCTGCTAAGCAATAAAAAGGCAGGCAGACAGACACCGTTCACAATAAGCTGGTGAACACAGTGAGGAATAAAGACCCTGATATTTCCCCCAGGAGTTGGTGGCTGTCTGTGTAACATGATGCTACAAATCTGAGTGGAGATGTGGCCCACATCTGTCTGTCTACCTGACAAAAGCACCTGATCAGGAGGAAAGAGCCCTAAATTTACATTGCACAGTTTAAACACACACAAAGCTAAGAAGACAAGAAATATCATTTTTGACCCACATATGAATGTCAGGGTTAAAGGTGCACTATGTAGTTCTGGGGAAGAAATTTTAATCAGAAGAGAAAGATCTTAAATCATTGAATAAACTGAATAAACAAACTGACCTTAAAGGACAACACAATTTTGTGCTGTTGTTTATGTGTGGCGGACCCTGCCACCTTTCTAGCTTCAAACAGTGTTCTCGGGACCTTATTTTCCTCTGAGAACAGCTCGTTTATTCATTCATGGAACAGATACATATTTCTGAGTTTGTATTATTACCTTATTAAATGTGTAAATATTAGAGTTCTGAGTTTGAATTTCTTCTCCAGAACTACATAGTGCCCCTTTAAAACAGCCACTGGTGCTTGTTTTGTTGTTGCACCATTGAGAAGATTAATAACTTTAGAATTATCTTATTTTGAGTTCTGCAGTTAAGTTCTGCCATTTATTTAAAGGTTCATTTTAGCCATGTGTGTAGGTATCGAGGCCAAAACCCCAATGGTATACTTGATGCATATTTTCACGAAGGAGAATGATTTGTCGCACCTCTTAAAACAGTTATGAAATACACTCCATGAATTTAAAAATAATGTACACATTTTCCTTTCACTGACACTTAAAAAAAAGATTTAGTTACACGACTGTATGTACATTTAACTGCTGAAGCACACATACTGTAAGTTTGATTTATGTCGGGGTTCCTGTGACGAGTAAGAGTGAGAATTTACAGTCAGTAAGCATGACAGTTAAACCCATATGACAGGTACAGACATCCATCGTGGACCAAAGAAAACACAGACCATGATCCAGGAATAATCACACCCACACCTCCAGTGCCCTCCAGTTCATTGAATCTGGATGAACATATGTGAGGCATGTGAGTGAGCGGTAACTCTAAGCTTGTGTCATGAGCAAAGAGGTATAGGCTATATACAGTAAGTGACACGTATAGCATGACATATAGGTTGGAGTGGTGAGTGTCCCACATTTCAAGCTGCTATGTGCACTACTTGGCATATGATCTCAATACAAGAAAATAAAGACTTTGAATGAAAGTTTAAAGGAGCACTATGTAGTTTTGGGGAAGACATTTTAATCAGAAGAGAAATATCTTCATTGACTGATCTTTTACGCCTAAACAAACTACATAAACAAACTTTTTTTTTTTTTCATGACTGAAAAAAAGACACAATTTCATACTGTTTTACTTTGTTTATATTTGGCGGACCCTGCCACCTTTCTAGCTTCAAACAGCGTTCTGGGGACCTTATTTTCCTCTGAGAACAGCTTGTTTATTTAAGTATGGAACAGATAAATATTTCTGAGTTTGTAAAATCTCATATTAACAGCATTAAAATATAAAATAAATCTGTTTTCCTTCCTCCTCACTTCTCTATATGCGATCACTTGTGCAGAGGCACGATAATCTGTGTTCAGTAGCTGCTTCTTAATTACATCTACTCAATACCCTCCCGTGATATTATTCCCATCTTGTCCGACACCACCCTATCGATGATATGCAGCACTCATTTATTCTGACACTATTGGTCCCAGCAGATTTACTGTCATGTAGTCACTGGCCTGCATTCAAACTGCCTACAGTCAACACGTCCTGGTGGGAGCAGCAGTTACATGTTCACTCTTTCTCTGCCTGTGAATGTATGTGCATAACACACATGCACATTTATACACACATTCACCTTCTCCGTGCCGGCTGTCTGTCCTAGACTTAATTACAGATACCAATCTAGGACATGTGCCGCTCCTGTGGTCCATACAGCACATGACACTGTGATACTGGGTCAAGGTCTGTTTATTGTTTGAAATGTTTTACCCTTTTCACATCACCAGTGGCTTAACTGAATTTTCCGAGCCCATTTCATGTTAGAGGAAGTATAAAAAGAAAACTGTCCTGCACTGACTTACATTGTGTTTTTTTGAACGTGTAATTATAAAGTAAATGTTGATTGCACAGTGTAATGGCTATAGAATAATCACACCATCTGCATTTAGATTGGTTTCCTATAGTAACTTTGCTTTCACTGTGCTATTCTGTCTGCTACCAGGCACGAAATCGGGCACCATCGCAGCCTGGCACCATTTCTATCTGCTCTCATGCCTCCATTAGAGACCTGATGAATGAATAAACTTGGGTTTGTCCTCCTGTGCTGTTGGCAGTCACTGGACTAAGTAAAAACAGAAAGCGAGCCGGCTGTTTTTACAACAGCGGCACCAACAATAATACCACTTGGAAATGCAAGTGGACGAAGGTTGTCTGTTACTGCTTTAATTATAAGTATGTAGAATAATCAGACAAATGTAAACCAACCAACCAAAAGTAAAAAGTGTCCCAACGCCTGCTGTGCCTCTGTGCATCTGTTTGATTAAAACAAACCAATTCAGAGGACCTTTATGTGTAACGTAACTTGCCTGCTTTTTCTTTATTGTCATGAATATATATATATGTTGCTACATGCTCTTAAATAAAGGACCTCTTCAACTTCTGCAAATATGTCTTTCTGTACTGTTTCATCACCTGTGAACACCCATTTTTGGCTGGTGGTCTTTGTAAGGTTGGTCGCAGGTTGGAGGCAACAATGAGGCTCTTTAACTTTTCAAGAGTTTTCAGCAGTGGAAGTGTGCAGCATATTTACAATGGTGATCAGCTTGACCCAAAGCAATGAATCAAAAAACCATAAGAAACAATTCATTGAAAACTTTCAAATAGAAAAACAAAAGGAAAATTTAAGGACAAAATAAGGAAAAACTCTCCACTGGGCTATGCCCCCTTTTAATTTGGGGCCCCAGCAGACTGTTCACCTGCAGACACTCCAGAAACTCCTCCTACTGCAGGAGATGACAATTAGCCAATCAATTAACTAACCGTCAGCTTATATCAGTGCTCCATCTATCATCTGATAGAAGACATCAATAAATTACCAGTATTGTATCAATACATTTCTTCCCAAAAGATCATTTTAAACTAATCAATTCAGCCCTTTTCTTCTGAAACACCCCAACCTCCCCCCTCATCCATACCACACTTGGCACATTCCCCCAGGAACTTGACCATAAAAGGATTATGAACAGGACAGGACTGTCTTGGCAGTTCCTGGGTCCAAATCAGAGGAAGGCAAAGGTGCAGTCTGGAGGAGAGGTGAGGAAACAAAAGATTAACCAAAAATAAAGATGTTAAAACACTTACTCTTGTCATAAGTTTGTTTTGAATATGATGTGTTTCTGTGAAGTAATGCCAAACAACTTAACAACACACAACCATTAAGGTTTCACAGCTTCATGTTCATTAATTACCAAACACCTCAGCTACCTGCCGCTGGATGGTAGAATTAAAGTGACTGTTGTATGATGATGTGTCATGAGGCATCCCCATGACAGTCTTCATTAAGACAACAGCATCATCTTCTGTCAAAAGTGATGCATTACAAGCCAGACATGTTGGTACTGGCTTCTGTACACATTTTCTACAATAAGATAGTTTTCCTGTAACAACATTGAGCTTTTTGTTGACTGTAGGCACAATGAATTTATATCAGGCCAACCTATTGATATACGTAACTTCTGTAAAACTCTAAAACCTTTTGTAAAGCTGTATATTTGATGTAGACCAGCACCGTTATTAAACAGCATCACCTGCTGGATACTTGCTGTTTGTACACAAGTGCTGAAAATAGATGTAACATGCTTACTATCATGTGTCGCATTTGAAAGACAATATCACAATAATGATCATGAACAGGTTCAAAGTAATCTTAAATTCCCAGTAAAGATGCAAATCCTGAATGTTAATTTGAAATACTATAACTATTACAACTTTCTTTAGGCCTAATATCACATAATTCTTTATCTTCGATGGAGCTTAACTAGTCATATCTGCGTCAAAATAATGTGCGGCCCAAAAATACTTTTTCCCATAAGCCAACATTGTGAAAGAAGCATCTGTAAAATGGTGGAAACAGTTTTCTGAGCATCACAACACCCCTGAAATGACTCATGCCATAAGTAGAGCAATTAGGTCCAATATCATTTGGAAAATTTTAACCCTGTTCAAGTTAGCCGGGGAGCTAAACCTGAAGTTAGCCGGCACAAGTCTCTAGGGCCGCACAACATGGAAAGATCCGGGTTTTGTCAATGTGAGAACACAATATATCACAATATATCGTAAATGTACTGTCAATATGTATATTTACAATAACTACAGATGCTAATTACAGTATCATGTATTTTTACAACAAAATACAGTATTGTCATAGTCAAATTGTGTCAGATGAAGAAACACAATATATCACTGATGTTCATCTATATAACTGCACAATAATTACTGTATAGTACTGTGAATTTACTGCAACCGTTAGTAGTTTACTGTAAAATTATAGTAATAATTTTTTACGTGTAGCCTCATTGGCAAACTTTAACGTCTGAGTTACATAAGTAGACTTTAAATAGTAATGGTGGTTGTTTAACACTGAACACCCCTAATGGCAGAAATTAAATACTGTACATTTAAATAATCCTTCATAAAATTGGGGAGAAAAGAATCTTCGATATTTATCTTTAACACTGGGGCTCCATGTATTATATATTCATTTACTAGCTTACTCTATTTAAAACAAACAAAAACAACATTTCCCATGAGCCTTGAAACCGCTCTTCCTGCTTCCTGAATGAGGGCCCCCACAGGTTGTTTTGTATGTAACAGGAGAGGGTAAGTAGCCACGCAGCTGTCAGTCAACAGGGCTGATTGTGTAGCATGCTAAAAGGGAGGGGTCGTAAATATCTGGGGGCAGACTGATTCGTCCCCCGCGAGAACCGAACATCCCGGGCATCCGAGGTCACGACCTTCCTGGTCAAAGCCAAATGGCCTGGGCATGTGAGATACTAATAATACAATGGCATGATTACTATTTGAGTGTTGGGCAACGGTTTGAGTGTTTTGTGCTGTGCAGGATTTTGAACACTTCCAGACACAGCATTATTTTTCACCACTTTATTCATTAAATTTAAATATAGTGCCACCAAGCAGCCAGGCCTTTAGGCTGCTTTCCTGTGCGAGTAATTTTAGACTTGACTTTTCTCCTATCTCCTTGTTCTTATCATAGCTCTTAAAATGCCTTTGATATCTTTCTCTTGTACAGCAATAATGCCAGCCCTCCTGAGGCATCCGTTGTGGCCCGCCGCTGAGTATCAGCTTTCACTTTTCCTTTGAATGCTCTCCTTTCTGTCTGGCTTTTTGATATTGTTCATGACTAGAAGTGCTCTCGCTCTTCTCACCTTAAAGCGCTGTACACCTGCTTTCTTACAGCTGGATTAGTGAAGCACTGTCTCTCTCGTGTGCTTGCGTGTGAGTCAAGTGTTTAAGAGGTGCTTCAGTTTCTATCTTGAGAATATTTGAAGAAGCGCTCCAGCAGACGCTGACTCAGTGCAGCAGGAAACCTAAATAAGAGTCCACCATCTGGGACGTTGTTTTCACCTAATTGTGAGAGTCTAGACTGATTAATTATAAGACTGGGGGATTATGTGTGTTATTTAAAGGGATGTTTCACCACAAAATCAAAAATTCATTTTTCTTGTGGTGCCAAAATATTAAATTTTAAAGCAATGTCTCTTTCCAAAGATCATGTCCCAGTTATGCAAGATAATCCACAGACTCTGGAAAGAGACATTGCTGTTGAGTTTTTCCAAATGTTTTCCTTTTTGGCACTTTTAGCACACCAGCTGAGTGCCATCTAGTTCCATTATATTTGAGAGAAGTCACACATCTCTGCGGCCGGTATCATGAAAACTTGGCATCTCACACCAAAACAATCACTACAGGTAAGAGGGGAAATATGTAGTTTTGATTTTAGGGTGAACTGTCCCTTAAGGTAGAACATAAGTCAATGCAGGACTTCTACTTGCAACAGAGTATTTTAACAGTGTGGTGCTACAACTTTTACTTATCCTAAATAAATTATCTCAACACTGAAAGCTGCAATATGTAAGAATTTTAGGTGAAAACAGTCAAAAATGAACTAAAGTCATCAACAGAATGTAAGTAACAGTTCTGATGTTCTGATATCTGTGTATTGTGATGCTAGCTGTGCTAATCAGCTAGCCCTGTCCCGGTCCAATGCTCCTGTGCTAGTGGTGAAAACGCTAACACTTTCCCTGTGCTTAGAGCTCCCAGTCTGGACTGATAGCTGCACAGCTAACTGAGCTAACTAGCTAATGGCAGCTACAGTTAGCAGCAGTTAGAGATTTCTCTTAAATATTAATTTGACAGGTGGCCAATTCTTACATACAGTACTGCACCTTTAGTAATATGAATAAACTTTATTTGTATCACACTTTTCATACAAGGAATGCAGCTCTGCAGCTTTACAAAAAAGAAATTACATGCACCAGGTGTTTTATATAAAAAAGACATAAAAATTTGAACGGGGATTGAAAATTAATGGAAAATAAAGCCACTTGATAAAAATTTGTAAAAATAAGAGGAAGATGCATTTAAACAGGGGCAATATGACATAATTAATGTTAGTTAAGATGGAGCATGAGAGCTACTTTCTAATAATATTGAAAAGAAGATTAAAAAAATAGAAATGATAAAATAAAGTTGGAAATAGCATACATACACTGTAAAATCTGACAGTGATCTTACTTTTAAAAAAAATGAGGATAACGATTGTCTCAAAATTACCAAGTAACATAAATTAATAATTGTAAGTTTTAGCTATTACAACTTAAATTTTATAGTCTTCTTGTTAATTCTGAGGTAATTCTGAAGACTTTTGTGATGTGAGGTCAGTGTAGAATGCATACAGTCAAGTAAATTTAAGATTTTTATCTTAACTATAGATTTGTGTGTAATATCCTATAAAGACGTGTGTTTTTTTTCAAGCCAATCCTTGTTTGTTTTTTCTCTGTTTTCCACAAATTCTGTTTATCTGTTTGTAAGTGCAACAAAACCTTTAAGCCTTTGCACACAGATGTCAGAGTGCACCCTTCATACTCTGAATGTTTAGGCCTGTATATAGGGTGATAATTCAAGACCGGCATCCAAATCTTTAATTGTCTTTAAGCTAGATCCAGATATCTGAGAATTGAAATTCAAATAATGTAAAGGGCAGAGTCGAAGAATGAGATAACAGCTGTTTTATGTAAATTCCTCAGTTACAAACCCACACTCAGCAAAAGACAGAGAGGCTGTCAAGGGCAGGGTGAGAGGGAGGGACGCTGAAGAAGAAGAAGAAGAAGAAGGGGGGAGAGAGAAAGAAGGGGCTCACAGAGAGTGCACTGTTAGAGGACAGAAAAGCAGCCCTAGTGTTAACAGCCAGCGTAGGTAGATCACCGGACAAACACCGCCGCTGCTGCAAGTCAGAGCGGAGGGAAGAAGTGAGAGATTCACACTTTACGAGGAGAGAAAAAGGAGTGTGGCGGGAGAGTGTTGTGACTATTTGGGCAACAGGAGCTGGTGGTAGCCAGGAAGAGGGCAGCCAAGCCTGAGGAGATGCTGTGAGGAAAGGTGCCAAGTGATGGAGCTTGATGCAGCCAGCAGGCGGGCGCAATTAGTCAGGTACAGCAATATGGCATTTATTATGATTTATGTCTCATTCAATCCTGAGCTGTGTTTAAAAAAAGAAAGTGCAGCAGGAAGATATTTCAGTATTGCTTTGTTAATCCTGTTTTTCCTTTCATTTGATAAGTTAATGGCAATTTTCCAGCTTGTTATAAAGTGAACAAAAAGACTTCTGTTGCTCAAGGTTACAGCAGATGTGATGTATTAACTGTGGCTGAACTATCACAGGCCCGCAGGGGAACTTTTTCTCAGCTTTGCCAAGCTGTGATATCTCAGCTGAGCAACTTGTTTGCCTCCCATTGCCCAATTTTATTGTCTAGAACTTTATGAAATATGCTGCGTACAATCATCCAGTATCCTTATTAGGCAATCTTCTTAGACAGTCCAATTTATAGTTGTGTCAGTGACCTACGTCACTACTTTACTTATCAAGGTCAAACGTATAGTAATGATTTTGTTGTATTCAAAGACATGAGGATGTAGGAGACATGCAAATGTTTTGGTTCAAGGAGCAGAGGAATATTTTGCGGGCCAATGTATTCAACATGCTCTGCGTCTAACTTCACATGATGCTTCAGAGTCCTCGGGCACCACAAAGCGCACTCTGTGTGGTACACAGACCCACCGTTTGTCCTCCCCTCCATCCCTCTTTAGCATTTTAAGTCTTCTCCTCCCCTAGCGAGTGACCCCAGCTGATAAAGGAGGAGATTTTCCAAATATTTCACGACACCCACGTAACCCCCAGCGGCTAAGAGGTTGTTAGTCTCTGCTCTCATCTCTCACAAAGACTTGGCTGTTTGTTTCTGTTTACTCCGTGTCTCACTTGGAGAGCATTGTGGTTGATACTGTGTGAGATTGCGGCAGCTAAGCCTTGTCGAACCCTCTGGGTCACCCACGAGTGCTTGTGGATTCACAGTGTGAGAAGTTTCTCATGAAATCTCAAGTTCATCTGTTCTGCTGTTTCACGAAGGTCAACAAAAAATGTATTCGGCTTAGATGAGCTGTTAAATGAAGCTTTGACTAAAAGCAGCTACAGCAGGTGTAACTTGAAATAGCTGAGAATCAGCTTTAACATCTCAATAAGCATCGTTTTCAGTCATCAAGTAGGTTTATAGATGAAGTGACTACATCATTAAACAAGACATACATACATACATACATACATAAATTGCAAATACACCTCATGAAAATATGTACATAAAGTTCAGCATAAGTATATAGGGATATAGACCTATGGATTTATTTTAGTATTATTCAAAAAAACAGAAAATATAAAGTCTACATATAGCAAGAAGTTTTGGCTTTATTATAAGTTAATATATTTGAGTAACACAAATAAAGTGGTACTTTATTTATATACAGTAGTTGTACTGCACTAGTACAACTATATAAAGTAATTGTATATAGAAAATACAAATTTAAATTTAAGAAATACTTTGCTAAAGGCATACATACTGAACCAAATAAGTAACAAAGTAGACTAGATTAAATTAGGGATTTAAAGGAGACATATTACACTCATTTTCATTTTCAGGTTCAGATTTGTATTTTTGGTTACTACTAGAATAGCTTTACATGCTTTAATGCTCAAAAAACACATCCGTTTTCTCATTCCACCTCTGTCTGAAATGCTCTGTTTTAGCTCCTGTCTCTTTAAGGCCCCCTCCTCCTGAATACACAGTCTGCTCTGATTGGTCAGCTCACACATGCCTGAGCCAGCACCGCTAACAACAACAGAGCAGCTGTACCAAATCCATTTTTACATGCCAAATGAGCCACTAGGCATAAATAATGCAAATTTGTGACATGGTGACATAGTGTGATGTCACAAAGTCACGGAATGAAAGGCGAGACTACTAATGAGGTGTTTCAGGAGCGGTGTTTTCTGTGGGAGAGAGGAGCTGTTGGTGCGCACTTTGACCATTTCTTCAATCCTTCAAATGTTTGTTGTAGTTCATAAGGAAAATTGTAGTATATGTAGTACTAAAGGGTGGTAAGTAGGCTACTTATTAAGACATAAAAATAAGTAATTTAAGACGAGAGATAATATGCAATTTCTCATACGTCTTTATAAAGACCAGGCAAAGCAATAAAGAAAAAATGTAATATACTACACAACTATAATGTTTGCCTGGAATCTGAGTATAAAGTGTAGTTAACTGATAAAAATGTGGGTTATAACTGAATAACATATACAAATTTTCCATATAATAATGCAGAAATAAAGTATAGTATAAAACAAATGCGTAGTGGGTTGTACAGTAGTAGCAGGTGCACTGAACATGCTACCATGTGACCTGATGTACTTGAAGCAAATATGCTGATAACCGTCACGTGCCGGAAGAGACAGCATGACAGCCCAAACCTGTGACACAGTAAACTCCACCCCTCCCTACACATGTTCCTTCGACATGCCACTTTATTTCCCTGCTCCACACTCTTTTATCTCGGCTTTCTGTCCTCCGTCATCCATGCTGCGGTTCAGCAGTTTGGGACGCATTCCAAATCCCTCTCAGTCTCTCATACCAGCCCGTCCCTGCTGCCAGATTGGTTTTCACACTGTCCCGGGCCCCTCCCTGCCACCACGGCGACGCAGCTGTCACCTGTCAGTTTCATGGTGGGGATGCACACCGGCCTGTTATGGCTCAGAATAGACTTGTGGGAGAGTTTTTCGCTTGAAAGTGGGAGAGCGCAACACCAAGTCTCCGAGAGGATGAACAGTTGAGCAGGAAAAAATCTCAACTATATGGGAATGTGGCATATGTGTGCTCGGAGGTTACAGGGGGCTGTTCATGGGAGTGACTGACTGCTTCTACAGAGGGGGACTCTGGGTCAGACTGTATTGGTAAGGCCTCATGTCTTAGCCTCGCAGCCGGTTCATTCAAAAGTGTTGTTCAGCTGTGTGTGGATCTTTGTCTTATGCGATTACTATTCAGATATTTTGTGTATTTTTGTGTGTGTGTACCATTAAGTTAATATGACCTTGAATGCAGCACTACTTCTTTGTTATACACACACCTGTATATATGAAATACTCTGGTTAAAGTTAGGTAAAGTTAGATGATCCAGCTCTGACATTTCTAAAATCATTCTATGACTGTTATCTGACTGTTTATATATATATATATATATATTTCTGCTTCTCCTGCAGAATGGATGACCAGGACAGAGTAAGCCAAGCGTCCAGCGTGGCCACCATTTCCTACATCCCTGTCATAAAGGTTTTTGCATCTTCTATCTTGCCATTATGTGCACACGTCAACAGCTAACTGTGACCTTTTAACTTAACAAACCCAGCTAAGCAGATGGGCAAACGCCTTAATTTAAGTGTATAGTCATGCCA
Organism: Pagrus pagrus; assembly: GCF_965226575.1. Lineage (NCBI taxonomy): Eukaryota > Metazoa > Chordata > Actinopteri > Spariformes > Sparidae > Pagrus > Pagrus pagrus. The sequence goes on along the minus strand of NC_140208.1, from coordinate 14,144,572 downwards.
CACATTGTTGGAAAGCTTAGCTTCCTGTGATTATATTCATGCAAACCATTTCAGGATAAAACCACATTAACAAGGTGCAATCAACAAACAAACAAGCTAACAAACAATCATGAACAACAAAGTTTTGCCAGCTCACCGATAAAGTTTCTTGGTTTTTCATTCGTGCATCTTACTCTAACGATGTTGTGTTTTTTATTCCCAAATGTCCACTAGATTCGTTTCAGCAACTGAGTTCAAAACACAGTATTCCATGATTAAATGCCTAAAACTGCAATTGCAGATGCTTTTTCAAATGTTTTTTAACTATAACAAAAAAGACTGGGATGGGAAACATGTCTTAAGTGATATTGTTCTCTCATTTGAACGTGGACCATGTTAGACTATATGATGTGGACCCATTGTGTTTCCAGCTAATAGGGGCAGTTATAGGTCATCTGTAGGTTTATTATTGCATTAATACATTCAGGTGAAATAGGTAATATAAATAAAGATTTAGATTAAAGGTGCTATTTGTAAGAAAAATTGATTTTTGAGTCTCATTCCCAACTCATCAAAATCAAAATCAAAAATCAACTTTTCTTACAAATAGCACCTTTAATGCCAGAATCACTAACAACTACAGAGCTTCTGACTATTTTGGGGAAAAAGCTTAGAACCTTTCAAAAGAGCCCAACACCACACCGGTACTCCAAATGATTCAACAACAGCTTTGTACTTTGGGCTTGACTGGGATAGGCGTTTAGGAAAATTTGACATACATTTTTCAGGAATAAGAACATAATATTGCATACTAATATATTGTTCTCTCTTCTGGTAACAGGAAGGTGATGGAAGGGTGCAAGCATTTGGGAAAAGATGTCAGGCCGCAAGGAGAGACCCCAACTGCCCTGTGGTCATCAGAGGATGGCTCAACAAAAAAGTAATTTTCCAAACATGGCCTACTTAACATTTTAAACGTCATCATTGTGTGTAAAAGCGTGTGTGACTGACTCAAGCAAAGAGAATCCCCTAATTAATCTTCATCTTGCAGGACAGCTCTGGCTTGAAGCTGTGGAAGAGACGATGGTTCGTCCTCTCCAACTACTGTCTGTTTTATTATAAAGGTACACAGCTCGGAGCCCAGCACTTTGCCTTGCCTGTGCAGCGATTGTACAACAACGCGTCTGTTCTTTTGTTAACTTCTTTTCTGTCCCTCCGAACAGACAGTAGAGAAGAATCGGTGCTGGGCAGCATCCCACTGCCGAGCTACAAGATCCTCTTCTGCACGCCACGAGAATGCAAGAACAGGAAGTTCACCTTCAAGGTATTGTTATTTGGTTACTCATTCAGTGTAAGGAGAAAAATATTAATCATAACAAGCTCTAGTTAAAGTATCTATATGTTTACATATTAAGGTTGTTGTTGACCTACAAAGTAAGCTTTCGCATAAGTATATTTTAACTCCTCTGAACACACCAAAGGCTCCAAGTAGGCCAAGTTAAAATTATGGTTCTTGTGGAACGTCTGTGTTGTTCTGGAAGCCAGTCTTCAGAAATCATCCATTTCTAAAATAACTTTGGCTCCTGTTGCTCTCTGTTAGCAGAGCAGAGAGCCACTGAGACGAGGCACTCGAGAACGTGCATGCGATCAGTCATTTCAATGCAAACACAATTCATGGTTTCTGCATCACAAATGTGAGGATTTGTTTTGTCTTTTGATTATTTTTCATTTATTTTTAATATATTTGAGTTTTTGAGTAGACTGTTGGTCGGACAAAACAAGCAGTGTGAACATGTCACTTTGGCTCCTGGGTTAATGTGTGGCTATTCATCAGTATTTTCTGAATTTCAATTGATCCATTAATCAAGAAAATAATCAGCAGATTAATTCATAATTAAAGTATTTTTTATTACAGTTTTATACAAAATAGTTTAAAATTTGCAGTAAATTTCTGCTTTTATATTAATGAATGAATAATTATGATGTAATCACGTAATAGATAATAGTATAACAGACACATGGGACATTTTACTGCACAGAGTACTTTTACTTTGATTCTTCAATCACATTTCCCAGGATGTACTTAGATATTTTTACTTATTAACATTTTCTACTATAACCAAAGTCGTTTTACAGTGTAGTAATAGTATTTTCACTTAATAAAAGGATCTGAACACTGGTTAATATGATGTATATAACTTATGTACATCAACAAAAAACATGATTTTTCCTGTTCGAGCTACAGCGCATTTGCAAACAAATCCAAGACTATTGCTCCTGTATGAGGGGAATAATGACATTGTGAATAATCTGCGTAAAACTAGGTGGTGCACCAGGGAATGCGCTCTTATTTCTTCAGTGCCGACACTCAGGAGGATATGCTGGGTTGGGTCCGAGCTCTCAGTCAGTCTGCTGCGATGGAGTCCGACAGCTCTCTGCACAGGTAAAGCACTGTTCACCGTGAGGTCTTATACGCTGAATATCAAACATCTTACATGACTGCACTCGATGACCCTTTTTTGCTGCATCTCTGATCATTTCAGGCGTTGTTCCAGTTATCAGGATTTCACACAGATAGGTGGCAGCACTGAATCAATGGACTTCCCTAAACCCCCGTCTGATGGAGAGGATCCCTCCCAAAAGCACAGACACATCAGCAGGACTCTGAGTGAACCGAGTCAGCTCACTGGTGGGAGGATGGGGACGTCGCAGTCAGAGCACAGGGGGAGGCGGAGTATGCGTCAGAGAAACAGCAGGTTGTCAAGGCACATACTGTATTTAAATCCCAGTGGTTTACTTAAAGAGAAAAATGATGTGAGAAAGGTCCCAGCTTTAGCATTCTGCTCTGTTTTCTCTTCAAACAGAACACCCAGCCCTCCTGATTACAGCAGAAGAAGAGTCTGTGGTCCGAACCAAGAGGAAGATTATTTTCCTGGACAAAACACACCACCCACTCAAACAGACATGATGGGAACGAGTTCTCTGACCTCAAGAGGTCAGCTGGGATCACGACCTCACACACCGGTGGGAAGGGTTGACATACGACCCCATGATGAGTCGTTCATGGTGCCGCAGACGCTGTTCTACGCACCTGCCTCTCCTAAGCTGGAGTTCAAATCCACTCCCACCACTCCCGTCGCAGAGAGGTGGCAGAACTTGAGCAAGGTCAGGGCGTGTTTGGTTAATGTTGATCATTAAACATACATCAGTCGCCTGAGTTCATTATGTAGTACAAGAGCTAATATCTTAGTAAACTCACTTCACTATACACACTATAACTTCCAGGTAAATGCCAGCTGGTAAGTCAAGGACTGAGGAAGGAAGTTGGGGAACGTGACTAAAACAAACAAACAAACAAAAACATTAAAACATCAAAACATTACCTCGTTTTTAAACCTGATTTTTACCCGAGTCACCTCAGATAGAATTTCATCTGCAGTGATGGCTGTTAAACATTGAAGACAGCAACTCCCATGATCCTCCGCTTCTGCACAACATCATCAAGCTACATCTTTTGTTTTCATTGTTTCGATTGAGAGACTCAAACTGAGGGTTTCAGGTGCATTTGTTGAAATTTACCTATGCTTTAAAAGGAAAAATCAAGAAAAAGATGCTTTTAAGTTGCATTGTGGGAAATTAAGTATCCAGTGTTTTGGGCACTTGTGTCATACTAGAGACTAAAAGTCAATATACCTCGGCTTCTGCTGCTTTAATTTTGATCATTGTTGTTTTTGTAACATGTCTCTTGAGTCTCCAACTTTATGGAAGTACATTTATTAAATACTTCACTTACCTCTTTAACAAACCTTCTGTTTTTCTTTGTTTACAGCCTACACCTACATATGGCTCTGTCCATCATATCTCAAGTGGGAGAAGACCTTTAGGAAAGGTGATTATAGCATGAAAATACATCTAAAGCAAAACATACAGACCAGTGTGCAGCACATCACACTAACTGTGAAGTAAAGTAACAACATCTGATTGTTGCTGAGTAAGAATTGTTGCAGCAGATTATTGAAATCACTAATAAGGTGGGTTTTATTCGGTATAGTAGCACAGTATGTTTTATATAATGCCATGTGTTGTCTGTTCTTTTCATATACATGCTGTCTCTTCCTTCAGAGCTACTCCACAGGGGCACAAGCAGACTTACTGCCCCCTTTGCCCCCCTCATCGAGAGCAGCACATGCTCCCCACCCCCCACACCACCACCACCACCACCATCATCACCATCACCGCAGCAATTTATCTGTTTGTGTGCTACCGCCAGCTATGGTACAGCCAGCCCTGCTGCGCTCTGTGTTCTTATTGTGTCTTGTTGTGCGGTACAACTTGAAAACTGTGTTGTGTTGTTTGTATATGTGTGTTTCCTCAAAATGTTGTCTGTGTGGTGGTGTCAGAGATTGGACTCTACATTTGATGACTTTGAGCGTCTATGTATGTGACATTGTCCCACATTGTGTTTGTTGTATGTCCATGTCACTGTACTGTATTGTCACTAATGCTTATTGTGTGACTAATAAATCATGTTGTGCTCATTGTTTGTATTGTGTTTAATTGTGGTTATATTTGTCTGTTTTGTCTAATTGTGATCTTTTTGTTGAATTCTGATGAGTTCTGCAATGATTATGCTTCTTAAAATGAAGCAGCTGTTTGCAAGGTTATACATGTATCTTATGATACATACTGATGAATTTTTTTAATCAAATTCATGACCAAGCTCGTAGTACATGGCTGTGGCCTCTGTGTGTCTCTTGTGAAGCTTGTGCTGTAGCTCAGTCTTAATATTCAAGTATTAAGATTGAAGCATTCAGTCATTAACCTACATAAAATACACTCAAATATGTATTAAGCAAAAGGTATTTCATAGAAACGTTTTGTTAAAATCTGATGAACAGGGAGAAGAAATATCAAAAACAGTGTTTTTAAACAAGTACTAATATTAACAAAATTATAACCTTGATGCATTTCAGGCCCCAAAGCCTGACCCAAGGGAAGCCCCAGCGATCAGACCTCTTGAGAGTGATGCAGATGTGAGTATTTTATGTTGCCATACAACATTTAAAGGTCCCATATTGCAGAAAGTCTTATTTGATTTTAAAGCAGGTTTTGGTGACATATATTAATATTGTGAAAGTGATGAAATGCTCAATCCACGGACAAAAGCGCACAGCCCGTATTCAGAAACTGTGCCTTTAAACAAGCTAACAGGACTTCCGTAAGGTTGTGATGTCACATCTTTACGGTCACCGCCCTCAGCCATGCTCCCAGCAGGGACTGGGTTGAAAAAACACCAGCAGAACTGATGCAGAAGCACGTTGGCTGTGCCTGCTCAGGCCTGTGAGAGCTGACCAATCAGAGCAGACAGGGGCTTTAAAGAGACAGGCACTAAAACTGAGACATGGTGAATAGAGGAGCTGCAGCAATGTGACAGGCTGAGAAAAATAATGTGGTTTTTGAATATTAAAGCATGTAAACATTTTAAGTCGACACCCAAAACAATATGGGACCTTTGACTGTCGCTGCAGGTATTTGTCATTTCATTCTACTGTATGTCTCTCGCTGAGTAGACACGGGTTAACATTTTGATTTTCCCTCTTCAGGTTGTGTTGACGAGGTTGTGTGGGTGTGACAAGCTGCTACAGTCTCTGTCTTTGGAGCTGGCTCAGCTACAAATGGATAAGGTCAGTTATCACCCTATAAGCTATTCAGACAAGTCATGATAATTAGATATATTTTATGAAGGCTAATACACTGGATATATAGGTAAGCTGATGGTTTGCTGTACAAAACAAACACCTCGAGAGCTCAGCTCAAGAGGTTTGGGCATTCTAAAATGACTCATTTCTAGTCCTTTATTTTCCTATATTGTGACTCTGAATAAAAATAACAATGACTTTTTTCCCTGTTTTGCAGGACAGCGTCCATTGTGCATTAGAGGTGTCCAGGCTGCAGCTGGAGGAGTGGAAAAGTCAGGGCCCCAGGGCCCAAGAAGAAGCACTGACCCAGAAGGCTTTGCTCCAGGAGGATCTGGTCACAATCAGGGCCAGAATGTGTGATGTATCACTGGTGTGTAATAATCCAGAGGACAGTGAACCAGAAAGAGACAAACAATGGCACAGCATGCGTTATTTATTTCTACGTCATTAATCATCAAACAGCAGAAATGAGAGGTTTAACTTGTAAATACACTTTTTTCAGGAAATGGAGAGGGTGTGGTGTCAGTATGAGAGAATGGAGAGTGAGCTGTCGGTTATCCGTTCACACCTTCAGCACATCTGTAACTTTGGAGTGCCACAGGTATTTGTACGCTACACACTGGATAGTTTTTGACTAATATATTAAGCTTGGTTAACATATGTGTACAGCATCTGCTGCCACATCTCTCATTCTCACCCTTAATTAGAAATAAACATTTCAAAATCATTTGTTTGAGGTCCAACTATTAGACCTTTCAGGAGACCTTTCTCTCTACAAATCATTCAGTCTTGTGTCTGAAGAGATGTGTTTTTATCAGGAGCAGTCTCAGGCTCAGAGAGAGCTGTGGATGATGGAGGACATCATGGCCGGACTAAAGATCAACAGGGATCACTTCCGCTTCCTGTTGGGACTACAAAGGCACCACAGTAAGCATCATTATCACAGTTACTACAGTATATCCAGTCATGTATTACCACCAAAAAATGTATGTGCCTTCACCTGAAATGACAAATTTAAAGGACTGGACGGTGTCTTGTTAACATTTGAGGCTGCCAATGGGTTAAGTTGCCTGCTTCATCTTGATTGTGCACATAAAACCTGACAATAGACTATCAGTGTCAACACTGTGACCTTTACCGTCTCCCCCTCAGTGTTCCAGTCAACATCTCCACATCCTGGATCTCCTGGCTCTCCCACAGAGAGGCTGCAGAGTGGACTGCCAATGGTACGACTCCTGTCCATCGTCCCTTTGTCCCTAACCCCCCGGCGTCTGCCCTCTGCTTATGAATAAACAATGGGGGTGTTGTCCACTCTAAACATTTCTAAACTTATCCTTTAATTTCTACAACATAGACTTAATAACTGCTAGTTTATTCGGGTGATGGTAACGTCTTTGACTGCTGGTATGACCAGGTGTGTTGTCTATCATGTCAAGGATCAATGCTACATCTCTAAAATATGTTGATACACGCAGTATCAGTATGTTTTTCAATTAAAAAGAATATTTGAAAAAAATATCCCTGCAGGATATCGAACAGGAGCCACCAGTTCGCCCTCCGTTACCCCAGGAGCTACAGGAAAGTCACCACAGCAGGGATCACAGCCATGGCTGGACAGAGTCACCATATGAGGTATGAAATATGGACAAACGTCATCACGTTTGTTTGTTTTGTTTGTTTGTTTGTTTGTTTGTTCATTTTTTTTCTCTGCTGACGTTTCAGGGAATCTACAGCCACACTGTTGATCCTGTGCAGAGGAGAGGAAACAGCCAGCCTAACCTCCTTAATGTGAAGGCACAGAAAGACACATTTGGTTAGCAATCCGTGTAAAAAGTGTTATTAATTCAACGGCCTGTAGATTAATATTTTCTGACACATCTAATATTAAACAGCTTTAATAGGTTAGTTTTTCAGTCCCAAGTGGCTTTTTGTTTTGTCCTCCACCCTCGTATTTCCTAAATCTCTTTCTTCCTGTCACCCTCTCCTCCCACCACCCCCTATCCTTCTCCTCTATTTTCATTTCATCTTTAGAAGCTCAGCCTGCTTCAAAGTGGATCCCCCCAGACACGACAAACCAATCTACCAAGGTCTGATTCTTCATAATTTCCCAGTTTCCTGGTTACCTATATTTGGATGTATGCAAAGTGCTCCAAAACGCTCCCAATATAGAAGCAGTCGAAGCTGATTTTTCCCTCATTGCAATCACAGCCAAATTCCAATTCTTTGATTCTCTCATCTTCCTTGCAATTAGGGCATGTTGCAGTGCCCATTTGGGGCGACAGGGGGAGGCAGAGGCTCGTGTCTCAGTGTAGTAGCTCAGTGTTCTCCCTTCTGCCACCCAACCCCCCTTTCCTCACATGCTCACACACACATATATAAATATATATATATATACATTATATATACAAACATACAGATGCAGGTAGCCACTCATGCACGAACACACTTCTGCACAAACGATTGCAAACACACGCATCTATTTCTTTATTTAACCGTGTTTTTTCATATGCAAATCATGGATTCTGGCTCTTGCTCTACCTTCTTTTAGATGAGCGTTGCTGAGGTGCAGAGTTCATGCATGACTCATATTCTAAACAGCCTATATCTTCTCTAGAAAATGAAGATGAGTGAAGAAGAGCAGATTGAGCGGATGAGGAGGAATCAGGAGAGGTTGACTAACAGGAAGAAACCCCCCATTTCTGCTCCAGGTGCCCAAACCCAGAGTCAAGGTTCAGACACAAGAGAGGAGGTCTGTCAGATCATTCATCAGTATAACAGAATGAATCACTACATTATGTTATGTGCATACATTTATCAGTTTATCTTTCCTCAGGCCCCCTTTCCTCTAAGGGTGACACGAGTTGTTACAGCCGTGCTGCCGTCGTCTCTCGTGGCCAGACGGGTTTCTGTCGAGGATCCCCCGCCAGAGCTCGACAACCCTCTGCCCGAGCAGATCCAGCCTGACACGCAGCAAAGATTGGCTGAGCAGAGTAAAAAAATGTTGAACAAGCCACCCAGGCGTCTGTTGCTTGAGAGTCCTGATCAAAACCGGTCCTCTGCAGAGATGCACCAGGATCAGCCCGTTAAAAGGACAAGCAGACAGCAGAAGCTTCAGGGAGTGTTGAGGTCCAGGAAGGAGTTAAGGTCAGAAGGGAGCAGAGCCGAGTCTACAGAGAGCTCAAGGAATCAAGTTGGAGACCAAGCAGGTGTAGGAAATGGAAGTGCAAGCTCAGATGTAAGGGTAAGAAAGAAATCAAAAACTCCAGAAATATGTTACCATACCCTAAATGTTCTTGTCCATTATAGTTGATATCATTGCATTGATATAGTTATCCTTTAAGCTACTGTAAGGTCATTGTGGCGTAGAGTGAATCCTAACGTGAAACTGTTTGAACAGGCGGAGGAACAGCCCTCTGCCCTCCCGAACCCTGACACAGACTCTGACCTGCTTTTGACCCCCGAGCAGCGAGAGGCCAAACTGCGGCGTGTGGAACGAATACGGGAGAGAGTCATAAGAAGGTGGGATTTCTTATGCTATTTTGATATTTAACTGTATGCCTATATGCTTTAATTACATGAACGTTTCCACTAATTGCTTGTTTCCATCTATCACCTACCTACCCATCCATCCATCAGCGCAGTCAGAGAGAGAGCTTCTACACACAATCAACTGCCAACCAGCGGGGAGGGGCAGGAAGCTCATCAGGTGGCCCCTGACACAGCTACAAAACAAAGGATGAGATCAGGTGAGTATTTTCCGACACACAACCAATAAACTAAAGATCATAATTAAGGTCAGGTTGTTAACATGAGGCTACAGTTAAATCTGTTTTAATCGCAATCACATATTGAGACTTTTTTGGCTGGACCAAAGCAGATCAGGGCAAGCTCTCCAACCACAAAAGTCCGTCTCTGACTTACTGAGTGATGAAGTCACACGACTGCTCGGTCAAGCGTGAGAGTTTTCCCATTGGCTGTTGCTCTTTCAAAATGAATAAGAGTGAATAGTCTTTATTTATGTCCCTCCTGAGGCTTTTACAGCGAGCTGCGCATAGTCCAAGTGTAAAACCTGCCATGATGTCACCCATTGGTTTGCAGTCTACTATTTTGAAGGCTCATATCTGGCAATATGGCCATAAACATCTTAGTTTACTGGGGCTAGAAGTGACCAAATTTGTAGTTGTGGAGGATACCGATTGATCTGACTGGGAACACACCACGGTAGCAACTAGAGCTACCACTAAAGCATACGCTGCTTTAGAGTCCTTTTTACTCTAAATGGGACTCTAATTGACAAAATGAAGATCATGCTGTATTGAAGAAGACTCGAAACTAACAAAACAGTTTACTAATGTAATAATTCAAGTGAATAGTAGGGTCGTTTTCTCATAAGCCTTCATACAAACAAATGTTTTGCAACCAGTACTGTTGCCCCCTGCTGATAATTAGAAAGAATCCAGGTTTATGACTTTTGTAAGCTCGGTCCATTTTTATACAGTCAATGGGATATTCCTCAATTACGAAGCACACTGACTTTAAGTTTCAACCCAGTATTGTTTTCCCCTGAAAAGCTAGCTTTGACCAGCCATTAGCCAAAAAAAAATCTGCTGTAGTAATAAAAGTATCTGCTGCTTACATCTCAATTGTGCGCTGTTCCTGTTTTCAGATCATGATTCTTACCATGGATATGGAAGCCATGGGGATAACATCAGAAGTCCTGCAGAGCTCCAGCTTTCAAGTGGAACATCTCAGGACGAAGATGAGAGAGATGGGAAAAAATCAAAAAGTCAAGTCAGGTTTGGGAACAAAACACAACACAAGGATCACAGTGGAAGAACAGGGGTTGCCAAAACCAAGATCAGACGTCCAGCTTCACCCTATCACGTCTCATCTATGATGGTCTACCAGAGAGATGGAGGCAAGGGATTCACAAGTTGCAAGGATGGAGTGGAGCAAAAACTTGAAGAAGAGAGTGATTTTTCATCCTCCGATCTGAGAGCAAAGTGGTTCCTTTCCACCAACCAGTGGCAAGGGTTCATACCTCTGCAGCTCCCTGGCATAGACTCGTGCGGTGAGGAGATCTCAGACATCGAGAAACAACCGGCATGCAGTGATGACGTGACCGAGTCCAATGAATTGTCATCAACAGTCAGTGAAAGCTTGGAAAAAATGAAAGAGAACCATTCGCTGTTCTATAAGATTGCATGTGACATTAGTATTTCAGACACAGATATCACAAAGAATGATGGGAATTCAAGTGCCCAAACTTCCTCCAAGTCAGAGGAAGAACTGTTGATCACTGAATCTGAAGCAGCCAATAATACTGAGAGATCTTCCGACCAAGAGAGCAAGGATACTATCCTACTTTTGCCATCAGACGTCAGTGAAAACAGTGTCGATGATAAACTGCAAGACTCAACGTCGGAAACCCAGGACAAAGCAGCGACAAATACCTCAGCCAGTCCATCAAAAGAAGCTTGTGTTCATGAAGAGATCCCTCAAAAAGAATGTGAAGACACCACAAGGCAAGAAGGCCAGACTGAGAAAGTTAGAGAAACCATCCATGGAGCTCCTGCTCAGGATTGCGATCAGGCCCTGGATGAAAATGCAAAAACAAGAGAGGAACACAGTGAGGAGAAAGAATCAGAAGACAGGAAGGTGGACCAAGAGAGATCTAAAGAGCTAAGGAAATGTTTGAGTGAGGAGAGCAAAGAGATGGCCCAAGAACGAGGCAACAACCACTCCAACGCTCCGTCCAGCTCTGTGTTTGAGAGAGGAAGTTTGATGCGGAGTGCCTCTTTTGGGAAGGCGCGGGTTACAGTACTAAGGACAAGTTTGTAGAACAGTGGCGGCTTAAGAAGCTTAAATGGACGAACTTGAGAAGGACAAGAACACAGCTAAGTGATTTATGGTGAAGGAAAATGAAGGACTTGAAGTGACTGAAGGATTTTTGGACCTAACTTCGTATTAGAAATGGTGAAATGGGAACATATGATATAGACCTTGTTCACACAGCAGCCATTTTCCTGCCGTGTTCCAGGTTACAAATTTATAGACGATGGATAGTGAAAATGTGGAGGCACTTTCGGCCATATTTCAAGGTAAAATAACATATTTGATAACTTGTGAGCTGATGTTAGCATTCAACAACTTCCTAGCTAACTAGCTACCAGGGTTTAGACAAATGTCTCCAAGATGTGTGTTGATATTTCTGAATTAGTTTACGCCTTTCCTCCAATAAAAGGAGTACAGTATCAAACAGTAACGTTAGCTAGAACGTGGTTGACTGCTAACGTTAGCTGTTGTCTAATGGCAGCTAATCGGTTATCAAATCTGTTGTTTTACCTTGAAATATAAACCGATGACTCTGGATTTTCACTATACATTGATATTGTAGTTTTAATTAGGTAAAACGATAACGATGTCATATGTTTATAGCCTCCGGCTTGACACCTGGAACCCAGCGGTACAACGTTTGAGCTTCCCACCCTGAGTGTGACGTCAGAGGAAAACGGCGGCAGTGTGAATAAGGTCTATGAAAAATAATAATCGTGTTTGGTAAACTTGAACATTTCCATTATGCATAAATTCATAATATATGTGGTGTGACATGGATGCAGATAAAAGTCTTAAGAAGATTTTCGTGAAAAACAAAAACTATGTATGCAAATATAGCGTTGTTCTTGCAGTTGATGGTAAACACCAAATACCTTACGTACGCACATATAGACGTAGTCAAGTACGTGCCCAGTATCTGAGGTTAACACTTTCATTCCTCTCACAATATGCATCTACCGTAACACAGAAATTACACATGATGGCTGCTTGTGGATGGCAACATAACCCCTGTGATTGTCCCCGTAACAAAATGTGTTTTGTATCTCAATTATCCTGATTAATAAACATGCTGACACAAAAATGGAGACTCCTGCTCCTCATTGGCATGCACAGGATACGGCACATATATTTTCCTCTCTCATACATCTGTGTGTTTTTTCCTTTTCCTCAATGAAGGTCCCGCGGGTGCTCGGGTGCTGCTCCCTGACAAGCTCCCGATGCAGAATTTACACTGAGCCACTGAAAAATGCCTTTGTCACTTTAAATCCTTGCCGTGTCTCAGTCGATGACATCATTGTCTGAGAACACATTACATCACCCCTTCCCAGGCTCTCTCTCTTAAAGACAGCACCACCTTATGTTTACTGAGCTGCACACACACACAGGAAGAGGGAGAGAGAGAGGCAGAGAGATGCTTATCTGTTTACAAATGTGGTATCAATATCAACATGCATATTAATAACAGTCTTTATGAGGTTAGATTGTATGTGTGGGCAGGTGAGTTCATGCTGTGTGGCTGTCATCAGCAGATCATGGCCACATTCTGCAACTGAATTCAAAAGCTGGAAGTTGCAGGAATCACATTCCTGCTACTCTTGATTATTTCATGCAGGCTTTTGCTTCCATGCAACACAGTAAAATCATTCCTGGATGCATTTAGAAAAAGATTTTGTCTTTTTTTTAGCACACAGTAGTCACATCTCAAACATGCTTGCAGAATTTGGGAAATATGATCCACAAAACAGGTGAACAACTCAATATTATGGTTGCAAATAAAGTTTGGCTGATCATTGACATGTGTTTTGACAGTTATAAAAGCACCCAGATGAAGTTCTCCCTCCACTCGTGTGGCTTTCTTTTGATAAAGCGCTGCTTTACGCACATTGTTCATCACAGAACCTGTTTGTCTGTTGTTTTTTTCATCATATGATTGAATTTTGGCTCAAGCTACAAAAATGAAACACGGGCTGGTTCCATATGAAGTGAAGTTGTCTCCGATATAAATACACGCTGTATAATTAATCAGGTGTTTGATTGGCCTGCGAGCGCGCGTGAGAGCGTGGCGCGCGCGTAAATCACAGAGATGCGGAGAATGCTGAGAGAATGTTTCTTTAAGACCCATTACCTTCCAATCCGACAGAGGGGGAGTCTGTGGTAAGGTGGCGTATCGTCTCTCTCCGCGTCCCCCACCCCCCCTCACTCCCTCCCTCTCTCTCCCCTCTCTCCTCGCCGTTTACATGTGGAAAAAGGAGAAAATATACCACATCACAGCTGGTGAGCTTTTACTCTCGCTTTCGGATGAGGGGCTCCGCCGAGGCACGATCCGAGGGAGATGGACCTGAGGGATATTTAACAGCAGACATGGACACTACGGGCTCCCCGCGATGACTGTGGTAAGGATGCAACTTCACACCGCCCCATCGCAACCCAGTTTCACCACCGAGAGACGGGGACAATCATCCAGAGGAGGACGTGTGCATGCACCGTTTTTTTGCGATAAATGCATGTGTGTGCATATCTGACAATGTGTTGTCAAGGATTGAGGAGGGGGGTGGTGTTGTAGCTGTGTGTGTGTGTGCGCGCGTGTGCATGTGTGTGTGTGTGTGGAAGGGATGGGGAGGGGGATTACTATTTGAATCGAGGCAAATAGGCTTATATTAGGTGGACGATGCAACGCACGGTGTGTGTGTCGGTGTCAGTGAATTGACAGGTGTGTTGGCACCGCACAGCACGATTTATTTAGGGCGCGCTCGCTCGCTCCCGTTTGCATACAGTGAGGTGCGAGAGCGAGAGAGAGAGCGAGAGAGAGAGAGGGAGAGATCATAAGATGCCACTGTATATTGGCCTACTATTTGTTGCTTGTAATTAATCATGGCTGTAACTAAGCCATTCGCCGCTGGGAGCTTTGTAGTCAAACCTCCCAGCTCGCCTCACGGCTGTCACCGGGCCTGTATGGGAGTTATAATTCTATAATGTCTAGAAAAAAAAGGGGGAGGCCCATTATTGGAAATGTTTTTGCACCATCCTCCTCCATCTCCATCTCCATCCTCTTTTTTTTGTTGTTGCTTTAATGGCCGTTTTTACGCATGAAGGGGGGCCAATCTGGGGATCACTCCAATGCACACCAGCTTACTATAAGAATGTAGATGCGTGCGCGTGTGGGCGCGCGTGCATGCGCGCGTGCATGCGCGCCACCATCCGACGGTCTTTCCTCCATACATACATTCAAGAAATGGAGGTAAGCCAGCCGCACAGACTAGTCGAGCTGTCATCCAGCACCGGAGGAGAGCCGCCTCGTCATCCCCCCCACCCTCATAAGAGCAACACACAGCGTGCGTGTGTGTGTGCATGTGCATGTGGATGTGAAAGCGCGTTACAGTCCGCCTGTAACGCTTTCATTCCCTCTGCCCAGCTGCCGACAATCACTTATCGATTCCAATGATGCGTTTCTTGGCCAGGGGGGGTACTGTTTCATGGTATTAGGAGGAGGAGGAGGAGGAGGAGGGGGGATTGGGTTGGGTGCTGCTGCTGCTGCCGGTGGTGGTGGTGTTGGGGAGGGGGTTCATTATGAGTCGCTACATGCATATGCTGTGCTTTTATTGAAATGTCAAGAATGCATCCATCGTGCGTGCTTTCTCTGATTTAACACGCAGCTGGATGGAAGAAGAAAAAAAAAACCCATCGCCCCTTTTCCTTTTTTTTTTAATTGTCGGAGCCTGCAAACCCCCCTCTCCTCTCCTCTCCTCTCCCCGCCCCAGTGTCTGGTGGTGGAGGAACTGTTTTTGCTGCTCTCTCTCTCTCTCTCTCTCTCTCTCTCTCTCTCTCTCTCCCTCTCTTTCACAAACACACACAGCAGACACAAGGCTATGACATTTTCCTTTGCCCGTTTTTCGGAGACAGTAACATGATACACAGCCTAATTAGGGGGAGGAGGATGAGGAGAAGGGGGGGTTTGTCATAATTGGTCATCCAGCAACCAGATACTGTAAAGCCAGTCTGTGCACTCCAGGGTAAGCGGCTACGAGCAGGATTCAGTGTGGCTGTGTGTGATTATGATGATGATGATGATGCTGATGATGATGTGGGTAATCATAATGTGAAAACACCCACATGTGCACACACACACACACAGCATCGATTCGAGCGTGGTGACACTGTGACACGGGCTCACCCAGTGGATCCAGCTCGTTGTTTTCACGCTGCTCTCAAACAAAAGATCTCCTGCGAACTCGTCCACAGTGTCATTTTAATGCACCAGACATGTAGTACTCTCTCTCTCTCTCTCATAAACACACACAGGTCCTGGAGCCCGGTGACCTCACAGCTGACGCTTCAGTCAAAACTGCAGGCTGCACAGTTGTGTTTCGCCTGCACTGAACCAGCACTCCCATGAATGCAATGAATCCTCTAGGTTTTGTTTTTTTTTTCTTTAAAAAAAAAAAGAAAAAAGCACAGACTCATCATACGACACAGTCCGAGCACAGCGAGCTGTGCGGTGATAGTTACCATGCAGTAATCACATTACCCTGTTTTTCTGCTGCCCCTGCTGAGCTAATGAAGAGCTGCTGGTAATGACAATGAGTAATTCCAAGACTATCCCGAGCTAAGTGAAAGGAAGTTTTTTTATACAGGCCACCCTACACTTAGTATATCAGCTATTTCAAGGTCCTGCACCAATTCAAATTGATTTCCGGAGGAAATGTTATGTAGGATCACAAAGTAGCCATTAGAAGATGTTGTAGTCTTTTGGTAAACCCAGCACAAATGCTGGAAAAAACACTGTACGTTTCTGCAAACTGCAGATATGTTTACACTTTAAGTTGCAATTGTTTATGTTGCAACGATGTTCAGTTTGAAAGTTTATGTCAATGACTTATGGTCTGATTAGGTTTAGGCACAAAAAACACTTGGTTTAGGTTAGGAAAGGATCATGTTTTGGCTCACTTGTTTCCAAAACGTCACAACACCTTGCTTAAAAAATCGAGTAGTTCAGGTGCTTACAAATGTTGAAACGGTGTCTTGAACAGTGGTCTCTGGCTTGGGGTAACCCCTCCACCATCACCTCCACTTCTCAAAGTGAAAGTCAGCTCATATACATGTAACCTGAACATGACAGGACACGTATTGTACAAATCTTGATATGGTAAATATGACAAGTAGATATTTGATCGTGTCTGTGGTTCGCAGAGATGTAAAATGCCAACATTTTATTCTTGTGGCAGGGAAAACATAGGTACTTGGCATAGTTTGATTAACAGAGATTTTTTAAGCAGGAACAAGTTACACATTCACAGTTCACCCATTCATGGCAGTGGTGCCACCACCAAATGCGTTGTGTCCCTCCAGAAATGCTTTTTTTTTTCTCCTACAAAAAAACAATAGATCCTGATAAACCTGTTAGGTCTTTTGAAAGTTAATGTTAGCTGAATGGTTTTGAAAGGCCACTCCATAATGATTGTGGGCAATGTAAAACCCCAGAAGAGAGCGACTTCATGTTATTCCTCAGAACAGTTGACAACCGAATCATGTTTTCTTCCTCAGGCCTTGGCATAAAATACTTTAGTGTAGAGTTGCCTCTTTGCAAAAGAAGTTTGGCATCTTAAATTAAAACCTCTTGAACATCAGTTACCTTTGTGCAATGCAGACCTTTAACACGATCTGATTTACAGACGCACTGATACACTTATTTCTTCAGTTTTGATTCAATCCAATACCTGAATTTGGATGAGTGTAGATGCAACTTCTAATCCTCACAATGTCGGCTTGATAACACATTAAGCTGCTGTCGTGCTTTTCTGTGTTACGATACTCAGATATCTCCAAATTAAGGACAAGTGGAGTTAGCCAACTGTTAGAAACGCACTCAACTGCAGACTGTCTCATGTAATGTTAGAGAAGGTTCATGATCCAGCGCTTGCTGTGCTCGTACGTCTAACTTGACTTCTAGAAGACAAATAAACCCAAAAAAACATGGGGATTACTGACAAACTGACCAATCATTCATTTGTGCTGTAACATTTTGACTGTGGGCTTAAAATGGCGTTATTACAATATGAAACAATAAATCATTAAAACATCAGGAATCAGGATCAAATGGGTCAGATTGTTTCATTAGTCCAATATCTTATAAGGGAATTATGTCAGTATCGACACCTGATATTGATATCGGATCGGATCGGTCCCAAGTTATTCAGTCAGGTGTCTTCCATGTGAACTTTTCACACCTAAATGTGTTGTTCATTGTTCATTGCTTGCCTCTCCTGGGTGAAAAGTCCATCTTTGTTAACACATGATATACAGGAACAATATGGTGTTATTATGACACGCTTTCCTACTGTAGTACATGCAGCCATCAGTGTGTCAGAGAGGTTTGAAACATTTCTTAAATGTGATTACACTCTGAACTGTATTTTAAGGAAAGGCAGTCAATGCCAGTTCAGTCACGCATCAGTGATCATCCATCAGTGGAGCGGGAAAGGAAGTAAGTTGTTTTTTAGTGGGACATACAGTGAGGTTGCCAAGCACTCCGGCCAGCTCACCAGCATGAGGAGCTAATTCAGTATCTGTATCAGGCCTCCAATTACCAGCCAGCAGTCCCTGTCTCTGGTCCTGGACGTCTATATAATAATAATGAGAAAACTGGCAGGGCTTGTTTTCACTGGTGCTCAGGTTGTGTGCTAAATATGTTTGATTCACAAAATGGATGATTTTTGGTTGGACAAAGAAATTCTTTACAGCGCTGCCCAGTCTCAATGACGTAAAGAAGACTGCATGGGGCACTAAATCAGTCCAAACCACTTAAAAGTATAAAGGCCAGTGCAAGCCCCCCTGAGTATTGCAGACTAGACAGTGAAGAATATGGGAGGAAAGAAAAGAAGGACACAAGGCGCTATAATAATGCTGATTGCCTGAATCCATACCGTTCTGGCCCACAGTTTGCAGCGTGAGCCAGAGGCTTTTGTCCAGTTAAAAAAGTCATTTAAGATATGCAGATCACTTACAAGAAGACTGATTAAAGGAAGCACTTTTTGGAGTGAGATCACTTTTTGCAACACAATCAAATGCCTGTTTTTTATTTATTTCTTTTTAGAAAACTGAGAATATCTTTGCTTAAATAATTCAGATTAGCATTTTAATACTTTGATCAATGTCAAGTATCATATCAAACTCATAGTGACCGATACCTTTAAACAACAGTTTGACAGATTGGGAAATACTTTTATTCACTTTCTTGCCATAAGTTAGATGAGAATATCAATAAAAATAAATGCAGCAGCTCTAGCTTTGTATAAAAACTGGCAACAGGAAACAGCTAAACTCTTTCCGAAGGTATCAGAACCCACCTACCAGCACCTCGTAATCACACAAATTCTACACACACAACATGTTATATCTTGTTTGAGATATCAGGAAGTCATTGCTTGTTGTAGTTTTACACTTCAGTTTATTGATTACAAAACAAGACATAATTATTGTCCTGATTATTGAGCTTTGGAGGTGCTGGTAGGCAAATTTGTTACCTTTGGACAGAGCCAGAGTAGCTGTTTGCCCCTGTTTCTTCTCCTTGTGCTAAGCTAGCTGGGCTAACTGGCTGACATCTTAGCTTTAGGCTACTCAACAGAGATGTGGACTCAGGTCACATGACTTACATCAATAAATTATATAGAGAGCAGCAGGGATGACGTATTTTAGCAGGCTAGCCTAGCATTAGCATTGCCACGGTTCCCTTGAAAAAAAAAGCCTATGGAATATTTGCATCGTATTTTGGATTATTGCAGAAAGTTTATGATACTTGCAGGTTTTGTTCAGCAACAAAATCTCCCCCAATGAACACCATTTTTATGATTTAGAAGCGTAATTGCGATCGTTAGTAGTAAAAAGCTAATGTTTGGCTGTAAATGAACCACAGCTTCTGACTACACTGTACTACATAAACTTTACTATAAACTGATCAAACTACAATTTGGAAAGTTACAGTTAGAATAGCTTGCTACTAAAGTCCGAATGTAAAGACGGACTAGTGAGTGAATGTGTCCCGGTGTTCGGGATGATGCCTCTGCGGTCTCATTAAACTGCCTCTTAGAAACCACCTTTTTAAAGACACAGACACTTTTAAATTTACATGTGGGATATATGCTGACATATGTTATGTTATAGAGCAAAACACGAGAGTCTCTTAAGCACATGTTGACCACAGACCTCATTTTAGGCATCTAACTGAAACCCCATTCAAAAAACCCAGACAAGGGAATTTATCTCTGGGTTTTAGGACTCATTCCTATGGCACTTATTCTGACTTGCAACAGTGACATTGTCTTTCCTCTGCTATTTAATCAACAGGTGTGGAAAGGAAATACACATAGGCCTACATTCCCCAGAATGCCTTTGCCTAAACAAATCATTTAACACGGGGAATGTCATGTAGCATTTTGTATTGTTTGGACTATCGCTGAGTTGAATGTTTATAGTTTCAAGACATTTCTCAAGTTGCATGACCCAGTGTTTACTACTCAAACACATCTTTAATTTCATTCCCAGTAACCTGAGATCTGAGAGGTTCACAGTGGATGTAAAAGCAGAAAATTTATCATTTTATTGTCATTACTGTCACGTTTCTATCGGCTTTTGTTTGTCTTGTTGTCTCAAACTAGCCGCTCACTCTTCGGGTGACCTCTCTCATTTGTTCTATGCACAGTGAAGTTTATTGAGGAGGATCTAATGCAACGCCTGCTCTCTTTTTCAGCTCGTACCCCCGGTGCTGTGAGGAGCTCTGCCTCTTGGACACAATTTAGGAGCATCGGTCCTCCTCTATCCCTTCCTTCCCCGTAACCCCTTCCCTTCCTCACCCTCAGCCAATCCGAGCCGCCCACAGAACGGCTTCCCCGTAGATACTTCCTCCTCTTGCATAACACAGAAACACATAAGCATTCTGATCACTTACCGTGCAGGTTGTGAAGGAAAACAAGTGAGCAAAGACACACACAAGTGAGTGCTGGAGAGGAAATATAAAGGCAATAAACAGAGGAAGATATGCAGACCAAAGGAATGATATTTTTGGAAAATTGAAGATGTAAAGATTTATATTTTGTACATCCAACTTTTAGTACAAGCTCGTATAAACACAAAGACAGACATTTTGCACGCACAATCTGCTGTTTAGTTTTCTTTATTAACTTGACACACACACACGCCACGGTCTCATGATGATGTGCGAGGTGATGCCCACCATTTCTGAGGATGGGCGAAGCGGGACTGGCGGGGGCCCCTCCTCACCTGCCGGGGCGGGCGTCGGTGGCTCCGGAGGTGCGATGGGAGGAGGAGGCTTCAGTGGGAGGGAGCCCAGAGGCGGAGGAGACGAAGGAGGCAGCACGGGGAACCTGGAGTCGCTGATGGTCAACATGCTGACAGAGAGGGAGAGGCTGCTGGAGAATCTGAGGGAGACGCAGGACTGCCTGGGCACGGCTCAGCTCCGCCTCCGCGAGCTCGGACACGAAAAGGAGTCCCTTCAGAGGCAGCTATCCATCGCCCTGCCGCAGGTACGACTGTGTGTATGTGCGTGTTTATGAGCTGTGTACATAGAGGAGTCGGTCTAGTTTGGGAGTGAAAGTGTGTGTTTTGGCTGATAGAGCATTAAGTTCCTCCTTGTGAGGTAACATTGTTTATCCTCTGCGCTATCAGTGTGTCGTTATGTATGAGTGTGTGTCATTGTGAGGCAAGCTCATGAGACAGTAAGCCTTTGCAGTGACAGTTCATGCAGAGAGACGCAGCTAGAAAGTGGATGCTAAATACTTCCCCGAGTTTCCTCACTAATGTTGTTCTTACTAATGCAGAGGGTTTATGCTCCCATCATCTCCTGGCTGTTTAGTCCAAGTTGCATCCGCAATTTTCCTCTTATTGTGTAATCAGTTTTTATTATGTTTGTTGACCATGTTGTTAGTGGATGATTAATGACGCTGGAGGCTAATATTTGTTTATGGCTTCAGCTAAATGAATACTTCATTTTAGAGGAATTCTCTTCAGTTCATTTAATTGCTCATTAATGATAACTGGAATTTGAAGATTTTATCCCACATTTAGAACAGCTGTCTCTGTTTTCACTGGGTCTAACCCGCAGCTCTGAATGTTTATACTGTGTTTACAGTACGTATCGTTTGCTGTCATACTTTACTCTCTTACTCTTTTCACCTCCATGTGAGCTCCCTTTATGTTTCCTCCAGCTTCCAATAGTGTAAAAAGTAGAGATGTTCTAATACCATATATTATATTTTTATATCTGTGTATTGCTAACCGTGTGTGGATGTTAAGTTATGGATGTGGAATGACACTTGCTGTTTATGTATATAGGCTAATTGTGCAGTGAATTAATATGTGGAGTTGCATGCAGGTGTACAGGACACTCCTGGGAAGTGTCAGGGTCCTGTTTGTAATAAATAAATTAAATTAAATTGTCAGATAGATGCATTGATGTGCTTATTGTCATCAAACTGTACATGTCCTGAATACAATATCGTAAAAACTCAGTTTTGAAAGGAATTCAGTGTCTTGATCTCCCAAATGTCCTGAAATATTCCAACATAATGACAAAATAACACCCAAACCAGCATGAAATTATCGCCTCTGGAGCTGAAACAATTGGTCAGTTCATCATAAGATGATGGACGGAGAAATTGTCAGCAGCTATTTTGATAACAGACTGTTGCTGAA
Source organism: Pagrus pagrus (assembly GCF_965226575.1). Classification (NCBI taxonomy): domain Eukaryota; kingdom Metazoa; phylum Chordata; class Actinopteri; order Spariformes; family Sparidae; genus Pagrus; species Pagrus pagrus. The sequence goes on along the minus strand of NC_140208.1, from coordinate 14,122,352 downwards.
GTCTCTTATCAACCAAAAATGCCACAAATTCTTCACCAAAACAAATCTTCTTAAGATTTCCTTTAGGTTTTAAGAAATTGCAACTTACTTACATATGATTGACTCACTTATGAGACTGTGTAGGCTCAACAGTTAATCATTAATTAATCGACAGATTGATCTTTGACTTTTTTTGGAGCCCCCCTTTACGCACATTTTTATATTTGGTAAATAAACAAAATAACTTGAATGTCACATGATTATTATTATACTCATTAATTTAGTTAGGTGTATGTGTTAGTTATTCTATTTATATTTCGATATTCATACGCAATTGGTAAGTTGTATAAGAAAAGTATAACTAACATTGTGTAGGTTTAAAAATCAATCAATAAATATTTACATTCAAAGAAAGTTTTAGACAAGAGATTATTTTAATTTTCTATATTTTATATTTTATTTTAATGTTTAATATGTATATAAATAAGTATGTTAAACATTACTGAAAGTATGCAGTTTTTTCTCCTCTGTCTGGGCCACTGAGTGGCAATAAGGCCCTGGGCATGTGCCGAGAATGCCTGCAGTATGTAAAGATCCCGCCCAGGTTGCATCTAGGGCTGCACAATTAAATAAAATATTACCGAAATCGCAACACGGCCAAGTGTAATATCCAGAACTCAGAAGCTGCTATTATAACATAAAGGTAAACAACATACCATTATAAATGAAGCATTGTGAGATGCCCTGGCATACAGTCGTACTCTCCAGATGTGAGTGAACATGATTCTTCTTGCACAGTGAAAATTAAATGCAATAATTACCATTCCCACTTAAAATGTGAGTCATTTCACAATGAAAATATCTGTCAGAATGATTGCATATCATTGAGCCATAGTTGCATCTCTGAACACCTCTCCGTCAAACAATTGAACATCATAAACTCCACAATATCTGCTGAAGGGCTTCATAATTGAATGTTCAGGTGTTTTTGATATCGTGTACAGAACCTGTAAGTCGTTATCAATTTACAGTGAACACACCAGACAATAGCATTTTTAAAATTTTGTATATAAGCTCAAGTTCATTTAAATTAACGGAGGACGGAGCATGTTAGGATAGAGTGAGACGAAATAGAAAAGAAACTATAAGGCCACAGCGGAAGCCAACTGAGAAGCTGACCCCTATCCAAACAAGAAAGAATCCCATAAGGCCAAGAGCCAATGGACCCACTGTGTCACCATCTGCATACATCTCTCTCTGGCTCTGTCTCTCTTCCCTCCTCCGAGCACACACAGACCAATTTCATGTCTACTTTCAAATGTTTTGTAAGCATGAAGCAGGTAATCCTTACCGTTAACATCTACACATCCTTCTCACAAACAGCGTTCGCCTCTAAGCTGAAGGCTTCGACGGCGACACGAAGGAATCACAGACCGTGTGGATTCTTTTTGTTTAAGAAAATGTACGACACGCTCTCCTGTTTGCGCGCCGCTTTGGCGTTATGCAGGAGTTGCAAATGCACTCCCAGCGGTGTTGTAAATGACATATCGATGCTGTGTTTTTTGGGGTCTCTCTTGTGCATTCCAGTGCAGAGCCATTGTGTAACAGTGTGATGTAATCCGTCCATGAGTGCGAGTTCACAGAGGAGGAAGAGCGAGAGAGAGAGAGAGAGAGAGAGTGGTGCTGGAAACTGTGTCAGTGATTTGCATGATTATTATGTAGGTTTACATCATGAACGATCTCCTACATGCCTGGTCTCAGGTGTTTCGTGAGCGTGTTTCTGGAGGGTTATGTATATTTTTAGTGTTGTATGTTTGTGTGCTGAACGCAGCCCATTCTGTTTTCACAGTCGCCCGATTTGGCTGCGTCTGGCCTGAATTATGATTGTTTCCCTTAAACTCACATCGTAGCTCAAGCCTGGCTGAGCGGAGACCACTTAAACTATTAAAACCATACATTTAAACAGTTTGTTTTCCGTTGCCCCTGAACGCAGCTTGTGTGTTCCACAGGAGTTCGCAGTGTTGACAAAGGAGCTGAACGTTTGCCGGGAGCAGCTTCTGGAGAGGGAGGAGGAGATTGCCGAGCTCAAGGCGGAGAGAAACAACACACGTGTAAGATGTTTAGCGGCCATTTTGCTTATTAGCACTGTAACAGCCTCGGTGTTATCTTCCTCACCCATTGTGGTTGTGTGGGTGTGACACTGTTTCATTTGCTTGTTTTGTTTTCTCCTTCTCTCCCTCTTTCTCCTGCACATTTTCTTTTCTCCTCGTGTATCCTTTTTATGGCCTTATCGCCTTTCCTTATCTCTTCCGCTCACTCCTTGTCCCTTTTATGCTACCTGGCGTTCTCCTCGCCACCTAATTTCATCTCATTGTCACTCCTACAACCCTTCACTCTGCTGCATCTTCCCTGAGCCCTCTATCCCTCTGTCTCTGCCTCTCATTCTCCCTCCTTCCTCATCCTCTGTGTCTCCCTGTCTTACCTTTCTCCTTGTAGCTGTTGCTGGAACACCTGGAGTGTCTGGTGTCTCGCCACGAGCGCAGTCTGAGGATGACGGTGGTGAAAAGACAAGCCCAGTCCCCGGCGGGGGTCTCCAGCGAGGTGGAAGTCCTCAAGGCCCTCAAGTCTCTGTTCGAGCACCACAAGGCCCTGGACGAGAAGGTGGGTCAAACTGTCACACTGTAGATCAGGACCTGTGCTTAGCAAAATCTGCTATTCTGCTATCTGCTAAAGGTCAAATTTTGAAGATTGAAAGGAAGCACACACACAATTCGTCGCTAATCTCAATTTCACCAATTTATTCTGGCCGGGTCAACCAGCATGCTAACGTTTCAGCCTAATGGCCTTCAACAGAGCACGGAGGAAAATAGAAGTCATGTCATTTAGCCACAAACAGGGCCCAGCATTTCATCTCAGTAACCGATAACTGCTGCTAACTGTAGCTGCCATTAGCTAGTTAGCTCAATTAGCAGTGCATCTAGTGGTCAGACTGAGAGCCTCTCAGAGACTGAGAGAACTGTCTCGTGCAGTGATAAACCCACAGACAAGCGCTAAAAATGTATGAGTGACAAAGTTAGCGGCTGGCTTGTGAAAATATCGGAGCATTTAGCAGCTAAACAGCCGGATACAGAGTGATTACTGGACTTACATTTGTCAGGTGACCAGAAATCCGATCTTAACTTTATGCAAATGTTTCTCTGTATCTGCTTTCTGTACAAATTGTCTGTTTGCTAACAAGTTAGCCTTACTAGCTTAACAAGTGATACAGTATGTCAATGTTGTGGTAATAGCTTGTTTCTGCTGCCTCAAAGAAGGCAGAAGCTGTTGATAAAATTTCTTTTGACTTAAAAATCTGCAAATTAGCGCAGGCTAATTGGCTGCAGTACGGACATGGACAAGCACCGTCTGGCGCTTGTTTTAGACTAACTGTACATTATATAAATGGATATGGTGAAGGGGCTACAGCTTCACTTTGTGCAAACCACAGTCAGATAAAGGATCAATGAGTCAGGCAGACTAGACTGACATATTTAACTTACCAAATCTCTGTGTCACAGGTGGATAGAGGTTAACAAGGGGGATGTATTTTGATCACTTTGGGGATGGCATACCTTCTCATCCCCCTTCAAATCACCAACTGAGAATGGGGAAGTTTTAGCTTGGACGTTTCAGCAAACACATATTTGATAGATGTTAAACTCAAATACTAATTGAAGGGTAAATCCTTGCATCTCATTCCTGCTCTGAGCATGCATCTGATCAAGTGCTACTCTACATGCTTCCTCCTGCACTTTACTGCGAGTAGGAGTAAGTTACTTCAACTATTTTTCACTTCACTCTCTTCACTCACTTTAAGTTGGCCCTTCGGAGAATTCCTAGAAGTTTTTCAGAAGCCTTGTTGATGATAACACCCACAGTGCTGGTGTGGGATCTATTGAATGGCAATGCAGTGCACAGAAATACTTTATACGCCTTTTCTCAAGAAATTCTGTAGTGGTGTGAGTGTTTGGGCCTCTTCTGAGCCGTTTAACACCGCCTTTAACTTTTTCTTGCTCTCTCTAGCAAGATGGCCAGGGAGGTCAAGAAGATGTATTCACTGTAGGAGAGTTAAAAAACAAATCCATCCTAGCATTATCAATGCAGCTCAAGTTGTAATTTGTAAACAGCATGATGGTCAGTCCACTTAAATCACGTCTACTCCACAGGTTCGAGAGAGGCTCCGTGTGGCCCTCGAGCGGGTGTCCATGTTAGAAGAACAACTTGCATCTTCTTCTCAAGAGGTAAAATTCAATTTGAATGATTTTCTATGTCTCAAGGATGCTCAGTGTGCAGAAAGAACATTCATTTGTATATTGTCTGTTTGCCCATTTTGTCTCCCCCTTTCCAGGTAATCTCTTTAAGAGACCAAATTAAAAGACGTCAACAAGGGGTGGACGGCGGGAAAGATGTAAGGGAGGGTTTTATGCATGTTGGTTCCAGTTGTTTTTGTGTATGTGTTAGCGTCCAGAAAGTCAGTAGAAAGTAGATGTATGGGTACCATTGTGTGTCAGTGTGATTGTCATTAGCTTCAGCTACAACCTGAACTGATTCTAACTGATTATTCTTCTTTACCACTCTCATTTTTTTTCTTTATGGTCATGATTCCAGCGACTACCAAATGGCCCCTCCTCTGGCCTGGAGGATAGTGAGCTGGAACGACAGCGAGAAGGAGAGATAGAACGACAGAGATCTGAACTCTCCCAGCTCAGGGAGAGGCTGGCCCTCATGTGCCGGCAGGTGAGTGTATGTTTCTCTTTAACTATCATGGTGAGGACCATGAGAGATTTGGCACCTCAGAGTGAGGACCTGTTTGCAAAGCGAGGACATCTTCACTGTTAGGGTGGTGCTCGCTAACCTCATCACTTTTGTAAATCCTGTGTTTAAAATCACGTTTGCTTAATGACATTTTCACTTTATACCAACAGCACTGAGGTACAGCAAAACAACACAAATTTACTCTAAATGTGCCATCATCTTTGCTGTGATTAGGAATTGCGGAAAATCAAAAATACCAGTTTTTAGATTAAAATAACTAGTACCAAAATTGCTCGCTTAGAGGTTCAATTTGGCCAGCCAGATGTTTTTGGAGGACAAAAAAATTATGATAATTGTGCTATTTTTATTTTTTGTGACCTAAAACTGCTCTTTAGATATGTAATTATTTGTTCATAATCTGGGCACGGCAGGCTGAGTGACACATTGTGCAGGAAGTCAATCAATTAAGGGAACTTGGGATCCTGGTACCATTTGGCATCTTAACAATAGACGACAACAATTATGTAAAAAGTATACCAAAAGTCATACTTGAGTAGAAGTATAGATATCATCTTAAAATATGACTTTGGTAAGAGTGAAAGTCACTCATACGAATAGTACTTGAAGTAGCAGGAAAATGGAAATACCTGAGAAATGTACAAGTACCTTAAACTTGAACTTAAGTATGGTGCTTCAATAAATGTATGTTGAATTCCATCACTGCAATACAATACAATACAATACAACACAATACAACACAATAGGTGCTTGTTCTTGGCCCTTGGCCCACCATTAAGTTTCAGTTTTGGCACCTTCGAGGGAAAAAGGTTTGGGCACCTCTGAACTATTAGGTTTAGGTTAAGATTAGGACTAAAGTAGGGGCTGATTGTTTAAGGAATAGTTCGACATTTTGGGAAATTTACTTACTCCAAAGAACTACAATGTGTAGTTTGTACACTTCAGCTTTTGTACAGAGTGAGGTTAGCTATTTCCTATGTTTCAATCTTCATGCTAGGCTAAGCTATCGTGTGCTATGCTGACTATAGCTTCATGGTGTATCTGGTATCAGCGTATTGGTGTTGGTCCCAGAACATCATAATTAAAGCCTGTTTGGATCAATTTGTTATACTGCTCACTTGTTACTTTTCCATGTCTTTACAGTTTTTTTTCACTGTTTGGTTAGGTTTAGACATCAACAATACTTGGGTTATGTTTCGGTTTAAATCATCCTTTTGCAACATTAGACACGTCTGAAGGATACAATTTTCTAGTCTTTTTCCCCGAATAGCAAAGCTATGACTTTACAACAATGTGATCAGTCTGTTTCAGTGATGGTCCTGGGGCAACATTAATTATGATGTTCCAGGAACAATAACAACACAGAGATATCAAAGTGTGCGTAGCTTAATATACACTATAAAATAGTGTATATTACACTATTAAATGAGGTGATCTTCTCACGTACGGCCTCATCAAGAAAGCAAATAATCACATTTACCAAAATATGGAACTTTTCCTTTAAAATTAGGGTTTGGTTAGCACTGGGGACTGGATGTAGTCGATACGGATTCTTAAAGTATATAAATACAAGTGTATTTGCACATTTCCGTACTTTATAAGTGAATTTGTGTTCCTATTTGTTTTATATAATTTATATATGTATTATACGTCAGGCTATTCCTCAAATACACCCAGCAGTATATCCCAAGAAGGAGGGGATCTATGTGCAGTACTGGTCTCCCTCTTCCCTCTTGTGGCCAGTTACACTATTGCAGCTGCTTTGAAAAGTTTGATTTATACTGTGTAGTGCACAGTATGACGCCATTTGAATGCAGTCATAGACATGCTGTATACATGGGTCTAACAAAGCCTTGTGTAATGCGTCATAAGTATTTCAGTAACGATAAATAACTGACAGAATGTTTTACTCTTAAAATCTTGACTGTTTGGTCAGAGGATAAAAGGACTTCACTGTGTGTTTGATGCACCAGACTCTCATCATGTTACACTTATGTCAGCCATGCTTTTTAGGAGTCTTACAATAACCAGACGGACATGTGTAATGATTCACCTTCATGTCTGTTTACACTCGGTGCTGTGGCCGTTAACACTGACTCACGTAGGTTCAATCTGTGTCATCTTGTGTCCCTCCGTGGTGTCACGTCAGGTTGGGGAAATAGAGGAACAGCTTGCGGCCGCCAGGAGGGAGGTGACGAAGTCGGAGGAGGCCAATCAGAAGCTCCAAAGGGAAGTGAAAGAGGTCTGTAGGGCCAATCTGTCTCTTCCTGGCCAAGACCCTGAGCTCCCTTGATTCCTGGGGCTCCAAGTGTATATTTGACCACAATGGGCATATGTTGGAGAAACAGTAATATGCATTATTTTTGGTAGTAATGAGACAGAAATATAGATACAGATAAATTAAACTGTTGTGAGATGGATTGTTTGATTATTGGTGTTGCTGCAGATACAGAAGTTTGAAATAAATGCAGGATAAGATTTAAATAAACACCTACAGTATTGATATATATCACATATGCAGGCCATCCTCACATTTTTCTCCTTCTGTTAGGTATCCTTTGCCCTGACATTAGTTATCATGTATATCATAAAAGTCTGGACTGCATATCATCTTGTTTCATGATACATTTTTACCTCCTCTAGGCGCTTTGCCAAAGGGAGGACATGGAGGAGAGGATTACAACACTAGAACGCAGGTAACCTTTGCTGTGTTTGAGGAATTTATTCCTAGTTTTCATTGAGGAGGACTCACGCCTTTTTTTTTCTCCACTCATTAGTTGTACTGAACATAGCAGAAGGACCATATGCTTCACCTGTTGGCTGGCAATGTGTTGCAAAGGTGTCCTGACACCTCTTGATACAGAGGACGGTTGTTTTACATAAGAACATTTGCATTAAGTTCCTATTAAGAATGCAGCTCTGTGAGGAAAGCCAAAAGCAGACTTTCGGCTCACAGTTTGTTTGGATGCTTGAATATAACTACAAATCTAATCAAATGTACTGTATACATCATCTTTATTGTTCAGTACACATTTATATTGTTTATTAATGGATGCAAAAATGAATATCAAACTATTTTCAACGTATCACCAATAATCCTTTAAAATCAATAAGTTATGTTTTATTTCTATCTTTACTACAAAGCGCACTGAATTCAACTGCATTATCTTTGATTGATGTTTTACTCGAGCGTCTTCTTCATCCTGAAAATGAAGAGGAGTTAGGAAAACCTTTTTCATCCCCGAGTAGTGTCTGCAGGCTTCCTCACAAGCTCCATACAGCCCCAACAATCTCCGCATGAGAAGAGGGGTCCATCTACAGCCATGTTACTACAAGACACACACACTTGAGATACTACAGTAGTTTTAAAGCTAACCACCAGCAGGCTTGTCCAGTGGTTACTGTGTGTTCACAAAGAGACTTAATTGACTTAGAGGGTAGGCCAGATTATTAATATTTTCATGGATCCCACTGTTTTTCTTGGGAAGACCTGCTCTAATCTGCATCTGATTGGTTGCCTTTGTTGGTTGAGTTGGTTAGGTTTAGGTCGAGGTCACACATACGCAAAATATTTGCCCCGTTCACTTTTTGCAACCAATGGAGTTCAAATCTGGTGAACTCTGACATGCAAAGTCGCAGCCACAACCAATAGCAAAGACGTGTGTGCTTGACTCCTCAAACGAACTACAAACCAACCAACTGATGGCTCCCATCCTGCACTGACCTCATTCAACCAGCAGGAGATTTTCATTCACATGTGTGACCGCAACCCAAGCCAATCAGAGGCAGTGTAGGGCAGAGTGGGATCCATAATAATCACCATGCCTGTAAGGCAAAATCCAGGGGAAAATTCCACAAATCACTCACTACCGCTTGTGACGGGGTAATTCCACGGCAACTTACCCAGAATTCAGAACTTTTCCCAGTTCATATTATGGATTTTCTTGGAAAAAATCATGTAAAAGCTTTTATTAAATTCATGGGACCTTGCAAATTTGGCTCTCCGAGCTAAATTCAATCATTTTTGTGATTCTTTGTATTTTCAGCCCAACCAATTGTTTTCTTTTTGCCAGTAAGGAGGAAATGTCTTTGTCAAGCTACGCTCCTGCATATAGTCACATAAATCATGTTGTGTTGTCCGACATCTGCAGCTCTAATAATTCAATGGTGACTTGGTGTTGATTGCAGGTACCTCAGCGCCCAGAGGGAGGCGACTTCTCTCCATGATATCAAAGACAAGCTGGAAAACGAGCTGGCCAGCAAGGAATCACTGCACAGACAGGTAAGGAGTGTCTCAAATAATCCAGCACCCAACTACAGTCGGTATGAAATTGTCAGTACTTTCCATGTTTGATGCGGGAGTTATATGGTAGTATCTAATCTCTGTCTCTTCTATATTTGTTTCCGTCCATGTTTCCAGAGTGAAGAGAAGAACAGGCAGCTACAGGAGCGTCTGGATGAAGCCAAGCAGAAGCTCCAGCAGACTCTACAGAGGGCAGAGACGCTGCCTGAGATCGAGGCCCAGCTTGCCCAAAGGGTTGCTGCTCTCAACAAGGTACATTGAGACCAGCGCTCTCATATTCAGTCCATTCATGCATCATAAACAGTCTTGTCGGAACATCTGGAAATATTCTTGTTTCCTCTAATTTAGGCAGAGGAGCGCCATGGAAACTTTGAGGAGCGGCTACGGCAAATGGAAGCTCAACTTGAGGAGAAGAACCAAGAGCTGCAGAGGGTAACACCATTTATTTTTCTCTACTTGGCTGAGAAATTAAAGTTTGTCGTCCACGCCATTTCTATCCTGAGCATCTCTCTCATGGCTTTGTTTCAGGCGAGGCAGAGGGAGAAGATGAATGACGAACACAACAAACGCCTCTCAGACACAGTGGACAAGCTTCTGTCCGAGTCCAACGAGAGACTGCAGCTCCACCTCAAAGAGAGGATGGCAGCGCTGGAGGAGAAGGTAACAAGAAGATTAGTGGTGCAGAACATTTTGTGATTATAGTAAATACGAATGTGTAAAAAATGTGACTTCATTCTTCTGCTCTGCTAGAATGCTCTCTCAGAGGAACTGTCCAATATGAAGAAAATCCAAGACGACCTTCTAGCTAATAAGGTATTCAGCTATGTTATCACGTCATTTTAATGTTCTGTGTGTGAGAGGTTGAGGCACTTTTTAAATCTTGTGCATGATTAAACTTTCAACAACATTTTCTTGCATTTGCTCTAAAAAGATACACTTTTGATCACTCTCATCTACACTTTTTGCTGAAAATGTTTGGATTGTCTATCTGTCGTATTCATACCCCAAACAAATAGGGGGGAGCACGTCACTTACTCCTGCTAACTCTAGCTGCCTTTAGCTAGTTAACTCAGTTAACTGTGCAGCTAGCTGTTTTAGGGTTAGAGTTCATTTTAGTTCATTTTCGATTGTTCAAAGGAGACATATTATACTCATTTTCAGGTTAATAATTTTCAGCACTGTATTTCCCCTTCTGTCTGAGATGCTCTGTTTTAGCTCCTATCTCTTTAAGGCCCACCTCCTGAATACCCAGTCTGCTCTGATTGGGCAGCTCACATATGCCTGAGCCAGCACCGCTAACAACAACAGAGCAGCTGTGCCGTATGAATTGTTACGTGCCAACTAGACACTAGGCATAAATTATGCTAATGTGTGACATGGTGACGTAGTGTGTGACGTAGTGTACAAAGTCACAAAATTAAAAGCGGGACTACTGACGAGGTGTTTCAGGAGCAGTGTCTTCTGAGGGAGAGAGGAGCTTCTGTTGGTGTGAACATTGACCTATTTAACTTATAAGATCTTTTACGTGCACAAGAACCTTTATAAAAAACTGAAGGAAAGGAAAAAAAAAACCTTTAATTCTGCACCTTTAATTCTTAAACATAATTTTTTTCCAGTTCTCACAAATCCATCTGTAAATGAGATGTGTAATGTTTCACGAATAGGAGGCAAAAAAGCAAATAATAGTCTTCTCTCCTTCGTCCTTTAGGAGCAGCTCCTTGCTGAACTGGAGCGAATCCAACTGGAGCTGGATCAGCTGAGAGGCAGGCCCGGCTCTTCTTATTCCAGGTCAGACACAATGAACCTTTAAGGGGATGTACTGTATTTATACAGTGTGTCCTGCATTAAAACAAACACAAACAAAGACTCCCAAGGGAGAATACAACACACTGCCCGTTCTGAGCACAAGTTTGTGTTTACTCTCCTGTTTAGTCTTACTGTACTTCCACTTATATCTTTATTTAAAGTAATTATTTATACTTCTCCTAGAGGGGGTTGTTCCGCCTCACAAATATGCAAATATTTGCGATGTTAATTCATGTGGATAAAACTCTTATAATGTGGTTTGTTTTTTCACTGTGGCATAACAAATGAATTCTTCATCTCACCACAGGGCGGGCAGCGTCAGCTCACTTCCCTCCACCCTTTTTCGAAGATCTCTTCCAGGCAGCGCCTCGGAGCTGCGGTACCCCCAGGGTGGAGGCTCGCTCCCATCCGGCTACAGCAGCTCCTCTGGTGGGGTGGTGGTCAGGCGGGCACACCGCGGCCGGTGGGGGCCTAGGGACGATGGTAACAAGGTGCGAATCTTACAATGAGATACTGGTGATGTAGATAAAATGTGCTATTCAGATGATAATTTCCTGCATCCTACCCTCCATTTTTGCCTCCTCCCAGTATGGAGAGTGGGACAGCGGCACTATGCTGGGTCCAGGTTTTGAGGGTGGCGTGGAGGGTGGCTGCTCTGATGACGAGGATGACAGGGAGACTCTGTTCGGATCGGAGCTGCTCTCGCCCAGCGGACAGACAGATGTACAGACTTTGGCCATCATGCTACAGGAGCAACTGGAGGCCATCAACAAGGAGATTAAGTGAGTTTTATGTCAATTATTACCATTTATCAGACTAATTTGAGCTCATACAGCTAAATAATGATGTTAACTTCCTGTTAGAATAATTCAGAGATTTAAAAATCTTCTCTGCTCTCCTCTCAGGCTGATTCAGGAGGAAAAGGAGAGCACAGAGATGAGGGCAGAGGAGATCGAGAGCCGGGTCAGCAGCGTGGCCCTCGATGCCTCACCTCTTCCACCCTCCTCGCTGGGAGGACGGGACAGCGTCGGGAGGGGATACATGACTCCTTCCATCACCTCCTCCACGTTGGCGTCTCCCTCACCACCCAGTTCTGGACATTCCACCCCCCGTCTGCCACATTCCCCTGCCAGGGAGACAGACAGACAGGTACTGTGTCGAGGTTGTGGTATAAGCCAAGAATAGTCAAGTCTTGTACAGTGTTAGACCCTGAAGTCGAGTGAGGAAAAACAAACAGTGGCGTCTCCAAGCAGGGAGTACGGAACAGACAAACAAAATCATAGAATATGAATATCACAATGACAAAACCTATGATACAAGTAGATTATGTGATGTGATATTTAATTTAGGGAAGAGCCTTTATAAATTGTCCCAAATTTTTTTCCACCCTCCAGAATAGCAAAGATGGTGAAGAATGCAGAGCACTCGCCCTGATCGACTCCACCCCTCCTCCTGTTCCTCGAGCCCTACGACTGGACCGAATGACACACACTCACCCGGGCGCAGGCCTTGACGATCACCGTGAATTTCGCAGGTACTCTCCAGAGGGTTTGACCCGTTTATGAGGCTAACAAGCTAGCCTTCAGATGCGCTCACTGTTCCTTCCTCTTTTTCCTTTCTTTGTCCTTGTAGCCTCTCTGCTGATGGCGTCACCACAGCTAGCCAGGATTCCCTCCACAAAGCCAGCAAAAAGAAAAGCATCAAGTCGTCCATCGGTCGTCTTTTTGGGAAAAAGGAAAAGGGGAGGATCGGTGCACCTGGGCGCGAATCTGCCTCGCTGGGTCAGTGAACAGATCGGAATCTGCTCATGCTCAATCCATTTTGAAGCTGTTTACAGTATTGTTAAATTAAATATTATTTCTAACCTTTGACCTCTCCAGCCTCCACACCCTCCGATGACCTGGGTTCAGCCGATCCGTTAGGCCTGACTAAACTTGGGACCGGAACAGTGGAAAAAGACCGCCGTAGCAAAAAGAAGTGAGATCAGTCACCTTTCAACACGCTTCTTGTGTTATTCAGAGAGGCGACTATGTATTACTAACTGGCACAGTCAGGTGGAGCATGACATTAATCAGGCCAGGGGCTTTGATTTAAAAAGTATATGCTCATGTTTTGCTGCTAGGCACAGACGTCATGGTGTTTAACATCTCAAGTTCAATGGGATTTTCTATTTATAAAAGTAGACAGTGGTAAGGTGAGCTATGATGAAGTTAATCTCTGTCAAACTCTCTGTTTTCCACTCTGCTTGCCAGGCACGACCTTTTAGAGGAAGCCTGTCGTCAGGGTCTGCCTTTCGCCTCATGGGATGGCCCGACTGTTGTTACATGGCTTGAGGTACTTCATGCTAAATGGGAGGATGAGTTCAGTTCAGTGTCAGCAAATCATTGCAAAGTGTTGCCATTCACGTCTAATTTCCGTTAATCCAGCTGTGGGTAGGGATGCCAGCGTGGTACGTCGCAGCCTGTCGTGCCAACGTGAAGAGCGGCGCCATCATGGCTAACCTGTCGGACACGGAGATCCAGAGGGAGATCGGCATCAGCAACCCTCTGCACCGGCTCAAACTCCGCCTGGCCATCCAGGAAATGGTCTCCCTCACCAGTCCGTCTGCACCGGCGAGCACTCGCTCTGTAAGGCTCGGTGAAAAGCACAATGAATACACAGCTGTAAACATCACGTGTTCACACAGCTGAAGACGACTGATATTTGTTTCCTGTCATTACAGTCGACCAGTAATATTTGGATGACACACGCTGAGATGGAGTCTCTCACTGCTGCCACCAAGCCAGTAAGAATATTACATTTCATATCGAATCTAAACAGAGTTCGATATTTTAGCAGATTGATTTACTTTGTTTTGACACTATTACAGTGTTTTCTGTATTTAGTCATGTCGTATAATAATTTTCTTTTTCTTTGTCTCTGATTAGGCATGTTTGGCTACACCTTTCCCTTACTATTCCCTCAAAATCTGTTTTGATGTAGTGTTTTTTCCGACTAATTCTCACTCAACTAACAAAACTTTTACTCCCTCTGCCTTCCCCCCCACTCCTCCTCTTCTTCTTCTTCTCCATTCTGTCCTGACGCTGATTCACCATAACAAACACACACACGCACACAAACACACTCCCCACCCCCACCCCCACCGGTGATCTCGCCCTCTCTCTATGCAACTCTCTGTCACCCCTTTCTCTTTCATTTCTCCCACATCCGAAACACAAGGAGCAGAAGGAGTTCAGCTGGGACCAGGTGAGTTTGTGGTGCGGGTGATTATCAGGTAGCGCAGGATAATGTGACGTTCATTAACAACACAAACACATATTACTCCCTGATATATATATATATATATATATATATATATATATATATATATATATATATATATATATATATATATATATATATACATGATTGGACATTTGAACTCCACTGTTCCTCATGTAAACTGTAATGTACTGTAGGAAGAGCAAACGGTAGCATGCTCTAGCTGAGCCTGTTTTCAGACAGGTGCAGGTAAAACTGTAAAATCACCCACATTTTATAGTTAAGGCTTTTTCTTCAGCAGCAACATTGTGTCCCGTCTTAATAAATAAATACACTTTAGAATCACTTCAATCACAGTACAACTTTCAAATAAGGCATTCTTGTAGGGGTCGCAGGGATTTAGATTTTTTTTTATTTATTACCACACACAACATACAATTAACAGGTAACACTTGCATGGCTGGGATTGAGCTAGCTTAAGCCCTGCCACACAGTCAGAAACACAGCCTCTAATTGGTCAACAGCCTCAAACTAAGCCATCAGAGCTAGTGTACGGCGAGTCAGTCAAGCCTAACCCTTTTTTTTATTCACCGGATGGCAACTGCTTCAATACTAATGTCATAATAAATAAGCATCTATCTAAAAACACAGTTTAACTACGGCTCAGCTGTAATTAATGGCTTTATTAATGTTTGATAAATCATTTCAGCTAATGCCTCAGCAATTCCCTCAGAGGGACTGTACATGCAGCAAGTGGTCAATGTTAAGACATTAAGTTATTAAAAGTCATTATCAACAGCTTATCAACCCTTTGTAAATGGTACCTTCTAAGAAAGTGATACCAAATCGATATTAACACAAAATTTCTGTTTAACTCAGAGATCAACATCAACATCCCTCCAAAGGCATCACCTCTTTGTGATTTTAGCTTAAGTCCCAAGTTTCCCATTTCCTGTGAGGAGTGTTTTGCATGATTGCTGGTAGGCCAGGAGTGTGTATACAGCTCTGCAGTGTATATAGAGTTCTCAGGAAGGAGAGGCAGCTGCAGACAGAGGGACTTTGTTTATTTTTGAGAGTTATAGGTTAAACTTTGAGGCCCATCCTGTTTTTTCTACCTTAAAGATATAATATGTAACATTTCTGCACCGCGCATATTTTGTTGAGCCGTGTATTTACATCATCTCAAGTGTTTCCAGCAATGTTCAAACCCGGAGAAGCCGTAAGTCCACTCGAGTTAACGGTCGCGTGTTTCATTTGGTCGCTAGTCGCTGTAACTTCCGGGGAAACGTCAGATGATAGGTCAGATTATATATTATTATCTTATAAACATTACCTCACCCATCACCATTTCTGCCTGAGACACGTAGAAAGATTTGTATCAGCAATTTTGGTTGTTTAACAGTGAGGAACAGAAAGTCCCATGATCAGTTTTGTTTTTTGATCACCCCTTGTCTGCCACATAATGAGGCTTCAAAATACATATGAAAAACGATGTTTCATATTCAGGTCCTTGTTCTAGATGTCACCAATTTGAAGACTGTTTTACATCTTGTGTTTTATGCACCTTGTTTGTTTTCTTTCTCTTTTTTCATCTCCATCACCTGCACCGTCCTCCAGATCCTGGCCTATGGAGACATGAACCACGAGTGGGTGGGAAACGAGTGGCTGCCCAGTCTGGGTTTGCCCCAGTACCGCTCCTATTTCATGGAGTCGCTGGTGGACGCCCGCATGCTCGATCACCTCACCAAGAAAGAGCTGAGGGGCCAGCTGAAGATGGTGGACAGTTTCCACAGGTATGTCAGACATTTTTCTTTTTTCTTTTTTTGCACCTTCCTCTTGGGTTTGAGAGAATTAGGGAAATATGTCTTTCTCTCTGACAGGGTGAGTCTTCACTATGGTATCATGTGCTTGAAGCGCTTGAACTATGACAGGAAGGAGCTGGAGAGGAAGAGGGATGAGAGTCAACACCAGAACCAAGGTGAGGCCTGTGGTTAACAGCCAAACTCTCTCTTTCACACATCATTTTTGACCTGTGTTGAACTGATAATAACGCCCTGCCTGTGTCCACCTCCGCAGATGTAATGGTGTGGTCCAACGAGCGAGTTATGTGTTGGGTGCAGTCCATCGGCCTGAAAGAGTTTGCTGACAACCTATTAGAAAGCGGCGTGCACGGGGCCCTCCTGGCGCTAGACGACACCTTCGACTACACCGACCTGGCTCTCCTCCTCCAGATACCCAATCAGAACACGCAGGTACTCCACAACAACTTGTAGAAGGCTTATCTCTCACCTTCTGCCGAGATAATCCTAATCTTTAACTCTTAAATTATCTTAATTATGATCTTAAATCTCGTGTTTGTCTATCTTTTGCAGGCGCGGCAGCTCCTGGAGAAGGAGTACAACGCTCTCATCTCCATGGGAACAGAGAGGAGGCCAGATGAGGTAGGACAAAGCAGATGTCAGGAGAAAATCAATCACGATAATCACCCCTGCCAGGAGGCGGGAGTGTGTGTTGATTGTAGCCACCCTGACTGAGACTATTTTACTTAACAAAAGGGCCTTTGATCCGAACTTTTTGCCCTTTGTTAGATATGTGACAGGATAATTTCCTCTCAGTGGTCAAACAGCCGACTGAAATATCTCCATTCCTTATAAAGAGAGCCTTTATATGGCATCAGGGTTAGTACCACTGCTGGCAAATTGTCGGCGTGCCAAAGTGGTTCAGCTGTGTTTACACAACTGCTAATTGCTTAGTTACAGCGTCCAGGACTAAAAACTGTGCAACTGTGTAATACTGTCACAACAACTCCTGCTTTGTCAGATACTACTTTGTTAAACGCCACTAATGCATAATGAATAAGACCCTGAAATAGATACCCTCCACTGTGTTATTTTTAATCACTGCTGTTGCTTGATCGTCTCTGCAGGACGGCACGAAAACATTCACACGGTCACCATCGTGGAGGAAGATGTTCAGGGAGAAGGACCTCCGCGGCGTGACCGCCGACTCCTCGGAAACGTTACCTGCCAACTTCCGTGCCTCGGCCATCTCGACCCCCTCCGTCACCCTGAGGAAAGTCCAGAGTGAAGGTGAGGAGATGCGGCTCACAGCAAGGCGTCATACAGCGGTCACTTCCTGTTTAAAACACTTGCGGGGAAAAAACAATAACGTGCATTATGAAATAATAAACTAGTCATACTGACAAATAAAGGTAAACATGTTGTGACGCAGAAAAGCCGCAGAGAATGTTACTGCGTGCAAATCTGTGTTACTTCAGCCTGAAGTTATTTGTTTATTTAAACTTCACACAAGTGAGAGCTGTGGTGATGAAAGTCAGCATAAGAATAACAATAGAACAAAACTGGAATATGGTGATGAAGGTCAAAAGCTTTTGATGACTGAGTTTAAGAGCCGAGATGAAGCATGAAGATTACTGTTAATGAGGCCAAAAAACCATAAAGGGGAATGAGAAACAACTGAGTAACCATGCAGTATTTTAGGCTATTTTCATTCACTAGTGTCCAGCGTGCAAATCAGTGGTAATTCTAGCATGTGTTCACCAACGATGTGAGTTTATTACCTAGATAGCAGTGTTTTCCCCGAGATCTGTGGAAGGCTGAGGTGCATGTATTTGGAGTGAGGGTTTAGGAGTCATCCCCCAAGAAAGTCTTAAATTATAACAACATTTTAGGCCATTATTATTAGGATATCTGTGTATAAAACGTTGGGAAAGCTTGAGCTCATAATAAAAAAGATCCACACTAAAAAAGCTTATTGATGAAAGTTGCTCAAGATATCTAACTATAATCATTAGATCTGTCATTTTGTTAGTTTTGATGCACTCCACCTTCATTTTACATTCGTGTTAGGTATGGCGCTGCACCTAAGCCTTACAACCGTAGAGAAAACCTTGAAATTACAAATGCAATTTGTACTGCAGATAATCATTTTGATGGAGTATGTTTTTCCTTCCCTCCAGACTGCCTTGCCTGTTATATACTGTATACCTATCCTTACAAAAGTGTCACCTGTAAAACCTGCCTTTTCAAAATCGCGATTTCACATGTGAACTGAATTTATTCACTTCATTTGAACTAGAAATTTAACATTTGAAAAGGAAATAATGTCACAGTGATTGGCTTTTTAAAGATTAATGAACATTTCCACATAACAAATGTTCGTGTTCACATGTTATTTACATACTTTAATATATGATTGGCTTTTTCCCACATCTGGAAACACAACATTGCACATGAAATCATATAACATTTGCTTTTCAAGGTGTAAATTCCACATTTTTGCACATTTTGTTACATGCAATAGGCTATTCTCACGTGTGAACTAGACAGTTTCACAAGTGATTGGCTTTTTCTGTGCATATGAAAGAACATTTCCACATGAGAAATGTATATTGTCACATGTGGAAACATTTTGTGGTTGTGTCATCATCATCTGGTAAGAGTTGAGAGCAAAGACTGTTTTAGGTGAATTGTTACAGATTTTAGCCATACTGTATTCACAAACGGTGGAAAATCAAACCCAAAACAGGAACAACATGCACTACGGCCAAGGTTGTTTTGAAAAGGATCGTGTGCTATTTTAAGCTGTCCCAGAGAAGCAGTTTTTTTTTTTACATTTGGGGAAATCGAGGAAATCCAGTAAACTCTCACACCATCGGCTTGTTTGAATGTCAGATTTTTCCATGTCCACTTTACAACAGACAGATGGTATTTAGGTGAAACATCTCAGTGGTGCTTACAGTCAAACAGATATAAACAGCCAGATAAATACAAGGGAACTGTCTGGGACATTACTGGGCTGACAGTAAGTTAGGAGTCCAGAGTACACACAGAGTCACCAGCAGCAGCTGATTTGCTTAGCTTAGCACATAAACTGTAAACAGGGAAACAGTTTGAGCCTTATTAGCCCACTAATTAGCAGGTTAAGAGATGCTGATATGGACATTTATACAAATACAAATGTTATTGGTATAAATATATATGACATATGTCAAAGTATGTTATTTATATACATAAACATATATGTATGGGCTGAACAGATATGTCAACATATTAAATTGTTCCAATTTCCAGGTTTCCTTTATGATTTGTACATAAATGTACATATAGTTCATATAGGCCTATGGGAACTACATGTATGTATATATATTACATATATGAGCATGTTCACCCCTATATCCAATCTGTGTGCTAAACTATCCATCCACTAGCAGTAGCTTCATATTTACCTAACAGACAATTTATAGACCATATTCAGACAGCGGCCATTTTCCTGTCACTCTCAGGGTGGGAAGCTCGAATGCTGGGATAATGCTACGCTGTTTTCTGGGTTGCAAGTTGCATTAACGAAGGGAATCTTACACATTTTATTTTTATTTCACAATTTCCTAATTGATCAGCACTGTAAAGACAATGGATATTGAAAATCTGGAGGGGCATCAGGCCATATCGGGAAGAGGTGAAATGATGACAATATGTCAGATTTTCGACATTTATATGACTTGCAACCTATAAAACAAGCAGCATAACATTATCCCAGCAGATGAGCTGCCCAGCCTGAGCATGGCGGCAGAGGAAAATGGCCGCCGTGTGAATATGGTCTCATGGCTTTCTACACACGTGGTTATATGCATACAAATGTGCATGCTCACTATGCATATAAATGAATGGCCTTTCAGAGGCAAATACCAACACTAGCCTATTCCTCACCGTAGTCGGAGCTACAGAAGCCTTTTTTATGTTAATGGGAAAATATTTATCTATTCAACTATCAATCTAAACAGGGTTTTTTTTATTATTTGTTTGTCCATATATATTTACTAAACACCTTCTTTTCTCTGTCAGTAAACTCTGGTCCAAGAGGAGAGTCGGGATCCGTGAGAACATATTCCTGCTAAAAGATAAGCACACCAGGTGAGAAAAGCACCCTCTCTCTGACGAGTGTATCCGTAGCTAAAAATAGCTCGTGTGAACGCCAAATCAAACATCTCATCTCAGCGGGAGCTATCACAGTTATTCACGTGTGTGTTTTATCCCATTCTGTAGAACCCCACCTCCATCCTTACCCGAGGAAAAAAAAACAACACATTTTTGAAGAGAAAAAAAAAAAAAAACTGAGGATGAAAATCAAAAACGGACACTAGAAGACGACCAACATCGTTCGAGCCGGATGTCTCGGAAAATCAAAGACACTGAGTGAATGATTTCTGAAAAGATGATAAAATAATGAGTGAATGCGTGTTCATCCATCTGTTTCTCTCTCTCTCTCTCTCTCTCTCTCTCTCTCTCTCGCTCTCTCTCACTCCATCTCGATCCATAGTTGTGGCATGACGCTGTTTGATTCTGTAGAAAGTGGCCTGTAGAAAGTGACCATCGCCTATCGTGAATACATCTTCTGTTTTCTGAGTGTGAGATGGCAATATTGACACAACAAATTTATAGTTTTTTGAATCAGAAACTGCATTCCTGTTCAGATCAAGAGAAACGACGCCCCCGGCACGCATCGTTGCAGGTGATCTTACCTTGATTTGTAGACTGACAATAGAACATACTCTGCCTAGTAACACCACAATACAGTAGAGTCTGGGGAGAGGGGAGCTTCAACGGGAGAGTGTAAGTGTACACACGGGGGAAACGACATGTATGTTCTTAAGCCATAACAGACATGAGATGCACAAATGTGAATAGGACAGACAATGAGACAATTAGCAAAGTGCTTTATGACAAAATCCTGTTCAAACTGGGAAAAAAAGAGTTAAGCATTTGTGTTAATATGCATGCCAAAATCAACCATTTTAGAGTGAACGTCATGATATCAATCATCTAATGATGTGAACGCTTGGGTCAGGACTTTGTAAAATGTGTGTATTTTATTTTTATCATTTTTTATGATAACTGCTATTGTATGTATGTACAGTATGTATGTGTGTGTATTAAACTGTACGTTCATTTCATACTTAGTTTTAAGACTGACTGTAATTTCATTTTAGGTTGACGAAAGGAAAATATGTTTTAAAATTATGGACATTTACGATATGCTACTTGTATGTGTACATTTTGAAGAAAAAAAAAACAAATTGTGTTATGATTTAAATTCATATTACTGGAGAGTAGTGATGATAATTGAATATAATATGATAACAATAATGATAATGATTGTAAAAGCTGTAATTAAAAAACATACCTGTACAAGGCTGCTGAAGGAGTTATTTCCCCCTCACACTGACCGCTCACAGAAGATCACAGGTAAGTGGTTATTAATGGAGCTGGAGGTCATCTTTTCAGACTGTGAACCAATAATCAGTTTCAGATAAAGTAGGGGTAAGTAAGTAATGGGTAAGGGGTAAGGGACGGGTATATTCATGTCTTTACCTGTTCAGTACAGTGTGTAGTCTTGATTAGACTACAGTTTAAGACTTCATTTATCTCATTATATTGGTCTCCTTTATAAAGTCCTTTATTATCTATGCATAATAGCAAAGACATTGACTCAGCTATATCCTTCAAACTGCATGTTTGTGCTCAGTCAGGGTGAAGTGATCGCCACAGGACTGGAACTGAGCCAAAGCAGGAAGAGGAAACCCCACAATGCTTTTTAGACACAGGACAGGCTATAAATAGTACAGGTGTTTGCGTCCCAGACTTGTAACATATTGCTGCCACGCCACTGTTATAATGTGAAACGGTGTATAAAATGTTTCACATCTTAACCAAATAGTTTCATGTGAAAATGTTTTGATGGAAATATTTTTAAAATATATTATAAATACTCATAGATATACATAAATAGCATATTTATAACAAGAAAAGCTCCATGTTATGTTAGTTTATGTGATGAAAGAATGTGAAAATATCTTGTTAAATAAAAAACGTTTCACCTTATTATTCGTTTTTCTTTATCTGGTGTGGCAGCAATATGTTGCTGAAATAAATGACTGGAAGATTTATTGAATATTTATTGTTTTGAATTATATTCTGTTATTTTGCAACATAAATCAATTTCAATTGCCTTTCTTATGCCAGTCCATAATGTATGGAGTTAACTGCTGTTTGCTTTAAGTGCAAAATGGCATTTTCTCTTTCTCTCCTTTTCTCTAACATCAGGAACACACACATTTTTCCATCTGTGTATGCCTATATACTATATAAACACACAGACAGAGTCAGCGTCAGCAGAGTATAACAGATGGTAAATCAAATAAAATGTACAGTAGACGCATGCGGTCATTGTGCACTACTTCTGATACACAACTGTCAAAGAAAAATGCAAAAACAATGTGGTGTGAGGGGATGTGGGACAGTTGTGGGAGATTGGGGGAGGAAAAAGTAAAGGATAAAGGAAGACCTACACTTTTTCATTCAGGGGAAATAAGTAAAACCACTGGATACACACCTGTTACCTGGTGAGCTATATAATATATGCTAACAGATACTACATGTGAGTGCACAAAGGAAGGTTTAAAGGATGGATGAAAAAAATCAAATCCCCTCACAGTCACAAAACCACTAAATCAGTGACTCTGGCTCCATCTCCTGGCTGAGGTCCATCTTTTAAACCACAACCTTTTTTTATCATTCTTTCATTACGTGGAATTAATTTGTTTCATAAGCTGAATTTAAACAGAATTGTTCAGTGTCGCTTCGGTTATACTGAGGCAGGAACATGAAGCAGACACTTAATTAATAATTACATAATGAAAGGGAAGGAATATTTTTAGACTTTCTCAAATATAAGAAAATGTGTAATAGGCTCCACTATTTTTTAAAAGCTTTTTGCAGTAGTATTATATATTTTTTTCACATTTTCTGTTATTATCTGGGTCATGTGTCGGCCTTGGCTGTAAATAATACAGGTACTGGCACACGCTTGTTGTTTGTTGTTTGAAGCTCTGATGGAGACCTAGAGGTCAAAACATGTTTCCTTTTATTAATGTCTTGCCATTTTACAAGGATTTAGCCGCTACAATAAAGACATTTGTTACATCAGGAGTGCATGTCCTTCTTGTTTTCTAAGCATTGCTTTCCTGTGTTTTCCAAGATGAACCAACACATCTACATTGTGTGACACAGAACAACAAGTCATCTCTTTTCCCGGAGTAGTTGTCAGTGTTTACAACCACCATTCTGTTTATATTGATGTTTATGTTTCACTTTCAACAACAGGAAGCATGTGTGGGCACGTTTCTTTATCAAATAAGCTACGAGCATTGAAATGTTTTTTGTTTGTTTGTTAAATCAAGCTGCCTCAGATGTTCCATATTTAATAATGGTCTCACAATACTGGTGTTTGCTCAAATTGGTTAAAGGCTCCTCCTGACAGCCTCAAGAATCATTTCTTTAAGAATAGCAAACTTAAACACAGCTTAATGACGCATTCAGTTTTGATTTACAAGTGATTAAGTGAGAAGCCGTATCAATCTGGATGAACTGGCCCCTGACATAGCGTCCCAATGAAATGAAACAGTGGTAATGCACTTTGAAGAGGAAGTAACGTTTTTTGGTGATGCTCCGTGTTTCTTAACTTCACAAGCATGGCGTGCAGCTCCTCTGGTGACTGCACAGCTGCGGTCACGTAAACACTTGTCTCCTGCCTGTAAATCAGTTTCACCCACCGTTTCACAAACGCACACACGTATCAAAGTAAGATAAACACTGTGAAACACATCCGTGATCATTTATTTAGCAGATGACGCAGACAGATATGTTCGTGTTACATCTTCTGTTTTGCAGTTGTGAAATGTGTATATCTTTGAAGTGGAAGCCTGAATGGAAAGTCGTCCTGAGTTACTGTAAGATTGTTGTTCCACACGTGATGAAGCGCTTCACAAATGACATTTGAGTGTCTTGTTGAACTGCAATATTTAAAATAAAACTAAAAAGGTAATTGATAGTGAAATGTTAGAATTCATATTGGCATTTTTGATGAGTACATTCACACGATTATTTATATTAAAGGTGCACTATGTAGTTTTGGGGAAGACATTTTAATCACAAGAGACAAATCCTCGTTGAATGATTTTTTTTCTGCCTTTTTTTATTCAATTATGGAAAATATAACTATTTCTGAATTTGCTTTGTGACATTAATATTGTAAATATTATATTTCTAAGTTTGAATTTCTTCTCCAAAACTACATAGTGTCCCTTTAAACAAAAACGTGTATTTCGTTTTGCTTCTTGCTAACGTGTAATTGAGCAAGAAAAACAATTTTCATAAATTGCACAATACATATACACAGTATTATTCAGAAGTCCTTTGATTAATGTTAAATCACTCGCTAAGAGAGGTCAAATAGTTCTGAGGAATTTTTCCCACCTGACCTCGTGGGTTGGGAATCTCTTACAGTAAATGAGACGGAAGAAGTCCATACATAGTGTTTGAACACAGGTCTGCCTCTCAGCATTAAATCACGGTTTAATTACGTACAAATGTGTGACTCATACCGTACTCTCATGAAGAAGGACCTCCTTCTCCAAACTCCTTTAAAAGGGCACAAAACTTGCTCCCGTTCAGAATTTGATTGAAAAGAACTCACTTGTACGGAGCCTATTTATTATATTATTATATTATTAATTTATTTTTTTATTTATTTCGAGGCTCCTTTAATCTGTTATTCCAGATGTTTTTGTTTCCACACACCTCCCTCTCCTACCTGTCTTCTCTTCTCTTAATCATCTCACTTCCTTTCTCTCTGTCGTTCTATCTCACTGACTCCAACCCACTTTTATCCTTTAATAGTCAAGTCAGAGAGGTGCACCTCTACACAGGTATTTATGATACTCTTAGTTTTCATCATTTAGTTACACAATTGGTACAATATGAGATAATGCTCCTCTAAAACTGCTTATATTCTTCAATGCACTGACTTCTTTCTGCTTTCGTTCTTCTTGTTGCAGATAATCACAGACGAGGGATGTATCTGCAGATGACCCCGGATGGGAGAGTGTCAGGAAGTGATGCTCAGACCCTCAACAGTGAGTATTTTGCAGATAGAACATTTTCCTTTAAACATCCACACAATACACAGGATACATTGAGGCCAAGAAAATGCGACACAACTGTTTATGTTTCTGTGTTTCCAGGTGTGCTGGAGCTGAAATCAGTGAAATCCGGCCATGTTGCCATCAAAGGACAGTCATCGTCTCTGTTTCTCTGCATGAACAGCGAAGGCCATCTGAGGGGGCAGGTACAGCAAGCAAAGAAAACTTTAATGTGAAACGTCTGTCCTCCCTCCTGTCCTTGACTGACAGTTTACTGTGTATCTCTTGTCCCTTTTAGAGTCACTACACCGATGCTGACTGCACCTTCAGAGAGCTACTCCTGGCAGATGGATACACCCGTTTCCTCTCCTCGCACCACGGATCTCCTGTGTCTCTGGCATCAAAACAGTCCCCGGACCGACACACAGTCCCCTTCACTCGATTCCTACCGCTCAGGAATACCTTGGCAAGGGAGAGTGTAACTGAACAACCAAACAATCAGAGATATTTCGACGTGGACTCTGATGATCCTCTTGGAATGGGTCTTAATAATGTGGTCAGTCCTCAGTTCTCAGTGAACAAGTAACAAATATTAATTTAACAGATATTTAACTATGTGGAGCTTTTAAAAATGTGTTTATTATTGGCCAGGTAGAACCTGCAGACTTGATTTTATGATGAGATGAGTTGTTATTTTGCTTCTCAACATGTTTCTGTGAGGGAAATATGACTGTAACTTATTTATTTATTGTGTGTTTCCAATGGTTATTTAAAAATGTAATATTTTTTGAATACAGCTTCTGAGATTTTATTGTTAGTAATTTAAGAGCATCTTAGTTTCTGAGTAAGAAATGACCCATGTTGCAACATCCCTTGGAGTTTTCTGAGTCCAGCATGGTTCTGTTTATTCAACTCGGTCGTGTTTATCAGACTGGAGAGAATGAAAATAAACTTGATATAAATTTCACTTTTGTTTGTCTTTTCTCATTGTCATGCAATGATACAGACATTTCATGAAACAATTACAGGAAGGAAAAATACACAGAATGTTAGGAATGTATTCTGACTAACAGCACAGCTCTCGTGGTGGGGGAGAGAGGGAGCGGGCTGATCATTGTGAGAGCACGAGCGCTCTCTAGTGGAGCAATGACGAAAAGCAGGCCAAGTTCCCTCAACCAGTTTGTTTGTGGGTTCTGGTGATCGTCTGAGTGTTGTGTCTTAGGGATGGGGGAAAAAAAGCTTCTCGGCCGTTACACAGTAAATACAATCGACACTTTACTGTGTATGTATTTTAACCAGTGACATTTTCCGACAAAGTATCTTGCATTCTTTGAATTCTTCAGTTCTGAACAGTCCTTAGAGTCCATAGAGTTAGTCTAGCCATATGCAGTTAGTTGCAGGGCTATGATTAATAAAACAATAAAGAGATTTTTTTCTTTACTGAAAGACAGAGTACACTAGTTGCCTCCAAAATGTAGAGGAGCAGAAGTATAAAGTAGCAGAAAATGGAAATACTCAAATTAAGTGAGGGTACCTCAAATTTGTACTTGAGTACAATACCTGAGTAAAAGTACTTAGTTACATTCCATCACTGCCAATTGCGGTTGGACAACCTCATACAAGAAAACAGGCAGTTTGGCCGCCATGTTGTAATGTTGATTCTGCGTTACAGAATCTAGTAATTGTGGTTAATATTTTAGGTTTATTTGTCTTTTTCTGACAGCATCTACACAAACTAAAACACATTATTGAGGCAGTTTACACTTGCAATGTTACACTGGTACATGTGCCTTCTGTAGGTCATCACTGTGATGCTGTGGAAAGTCTTATGTGTTCCAGTTAAATAGAGAGCAATAGTGTTGGAAGCAACTGCTTATAACAGCTTAGTAGCTGTGGAAAAGGTCGGTCACAGCCATACAAAAGTGAAAACAAAGATCCGATGTGGCAAGCTTCCATGGCTTAATGTTGTTCTTAGAGACACAGTAGCCAAGCAGTGAAGTATCAGGTATATTAGATGATATATTATCTTTTCAGATCCTAAAATAACACTGCTATATTTAACAGGCAGTGTGAGTTTAAATCTTTTTACTAAATAACAGCTCAATACCACAGGCCACCATAAATAACACTGCTCCTTTTAAGAAAATTAATAAAATATAATCTTTATTAAAAACACTAAGTGCATAATTAAGCAGGTAAATACAGAACTTTTGCCATTGCAATCACAATGTTTCACTTTAACACAAATGGGTAACACCGTGTCATCAAGAAATGCGACAGTGTTGTATTACAGCATGATAAAGGTCATGTCAGGAGCTTCAGGTCACATCAGCCTACTAACTACACAAATGTGAACTTTGTACATTACTTACAGGAGAATGTTGAGAATGTGGGGTGGGTTTGTGAGCGATCTCACTCCGTCTGCAGTGACTGCTGGTATATGGTTGAGTTTTGATCAGACATGACAGCTACATTGCAAAAAATCTATCTGCTTCTACTTCAAACATCAAAGGTCCAGTGTGTAGAATTAAGAGGGCTCTTCAGGCAGATATGATATACAACACTCATAATTATGTTTTCATTAGTTTATAATCGACTGAAACTACATGTAAGCTCCATCAAATTTCCAATTTCTACCCATACCCCTCGTTTTTAAGTGCCTCCTTGCCCCTCAGAACAGATTTACAAAGGGTAGTGGTTGAAATCTCCCTGAAGATATGGGACAAACCCTTAAAAACCCTCATAGTCACCAGTTGTGAGGTAGGGGCAAGGGCTGTATTGGGATTGGGCCTCTGAACTGTAGTGCTTTCGTTATCTCAGAATGATCCATGTTTCTACCTAACACCGACCCTAATGTGGGCCTTTCACATTTCACGTACAGTGAATGCAACCACACTGCCAGATGCAACTTAATCCCACACACTGGTCCTTTAAGCCACAAAGTGACAGTACTAAGACATCATAGTTTCAAGGCACAGAACAAACATTCAGAAAGTCATTTTCATCTCGAACAAAAGCTGAAAGCATTAATAAATAACAGCTCATAATATATTTATATCATGACCCTGAGAATATAAAACTCACTGGCTTTTTCTTGTTTTTCAAAGCTTTATTGTACAAAAGTTGCTCTTCAGTGACATTTGACTGGCTAGTGCTGCAATACATACCTGTAAATGAACAAGGAAAGGCAACAGAAAGTATTTAGTAGCCATATTAGTGCTATATTTGTAGTTTTACTTCATGAATTCCCAGTTCCTCTTGGCGAGTTTCTTTCTTCATTACCTGACCTATGAAGCCATATTCATTGGGCTTCATTCTATCACTTCTTCATTCTCCTTGTTTTGTCTTTGTCAAATGTTACAAAACAACACGTACCCTCCCTACACTGCGGTAACCAGTGGTTCCCTCAGATACATATTTCCTCCTCTGAACTCTGGGCTCTGCCCTGTACACAGTCCACCCAGTAGAGTCCCATTCAAAGGGTTGCAGATGCCTTCAATGGCATAATAATCCCCCTCTGGATCCCCATCCCCTTCTTCTATTTCCTCTCCTTCTGGCTCCTTGTCGTCCCACAGATCCGTCTTGACATGAGTATACTCGGTTTGATCCTCACATTCAGTCTCCCGATGGTAGAAGTAGCTAAAGTTGGACACTATAACGGGCACTGGCAACGAGATGGTAAGCACACCAGCAATAGCGCACATTGAGCCCACCATTTTACCCCACACTGTCTCGGGGTACATGTCACCATAGCCCACTGTGGTCATGGTGACAACTGCCCACCAGAAGGCATGTGGTATACTGATGAAGGCCGTGTTGGTGTGGTCAGCCTCAGCAAAGTAGATGGCGCTGGAGAAGAGGATGACGCCAATAAATAGGAAGAAAATAAGCAGGCCTAGCTCACGCATACTGGCCCTGAGTGTCTGACCAAGGATCTGGAGGCCCTTAGAGTGACGAGACAACTTGAAGATCCTGAACACCCTCACTAACCTGATGACTCTGATGATGGCCAGCGATGTGGCTGGAGAGGCATCATTGTCTTTGGCCAGCTCTGTTCCCAGAGTGACAAAATAGGGCAGGATGGCACTGAAATCGATGATGTTCATGACATCCTTGAAGAAGGATGTCTTGCTGGGTGCGCAAGTGAAGCGCATGAAGAGCTCAAAGGAGAACCAGCATATACATACGGTCTCCACCAGGAAGAAGGGGTCAGTGAAAACACTGGGAGGAGGAGGCATGTTCTGAGATATATTTTTTGCGAGGGCGTGGTACTTGTAGAAATATTCCTGAAGGAAAGGAGACAAGACAGACATGAAAGATATAAAACATACTTATAAAGTGTAGCAAGCAAGTATCACCTTACACAGATGGCGAAATTGTCCCAGACACTTTCATCCATCCGACATACCGCGTGGAATGATGGCACTTGGGCAGTCCACTCCTAAACTCGCCCACATTTGGGTCACAGGTCATTACTATTCTGGTGGGCTGGATCTGACCAGACTTGGATCAGTTCTGGTTTATTCGGTTTGCTCTTGGCTGACATGGCCTGCTTGTGGCTCAGATCTAGCAAACAGGAGTGGACCGTCGAAGTGGCATCATAGTGGTATGTGGGCCGGAAGAACGTGTCTGGTGTGGGCCAGATCTGGACCACAACAATTTCGCTATCTGGGGAGTGAAAAAACACAATAACAACTGTACTTTTTAAAATTAAGACAGAAGCAGTTAGCTTAACTTAGCACAGAGACTGGAATCTGGGGAAGACATTTAGCTTGACTCTTTCAAAAACTAATCATTTTGAAGAGTGTAATAGCTGTGAAGTCTGTTGACAGGTACCCTTGTTGTCAATTCATTTCCTTTCTCTCTTTAATCCTCAGAAAATAATGTAAAAGCATCTGAAGTTTTTTTCAACTGATCTTCTGTCAATTAAACATCCTCCTCTCCCCATATGCTACCACGGCTGTTGTTTTTCACTTTTTCCAGTTCTGACCATAGCCTGGCAGAAAAATGTTTTAATGGTAGAAACAAACCAATCAAATCAAAAAGTTTGATCAAATGGCAACCATCTCTTTTCATTGGACACGTGTTCAGTTGTTTGGTCCGGACTGGGTCTGGGGGATGTTTTACACCTGTAATTTAGATTTGTATCAAACTGAAAATTTGGTGAAAGGGCCCTAAAGATCACAAACTAATGCCTCGTTAGTCATTGTTTAATCTGTACCAAAATCAAAGCTGTAAGGTAAAAGACCCAAAAAACAAAATTTCTTCAGTCTTTAATGCTGAGCTAAGCTAACAAGCTAGTGGCTTCAGCTACACATTGACCATGA
The DNA here is from genome assembly GCF_965226575.1 of Pagrus pagrus. Lineage (NCBI taxonomy): Eukaryota > Metazoa > Chordata > Actinopteri > Spariformes > Sparidae > Pagrus > Pagrus pagrus. The sequence goes on along the minus strand of NC_140208.1, from coordinate 14,091,865 downwards.
GAGTGGTATCTATCTTCTCATCTAACACTCGGCAAGAAAGCAATTAAACTATTCCTGTATGTGGAGGGCTATTACTGTATATTCTGTAATGTCATTTTACAACTGCCACTGATAAACTGTTCTCATGCTACTCTAATAAACTACAGTGAACTTAAGTATGTAGTCCACCGGCTCACTGACTCTCACTTTTGACAACATCATAAAAGCGTTCGACATCTGCGGCATTACATTTCAATCATTGCTGCACCTAGCTCTTTTTTCAGTCCACCTGTCTTTCCATTTTCCGTGTCAGTTAGCATTACATTCAAGCATCTGATAGTGGCTCTTTAAAGCATCTTACACTTAACATCAAGTTAAAAGTGTGAAAACGGATGATACGGATATTAACAGATCACTTTAGTATGCTGTAATGGGCCGTGTGTAACATATAAAGTTTCAGGGTAGTTTAAATAAACCGAGAGTATTTCTTATGACTTTCAGTAGCAGGTCAGCGACAGTGTTTATTACTAAAGGTGGACATCTATGTGTTGATCCGCTCCAAGGGCTCTCCTAAGACTAAATATAACCCCGTGAGATCTCCGAAGAGAAACATGAGAGCGTCTTGCTGCGCCGCTTCTCATCCGTCTCCACCTTTGTCGCTATCCCATCTCCCTCTGCACCCGTGGACACTGCAGTTTTGCTCTGACTTGGACTGGAGTAAGTTACAGTAGTTTCCTGGCAGCTCCATCGCGCAAAGGCAGCTTGGCCTAGCGCAGCAGTCCTGGAGGAATGTGTTAACATGACCCAACGTACGCTTGTCATCCTGCGAGACCTTTTAGTCTCCGGTTCTAAGCCACCGGAAGGCTTTGGCTCACCTTTGCCGATGTGTTCGGTCACTTGTGTGACCTTTTTTTAACACACCTAACCATCTCCGTCCCCTGTCTTTCCTTTCTCTCCATTTATTTGTACTTCAAGCTTTACTCCCGTTACTCCCTGTACCCTTTAGGACTTCCTGACTCCTAGTGTATCAAATTTAATAGCCCGACTAAAATAATCGCACCATGAGCTTCCCGGGGTCTCTCTCCTTTTCTCTGGTTTGCTTCCAGGTATATTGGCAAATAGTTCTCCCTATGTCAGTAATTTTCCTCTCAGCACACTGTAGTAGTCACCAAGTGTGTGTTTACCCAAACACCTGCTTCCTGTGATATCATGTTTCTTGTTTGAGCCAGGCAGGCACACACATCCCATTCAAGACCTTGTGCCCAGGTGCTTTGATTGGCGTGATACTGAACATAAAAAGTAAGAGTGGTAGGATTACTTTTCAAGAGTAAGCCTCTGTAAAATGATTACAGACAATGGACACTCTCATGTCAACCTTTAACCTTTGACCTATCTTACACAAATTGAATGTTTTACTTGATTTGATCCAGAGCTTCCGAACCTGCAACACGTAATCAATCTGTCAGCTATTTAATTATTCACCAACTATTTTGATAATCGGCTTGAGTAGTTTCCTACAAAAAAAAGTCACATTTTTCTGATTCCAGCTTCTTAAGTATGAATATTTTCTGGTTTCTTTCCTTCTCTATGAGAGTGAACTGAATATCTTTGGGTTGTGGACGAAACAAGACATTTAAGAATGTCATTTAGGAAACACTGATCAACATTTTTTTTTACCATTTCTGACATTTTGTAGATTAAAAAACTAATCAATTTGTCAAATTCCATCCCAATCCATTGAACATAATCATTAGTTGCAAAAACGTCTAATCCTTGACACCCCTTTATTCTGTTCTCTCTGTGTACTCTAAGGTAACAAGATGTAACTTCCTGGAGAAAGATAGTTGACTGTTTAGTCTTATCCCAGGTTGTCAAATAGTGAGACCTTATGATGGCAGCTTGGGTCGGACGCCAACCCAAAGCATCAATATTTGATGAACTGGGGATAAGACTCAACAATCAACTATCTTTCGCTGGAAGTTGCTTTAATCGTATTTCCTACCTCTCGTGACTCTTTCTCATTCCTGAATTCGGGAAGCGTCTCCAGGCAGAAGATGAGGATGGACACCACAATGACCATAACACTGATGATGGCTATGATGCGTGCGCCCGATGAGGACTCAGGATGCTCAAACAGCATCCACAGTCTTTTCTGGATTTGGTTGGACGGCAGCGCGCTCTCCTCCTCTTTCGGAAAACCTTCGTCCTCCTTGAAGCGGTTCATGATCTCCTCTCCCAGCTCGTAGAAGAGCAGCTCATCCATGAAGATGTCCAGGGGTATGTTGGCAGGCCTCCGAAGCCTCCCGCCTGACTGGTAAAAATACAGAATGGCGTCGAAGCAGGCCCGATTGCGGTCCAGGAAGAGCTCGTTTCGAAGCGGGTCAAAGTACCGAGACCTCCGCCTTGGGTCACCAAGCAAGGAGTCAGGGAATTGGGCTAAGGTACGAAGCTGAGTTTCATAACGCATCCCTGAGACATTAATGGCCAGTCTTTCACTCAGCGCCCATCCATTCCTCCACAGAGACCCAGAACGCCGGCTCTCTTTCTTCTTCTCTGTTTCATTCTCTTTGGTCTCCTTCTCTCCTTTCTCCTCACTGTTGAGCTGGTTCTTCAGCCGTTTATCGTTCTCTCCATCGCTGTCTTTCCTTCCGCCTCCTCTTTCGTCTTCATGTGGGTCACTGCTGTCCATGCCAAGCCAGGGAACGCAACAAACCACTTTCCTGAGAATTTGAAGGACTTAAAAGCAAACCGTGTCTGAAAGCAGAGTGATAGTTCCATCAGTGGATTTGGTTTTCAGTTGATAGGCATTAAGCAAATGGCTGAAAGGGAGATACTGTACTGTAAACACACATATTCGCCCAAAAAAGTTGCTTAAAGCTCTTTGAAATGTTTAAGTAAAAGGTGAACGACAAGAAAATGCTAGCACCCAGTTAGAAAAGGAAAACATTTACTCACTATGTGTAAAACAGCTGCTGACAGAGACTAATGGCAGGATGAAAATTCACATTGTTCTCTCCTGTGGCTCATCAGGTTGTCCATCTTTCTTTCTGTCATCATGTCCGTGTGTCTCATACACAAAGTCCTTGTTTGGCTTGTCTGGTCTACCTTCAGTCCAACGACAGCACAGCTAAACCCCTCTGAACATGTCGTACGCAAACTGTGCTTCCAGTAGTTTGCCCAGGGAACGTCCACGATCGTGTCCCGTCCCTCTCTGCCTCACGTTGTCTGTCTTGAAATTTTTTGGGAATGCTGTCCCGTTGAAATTTAATCTCTGCTAGAGCTCTCCAACCCCTCCCTGTCCTTTCCCTCCATTTTAGCTATGGGGCAAGGCAACCTTCAACCTCACTATCAAATGTCACCTCTGCCTGGCACTGCATGGTGTTGGCCTCTCTAACAAGCATGGTACTCTGACTGACAGAGGTCCCACTGTTCATTAATTCAGAGGTGTTTACATTGTTTCTTTATTTATCTATTTAAATGCGTGTCATTTAAAAATTTAAAAAATGGTGTATTAGGGATAGTCATAGAAAACACATACACAAATATAATATTAATGTTAGCTTTCTCTGTTTGATTGCTACTTATGCTTGACAACTATACTGTAAATGGATCACTTCACATTATTTTGCATTCTTATGGGGGATTTTTCTGGCATTACATTGGTGCCACTTTTCTTGCTTTTTTTCAGTTTCTCAAAGCTATAATTGATAAAGTTATCTAAATCTAAACTAAGACTACGTGGGTGTGTTTAAAGTTATACGGCTGTGACATAATCATACAAAATAATTATCTAGGTTACACTGTTGTATCTGACCGTATCATATTACTCTTACGTGTGTGTATATATATTTATATACCTTCCTGACATGCTGCTACTAATCTCACCACTGTCACTTTCCTTGACAAAGTGCTGCTGCAATGTTAGTTCAAGTACAACACCAGTTGTGAGAAGTGTTTGTGAATTGCGTTTCCCCGTTATGTTTAACAGCTCTTGTATAGTTGCTATCTAATTTCATTTTTATTTAATATACTGCCTACCTTCACTCTTCAGTGGCCACTTCGACCTTAATCACACAATTTAATCTGCAAACATACAAATTAATTTAAAAAGTCTTTCAATATTTTCTTTCACCACAGAAACCCCCACAAAGAACTTAAAAATGTCGGGATTGTTCAACCTACCTGGTCTCTTAAATCGATAAAAATACAGATTTCTTCATGTCATCAAACAATATCTCACTAATACATGTAATTATCATTTTTGTCCTCCATGTTGTGTGTCTCACCTCAAACGGGCGATGGGTAAAAGTAGCCAATCAGAATGCATTCCAAGTCATTGACGCCCAGCGTGATTTGATTGACTGCTGTTTTATCCAATAGAGCACCGACACTAACCTCACGAAACAGAAATTGGATCACGAGGAGTAATTGCAGGAATTTATTATTGGGTAAAGGGATTCAACTTTTTATTATTTGTAGAGCAGCAAATCATTATTTAGCGAATGCAAGTTTTATTTAGCTTCGTCACATGTTGGCCCTCATTTTTAGGAGAATCAGGCCTCAAGTTCAAAGAAGATTAGACCCTTGTGTGTCTGCACCAATCAGCCCTGGCCAGTCTCTGAATCCATTGCTTAATCCCAACAGGATTGCACATAACAATCTTCAATTGGATAAACAGCCACCATTCGAACCCTGGAGGACGAAATTTCAGGTACTGTAGATCTCGAAATTAGTTGTAAACTTAAGTAAACAAACCATGTGTCACCATATACTGTATAGGGAGGGACAATCTTATATACTACAATTGGATGGTACTAAAAATGTTTGCTATTTTTCAGTAATGTCTTATACACTACAATTGGATGGTACTAAAAATGTTTGCTATTTTTCAGTAATGTCTTATATCTGAAATTAAGTCAATGTTGCTGTGTAGGTTGTATCGCACAATAACAAGAGTACTGGAATTCAGCATTTTGCAAGGAAAGATTGTTTATGTTTATGAAAATTGGGTCTTGCCAAATCATTAGTTAATTTTGAGTTTGTGATTTAAGAAGAAAACAAGAAAACAACTGACAACAAAAGAAAATCAGTCAGATTTACTGTTATAAGTCTACCAACACAGACACTACTGTGTATTACCACCAGAGGGAGGGGATGTTTTGGCACAAAGGAGAAAAATCTGTACCAGGCCTCTGCCGACATTTCCTCACAGCTGCCTTCTGTCACAGAATAAATACACCACTCACTGGATTGCAACATTACATTCCCATTTGATCACATATCATGTTATCAGATGAAGTAACTCTTGACCTTTTGTGTGAAGCAATAAGCTCAAGGATGTGTACAGGATGTAGATAAAATGATCTAACAATACAAGAATTGTTTTGTTGGTGTAATATCAAGCATAAAATGACGCTCAAAAAGAAGTCATATTTTAATTGTTGTGTTCTTGGATAAAGCACAGTGTGGCATAGAAGTAGGTGCTTCTGGTTCTGTAAAGTGGCTTTTAAATCTTTACCTTAATGCTGCAATGTAGCGCAATCATGACATCTTTTGACTCCCATGAGGAGGCTGCACATACTGTACCATCACAGATTCATCACCACAGAGAGCAGTGTGAAACAGACCCTGGGTATCCATAAGTAGAAAATAGATGACTCATCAGACCACATTACTATGTGGTCCTTACATCAGCTTATGGCTCTGTGCCTTCACCGTGGATATAAGCATTTTTCAAAAGGCAGTGCTGAAGATAATACTCAACAAACTAAAAATAATTTTTAAAAAGACACATGAGACTTAGCAATCTTCCATGTTTTAGCAGCTTAAACTAAGTGGTTTAGATCAGTGTTTTTCACTGTTAGAAGGCAAAAATAGCCATTAAGTGTGTAGCCTAAATATGAAACTCAACTCAACTCAAATGTCCATCATATTCATTCAACCATGAATGTTTCTATATAATAAAATAATAATAATAATAAATATAATACATAACAAATACATCTTTTTGTTCACCTTTTTTCTTTTGTTCAACATCCTAAGATGATCCTGAGGATAAATATATTGGGTCAAAGTTTATTTTTATATTCAAGCTTACTTTTGTTTCATTTTTAACATCCTCTCAGTTCCCCTGCAGATTTGCAAAGGCCCATAATATATGCGACAGGTCTCCTTGGAGGCCAAAACCCCTCAAACATAATCTTAACGATTAAAAATCAAATCAAGCTGAATCAATCATTATGGTTGGAGTTTTGAAAATACCCATGTTTTAACCTCTAATCAAACTTTGTCCAATTTGGACGATTTGTTAGTTTGTGAGCAGACAAATTCCAGTTTCCACCTTTTTTTAAACAAAAACGTAGCAGCTTTTGTCATTTTATATCTTTCCGCCTTCTGTATCAGTTAAGAAATATCACCGATCTATGATTTTAACATGGTGTCCAGTTTCATGGATCCTCAAAGGTAAAGTTACAGTCATCTGACACCAACATGTAATGTAAGGAAAACAGCACTTACAGTACCTCACCATGCTCATATATCGTGTCACAGTTACAGTTGACCTCAAAATTATAGATTATCATTGTGTGACAAGTCTTTATTTTAGAAGCTGTAATGGCTTAATACAGCTCACTGGCTGAAACAGAAACGGGACCTTATGGACCTTATTGGAAATGCTGGCATCATAATACACCATATTCTTAAACTTCCAGTCACAAATGTAATGTGTCATCTTTCAGTTTCACGCAGGACTTTAGATTTTCATTGTGTCCTCGCTTCAAGTCGGATTATATCAATCACTGTATTGTGGTTTCCTGTTCCTGACAGGCCGCTGAACACTGTCAGTGCAGAATGTTATCGTCTAAGTCAGGATGTACAGGAGCACACGTCTCATCCGTTAGAAATCTTAGACAAACTGACACACTGTTGATGTCACTTTTTTCATTTATTTTAAGTTCATTTCAATGATTTTAAGCAATTTTAATGTCTCTGAAAAAGCATCTCATGACTGTTAACCAGTTGTTCATTCAAGCTGCTATGGAGATTGGTTCACATTAGGTCGCATTGACATTCATACATTTTAAGTCTCAATAGTAGAAATATGTTCAATTATGACACTTTATTGATATGTTTCTATTTTTTCTTCAAAATATAAAAAGATAGATCATGAACATTCCATTGAAATATACTTTATACAGTTCTTGATGAGTTTGTTCTTTGTGTTCCAACATTTCAAAAAAATAAAATCCGGCATTAGTCACAACCAGATACTCCAGTGACCACCTCCTCCCCCCATTCACTCTCCTACTAAGACTGTAGTACAATGGACTAGTACCTAAGTCTGTTTTATACAATTTGATGGCATGTTAAATGAACATACATTATCTTTGGAATGCTTACATGAATACATGGTGTTAGTCTGTTATATTAGATGCATGTATATGACCTCTGTAGTGTTATTTCTAATTAAAATAAGATATATTAGAAAAATCTATTCAGTATGATAGCACTTCCTCTAAAACAACTCTGGTCTTATCGCTTTGTAAAATAAAATATTTTTAGATTAGTGTGATTGCTAAGTCACTCTATGGAGAGCCATAAAGTCACTACACATATGTTTGCAATCATCTGAACTGATGACAGAACATCTGCGTCTCAGCGAGCATACAGTTAGTGTCGATCAGTGGCATTCGTGGTGCAGATTGCATACAATGTCATCAATTAAAAAAAAACATATTCAACATAAACAGGCACATAAAGAACTTAAATGGAATATCATATATATCATATATAGTAGATGTGTCATCCAAGGACCACATAACACCTTCCAAACACCTGGAGAGGACATGTCATTATATTGTTAGAACACAAAGTAGCCGATGGTTTAACAGTGGCACCTACTTACCATGTAAAGCATCTTTGTCATTTTGGTTATGTGAGTGTTAAACAGGAAATCTTTAACATGTTGTAACAGATTGCAAACTTGAGAAAGTAAAACAGACTTAGCACTCTCAACATTGTAACTCATTCTGTTCAACACGACTAAATCAAATGGCAGTATTATGCAATAGAAAAGGAAAGACATCTTTTTTTCAGCCTGGTTTTGGCAGAGCAGTCACAATGTAGAGAATGAAGAAATGGTAAACTCAACATTGAAAAATAAGACAAGAAAAGAAAAAAAAAATGAGAGTACTTGGCCATGAAAACACAAACAGCTGGGTGAAGCACAAAGTTTTTGCAAGTGTGCACACCATTGCTCAAAGTTAACCTCTGAAATATTCATAAACATTTTCTTGACCATCAAAGCCAGAGTTGCTTAATGCCTTCCAAAACGGGAACTGAAATTGGGAGTTTTAAAAAGATACGGGACCAAAACAAAATCACATGGACCATTTTTGCAAATAGACAGAAGTTCATGAACCTGTAATACCTTGAATAGCCTATGTAGTCTCCATCACACAATTGAGCCTCTTATTCTGGTGGACCTCCAACTGCAATGTACTAGGAATGGACAGGACCATTCAGCTGCCTGAGCTGAGCCCTGAACCAGCAGGGCCGGAAACTCAATTTGAACACCAAACTAAGGTCGAGGTGCTTGGACAGCACTCAACAATGAGATGGGTTTTTTTTTTCGTTTTTTTTTTTACATCAATCTCCCTTGGTGGACACTGGTATCTCTGATCCCCTCTTTCTCGCAACACTTAAAGTACTTCACTGACATCATTTTGGAAGCTCTGGGTCTCTTTGATTGGTGCTCATATGACTGCGTTGTGCGCTGTAATGAGCTGCCAACTAGCCAGCTGGATGACGGTAACTCCATGGGTAATAACGGATGCAAAGACCTGACCATCTAAAAAAACGAAGACGAGCTACCTCTACACACTCATGCTGACACTGCGAGTGTGAGTAGTTTTCAGTTGCCTCTCGGAGGAAGACGTTTCTGCTCTACGACACGGCACAGTGTTCATAGTTATCAAGACTGGATTCATGACAAACAATGACAGGAGGCTATGGGGATATGTCAAGACTCTGCTCCCCCTCGAGAGATTATCAAGTCATAATGCATGCGTTTTTTACACATCACTGTGAGGTGTTCACATTATCGTCGTCTATATACTAGAATTTATTATGTTAGAAAGTAAATAGCAAAACACCTACATCCACACACACCATCGACACACCTGAGTCCTTTAAACCACACACAAACTTTGGAATGGCAGTTGGTTCCATGCAAACCTGAAATCTCTCTTGATTGTTCGCCAATATAGTATATTTCATAGTCTGTTATTGGTCTTTATTGGATAACCTGGACTTGTACTCCCATTTTTCCTACTTAGGACTAGTGGAACAGAACTGCCTATCCCAGCAAAATCCTGCCATGGGACATCCAAGGCCTTTACGAATCTCTTTAACACTGAGGCGTTGAAGATACTCTCGAGGTTCTCCGTTTGCCCTGCTACAATCATGTGACAACTCTTGTATTATTGCCAAAGAAAAAAAGCAAACTATGAGTACTAATCAAGCAGTCAAAGTTGTGGTATGGAGAGCCGTTGTTTTAGAACTGCTGCTGCTGTCGCTGCTGCTGCTACGGTAGTTGTGCAAATGATTCAAGGAGGAAAACATAGACTTTTAACAACAAACATCCTTTGCGCAAATGCTATAGTTTGGCAAAGTCTTTGACGATCACTGTTGATTGGATGGTTTGAAAATATACTGCTCGATGCATAACAAAGTAAAACTATGGCAGCGGTCGATAAACACTGGAATGAGGAATGTAGGGCAGTAGTAGCAGAGAGATTTCATCAAACAAAACATAGTTCAGGGTGTACTTTGCAAACATACATGTTTCAATATTCACATTTTTTTTACCTGTCAAAACAAAATATAGCTCTTCTCTTTCATTATAATCTTTTTTAAAACATTAATTGCATATAACATTTTTTTAATTCATTTTATATATACTTTTTTTTGTATCTCTAGCACCCTTGTCTTCAACTAAGGGCTTGCAGAAAAGACAGTCATGCAAAGTAGTCATGCTGGTAAACAAAGTTACAAAAATGCATTATCTTTTTTTTTTTCTCATTTGTTTATCTCAGCGTCCATCCTTTGTCATCCCCACATCTTTATAGGCAAGAGTCTGTCATTGCTCATCGTCTTTCAGAGGAACACTTTCTCTTTGCTTGTGGGGAAAACGACTTCACCCACTCGCACATGACAAAATATTCACTTCCCATCCTTTCCCCAGGACTTTGACTCCATTTCATGATGCCAAATTTTCTTTTAACATTTGCATCTGATTTTTTTTTTTCTTTCTTCCATTCTGGACCTTTCCTGCACAGAAACTTCCTCCTAAGCCATGGATAGTTGATTTGTTTATCAAAATATAGATTTGTTCTCTTTGTACACTTCCACATTTGCTCCACTCTTGGTCCATTCTTCTCATTTTCCCCTTTGCCAAAGGCTCTGTTGGTGGGCCATCCTAATCTTGACGTCGACTTGCCTGTGAAGCAAGTCGTTGGCAGCAAGAGGGACAAGAGAGAGATGGGGCAGTAGTCATCTGGAAATTCTTGTGCCTAATTGGCAGTGTCGGCCTTTGTGTTACGGGGAACGTTTATCTGATTGGTCCCTTTCAAAATGGATAGGTTGACATGATAGGTTCATGTGATGTAAAAAGTGTTCTAGTGGTAGGAATGTTCTTTACATTGTAATTAGGCCAATATCTTTCGATATTGTAGAAAGACAATTGTCTCTAGGACTTAAGTTTTGTCTCCTTTTGGCAGTCTTTTGCTCCTCATGACCGAGCTCTGTGTCAGTCAGACATGGGGAAAATACTTAATATTTAATATTTAAATGTGCATATAGTGATGGGATGCTAGTGGCAGTTAAAGTTCTTTTAGATGAATGACTTTGTACCAAACAGATGCAACGGCCAGTGCGAGGTTGAGTACAAACCTCATCCTAAAAGTTCTCTTAATCTACTGTACATTACAGGAGGTCACTTAGCAAGTGCTTGCTACAGGACCTTTGGTATCCCACATGGATTTCTGGGCAAGCCCATGGCAGTACGTGAGTACATGAGAGATAAAGAGAAGTCTTTTTCCACCATTTTCTTATGGTGAATGTTTCAGGTGACTCTAAATGAACAGTAAGTGCTATACATGACCAGTTTGAGCTGATGCTACATGTGCTTCATTTGTTTAACTTCATACTTAGTGCTGTTTTTGTTTTTTCAGTACTTGTTAAGAGGGCAGTGTTTCAGTCTGATAGAAGTGAATGGAAGACATAGGTTCAGTGGCAAAGATGCTATACAAGTGCTAAACTTGAATGAAGGATTATAGTATGGGTGTTGTTTAATACTCTGCATTTGTGATCGATTTCATATGCACTTTATTTAGTGCATCGTTTTTTGGGGGGGCAGTGTTTTAATGAGTAAGACCAATCCTTTGTCTCTCATGTACAGTGCTCTCTATTTTTTTCTTCACTTGAAAGGAACCCAAGAGGAAAATGACATCTAAAGATCCTTTGAATGCATAAATTCCTCTCTCTTTGAACTGTTGATGGATTAAGTCATGTTATTTCCCAGCCAACAAATGCTACAATATGTTAGCAGAGATGCTACATTGTTCATTCAGTCCTTTGTGAAGACAAGTGTTCTTTTTTTTTTTTTTTTCCCGGAAACTTGTGAAGTTGCTCAGTTGTTCAGCACTGTAGATGGTACTGAGTTGGTCATCATACAAGATGGTGAGTATAATGTTGTCAAAGATATGTCATCTGGAATGTGTAATCAGGAGTCCTTTTTGCTCCCAAAGTGTGACAGTGCAATGCTCAGTCAGTTTGCCGAAAAAAAGGAAAAAAAGGAAAAAAAGGTCAGTCAGAAAGTTGTCGAAAAATGTGGTCGGAGTTCCAAGAGGCTGCTTTGGTAACAACGTGAGGAGCAGACCATAAGATTTTTTAATTCGTGATTAACCTCTGGTCTCTCTCTTGTCACCCCAAAGATCTCCTTAAAACTGTCCATCCGTGTCACACCCGCCGCTTACGTGGCTCCCGCTGCAAATTTGTGTTTACCGCTTACACTCCTCATTAGAGAGAAGGCGAATGCTAGAAACTTAACACTGTGAAGACAAGAACAGAAAGCCATTAATGTTAAGCTCTCAGAGAATCAACATACAGTATTTTGTAAGAAATTATGTTCAGTGAAATTGAAACTTGTAACATTACAATTGTTTCTGGATTGGTTTATAAAAGTAGTAGTGCTCAACTAATACAAACCAATCATGATCATAAATCAATGATTTCTCTTGTTCTCATATTTGGAGTTTGCCAATTACATTTCCAAAACATGGATCCACGGTGTTACTAACAGTATATACAATAGGGAAGTAATCAGGGATTACCATTACCTGTAAACTTCTGGGTAACTGTGCATGTCAGAATAAAGTGCACACATTTAAATTGTAATGACAAAGCTAGTACAGCTACAGAAACAGCCTATCTCCAACATACAGACAAAGAGCTGGCACACAAGTTAGTCTTGAACAACACAATCAAGAAATGGTGACAATAAAACTGGTGGCTGACAATATTGGAGAAACAAACAACAGACTGAATGAAACAAACTGCCAGCCAACTGACCAGCACCAAGCTCTCCGCTCTGCCAACTCTCAACAAGCATGGCCACCATCTCTACAGGAGTGAATTATGTACAGAGCATTTCAAAGAGAACAATATTCGCTGAGAGGGAGATGATGACCAGTTATTCACTAATGTGTGTGTGTGTAATTGTCAGTGTGTGTGTGTGTATGTGTGTGCAAACAATTTCTTTTGAATGATATGTACACTTCATGAAAAAACACATTTTTGACAGATGGACACATACAAACATACTCAATGCTATTCATGGCAGCTTTCACATTTAAAATCGGAATTCTTGTACTTTGTTAATTAAATAGTGGAATAATACATTGACTAGTACCATCTCAGGAGGCTTAACCCCCAACTTAAGCAATGCGTCATGAAAACACAGGCGTGAATTCAAGGAGATGTTTGTCAACAACAGTAGGTTGAACATTTTTTAATTCTTTGCCTACTGTAATGACAAACAATTCCCGCATCACATGTGCTGGCATCATGTATTATTCACTGGGAGGTTAAACACTTCTGTTGTGGTCTCACCAGCAAACATCAACCCAGTACAAACATTATCCTTTATTGCAGCCGCATTAGCTCTTCCAGTCTGCTCTTCTTTCCCCTCTTCCTCTGCCATTTTCCACTTTATAGTTGCAGTTTCTCCAGAGAAAAGCTGTTATCAAGACACAGTTCATATTTTCTAAAGACCAGTTGTATGTTAAATGTTAGGAATTTAGTTAAATGACACAAAAAGCCCTCATCCATCCTAAATTATGAGGAAGAATCAGCACCTATTAATCCAACCCACCAAGCATAGACTTTGTAATCGTATTAAAATAGTATTTGTGTCCACGCATAAATAATTTAATGAGGTCTTAGTGCCAGATTTATAAATTCCTGTATATGCCCTCTTCTGTGTTACACTTAGGTGTTCACAAAATCCTGCACATCTACACAAGTCTAGAAGACATGATCTGTTATTTGATACTAACACATTGTGTTTGCTTTGACATAAAACAGACGTTTTCTGTCTTTCTGTCTGTCTTGTTCTGGCAACAGCAACATCCTGAAACAGTGCCAAAGCAGCCTTTGTGTTGTTACAACATTATTTTGGCCGCTGGAATTGTAAATCATAACAGCTTAGTGATTGATGATACTACAGTAGTAGGTCAAAGTTATGATCAAATAGTCTTATTCCAACGTTACCAGACGAAATAGCTAAAAATATTTAAAGAGCCGATAGAATAAAAGTGTCTTGAAAAAAGGATGTTAACAGGTGTGTCTAAAAATGTTATTTCAGGTACTTTGAGGCTTATGGTGTCCTTGAAATTGTCCTTTTACATTATTGCTCTGTTTAATTGCTAAATCACACTCAGCTCAGTTCTATACATTTAGATTAATATAAAGTTACTCTAACAGCACTTTAAAAAATGTGTATATACTGTAAGTTCCAATTTTAGTGTGGATGGTGGCAATAATCTGGGTCCAGCTTCTTGGTGAACATTTGATCATTTTGCTACAAGAGGATTGATAGCTGTTTTACCTCAGTGTGCTCAACATTACATTATTTTTGCTCCATAATAGTCCATAATAATTATATAGCACTGATTAAGTGGACATTACAAGCCAGGTTAAACATCTTCTTAACATCATACAACAACATATTATGCACCATATTAAGACACACAAAGAGGTTTAACTGGTGTCAATCTTCTCATTGCACAATTCAAATTTGATCTAGCAACACCCTCGCCTCCCCTTCCTCTAACATATTAAAAGGCCGTACTTACAGAACAACAGTATTTACTATTGCCATCCTCACCAAATCTAAATATAATACTGTAACAATCACTGCAAGTCTTTTTTTCCCCTCAAAGCTGTACATGTACCATACATGCCTTTCAGGATACATTAGCAACAACCATTGAAATATTTACATGTAACGTACATTTATATTTAATGTATGTTCAGTAGAATACAGTGTATTTACTAGGACTAGACGCAGAACCAAGAATGCACTGATAATTTTTCTCTGTCATTACAGCTGAATTAATAATTGTATGCTTTAAATATAACCAGGCCATGTGGTAATGGTACAGTAAAATAACAAATATACACACATATATGTACATATAATATGAAAGCCAGGTTCTGCCACTAAGTGTTGTGCTTAGGTTAGCTTGGCGCTGCATTGATTAAGTTGCAGTATGAAACCATGAACCTCTCTGATGACAAACATATTAAACCATTCAACTCTGTTAGAATCATTTGCTATGAGACCTTCTGCCCCACACTCACAAAGTATACATAGATATATCAATTTCATATGACTTTAATGTATTCACATGTGTAGATACAGATATGTACATATTCAATAACAACCACTGACTTATTAAGCATTGCTTCGAAGGTTTAGCTAGTTAAATCTAGCTAGTTTGCATGAACTCCTAAATTGACATCAGAGCCTACAGGGGCCTCATAGAGGCACTTACAACATCTGCCTGTTCTGTTTACTTAAACAATGTTTACATCGGAGTGTCCTAGGTGATTTGCATTGGCCACAACTATGTTACGTGATTCTTTAAACTCAACAGAACCACAGTTATGACATTCTTCAGATCAATTTTTCGATACAGTAGAAAAGCAAATATAAACACGCTACTTCTAAAATCATAAAAGTTGAAATCTAATTGGTGATGTGTGAGGTTATGTTATTCTTCTCACCCATCAGTCAATTGTAGCGTTAAATAAAAACATCCCATTGCAGATATATGGGAGGGATGGACATTCTCCTCAACTGTAACAAAAAAATGTACATTCCAAAAAAGTGGCATACCAGTATAATGCTAAGTATCTGCAAACATCCACATTGTGGAGTCATTCAAAGATTATATGGTATGCATGTGCGCTTTGAAAGGTTTAATGAGGTTTTGTGCGCTGATGTGGAATAAGATTAGCTTTGAGTATTGAAACAAGGCCAATCTAAGTGTGTCATTGTACACGTTCTCATGAATTGTTCGGCAAGTTAAATCAATTTAAAAACAATACTATCCCAGAGTTAACCTACCTTCCCTAAGTTCAAGTCCACATTATACATTAAGGAGCTGCTGTCAAAATGCTTGGATTCACTGGAGAAACAAAGCTCTGCATGCTGTTTCAAATATTTTCAGACAACATTAAATTATTGTATTTTTTTTTTTTTTTGACATCATCATATTGGTGAAATGTAACAATTTTGAGTATAAGCACGACTATTAGTAACTTCAGTCTGAAAATATGTGCGATGGCTGTCAAAAACCCGTATCAGATGAAGCCAGGCAAGCATTACATCTTGCATTGACTATAAGGTAGGATCTAAATGAGACTTTTACAAACCTGTCAAACTCTGGTCAACATCAGATTAAAAAAAATAATGTGTTAAAGTGATGTCATAGCTTTCATCTTCAATCATAATACTGCATATCTAAGGTCTCAACGTTTAGGGATCTGGAAGCACATTGATTTTTAGACAAAATGGCAGTCAGGACCATAGATATTGACAGTAACATTACCAGGACCTGACATTTTTTAACAAGTATGCAAATACTCTCCCTTTACACCTGCAAAAATTGTTGGTTCTAAAGCACTTACAGTTTTTCCTGGTGATTTCAGTCTTACTACAACTCTTTTTGTTAATGAACTCAATTACAGTTAAACAGAACATTGTTTCTTCTTGATAAATGTTATCTCAGACAATCAGTGGTACAGAAAAGTCATTCCTTACAATGAAATACACATTACCAGTACAAGTGAAGAAAATGTTACAAAACTGAAACAATTAAAAATGTCAGCCACAACGTCAACAAATCTGAAGGACCAGTAAGACCACACTGACTTGAAATGAAACAACACAAATGGCTCATGTCATCATAATAGTTTTCTACTCTTCTGGAACAGCTAGGCTAAATTAAACATAGTAATTAAACTGCCTACCAAGTCTGTGCATTTCAAGATTAAAAATAGATCTGCATATTTACATATGTATGTGCACAGCATCTTTTCCAGCATTAAAATAATATTGCATGTTTATTGCATATGTGAATGTGTTATTCATTTAAAATCTTTTTTGCTCAACCAATAACTTTTTATTTTTTTAATGTGAGGATGACGATCTGAGCAACAAAATTGTCTACCAAGAGATTGCTTATATACAATTATTGCGGGAAACTGTATATTTTCACCACTGTCACATTTTTTTAAGATTAACCAACAGATTGCATTTTGTCATTTGGATATTTTTCTAAAACTGTTTTTCATTTAAACCAAAAAAAAAAAAAAAAATGAAGAAAGTATATTAACACAAACATCAAAAGTGAAGAAGAAGCAAAACAAATATTTAGAAAAGCTTATCATTGTTTGTTTGACTGGGTCGTCTCACATGTTCAATCAATGTATTTGTTGTAATATAGACCGTGTTGTATGCCAACGTGCAAGCTTTAAAGGTTAGTAATTTTACACTGACTGTTAGTAAAGTGCATTTGTTTTAACAGTGTAATCCATTATGTAGTCATTCATATATGACCTCACAGGCTTTTTTGCACTTTTGTAATTTTTAAGTAATATTCTAGATATACGTATTTTGTTTAGATTTCTTTGAAAAATTGCAGGCCTACAAGTATATATTTAATTTACATAACTGTCCAGAGAAGCATTTCTTCAAAGTTTTACTAAGTTGTTTACGATTGGTAAATAAAAATTAACTGAGAATGCGAAGCACTCAATTGTGCTCCTTTTCCAAAGACTGTTTGCGAAACAAAACACAGTTAGCATGTTGCTAGCCAGGCAGCTCTACTTGTGAGTTGAACAATGTTAACAATTTCCCATAGCTTCAAATGCTATATACATGCTACATATGGTACTGTGGAATCAACTGGGTTGACAAAGTCTATGTGCCAGAGTGACACTCCAACATTATATGACATGAGGTCATTCGGTGTTGCTTACAGCCAGCATTGCTACGAGCAAGCTAGCTTGTCTGAAAACTAATGCACTTAAATATGTATGGATATATAAAAAAAACCCGTCAGCTTACTGTTCACCAACTGACTGAAAACACCTTGAATGCTCAAGTTCCTAGGCATTATATAACATTTTGTCGGACGCACAACCATTGGTGTGATCTATTGGCTAAGGCCAATAGTAAGTTACAAGCGTATGCTAGTTTAGCTTAGCTACCTTTATCGATCACATGATTCCTGTCTTGGACACTGCAATGGCAGTGGTCTCCAATTCACTCCAACTAACCTTATCCTGCCCATTACGATTGTTATAATTGCATATGAGATGGTAAGGATAAGTATATATTAATGTATTAGACAACATGCTTGTAACTGTCAAAGAAAAGTGACTGAATCGACCTTTACACCTGTACACTGTAAGATAACAATTTCATACATGCGACCCTAACAGCATTGTAATAAAACAAACTTCAATTTGTAAAAGTCGTGTCAGGCTGCACGATTTGAGATAGCTCTTCTGGTACAATACTTTTAATTCATTCAGTATCTTTTATTCAAGCTAAGGTTTTTGTTTTATTTTTTTGTTTCACATTTGACATCGCTTAGCTTTGCCGTGTAAACTATCAACATAAAGTGTCCAATGATGTCACAATGGTAAGATACAAAATTAAGTGTTAACACTGAGACTTAAAGAAGCCGAGTCTGTTTTCTTCAGAGAGAAGTAACAAAATGATGTCTACACTGTACATACAGTACATCAATATTCACAAACGACAGAAAGTAGAAACCTATTCAACATCAATATAATCTATAAATGTATTTTTGTCTTTGGCTAAATGAACTGACGTATCTGGTTTCATGGTCATTTCTCTGGACAGTGTTGTGAGCTCGGTTTTGTTTGGTCCAGAACATTTAAAAATGGATATACATCTACACACTTAATTCTAAGTTTTAAAATGTAACTGTGCACATGTTTTCATTATAAGTTTTTAACCTCTCACATTATTTCATTTACTAACTAATCCAAATATTTAATTTTACACTTCTAATAATTTAAATTAACTTTGTCTCTTTAAAGCTAGAATTTTTACTTGACCCCATCAGCTAACCTGATGCATGCATCATAAACAATTAGATTCAAAAGACAATAGGTCATTCTTTCTACATTCAAGTTCATTTTATGTTATTGCTCTTGTTTTTGCTCAGTGTACGATCCAAATGGAGGCTTCAGTGTGATTAGTCCATAGCTAATCCACTGCATCTCTTATCATCCAATCATGAACATCCTTTCTTCTACAAAATGGAGGGGATGGGGGAACGACAGCGGCGCAGTGGTCCTGGGGCCTCATAGGTTTCAAAGGGTGGGCTAGTGATAGGAGCGAGCCGCAGTGATGACCCAGCCATTCCCGATATGTTATTGAGACTGCGAGATTTCTCATAGCCAGTTGCTTTAAAAATATAATTTTAACCATCAATCGGTTATATTAATGTTATCGTTTTGATATTATATGCAAATAAAAGAAAAGAAAATCATAGTTGAAATGTTTTGGCATGTTATGACATTTTTTTTTTTCATTTACAGTTAATTTATTATGAAGGTTACATAGAATTGAAACACGAACATGAGGTTTAAGATGTTAAGAAGAAATCGAAATGAAGAGAGAAAAAAATGAAGGATAATTGAAAAAGTTACCAAATCATAAAGACATATAAAGGACAGACGGAGACAGACACAGACAAGACAGACAGGACAAAACAAGAAAATGCGAGTTATGATATGTATTTTTTTATATAAAACAGAAAAATAAAAGATTCTTAGATATTCAGAAATGTAACACCTGTCGTAAGCCCATTGAATAAAGCACTCAACATTTTCTCATGTGAAGCGTAATGTGCAATGTTCAGGTGCTTCAGACAAGTGTTTGGCCAAAACTATACAGTTTTACACAAATATACACAGTAGTAGATACTCAGTAATCACTGATACAGTGTAGGAGTTGACCCATTGAAGTTTTAGGATGAAAAAGCTTCAAAATATACCACTAATATAGTGATGTAGAACAAATGATTGCATCACATTATGCTCATAAACAGTCAACATAATATTTTGGTTCCCGTAAACTTCAAATGGTCAACACAAAAAGTCCTCCCTGCAACATTTTAAACCGCTTCCTATCCCCCGGTAATCGCATCCTGTAATGGAGATCAGCCCACTTTTTGTTTACAGTGGGAAAGAATACATGGCAAAAAAGCAAGATATATTGACAAAGTCCACAAGAGACTCTGAAGTATATAATGCAAGGTGCTTGCACCACTGAAGGTATGCTTAATAACCAGTCTATCTATGAAGTAACAAATTGGCCTTTGTGTCCTTTCCCACTGTATTATCGGTGTGTAACAAAGCATGCAGACGTTGGATCCCCCCTGTAGGAAGCAGCCACAGAGAAGGTAGTGCTGTGCTGACAGAGTGTTGTTGCATCAAGTGAAGTGAAACACCATTGGTAGGTAGCAGTTATTCTGCCCTAACAATGGCTGACCCATGATGGGTGGAGTTTAACAGTTTTGTAGGAATGTTTTACATTAGCTGAAATGTTAAGGTAATGCAATAAAACTACTGCTAACAGAGTTAAAAATGACCAAGGTAAAATTGTATGTTTTTGTGAAACTCCAACCATCACAAGGCCACAGTCAGACAACAAAGAACACCCATTGGTACAGTATGACGCCCTTTGTGCCTTCCTGCTAAGATGGAAAAGTACGGAATAACTCCACCACTCTGTCGTACGCATCAATTGAGCCAACCATAAATAAAAGTCCTTTTTTTATTCTGACTCGCTCAGGGGCATTAGTTGGATGGCGACTCGGTAAAATATTGATGATGCTTTCTAAGGCAACATCTCACACAAAGATTTCGGGCTAGCTGTCTGGCGAAACTGTTGTTTCTTCATTCTCAAGTTCAGTTTCAAAAAGTATTTTGCTCAAATCAAACCAATCAAGACACATTTTTAGGTTGTATCAAATGGCAGCCATATTTGAATTATCTGAATACAACGGAATGGATGAAAAAAAAAACAACCTGATTGCAGTCTGCAACAATGCTTGCTACGGAAAGCAGACAAAAGGTCTCCACCTGACCAAACTGAATAGCTAATTAAAGTTATAATCCTAATATTTTCATGAAATAAAACCCTGTTTTTGACACTGAGTTGTCAGGATTTTTTTCTCAATAGCCATTAAATGTGTTTATATTCAGTGATTACCTCTCTATATAGTATTTTCCATTATTAGTGGCGGACTCCGCCATCACCATGCTGGACTCAGCAGGATATAACTTAAATTCATATAAATTACTTTTAATTAAATGTGCAACTGGTATAAACCAAAAAGCTAATAGTCATATAATTTCATTCACCATATAGTGAAGCTTTTATGAAATGGATCCTGTTTCTGTTCAAATAAGTTAAACTGTGAAATTAGTAGTACTGTATATTAATTAAACTGCATTGGTCCCAATAGCATGTATGAGAATGCACTGATATTATGCTACAAGTTGTATTTAGGTAAATATTACTCGACTGCTTTACTTGGGCGCTATGTCTGACTAACAATGACGAATGCCCTACAGGTTTTTGAAGTACGCATTATACCAGTTCACAAGGGCAACGTTGGGGCGCCCATATATCAATTTAAAATAAAAGGTTTTGATTCTGCTGGGAAATTCCACCAGATCTAATCCTGGTGAAAAAATCAGCATGCAGCATGCAAAGAGAGAAGAGAAAGAATGAGAGGAAGAAAACACACTCTTTGGTGGCTCATTTGCGTTGAACAAGTGTCCCTTAGTCTGAAATACGAGGATTTTAAACACTTGTCAAGTGTGATACAAGTAAAAAAAAAATTGATTGAATGAAGGTGAAACTGATGAAGAACAACGTTAAAAGGGTAGTTAAGTAGTTCTGATGATTTTATGTAAGTTGTCGGTTTTCTGGCTGTTTTGCAACCAAAAGCTGATCGGCGCATTAGTTTGGTTTGCTGCTGTATAAATAAAGTTCAAGACAAGGAACGGTTTCACAAATTAAAATAAAACATGCTTATAATGTTAATCATGTCTCAGCCACTGCAGTCTGTCACGGTCTGCTAGCTACCTCACTGCTAAGTACTGTATTTACAACATCAACAGGGGTTTGGAGCTCTGGGATTGTCTATCAGGGGAAATGATGAGTCTGGCTGTCATTGTACTTGTGATGACATAATTCCTTCCCAAAGTCACACTTAATTTACACTGTGGAGGGAATACGTACCTACCTACAGTCAGACTTTAGTTACACTTGCACTGCAGTGGCGGCCTGGGGATGGGATGAAGAATGAGTGTTAATCACAGAATGAGGAGGTTGTGGAGAGGGAACAGAGAGAGGAAGAACTGCAAATATTCTGACCAGGAAATAATCATCTTAAACTAAATAGAGTGAATGAAATAATAGGCTTAATCACTCTTTTATTCATGTACGTAGTCAGGCAGAGAACTACTTGACTGCCGCTATTACCTAATGCACATATGTCCTACAATTTCATGCTCGCCTGCTGTGAATACACAGAATTTGCTGACTGTTCAGATGCTATTCTGAGCATGGCCACATACTGTATCATTCTTACATGGGATCAATTGCCTGTTTAAAGATGGTATCATCTCCTGTTACCCTTAATTACATGTATGGATCCCTTTATGACCATTACTGAAGCCACAGTACCTTGGATGTCTTTTAGGGAAACTAGATGACATGAAACTGTATCCTGCATCCTCTTGTTAGCTGTATGTAGGTCACATAGATCTATATGAGTCACCTCTTATCATTAAGCTTAAATCCATTTAATATTTTATATATACTTCTCATACATATGCATAAATACTTATCATATGTATAGACACACAGTCTGTACAGTTGTGTGTTATTTATTTTATAAGGTAAAAATCTGGCTCAGATAGAAAGAATATTTGCAGAGTTGTGATGAGGCAACATTGTACGACACACAGTGGTATATTACACACATTTGAACATGCATGACAATGTAGGACAGGACTGTTTACGACTACAAGAGAACAATGATAAACAGGGGGACACTGACAAGTGTTGCCACATAAACACAATTTCACAAATGACTTGTAGGAGTCTATTTAGAATTGGTAGTTTTATTTGATTGTAGCCTGTTGAACTGAGAAATTGGCCCATAAAATAAATTTGCTTGAGAACAGGCAGGAACAAGGACATGAATATTATAAAAAAAACATTGGTCTTGAAGATAATTTAAGAGAAATCTATCCTAATTGATTTGATAATTATGATTGGTAAATGATAATGGTAAATAAGGGTGGGATGAAATGTAGATGAGGATTGAAAACACCCTTCTAAAAAAACCATCTTGTTTGTTAGTGGATTTATATCTATTGTATAGTATGTGTTTACACCTCAAAAATGTGTAAAATTGAGATAATGAATTTCTTTCAGTTTACAAATAGTTAAAATGGTTCAACAAACAATATATTCCCCATTTCTGGCTCAAAACTACAATAAAAATACTCATATTATGGGGTTGGTTAGTTTTGCTAATAATTCATTAGCTTTTTTCCAAGTAAGTCCTTGAGAATGTTCTGAACCAGTGAGATTTGTGCCATTTTTACCTTATCTAACTTCACTGTTATGTTTCCAATCTGTAAAATCATTCCAATTAACAGAAGACAGATTGTAGGTGATGGTACAACTCAAAGGAAAACACAGGAAGAACATAGGGGAAGTCAAAACAGCAAACTACAAAACACAGTTGTACAAAACTCAATGACATTAAATAAACAAACCATAATCACAACAGCAACATATGTGAATTCAAAGTAAATATAACTTAATCCTATTCACATTGAAAAGATAAAGCATTCACAGTACGACACGTGAACACAAATCAACAAAATCACAACATAATACTCCACAGAAACACTTAATGAAAGATGAACACCCCGTGTTAGAAACACAGGAAATAAATAAGTACAAAAAACCCAAGAAATTAAAGTAAAAACAACAACTACACATACAGTGAGAACTGAAAGGAGAGAGACAGAGAGTGAGACCAAGTGAGACCCTTGAAGGTCTAGCGGAGTGATTGGGAGTGGGCAATCAAAGGGGTGATTGACCGTTTGACCTTGAAGAGACATGCATATTGCAGGAATCGCAGGAAGTTAAATGGCCAACAATCAAAGAGAAGAAACTAAAAAAGCTAATAAAATAAGTTGGCAAAGACATCTTATGCGTATATCTATGAAATAAATCACAACTGAAGCACACAAGAATGAGTTTTAGACAGCATGAGAATCCCTCTTTAAAAACAAGACGGAGAACGTTCTTTATCAGCGGAGAACAGGGACATCGGCGTCTAATCATTTTCTTGCACTGTTTGTCTTCCCCTAAATCATCATCTTTTGAAGGTAGTCATCTATTTATTTACATATAAACTGTGCGGGAGATGGGCTACAGCCTGGACAGGTCATATGTCTTTCACAGGGCTATAAAATGCTTCAGAATCAGGGGCCTTATTACAGAAACTTCCTTTAAAGATCTAAAATACCATGTTATCTCAGTTTAGGATGACAACCTATTAGCTTTAAATTTCCCACACCATATATTAATGGGTATATATGCCTCCGTCTCATCTAAGATTAACACTAATGTTGTCTTGCCCGTTATAGCAAGCTAGCTAACCAGTGAAAAGATAAGTAAGACAGCCGTCGTCATGGATACAGGCAGTGTATAAAGGCATGACAGGACGAGTGCAGACTGAAGAATCGAGTTTACAGTTGTAGTGAGGATTTCTGAAGTTATGACACGAGGTCTGAGATAGGATAGGAATCAGCCATGAGTCAAAGTTAGGACAGGATGGGCAGTTAGGAACCGTTTCTGTAATGAGCCCACAGGTTCCAGAGTTGGCAACACAGATCACATTTCTCTTGTATTTACCATAAGCCCCAAATACAGTTTATTTTTCCAGTGCACAAGGCTCAACAAATGAATACATACTAACTAAGGACCATTATAAATCCCCAACCTACATATATAATTTATTGCTATAACTTTCCTGTAAAAAGGCCAAACCCTGAAGCATCGCCCTAATGACTTTAGCACTTATTTCTTCAATAGACTCCTGATTTGCTTTAAAGAGGGATTTTTATAGCACCTAAATTGCAGTTTATACATAAGAACCAT
This sequence comes from Pagrus pagrus, assembly GCF_965226575.1. Lineage (NCBI taxonomy): Eukaryota > Metazoa > Chordata > Actinopteri > Spariformes > Sparidae > Pagrus > Pagrus pagrus. Next base: position 14,067,021 of record NC_140208.1, on the reverse strand, counting down.
CGAAACTGAAGCAATGTCAGGGACCTGTGAGTGAAGGGCATGGACAGCTCAAGGCTTGCTTACCTTAGACAGCATGTAGCCACTTTTCAATCAAACATGTCATAGCGTTTGTCTGTCTGTTTGCTCAGTAAGTGTTTCAGTCACTGAGTGCAGATTATAATCCTTTTGATTTCTATCCAGGTCTCCACAGTACAAATACAAAAGGTCCTGAACTTTAGACTACACTAGGCACTGAAAGCACAGATACATGGTCTAGGGAGTAGTATTTCAGATCCATTACACGCTCACAACACAGTATTTTGTGAAGAGGTATTGTGATAACCGGCTTGGTTTACATTGCACAATAAAAGTAGAAAATGTTTGCTTGTTTTCAGCGTGGCATGTTTCAAGATGTACTATCCCTTGACCCAGATGGCTCCACTGACCCCAGTGACCTTGGGCCTTGGATAGATGATTGTCGCACAGCACTGCACTCAGTCTCACAAGTGTGTGAGGCTATCAAGGCTGGCCAATTGATTTTTACATGAAATACAGGATATGTACATGTAAGTACGCACATATTTGAGCCTGAAAGTGCCATTAAAGGTTCAGTTAATGCCTGAAGGGTTTGTGAATTTAACCTGCGCATGAGTACATGTACATATCAAATATATGTATACGACTATTAAAAAAAGAGGGTATTTTTCGAGGTAAAACCTTTTCTATATTGCAGTGTGTGCTTTTGTTTGCCAAGGTGGAGGCCCGTGGGGTAGGGAGTAACACGAATAAACACAGTAGAAGGGAAAAACAAAATTAAGCCGCACACGACAGCACAAACACAACACTCAGACGGCATTGAGAGGACAGAGACACAGTGTATAACACGTAAGAATGAAAAAGCCCACATACACACGCGTGATATGACACAACCTGAAGAGAGAGACAACAACAACACAGAGGCACATCAGACAACAACGTGACCCACTGTTCCCGTTCAATCTTCTGCAGCGTACGTTTTATTAGTTATTGACACAGGACACGACAACTGGGTTATTTTTTCACTCGAGCTGCTGGATGTGTTTGCACATGTGCGCGCCCACACGGACGCGCTCTTGCACTCATGTAAGCAAGATTTAAGCTCTCACACAGACACACACACACACACACACACACACACACACACATATTTGTGCATACTACTTGTTATGGGTGTATATCACAGTGCAATCCCATTTTCTTTCCAACGATTTTTTTTTTTTCACAAGTTGTACATGAGTTCACAAAATTGATATTCAAGTAAGATATTGGGCTGAGGTTAGGTTTGATTGGGTAAAATACAGATGCTGAGCCCTAAAATGTCATTTGCCACCCAAACCGTAACATTCAGATTTAAGTACGACCTAACCTTAGCTCAACCATTTACCTCAATCTCTTGAATCTGTAATATTTAGTAGAATTGAGAGCACACTTTCCACACTTTCAGGCACAGAGAAGACTCCTCACAGGTGACACTTACAACTCCACGGAACATGTAGACAAAACACTGTGGAAATGGTTGTGTATCTGTGGTTTGAAGTCATGCACAGTGTGTGTGTGCAGCTGTGTTAACGTGGCTGCTGTACTGGTGTAGTCATGTAGTGGTTTGTGCACCTGCAAAACATGCTATGTCATGGAGAGCCAGATCAAAATTTCTGTAGGTTTTCACTCAACTACGGGTTCCTTTACTGTTTTTACTTTTTGTTAGTGTTACCTCTGGGCTATGGTTTGATCCAGGATGAGGTGGAGTTTGCATTGAGGTCCTGCTGTAACAGAGACCCTTCCATCTTATACCAATCCTCAGTCAGAGGGGAGTCTGGGCTGGGTGCCAGGGCTGCTGCCTCTAGTTTGTTGTCAACAGGGGGGTGTTGAAAGTTTGGAGGGAGTGTTAGGGAGTGTTTTGGTGCAGGTTGGCGGCAGTGGTGGTGGTTGGATTGCAGTAGTAAATGAATCAAGGTGTCAGGTTTTCATGAGCACGAAGATAATGCACATGGGGTAAAATAAATAAGTAAATAAATAAAGGGGAGGGAGGGAGGGTTATGGTGTAGCACAAAGGAAAATAAAGGGGAAAAATGAGGGCATGGGATTAAAGATGGGGCAGAGGAGGAAAGAGGTTAGGAGGGTAAATGTGAGGCAGGTTAGGGAAGGAGAGTCAGGGAGGGGGAGAAGGGAGGGAGCAAAAATAAAAGGAGGAGGCAAGGCAAGAGAGAGAGAAACAGAGAGGGAGAAACAGAAGTGACGAGAAGTAAATTAATGCATGGTCAACTGTCTGAGTCCAGAAGACAGAGAAAGACAGAGATCATTAATGAGCATGAATGAATGTGACATCATGGGACACAGAACAAAATTCACAGACACCGTGGAAAGATGGGAGACGAAGAGGAAGAGAGCGAAAAAGAACAAGGAGAGAAGTAGAGGGACAGAAAACCTTGTCTGACAGAGGAAATTAAAACATGATACCAAGCGGTGATGGAAACACAGAGCACATGAATGTGAAGAGGTGGAAACAAACAGAGCAGAGCAGAAGAGCTAAGTGTGTGTGCGTGTTGTAGCTGTATGACTGTATATGTGTGTATGTCTTGCTGCTAGCTGTGATTGGAGCCTTTGATCTGTAGTTGAGGCTTCCAAAGTCAGTTTCATGAGTCAGTCTGATTAATCCAACCCACATTTCCTAAATGTCGGGATCGGATCTTATGTACATACGGTACCTATGTGTACTTATCTGCATCGGCTGCACACTGGATGTACGTAATATACATGTCCACAGTATGTTCAACTGGCATCTTGCTGTGTGGATCTGTTTACATAAGAGGTGCGTGTTTATGTATCCGTCTCCCGGTGTGAAACGTACCTTTCCGCACATTCCCATCTGTGGCACGGAATTCCCTGGTGTTGAGCAGGAAGCAGGCACGGTCCTGCTGGTAGCGTTCCCGGGTAGGCCCCCGCCCAATAGGGCTCCTCTCGTCTGGACTCAGCACCTGGTCGATGGTGGGGCAGTCCTCGTTAGCCAGGGCGGCCGAGGCTGCATCGCCGTTCTGCTTGGAATCTGGAGGGAAGGTGGATGCAAAGCAAGGGGGAACCACATACAGGAGGATTGTTATTATCTTCTTTTGCACAAACGCTTTCAGAACCTTTTTTTTTGTTGATCAAGTTTGAGAAATAAAGTAATTTTGCAGATTGGCATTTTGAGCTCTAAACAGTTGACAAAGTATGAAAACACATTGCAAAATTATGATTACAATGTTACAATGAAAAGGAGTAATTCCCGCTCACACTTCTGAACTCTGCGTTGACGGTTTTACTAAAAAAGGTGGATGTTTCTATAATTTTTTAATAAATCAATCAATGCAGAGGTGAAAAGTGTTAGTGGGATAAAGCAATTGGTGTGTGTGATCACTACCACTCAAGATTATGATACTGCAAAATAATCTAACACAGTACCATAAAATCAAAAAAACCTTTGCATTATCGATTAATCTGCATATAATTTTTTATGATGATTCGTTTTATATCGATTTTAGACATATTTGCTTGAAAAGACAAGCAATGACATAGTAGTTAGCAAATAGATAATAACTGCCAATTAATTTTCTTTCTCTTCTAACTTGGCATTATTTTTTAATTTTAAAGACCAAGTAATCAATCAAGAAAGTAAGCATTACATTTATATACTAGGGATGGGATGATATAAGATTTTATTGGGGATCAGAATAAGGACAGTTGATCGTGATGAATATCCTCACATTAGTGGCTTTAAAAAGCTCAATATCTGTATTTTGGCTGGGATAACTGTGACATGAAATTTTCCTATCGCCCCATGCCTATTGTATACACAGTGGGCCTGAGCATTGGTAAACTGTGAAGTCAGAGGACTGCCTTGGAAAGCTGTCAAGCATGTTGAGTGGAAACTAATGTTCATTGATGATTTGGAACCACTGCTGTTGTGTTCGCCCACACATTCGCTGAGGCCGTATGTTAAAATATGTTACCAAGCGAGTGTGTTGTTCTGTGTTGTGTCGGAGCATGTGGTGGTGATGATGATACTGCGATGCAGACTTGGAGCCAGTTGTCAAAATTTTGACTAATACAACTTCCTGCTGAAAGATCTACCGACACAACCTACAAGAAACCCTTTCAGACTGGAAGGAAGCCAAGCAGACGGGATGTAGTGAAAGCACTGATGAAACCAATATTTTCTGGCTCACTGATGACTAAGGCAGTAAAGTAATGCATTAAAGGTGCATTATTGTTGCATGTGACTGACGCGCTGATGTTTCAGCATGTAAAGAGCAAACAAAGAGCCCAATTACCTCTCCTGATTTTACTGCTAATGCCAGAGAGAAAAAATGTGGAGTCAGCCCAAATTGAGATGCATTAAGCCGTTTTAATAGATAATTGAGTTCGTTTTCCCTCCATGGTGTTTGTTTTGAACTGACAGATGGGTGCCTTAAGGCAACCATGGACCTACCAGTTGATCATAAATTACACATGAGTTCTGATGGGCCAGTGATTTCTCCAGGGTGGATCCAGAATCAACTATGCATCACTTCTTGATAGTGCTCCCACTTCTTTCTCTTGACACTTTGCACTCTAATCCTCCACCAGACCTCTGAAATTATCACTGTGCAAGCCTTAAATGACCAAAAAATTGTCATATTTCCAGGTGGCATGCTGGTCAGTTTTACTCAGTTTACTTTGTGTGCTCAAGCTATACAATATAACTTGAACATCACTCTCCACTAAACAGACACATTTGACACTCTTTTATGTGTTTTTTGGTTTTAAAAAAACAAATCTCTCACCTCGGTTAATCTCTATAATCTCTTCTTGGGCGAGAGGACAGTCACCCCCCATGCCTCCAGACCCCATCACTCCACCCAGGACATTTCCCAACAGCCTTTGCGGTGACGCGGTTGCCATAGCCAGGGCATCTGGCTTGCAGTAGTTGGGGGACCCTGGTTGAGGCGCTCTGGGGATATGTTTGTTCTTCTTTTTGGGCAGCTTTTGCTTGGCCATGGCCAGAGAGTAGTACATGCCGAAGTTGTTGACAATTACAGGTACAGGCATAGCAATGGTCAGCACACCAGCCAAGGCACACAATGCGCCCACCAGCATCCCTGACCACGTCTCTGGATACATATCTCCATAGCCCAGCGTGGTCATGGTCACAACAGCCCACCAAAATCCAATGGGAATGTTCTTGAAGTTGGTGTGGGCGCTGGCAGTTGGGTCATCTGGGTCGGCGCCAATTCGTTCAGCATAGTAGATCATAGTGGCAAAGATGAGGACACCAAGGGCCAAGAAGATGATGAGCAGGAGGAATTCATTGGTGCTGGCACGCAGGGTGTGGCCGAGGACACGGAGACCCACAAAGTGGCGGGTCAGCTTGAAGATTCGGAGGATACGGACGAATCGGACAACACGGAGGAACCCCAGGACATCCTTGGCAGCTTTGGAGGAGAGACCACTCAGACCCACCTCCAGATAGAAGGGCAGGATGGCGACAAAGTCGATGATGTTGAGGGTGCTTTTGAAGAACTCCAACTTGTCTGGGCAGAAGGTGACTCGCAGCAGGACCTCGATGGTGAACCAGATGACGCACACGCCCTCCACGTACGTCAACCAGCTGTCGGTCACCACCTCGTATACAATCTCCTCATGGGTGACGTTGCCCACCGTGACCATCTCTGTCTTGTTGAGAATGGTGTTGAAGGCCTCATGCGTCTCCATGCAGAAAGTGGAGATGGAGATGAGGATGAAGAATAGGGAGCCAAATGCCACATACTGGAGGAAAGGAAGAAACCAGAAAAAGAAAGCGAGGGAAGGAGAAAGAGTCAGTTGCAAATCAATAAAATTCAGCAGAGCAAAGAGAAGATAAAAAGCATTTGAAATAAAAGAGCATTGGTGAAGTTTGTAAACTCGAGCCAAAAAACAACTTATGTATGTAAGACCTGACTACACAAATAAGCGCTAAACGCTAAGCAATGTATGGCGACTACAACTCATTCTGCATCAGTCACATATTGACATCTCATAAGCAAAATTATGGAAAAATTCTGAAATGGACACCCAAACATAATGTGTATAAGTTTAAATAAAAAAAACCAAAGAAAAACCTGTATTGTAACAGATCAGCCCGGAAAAAACCGTGGCACAATTTGACCTGTTGTGACCAAAGTCCAAAGATAATCAGACTCATTAGGCCTGATCAAATTATATGTGACAGTCATAAATGATTGTGATGAACAATGAAGCCATAAAAATAGATGTGCTGTCAGTATCATGTCATATCATACGCCCTCAGGAAATGATGACTTACAGAGATTATAAATTGATTAAATTATTAATAGTACTCAACCTATATTGTCAGACTATTATTTTGTTCAAAACAAAAGGTTTTGTTTTTCATTGTTAATATGCTAAGATTGGATTTAAAACATACTCATTTAAAACAAATAAAAAATAAACCGGTCACACACTTTTAGGGTTTGGATAGGTAAACCTGAGACTCAGCCTCTTACTAGCAAAATAGTCTGACCCTGTAGGGTCCTCAAAACCACTGACGACAAGACATATAGAGAAAAATTCCTAAGTAAAGGAGAGAAAATTACAATGTGTTCCTGCAATCCTGAATCCAAAACAGAGAAAAGGAAAACTGGTTGAAAATGAAACTTCTAACTCATTTGTGGCACATAAAAAGACAGAAAAGCTGATCAATAATTAACTGATAATCTGTGGGCTATGGCTGCGTAAACAAGTGAGTAATCCCACACTTCAATCCCACAGCTCACTGCCTGTTCCGTGTTATAAGTGTCAAAACATTAGTTTAGTGCAACTGTTAAACTGAACTGCAGTCTTCCAGCAAACATATATGTGTTTACAGCTGTAGAGAATGATGTCAGACCCTGCAACCAAACACTTATATCAGTTATTTTGAAATTATTTTTAATATTTAGAAAGCCAGTAGCTCAGAGAAAAAAACCTCCTGCCCCTTCATTGGACTCAATGGTCCGACTATGTTGCAGGTGCTACGAGTAGCGCTACCCATCACTTCATCATCACGTCATTTAGCGTTGCCTGTTCTAATTAGACTTAAAATTTTGATGAAAAGGTTTTATGGACTTTTTCTTGTTGTTCTTCTGCTTCCAGTTGGAATCAAACTTATAGATCGATCCATAATATTAAGGCTGTATATAAATCAACTGCACAAATGCAGTGTGCATCCTGGTCTTCTGAAAGCTCTTTCACACTGGACAAAAAAAAATCCTAACACCCACAAACAACTGGCTTTTGTCTTCAATACTGTACATTTAAAAAACCTGCATACACGCGCTTATATTGGTGTAAAATGGTGCAATAACAGATTCCCCTGTTTGTGCAAGTGGACGAAGCACTCGAGAATGTTCATGAAGTCACATCATTGGAACTGTCACGGAAAATCTGACCCGAGTCCTTTACAAAGACATCCATAGTCAAGCCTTTATCTCCTTCCACATACTGGAGGTATTGTTCAAGTAGCCTTTCTATAAGTGGCATCCTCTCTATACTACAATGTCTTACAGCTCCATGTTTGGTTCTTCACTTTGTCCACGGGGTAAATTTCTTGGACAGAAAGCAAAAAATAAGCCAAGGTATAACAGTGTTCCACCGCAGAGATCTGTTGTTTTCTCAATGAGTTTATTTTAGCTTTTTCAACCCTCAAAGGCAATTTTCCTAACATTGGCCATCTGTGTGATCTGCAAGCTTCCCGTATATGTACCCAAGCTTCTTATCCTACTGTAGCCCATTCAGTTGTCACTGAATCAATGACAGTGGCGTGACAACACCAGTGTGTGCGTGGCCACTGCACATCTTTCCTTGTTGCGATGCATTCCTACAAGCCCTGCAGTGTATTTATAGATGCAGTATACTTTGTGCTTTACCAAATAAATAATAAAACACAGACATGGCCTGAAGAGCCAAAGAGAAAGGTAATTCATACTTGAGTGGAGCCCATATATATAAGAAGCCTGAGTGCCCTCAGTGTATTGTGCGTGTGACCATGTATTTTTCGACATTATGCACTTATGCAATATCAAGTGCAACATACTTATAAGAGGCGGCCTTATAACTAAGCAAACGGAGGGAACAAGTTTCAGTTATTTTTCTTGAAAGGTCTCGCTTCTCTCGCCCAGCTTTTCTTTGAATTGGAAATTGGATGAGAGCCTACACATATTTTCTCCAAGTGCCTTCATGACGGAAACAGACTAAGCAGAGGACTTAAGACTGAGCCGCCGTATTTATTGAGGAGATTAGCTGACAACCATTTAGCCAAAGCAGTGACCTTCCAGGAAAGTCATTGATGTAGTAGAAGTCAACATCCAATCTGTAGTTTGAGTTGTTCAATTTGCAACGATGGTAACGATAGGAGGTTATTTTGCGTCAGACGTGATGTTTTTTAAGGATACACTCTCGTAGTTTGACGATTTAGATTATCGCGTTTGTTCCAGGTTTTCTATCTTTTGTCATTCTCCCAACCCCTCTACCCAACCAACCCCCCTCTATGCACACACGCTCTCTCTCCGGCCTTTTTTCCTCTCCTTCTCCATCTCTTCTCGCTACCTCTTTTCTCCACAGCTATGTTTCTCGCTAGTCGGTGTCTGACCTACTTTCTCAGATTGCTGCAGTGCTCTCCCCCTCTGTATCGTGAAAAACACACACACACACACAGAGGTTCTCAATCACTCTCCTACCTCTACCCCCATACCAGCTCCCGTGTCCCAGGGAGGCAGGATAGCACCAGCGGGACCCGCTCAGGATGCTCCCTCATTGGCTGAGCAGCAGAAAACCTTCACATGGGCAAATCAGGGCAACGAGGAGAATTTTGCCCTGAAGTTTTATGCGCTTGTATTTTTATGTCATTGTTGCCATTCCTCCCTACGACGACATTAATGATGTTGGTAATATTGTAACTGCTAGACTGAGGAAATGAGGCTGAAACGCGCGAGATCCGTCCGCAAAGTGAGTTTTTTCCTCGCGCTGCAGTGCTTCAAGACCTGACGAATGCGATCATTACACACTCATACAGTATACAACAGAAAGTAGTGGCAAAACTGCAGCAACATTGTATCTTCTATGTAGGCTACGCAGGTGGAGACACAGGAGGGGGCGGACAGGTGGGAGGGAGACCAGACGATGTGGATCCATGCGTAGAGAAGCACAGAAGGAAGAAGTTGAAGCAATCCAGAAGAAAGGACAGAGCACGATGAAAGTGAGAGGAGGTGAGGACCGAATGCCAAAATAGTGAGCCAACGCTGCCAAAAGTATCCTGAGCTAAGCTTTGCTACAATAAGCTGAGGTAGCTCTTCGTTCCGGTGATCCCGAAGTGATGTGACTGTGTCGTGCGAGGAGAAGACTTTTAAAAAGACAAGGAAGAGGACAGAAAGCACGAAGAAAAGAGAGCGACAGAGAGAAGAACAGAAAAAGAGGAAAAGCTCTCAGAAGACTGAAGGCTAATTGTAAATGACAGGCCTGAGCCATGAAAGCAACTTCTGTCAACCAGAGGGACAAAGGGAGCTTTGTCTTATTTTTCCTACATGTTAGAAAATGGAAAATACATGAATCTTGTCAACAGAACATCAAAATGAGGACTCAAGATGTAATATAATGTCAAATACAGCCATCTAATGACACTCAACACCGTTGTAAGGTCCCAACACAGAAGAGGTTGCAGGCAATGTGATGGACTCAAACAGCTACGGTGGAGAAATGTTGGTTTGCCAAATTTCTCCACTTGTTTTGGCTAAGCTGACACTTTAAATAGACCACATAATAGATACTGTCAAAACAATGTTCATTTTTCACCAAATGTAGCTCCGCAGATCGTTCATAAGGCTCATCATTTACTGAAAAATACTTGGTAAACAGAGCAGTTTGAAATACACTCACTGTAATGCAATCAAATACACCAGCACTGCCCTGAATTCTGCCTTTACTAATGTAATAATGCTCAACTTTGAGGTGTTCATTTAACCACGTTTGTTATTGAGGTTGTAGTTTGTAGAGGTCTTAAACTGGGCTGCATCATATTAAGAGGTGTTTCTACGATCAATATGGTTTTATCAGGGCCATTACCGATACCAATTACTAGTCCTCAGGGAGGCCAATAACTGATAATTGGAACAGATATACATTTGCAGTAGAAGTAAAAACCTTAGTGTCAAAGTTTAGAATAACCAGTGATGTACAATTTACTCAAGTACAACTTCAGTACAATTATCAGATATTACTGAAAATTCCCATTTTCTGCTACTTTATAATACCACTCCACTACATATATTTGATTACTTTAATAACTAGTTACTTTGCAGATTGAGATTATTCAGTGTTGATAGGCTGTTACTTGTGATGTGAGTAGTGACAACAGCATCAGAGCCAAGTGCATTTTTAGATTGATTTAGCAGTAATCGGACAAAAAAAGAAAAAAAAAAACATACCTTTCTGACAGTGTCAAGAAAAACTTAAACAATCAAAGATCTTTTAAAGTAGAATTTATGGCAGAACTGCTGTATTGGATTAAATGACATTGTAAAGATGTATCTCATGAAGTGGTCGTTGAATGTGTCACTGAGCCCAGCATGTATGCAATAGTTGTTAGTTTTTTTGTTTCCTGCTGCAAAATAATACTCATCCTCTTGATCTTGCAACCAAGAAAGCTCCAGGTAATAGAAAGTAAAAAGAAAACTAAAATAAATAAAAGAGAAAACACAAATCCGCTATTGATATGCCCCTCAAAACACTAAATAAACGAAATAAATATATAAACACTACAGTTTTGATCAGATCTCATCCAGACCATTGTATCATTTTTTACTCAGACATTCCTGAATTAACATACTCCCACACCAAAACAATATTTTCTAAGCATTCTGTCTTTTCTCGTCTCGCCGGTACAGTATGAATACAGAGAAGGCACCAGAGGTTTGTGATTCAACTGCCAAGCCTCTCCTGATTTGCAGATTCGCCCACTTTCTCTAAATTAAACTTCGGTGTCGGGTGGGAAATCTAGCGCACGAGGGAAATAAGACGCCTGTGTTTCAATCTCACAACCTGAGACTCGTCGGTGAGGGAAGACTCACCGATGAGCCTTTTCATGGAAATCATAACACGTGCAGGTCTGAGGAGAAATTAACACCGGGTCGCACGGTAACATGGTAGCATGCTAAGTGCAGCTTTAACCTATTCTACTGTGCTGTAATTAATTGAGCCACGCAATAGTTAAAAGCCACAGTACAATATTGCTGCTGATTAAACAAAGGCTCATTCATGGTTGCAGTAATTAAATCATACAGTATTTCAAGATGGCAGAGCACAGTGGATTACACTGTAGATCTGAACATCAAATCAATATTGATCAATCCATCACAGCAGCCAGTCCTCTTTAAATATGCAGCAGCAGCATGTCAGGCTCAGATCTGTTGTTGGGTGTGAGGAGTGAGAGAGAAGCACTCCAGCGGCTCGAACATGGGGCTGGGTAATATGTTGTATTGTTATCGTGATATGGCTTAGGTGTTGTTTTAAAGGCTGTATTACCGTAAAGTGATGTAATTTTCTGAACTAACCAGACTGTTGTACTTTAACCACATAGTCATTACATCCAAATAACTGATTAGGGATACAAATTTTAAGCAGTTTCTATGATTGATACTCAGCTGCCTTAACAATCAATCATTGGTCTTAATCTATGTTCAATGCAAAATCAGCAAAGGCGTTATTAGGAGTGAAATGAACAAATAAAGTAAACACCAAGTTACTTAAATGATACACTAAATAACACAAAATAATGACTTTAATTTAACTGCAGCGCTCCTGTGTTTTTGCTATTCAACACCTGTCCCAACAAAATCCAACCCATACTGAGGCTACTAAATGACTCATGTAATCATATTAGTTTGTGCAGGATGGCTATTTGTATTTTAAAATGACAAATTACTTGTATTTTAATTAAATACGTTTTCTCATACCAGTATTTTGCATATTCTTTAGATATATTTGATAAGCAAGTATTGGTAATTTTACCTTTACTCACCAAACTTGTGCATATACATATAGACAATATGAACATACCAACAAATACAAACACTTGAAGGACATAGATAGGTAACAATAAAAGGTGTTTGTAATGTGAAACAAGATACTTTATGATGTAACTGTGCCCATCACTTGGTAAATACTTTTTTTAAGCGATTTCTGCGATTAATCAATTAATCATGAATCATTAACGTCCCTATTACTGATGATTTTATAACTTTATATACAAAATCTTCATAAAAAACCTCATTATGTTAATATTTTGTGAAATTGTCAACAGTCCCTATAACCACTACAGTATCGTTGCAATATCAATATAGAGATATTTGGTCGAAAACATTGTGATCTTTGATTTTGTTGCTCATTTATTGAGTGCTTTTGAGGAGATTGCAAATAATCCGAATATAGTCTTGGATATTATTTGAAGGCCTAAATGGCCCAGGCCTTACAGCAGTTGCTGTTGTAAAACAAACCCCACTGCCGATAAAAAACCTCTCTACATGACTCAGACAAGGTAACGTATTAAAGTTTTAATGATGTTATGTTTAGTCATGTTTGCGGTTAGAGCGAGAACGGTACTGGCCCTTCACAGATATGCTGATATCTGCATATCAGCATATCCTTCCTCACTCTCTCTGATGTATAATCTGATGTTTTCCTGAAAGATATAGCAACAAGCAACTATATGAAATGCACAAATTTCTCTTGGTTGTACATTGTTGTAAATATTTGGTTTATTTGGACAAAGCTCAACAAAATATATAACAAAGGTCTTTTTTAGACATTTTAAAGCGGAAAAGTTTCATATTATATCTTAAAAACTATTCATCAGACCTGCATGTAGCACACAGGTGTGTGTGAGTCTTTGTGTACACTACATGTGCCTCTGTATACATGCGTTGGCGTAAACGCCTGGCATAAGTGTGCGAGTGTGTGCGGACATGACTCAGAATGTGAGCGAGACAAACAGCCCATGGGCACGGGAGGTGTGTGTGCACACTCGCTGATCGCAGATAGTGAGCGGTAGCTACACGAGCACTGCATTGAGGCGGTGGAGAGGGGCGAGCGGAGAGACGGAGAGAAAGAAAGAGGTGGAGGAAGATGATAAAAGGAGGAGTAGCGTTCTGTCACTTCACACTTATTTATCTCCTCGGGCACTTTCTCCCTCCGTCCCTCTCCTCGCTGCAACATGGAGTAAACATGTACGTGTGTGTGTGCGTGTGTGAACGCTCCGAATACACACACGATTCAGAGGAACGCTGTAGCGTTGGTGTGCAGCTTAATGCGTTGAATTCCCTACAGTAAAGCTACCATGTGTGACACCTGCAGCCCGATGACCTTCAAGGCCCAATAGAGTCTCCCTCGCTCTCTAGACTGAAATTAGATTTGGAAAGATCATCAACATAAATTTAAAAGAGCGGGAGTCAGAGATGAGGAGAGAGAAAGTGAGAGAGAGGAGCAGATGAGAAAGAGCACGAGAGAGAGAGAGAGAGAGAGAGACTGTGAAAGGAAGTTGATGATAGAGAGCGTTGATTGTGTTTCGATGGATGAATGGAGAGGAGAGAGTGAAGGAATGGAGTGAAGGGAGATGAAAAGATGAGCGGAGGAGAGTAGACAATGACGTGAATCTCGCCAATCAAGGGGAGAGAGCAGGGCACCGGAGAGTGAGGGTGCAACAAAGAGATAGGGAGGAAGAAGAAAGGAGGAGGTGTTGGGAGAGCACGAATGTAAGTGATATAACCAAGGAGAGATTGTCGGGGCTGATATTAGCCCTACAGGCGTTTTTGCATGCACGGCGGTGCGCTGCGCTCTTCCTTAACGGGACCCTAGTGGCGCTGTGTTTACTGCGGCACCATCCAGAAGAGCTTTATCATTACAGTATTACCACAGCCCTGCCTGGCTCTCTGTCACCATGACAACCACTGCGTTAGCCTCTGCTTTCAGGCACCAAGGACAGGACTAAGCCAAATACTGCTCCTACAGCTGGCGTAAAGGGCTGAATGTAGAGGAGCAAGATTGCGATCGTTTTGGTCCGTCTGATTGCTCCGTGAAAGATTAACATTTCTGAGGTCGAGGGCGAGCGACCTTGGCAGAAATACGGAGACAAATAAAGGCTTTTGCTTCCTGTTAACAGTGCTTTTGTTCCACGTGCGCTGATGGTGATGTTTGATCAGCATTAGTATGATGAACAGCATCCTGGAAGGACAGAAGGATGGGGAGTCTGTCCCAGAGGGCAAATCAAATGGGCGACCACTGCTGCAGAGTCAGCAATGATAAGAAGACATTGAAGGATGGTGTGAAATCTGCACATGAATGAGGCATGAAAAATGAACATTTAAACGATGTGAAATACAGAGTATTCTCCTGAAGGGCAACCACAGCAATGGTTTCGGACCGGGATCGGGTGATTAATCTATTATCTTAGGTGAACGACTGTGGCCATCACTCAAAGACTTCCAAAGTAGCCACTTAGCCTGCAGTGCGAGTGTAACCTTGGGTGGCTTACAGGAATCGCCTTCACTTGCACCATCATCATCTTCACTGCTATACTCTGAGAAAAGCTGCCAAATAATTGAAGGTTTTTTGCTACTTTCTTCTGAGATTACAGGAAAAAACAACCTAAACCTAACAGTCAAACACTCTTCAACAAGACAAAGAGAACAACTGAAATGTCAAAAGAGAGAGAGAGAGTTCCCTTCAGGGACATGGCGTGTGAAATGGACGGGCAGTAAAAACTGAGTGGAAAGGCGGAGAGAGATGTACAGAGAGAGAGAGAGAGAGAACAGTACAAAATAGATGCCTTTCATTTTTTTTCCAGCGTTGCATTTTTTCTTCATGTTAAATTATGAATTACTTCAGTGGCTTTTAGCCGTTTATGACCCTCAACCTCAAGGCTTCCTCATGTGAGGTTAAGTTACGCTGGCATGGGCCATGAAATGTGACTAAGAATGTTAAGCACTGTTACCGGATACAGACCATCATTTTTGCATTACGTCTACTAAATACAGTCAACACCACATGGAGCGCAACCGACTGCACTTTAATTTAAGAATGCGATTGTCAGTTGCTTTCATTTTTCTGAAACAGATTTTAAGCAGTTTTAACAAACATTTTTATATCAGCGATGGTTCACACGACTACTTGCATGTGAAAGGGGTTCCCT
Source organism: Pagrus pagrus (assembly GCF_965226575.1). Taxonomy (NCBI): domain Eukaryota; kingdom Metazoa; phylum Chordata; class Actinopteri; order Spariformes; family Sparidae; genus Pagrus; species Pagrus pagrus. The sequence goes on along the minus strand of NC_140208.1, from coordinate 14,051,774 downwards.
TTAGGGCTGCAGCTAACAATTACAATTACATATTGTGAAAAATTGTGAAGGAGTGTTTTAACGTCTAACGTCATTTGCTAAAGTTTAGTCTATAAAATGTGAAAAGATTGTGAAAAATGCTCGTCACAACTTCCCAGAGCCCCAAAGTGACATCTTCATATTGCCTTTTTTATCCAACGAACAGCCCTAAACACATTAACTCTTCACTTTCTTTCACAAATGGCGAAGACATTGAATTTGGTATCTCATTAACTCATTTGGCAACTCATTTTCTTTCAATCGACTTATTAATTGATGTGCTAATCGTTGCAGCTCTAGTTCTCTTATAGTGAAGAGAATTGCTACCTGACTCTTCAGTTCCCTCGAGGTTGAAAGACCATTTCGGCTTCTTTCAGCCGATTGTTTTGGCCTGCCACTTTACTGTTTTGGTTCACTCTTACTGCTCTCATTAGCATCGTTTACAGCTAAAGAAACAGCTGTTTAGACCAAAAGAAACGGCTTTGATAAACCAGCCATTTCTTACCTGCACAGCACCAAATGACAAAAAGACAAAGTTTGTGATTGGCTGGTGATCATGGCGGCGCATTAAGCTGCTAAAGCACTAGATATTTTTCTCAGGAGTCGGTGTGGACCAAAAGCAGAGCCTAACGGAGAGTAAATATTGGTCTTAATCATTAGGTGGACACAAACACACTTCAAATGAATGCTAATGCAGCACCTTATGTGTCAATAGGCCGCTGTTTGCTAATGACTTTGTCAACTTAAAAACCAATAGTATTGTTTTTAGCTGTTGCTACACTTATTGAAGGTTTAAAGGTATTCTAATTAAGATGATATACAATAAAGAAATGCACACAAATCTTCAAATTTAAGCTGTTATCAACTAATGTTGGGAATTGTATTTGATAATAAACTATATCTATTGTTCACGTCATCTATCAATGAATTAAGGAATCATTTTGGTGAAATTTTAGGCATCCTCCTCTTTGTACTGCAGTAACGTTGCACAGAGGTTCTACCAGTTCAGAAAAGTCTAGATTTCAAGGTGCACTGATGAGGTGGTCCCTCATCTTATGTCAAAGAGGGGATCCATGACAGCTGATAATATTAGACTGAAAATCAGGCAACATATCAAATTCATGTGACCCTATCTACCCCTATTTCTTTCCGTCCCAGAGGAACCGCAGCCGTGTCTCATCTCAAGGGAAATGCGATCGACGTGGGTGGAGGATGTCGGCGTCCGAGCCATGACAGGCAGTTAAAGCGGAAGATTGGGAGCCCCTGCTAGGGGTCACCCAACACGGGACACTGCGGGATAATGAAGGGCATGATAGGTGAGGCGTGGAAGAGGGTGGGACCGGTGGAAGTGGATGCGGGGACCGGCAGAGAGGAGGGATGTAATGTGTTGCATGTGACTGCATTCCTGCAAACATGCTATAAGAGTCTCACACGTGTGCGTTTGGCCCATCAAACATTTTGAATGCGAGAGCAGATGAAGGAGGAGGAGCGATGGAGGTTGGAGAGAGGTGGTGCTGAACTTAGATATAATTAGCTTCTGCTCTGGGTAATCCGTGGGCATACTTTATTTTCTGAGAGCGAGAATCACGGACTCTCTGAGGTCAGCGCTCTTGGAAGTGATCCTGGTAAAATTTCAATCACAATGCAGACTTCTGTTTCAGACATTCCCTGAATGACTCAACTCCTTGACATGCTACAGTTGAATCTTTAAGCTCTCCTACACACACACACACACACACACACACTGCTCTCCACTCGACACGTCAGAGTGGCGTATCGGCTCTGCAGCGTTCAGGTCCTTTCTTTTTAATTCCCACTGCAGTCAAACATTCCTGAAGACAAACAAATACTGTGTGCAGGTGAGTGAACTGTACACGCGTCCGTTCCCTCTCCTCTGCTTTGTATTCGTCCCAGATTACTGCAGCATACGATGTGCATTTGTCCTTGCGACGCAGCCCCCCTCTTTCTCAGCCGATCCTCCCTTTTTCCTCCCTTCCTCACCCCTTTCTCCATCCATCCCGTCCTCTCCTGCTTGTATTGTTCGAAAGCAAGTTTGGCAAAGCTGTCCCTCTCCTAATAGCTGCGATGACAGACTGCCTTCATGCCTCCTCCTCCTCCTCTAAACGCCCTCCGTCCTTTCTCCCGCTGCCTTTGTCCCTCTGTGCATCAGTAACTGTCCTCAATCTACCTCACAGCTCCATCATAAAACAGAAAAGGAAACGTCATGGGACTACATGTATCAACCTTTCTCTGTCAAGCTAAAAAAAAATTGAAACGACAAAATTTTGAGAGAATGTCCCGATCTCGACAAACCTCGACGGGACATTCTGATACATATCCACCCAAATCCACTCCCAAAGCCGACTGTTACACACTTCTCTAGATCACGTTTCCATTTAAAGTAGTCATTCGCTGTGCCTCCACTCTGCTGCCACTTGGACAGGAGGGACAATCACAAGGAAACAGATGGTCACACAGGAATGACGCCCTCCAATGTCATTTTCCAAAGGAGTGAGCAGGGATACAGTTTGACTGTTTAAGTGCCACAGGGTAACGACATGTGGGCAACCATGCATAGACGCTCACGAAGCGGTTAGACAGGTTCTTTAACAACAACATGGTGACCATCAGCAGGTTAGTTGTGTGTGTTTTGATCAGTATATTCGTTAATCAGTTACTCCTTTAAATCATTCTTTAGGCAAATATACAAAAATGTATCTGGTTTCACCCCCTTAAATGTGCAGATTTGACGGTTTTCATAGTCTTCTATCATAGTTAATTGAATCCTTTGGGCTTGGGCCACATTTTTCCCCATTTTCTGCCAATTTATAGGCTAAAGCTAAAGTAATTAGTCGATGAAAGGATCAGTTGATCAGCAGGAACTATTTTCACAACCAATTTATTGTTCAAGTGATTTTTACTCCTTCTGTTATGTGACAGTTGACTTCATATTTGCAGGTTTTTCAAACAAAATTAGCAAATTGATGACGTCACCTTAGGGTTTAAGAAATATAACACATTTAGACAAAATGGTTTACCCTGTGACAACAGACTTCAAACAACATCTCTCCCGCAGCCAGTTTGCAGTTGCCCACAATAATGATATCAACGTGTTTTAATGACTTACACGGCCTTTAAACTTCGATCGCTCAGATTTAAGGTGTGTGACGAATTTTATGATAATCTAGGACATCACAACATGTCCAAATGTTTCTATTCTGTTTTTGTTTTTTTAGTTATTTCTCACACAATCTGAGACTTCATTGGCTTCCATAAACTTTAAAGTTTGGTGGTACACATTTTAGGAATATGAAGTTTTTAAAGATACTTTAAGAAATGAAATCACATTAAGCAAAAATACCAACGTATTGGACCATTTATCGAGGAAAATAATCTGTTTATTAATTCCCAATAAAAAGATAATCCTTGATTGCAGGCCCTGTAAAGATGAGGTTAGAAGTACTCACACATTTAGTTCTTGTTTTTCTAACATTTTATTTAAAAGACAAAAACAAAATGCAAATGATTTAACTGTAAAATTGTAATACTAAATCAAGAATGTAAGAGTAATTTATTATATAATTTTATTATTTGGTTTAATATTATTTAAAATTAAATATCTGAAGGTATCATGTTTGCCCCTGCCAACTGACAAGTCAAAAAAATTACACAATAACCAATAACGGAAAATATTGTTTTTGTTTTCTGCCCTTAAACAACTCCTGTTTGTTTGTTTTGTCACCTCTCAGCTAATCAACCCTCAGTCTGGCGGTGTACGTCTTTGTTAAACGCATGTATTTGCGACATTCACACGTGAGAAAGTGATCTCCAGGGTTACATGTGGAGGCGTGTCAAAGAAGTGATTTATGTGTGCTGTGAGTGTGAATGCTCGGCAGAATGGTTTATGGGCAGCTACACTTACAGAGTACGGGCCAGTGTGTAAAGGTGAGTGTGCTGAGAGTGATTTATGTGAAGCCAGGTGTTTGGAGCGGGTCAAATGTAAGATGCATGCTGCAATTGATTGGGTAAATGTGTTTCTATACCACATCATGACTTAAGTTACAGTATGTGCTGATGAATAATTGACTGCCTTGATGCAGTGAAAGGACTTCATTCAGAACACAATCACGACGATTTCCTCTCCGTCGGTATTCGTGCACGGCGGACTTGTTTGTTTACATGTGCTTATGCGCGTGGCGGTCTGTGTGGTAGTACACAATACACTGCTCTCTCGTGTGATTTGACAAGATTTGCCCCATTTAGAGAATTCAGACTCCCACCATTGTAATCGGCTCTGGCACCGTGCGAGCTTTCAGCCATGCCAGTGCCCTGAATCATTTCGATCCCAGAGCACGAGAGCAAAGCATCCAGGGTTTACCACAAGTTCCAACTAATTGACTGTCCGTACGGTGGTGTGTGGAGCACTGATTCAGCACTTAACCAACATGGCTAAATGGACCCGGGGAGGAAGAGGAGGAGGAGGAGGGAGATGGCTGAGGAGGACATCAAGAGAAGAAGAAAGGTATTTGGAGTGAAAGGACAGCAAGTTTTGCAGCATAACCATCGCAACATGTGAAACGCTTCTGTCTGACATGTAACATGATACTTACAGCAAGGGGTTGACGTTTTGGAAAACTCCCTTTCTTGCCAAGAGCGAGAGGAGAGGATCGATACCACTCTCATGTCTGTACGGTAAATATGAAGCTGGAGTCAGCAGCGGAAACAGCTAGCTTAGGTCTGCTTTAAAGCATCGAAACCATCTAGCAAGCACCTCTCCAGCTCACTAATTAACATTTTTTATCTCTTTTGTTTAATCTGGAGAAAAAACAAACACTTTTTCTTGCCTCTGTCTCCAGGGAGTGTCTTTACCCGGCCACAAAATGGTCTGGAGCATAACCTTCACAAAATGGCAAATTCTTGTTTTCAACCTCTATATTTCAGTCAGTCAGCTGTTCTGCCCTGTTTCCAGTCTTTGTGCTAACCTCTGTGCAGCTAAATATGTAGCTACATTTTTACTGTTCAGATGTAAAAGTGGTGTCAATTCTCTCATCTCACTCTCAGCAAGAAAGCAGGTATTCATATTTCCCAAGATGTTTTATCTGACATTCAAACGCACAGTATGTAATAATCAAATCAATGGGAAATAAAAGATGTAGTCTGAGGTCTTTGTGAACAAATGCTCAGAAAGACGTTCACAGATGATCATTTATTCCAGTTTTATTCAAGTTACGTTAAGTGATGTTCACCGGCTTCCATCCTCACGACGTATCATATGGTGTTTAAACTGAAGTCAAAGCAACAGGCAACCAAATGAAACACAACGTCGCCTTGAGTAAAACTACGGATTTGTCTGGGTTTGAAAATTGTTGGAAACATTTGGGATAATGTGAGCACACAACTCAACAATATGTATAACTAACATACCAGACTAACACTAGTGACTTGGGAGGAATACGTCTAAACACAGGGACTGCATTTCTTTTTCCGCTCCACCACGAGCTTAAACTCGATCGTGACAGCAGACCGAACCTGCTAAAAAAAATCTAAATCAAACTCTGCCCTTTTTACCCCTTTAAAGTGCCTCTCACTTACTTAACACACGGCTCGTGTCTCTGTCCTTGTTATGGGACATTGAGCATCTATCCAGTAAAGTATCACCAACAGACAGCGCTCAAGTTACAAGGCAGCAAACAGAGGGGCCGTGACTTCCGAGGATGCGATCACAACACGAGAGGGCCTGCGGTACAAAACCTTGTCAGGGAAAATTGAAACTGAACACGATACATTTACCAACTGCAGGCACAGGAAAGGCAGGCTGACTAATTATCACGCTTGAGGAGAACAGTTTGCCTTAATAAACTCTGTGAGCACCTTAGAATAACGTCCTCCATCCCTTTTTCTCTGTCAAGACAGGTTTGGCTTGGTTACGGGCATTGCTTGTGCGCAGAATGGTCATACAAGCACAAAGGGGTTATCCTCTCACCAGTAATGGAGGAATAGATTTGCCACCAGCGAATGAAATTAAGGCCTCCTTTCCCCTCTCTTTGCTATTTTCAGCTGCAGCCCACAGGGAGAGGAACAAGAATGGAAGTGGGAAATAGGCCTTACAGCGGGGTCGGGGGTTTGGATGGAAACAACTCGAAGCACCAAACCCCACAGCTGAACGTAAAGGTTTAATTCAACGCTGCTAAGACCTTTCGGTTCACAAAAGAACGACATTAAAGTAGTGAAAATTCGTCTCGATTTCACACCGGGACACAGTTTTGAGGTTCTAAACAGGATGTTGGTACACTCAGGAGAAGCATGTCTTTGTTGCAGTTTTAAGGTGAGATGCAGGTACAGATAATGGTGGCGGCTGTGATGTTGACTGTCCCTGGAGCTTCATGGACACACACAACAAATAACAGAGGAATAAGGCGAGGTAGGGTCCAGGGTTTGCTGTGATTGGCCCATACCTGACCAAAACCTTCACCACTGTTCCCGTTAAGCTCCGGGGGCAAACAAAACTAGTGCAAAAAAATCTCACAAGGCTATTCAGAATTAGAAGTGACCTAGTATATAATAAAAACGAGTGTCTGATGCCGGTGGAGGACAACATGCTTTGTTGAAAATTAAATGTAAGACCTTACCAACACTGTCCCCATCACTTTGTCTTTCTAAACCCACAAAGAACTCATCGTTTCTGTCACAAGGTCTTCTCCCCTGTGTCGCCCAAAACCTGCCCTAGGCGATCTTCTTTTCCACCCAACACCGTACCTATATATACACTAACGCCTATCAATACATCTTTTTTTATTTTCTGTCCACCACAGGGATTTTCTACCCGGAGACGACCTGTTCTGAGGCTGTCCGGTGCGGCGGCAGGTCACATTTGTGTCTATGACAGCATTGTGCGCTCCAGCACTGAACACTGTGGAAAAAGCAAACAATGAACCACAAGACATGACCTTCAGGGAGAAGGGGGAGCCCTCCGGACATACCACCGCTCCCCCCGAAAATACGGGCACACAAAGTCCGATTTTGGAGGGGGCAAAGGGGCATCTTGTACATGCTGAGCTACAAACGGTGCTTTGTCAGGAGATTTCTGATGGAGACAACTGTGCCCTTCTGATGCGAAACTGGAAGTGACCAAAACACAGCTGAATCTGTCAGACTACGGTACAGGACAACATTCAGATAGTCAGAAATAGATTTCTATCTATGACAGCAATGTGCGCTGCAGCACTGAACGCTGTGGAAAAAGCGAACAATGAACCACAAGACATGACCTTCGGGGAGAAGGGGGGACCCTCCGGACATAGCACCGCTCCCCCCGAAAAAGCGAATCAAATAAGGGGCACACAAAGTCCGATTTTGGAGGGGGCAAAGGGGCATCTTGTACATGCTGAGCTATAAACGGTGCTTTGTCAGGAGATTTCTGATGGAGACAACTGTGCCCTTCTGGTGGAAGCGACCAAAACACAGCTGAATCTGTGGGACCTCAGTGCAGGACAACATTCAGATAGTCAGAAGTGGATTTCTATCTATGACAGCATTGTGCGCTCCAGCACTGAACGCTGTGGAAAAAAGAATAGCAAACAATGAACCACAAGACATGACCTTCAGGAGAAAGGGGGACCCTCCGGACATAGTACCGCTCCCCCCGAAAATACGGGCACACAAAGTCCCCTTTTGGAGGGGGCAAAGGGGCATCTTGTACATGCTGAGCTACAAACGGTGCTTTGTCAGGAGATTTCTGATGGAGACAACTGTGCCCTTCTGATGCGAAACTGGAAGTGACCAAAACACAGCTGAATCTGTCGGACTACGGTACAGGACAACATTCAGATAGTCAGAAATAGATTTCTATCTATGACAGCATTGTGCGCTCCAGCACTGAACGCTGTGGAAAAAGCGAACAATGAACTACAAGACATGACCTTCGGGGAGAAGGGGGGACCCTCCGGACATAGCACCGCTCCCCCCGAAAAAGCGAATCAAATAAGGGGCACACGAAGTCCGATTTTGGAGGGTGCAAAGGGGCATCTTGTACATGCTGAGCTACAAACGGTGCTTTGTCAGGAGATTTCTGATGGAGACAACTGTGCCCTTCTGGTGGAAGCGACCAAAACACAGCTGAATCTGTGGGACCTCAGTGCAGGACAACATTCAGATAGTCAGAAGTGGATTTCTATCTATGACAGCATTGTGCGCTGCAGCACTGAACGCTGTGGAAAAAAGAATAGCAAACAATGAACCACAAGACATGACCTTCAGGGAGAAGGGGGAGCCCTCCGGACATAGTACCGCTCCCCCCGAAAATACGGGCACACAAAGTCCCCTTTCGGAGGGGGCAAAGGGGCATCTTGTACATGCTGAGCTACAAACGGTGCTTTGTCAGGAGATTTCTGATGGAGACAACTGTGCCCTTCTGATGCGAAACTGGAAGTGACCAAAACACAGCTGAATCTGTCGGACTACGGTACAGGACAACATTCAGATAGTCAGAAATAGATTTCTATCTATGACAGCATTGTGCGCTCCAGCACTGAACGCTGTGGAAAAAGCGAACAGTGAACCACAAGACATGACCTTCGGGGAGAAGGGGGGACCCTCCGGACATAGCACCGCTCCCCCCGAAAAAGCGAATCAAATAAGGGGCACACAAAGTCCAATTTTGGAGGGGGGCAAAGGGGCATCTTGTACATGCTGAGCTACAAATGGTGCTTTGTCAGGAGATTTCTGATGGAGACAACTGTGCCCTTCTGGTGGAAGTGACCAAAACACAGCTGTGGGACTACAGTACAGGACAACATTCAGATAGTCAGAAGTGGATTTCATACATAAAGCACTTATTTTAAAAAAAAAGAAAGCAGTTTTTAGAAATTCTGCATCTAATATTTATTATTTACTATTTGTTAAAGGAGAACTATGTAGTTTTGGGGAAGAAATCTTAATCGGAAGAGAAAGATCTTCATTGACTGATTTTTCATGCCTTCATGCCTAAAAAAAACAAAAAACAAACAACACAATTTCATACTGATTTAATTTGTTTATATTTGGTGGACCCTGCCACCTTTCTAGCTTCAAACAGTGTTCTGGGGACCTTATTTTCCTCGGAGAACAGCTTGTTTACTCAGTTATGGAAGAGATAAAATTCTGAGTTTGTATTATTACCTCATTGCTATTGTAAATATTAAAATTCTGAGTTTGAATTTCTCTCTTTCTCCAAAACTACACAGTGCCCCTCTACTGTACAGTAGGTGTAATTCACTCAGTTTGACCTCCTTTATCCAGACATTTCATCCCCGATAAAGCTTTTTTCCTTATATATCTGTACGTTTCACTTTTCCAAAAGGTCCCCTCATCAATCTCTGCTTCCAGCTTCTTAAATGTTAATATTTTCTGGTTTGTTTATTTCTCTGAGACAGTAAACTGAAAAGCTTTGGGTTGTGGTCATCGTTGCATGTTTGTAAACATTTATAAACATTTTTCGCCATTTCACAACAGAGCAAAGAACTAATCGATTAATCAAGAAACTGTCGAGAGATTAGCCGACAATGAAAACACTCGTGAGTTGCAGCCCGACCCTAAAAACATCATCTCCTTCATCTCAGTTTAACACCAAATATTCACCCCGCTAAATGACAAGCAATTACATGAAATTAGATTACCTCAGGATCAATAACAATAACCACAGTTCATCAGTGCTTGGTTATTCAGTTAGGATTGTTGTAACTGGAGCAGATTGGCATTTAAAACAGTGAGCTTGAATAAAAACTCAAACAAAGGTGGCCCGGATCAAATTCTGTCAAACGTGATATAGCAGCTCCATGTCGTCTTGGCTGCACTGCAAGATCTATGTCGGCGGGCACCGATCAATAAAGAAATCAGATGCAAATGATATGGCGTAACACCTCATCGAACAGAGACGTATACATCCATAAATTTTGCCAAACAGTCATCCTACAGACTCTGTAAGCGTTGTCAGATTTTAAGGTGACAGAGGAAAAAAGAAAACGGCTTTAAAAAAACAGACAATACAGAAGATAATCAATTGATTATCAATCAATAGGCACACAAAAGGGCCCGGGTAGGAAGATTGGATGACTCGAGCCTCCACAGATAATCGAAGATGCAAAGACGAGGGTCCCCTACCCCCACCATGCAACATCTCCCTGTCTCTCTCCGTGGCTGTCACCTCCTCCCTGTTTGTCTCAAAACCCCTCTTCCTCCCTCTCCGTCTCCCTCTCTCCCCTCAATTCCTCTCCAACTATCTCACCCCTTCTCCATTTCCCCTCGATCCGTCTATCCCTCTCACTCCCACCCCGCCCACCCCCTCTCTCTCCACCTCCTCCACCTCTTTTCTCTTCCTCCAGCGCTCTCCCCCCCTCCTCTCTCCCGTGTCTACTGCAGCAGAAAATCCAGCACAGACACCAGCATGTGTGTGTTTGTACATGTGTGTGTGCCACTACGGTAGATCCACGAGCGAGCCTCACACGATCATGTGCAAAGAGGGGAGGGGGGGGTGAGATTTTTTTTTTTTTTAAAAAGGGAGAAGGAAAAAAAGCTCCGCATGTGTGTCGAACGCTCTGATCAAAACATTGATTGCTGATGCGTTACATCACAGCCACACAAACAAAACCCCCTTAAATCATTAGAGTAATGTCTCTCCTCCTGTCTCCCTCTATTTCCTCTCGTCTCCCTCTTCTTCCCTCTGTCTCCCTCTCATCTGTCTCATTGTATTTCCACATCAGCATCTCATTTTTTTGTCTGTCCTCGCCTCCCTCTCTCCCTCCCTCTCTCTCCATCCTCTCCGTCTTCTCTCTCCACGTATAATTTGCATCTCTCACGGCCGAAAAAGACCAAAAAGGTTCTGCCCACGTCGGACGGGATACTTTTAGAAAAGAGCGAGCGATCTGGGTCACAACGCTGTTTGACGTATAGTGCTGGCATATCAGACCGCCGGAGAGAAATGGGGCTGCGTTCACCCACAAATAGAGCCGGTGTTGTGCAGCCACTGAAATGAATCCCACCAACTACCTGCTCCGTACTCTGCCTAACCCCCCAACGTGGCGTCACAAGCACCACCATCTGCAGCCATTACACTAAATGAGCCATACTTTTTCTATGATTCATGAGATCTTGGCCACTGTAACCAGCGGATGTGCTGCGAAACTGTACATTACATAATATACAAGCATTCTGGCGGCTAAGCAGCAGGTACAGTAGCTCGAATCCAATGTAAAGCAATGCTGCAAGATTGGGCACCACTTCTGTTTACGATCCAAACACTGAAGCTGTCTCGCTCTCGTGCAACATCTGGACATGCTGCAAAGAGCTGCCCCACTGTGGGCTGTGAGTAGGGGCAGAAAGAGGTGGGATGGTGAGAAATCAATTGGGGTGAGAGTGACAGAGGAGCACTTCCTGCCTGATCCCAAGTCCGGAGAGGCGGATCAGGTGGCCTGAACCAGACTATCTGTCCATCACTTTCCCCTTCCTTTGGAGGGAACCGAATCTGGGTGTGTGGATCTATACCTGGTGCCAGAAGAGGTGTGTGTGCAGCTAATGTCTTTAACTCCGTTAAGCACTGTATGCACTGCTGAGTGTGCGGTGATTTGTGTTTTTGCTCGCAGATATTCAGCTTTTTCTTTCGGTGTGATGCCATGAACCGGCCACTGCAGGTGTCTGCTGACTGTCTGGTTTTTTGCATGTGCACCTACAGGTATGCATTCACACACCCTCGCACCAGGAAAACAGTGGTGATAAAAGCACAAGAAGCACAAGACGAGGACGATCAAACTCTGTCGCTGGATTCGCCAAACAACAGGAATCAAAGCAGCTGTGATCAAGCAGCTGGATCCGTCTGTAACTGGAGGGTCTGAGAGAAAAAAAAAGAAGCCAGGAGCCCACTGTAACTGTTTTCATGTGCCATGGATCAAAAACACAGTCAGGGGTACTTGTTACTCAACACCTGTATGATCAAATGCCATCAAACGTGTTCTGTTAAGAGCCAAATCATTAACTATTTACACGCAAACAATCAAGGGTGCTCCAACATTGGGGGCAAGTTAATGCGTAAAAGCAATAAAGCCCGTGCGTAAAAGCCATGTAGCATTCAACTACAAAAAAAACAAGCCAGCAGACTGTGGCACTACCAAGGACAAATGTGGGGGAAGACGTGCACCCCAACACTGACGACTCGGCGTCGTGTGAGCCTCCTCAGCGCGCTGCCACGATAAATAAGACGGAACATGAAATACGGCGCACTGATGTGCATCGTAAACGGACAAATGCGACCTAATGAAGGCGTTTGGATGCGGGGAGCGCAGCGGATGCCGCGTTTGGAGGCAGATATGTATTAAAGCTGCTCAAGTAGCAGAACACGGCGATAGGAAATATGATGGCAATAAAAACGGCATTCAGTGTGAAAGCAGCTCGCGTTGAAACATGTCATACGTCAGGTGAAAGACGCGGAGGTGATGTGTCGGACGGAAACCCTCAACTAGTAGCCATCTACCATTAGATACAGCTGTCATACCGCTTTTCCATCTCCCTGTGCTATAAGCATCAATTATTCAATATGAGTAAGTTTACATCCTGCCCCTTAATGCAAGACATAGAGCACACAGTCATCATGATCAGCAGTGATAATGTGGACAGGACATTTAAAAGAAGAAGAAAAAAACAGAAAGTTTTAAAAACTTATGATGACTGATGCAACAGTACAGAAACAAGTTGGTCCCTTCCAGGAGAGACGTGGGGGGGAACTCACCCGGGCGTATTTGGAGGAGTACGGGTCTTCAAACAGAGCCCATATCCTGGGCTGCCAGGTTTTCCACCAGCCGGCTTTCCTCGCGTCCTCCTGCATGCACAGTCTTTTCAAGTCCCCGTCCGCGCCGCCCAGCGCCGGGTCGTCGTCCGGCGCGTCCGGCTCTGGAGTCTCGAAGCTGTCCAGCGCCTCCTCCGCATCCCGGTGCTGCCGGTAATTCATCCAGCAACACGCCTCCACGTCCGTCTCGTCGATGCCCCAGAAGGCCAGCTCCTCTTCGAACAGGGGGCCGCACACATCGTTGGGACAGTGCAACTTCCCGGTGCGGTAATAGTTGAGGATGAAGGAAAACACTGACGGGTGGCGGTCGAAGAAGAACTCGTCTAATTTGGGGTCGTAGTCGAAGTTGCTGAACGCGTCCGGCTCGGTGAGCCACGATAAGCGGGTACCGGGCAGCGTTTTTAGGGTGCTCCGGTAGGTCTCATGCCGCACCCCCCCGCAGTTTATCACGATTTTCTCGCTTTCCGACGGACAAGTCATGTCTGCGCTGTAACATGCTTTGTTGGACGACTTGTTCCCACCCTTGCGCCCTTTGAAAGAGGATACACACACCGAACTGAGCATAGAGGACCGGGGGGGAGGGAGAGGATGAGAGAAACCGAAGGGAGGAGGAGGAGGGAGGAGTCTGAGGAGTCTGCGGGGAGAGAAAAAAGGGCAGAAATTTTAGCAGAAGGGAGACATAGATGTGGATTATCAACATTGCAATACAGAAAAGACGAAGAACCACACGCTTTGATGAGCAGCTGCGTTGTGCAGTTATTCACTTGATAATCAGCTGGTGGGAAAGGGGCGCGAAGAAAAATGACCTTGTGCAGGTGCAGTGGGTGAGGGAGGGGAGGGGAGGGGAGGGGAGGGGGAGTGCATCAGACAGGCAGGCAAGTTTCTCTTTTGACACGCGGCATCCTGGCGTGCAAACACGCCTTCAACTTGGATGAAAACAGGTGTCTTTGAGCGCATTCATGAGTCAGCATCCTCTCAGTGATGACAGAAGATACCCCCAGAGTCAAGGGGAGGGGGGGGGGGGGTCCCAATCCTCACCCCCTCCTCCAACCACAATTGCATGCTCTCCTCAAGAATCACTAAATTGATCCGGTTGCATGCAAATCCTCTCCCTAATGAGGCCACTGAGACCTGCCAGCATCCCTCCCCACCCCACCTTGCTGTTGAAACCCTGCTCTGGCCACCCCCAGGAGGAGAAAACTGGGGATCCATCTCCAGTCTGCTTCCCCCCTTCCCTGAGAATGCCTCTCTGACGTAAGGTGGCGCAGCACCATGTGTGTGTGTTTGTGTGTGTGTGTGTGTTAATTGCCTCCCGAGAGTGCAGTGTCCGTACTAATGTTAGATCTCCTCAATCAGCCTATGTGCGTGCTACACACACTGCTGCAGCCCCCTCCGACCGCAACTGAGACTCATGCGATGCACAATTATGTCAATGCATCCCTCTGCCACCTCTCCCATGCACTGTGTGTGTGTGTAAAGACATGTGGAGGGTTGAAGAAATCTGTTTATGGAACGAAAAGGACAGAACAATGAGGGAAACAATGGGAGAGAGATGGAGGGAGAAGAAGTGGGATGCAGGAGCAGCTACAGTCTCTCCCCCTGTTAATGGAAGAAGGGGGTTGAGGAGAGAGTGTGCAGGGGGAGGAGGGGGAGGAGGAGGAGAGGCATCGAAAAGGAGAGTGCACTATAAAAGTGAATGAATTCTGCTGCAGTAAAAAGCCAGAGTTATTTGCTCTCCCTCTCCTTCTCCTTCTTCTGCCGGCGAGGTCAGATGATTCGCCCGCGAGCTGCCTCCCCATCAGGGAGGCTCACGACGCTTCAGAAAAGAGACACGCGTTCAGCCCATACATGCACCGTGTCTATGTTGTTAACCTTTTTCCTCTATTCAAAGAAATGCACCACTCTCTCCTCCCCCCCTCCTCCTCCTCTCCCAGCTCTCACTGGCCCTCCCCCTCTCTCCTTCCCTCCTACTACACTCTCTCTCTCTCTCTCTCTCTCTCTCTCCCTGCCTCACTTTCTCTCCCTCGTCCGCTCTCATGTTCCGCATAAAGGAGTCACATTTCACTGAAGGAGGAGAATCAGGGCTTCATTTCTTCTTCCTCTTCCTCCCTCTCGCAACATATCCCGATTCCAGTGTCCTCTCTCCTTCCCCCCTCACTTCATTTTACCCTAATGCATCATTCTCCCATTTCTCCCCCCTTTTTCGTCCTTCCCGTCCCATTCGGTCCCCCTTTCCCAAAGTCTCCTCACTTTGGGTCAACTCTCTCCTCTTCTTCTTCTCCCCACTCAGACTTTTGCTTCCCTCCATGTAGGACACTGCAGTCTTTTCTCTTTTCCCTACTTGTTCCCTGTGTTCACTCTTGTTTTCATCGGTTCACTGCACTTGTTTAAACCTGCAGAAACAACTTTTTGCTCGGTGGAAAAGTTTGCTGTCTCTCTTTTCTCTTCAGATCTTCTGTTGAGTTTAAGTTTCTTTGCCTTTTTCTGGTTTTTGTTTTGACTTTTTTTTTTCTCTCTCTGTATTTACTTTTTGGAGATCCTGGAAAAAGACTTAACACTACCACAAGGTAAGATACTACTAAGACCGAGGCTACTGCATGGATATCCCACGACACAAATCTCTTAGCGCTGTGTGACAAAAACTAAAAAGGACGTGTCTTTGCTGCAGGAGCATCAAATCTGCTTGCTTGACAAAAAAAAAAAAAAAAATCCTGCACTCCTGAGTTTGAGAGTTGTACTGCATCATTCCTCCAGAGTGGTTTGAGCCTGAATCTGTGCCGCAAAAACTCTCAAAAATCGGTTTAATTCGACTCGCATCTAAAACTGAACAGTTTAGAAGTGAGGTCAGGCGGGGAGAGTGTGAAGAGAGTCAGCCTCAGCCTGCGGGGCTGTCCAGCAGGAACCGCTCCTGTTGTGGGATGGATTGTATTTCAGCACCATGGACAGCGGCGCTCACTCTCCCCCTCTCTCCCCCTCTCTCTCTGGGACAAACTCTCCTCTGACAGGACGCGAAACTTTCCAGAAGCAGCTCCTGTGATCTCCCTGAGAAACTTTTATCCCTTAGATGACCCTTTTTCTTTCTTTCTTTCTTTCTTTCTTTCTTTCTTTCTTGGACTTCACTTTGTAACTCTGCGCCTCTCACTTCTACCTCACACCCGTGTCTTATTGGTGAACTGCTGAATATTTCATACACGGACAGCCACAAGTCTGTAACTGTGGTTAAGTGCCTTTTTGTGCCCTCCGAGTCGTGTGTGGTAAGATTATTGATTTTGAAATTTTACTTAAGCATTATTTCACGCGTTAAAGCAAATTTGGAGGTTAACTGCAGCCCCAAAAACTAATTACAATTTCAAACAAAAAGTCATCTTCAGATCTCTCTGGTTGCATTTCGGGAGAATGTCCGCAGTTTCAGGGTTTGGGCTTAAAAGGGGGGGAAGGTAAGCACATCTAGCCAGCCTCAGCAAAAAAAAAAAAAGAGTAGCAAAGAGGGGGGGACAGCCAGCATGAGGAGGAGGAGGAGGAGGAGGAGGGGCTGAAGCTCCAGAAGGTGAGGTGCAAAATGGAGGAAGATCCGGAGTACGCATGAGGAAGAGGCTAGAAACTGAGCAGAGAGGGAGCAGAGAGGAGAAACAATCTCCACCACCACCTCTCTTTCTCTCCGCTGCAGCATTTCCTGCCTCGGCCACCATGTCCTGCGCCACCCCGCTACTACTGCCTCACCACTGCACTCACACCAGGGGAAGGAAAGCGAGAGGAGGGGAGGAAGGGAGGGAGGAGGGAGACGCATACTCTCACCTGGCTGCAACAAACAGGCAGAGAAATGAGCAGAAATGAGGCTTAATGATCATGAGAGGAGATGATTTCTACGTTGGACTGATAGATCAGGAGGACGGGGCCGAAGGGAGAGGAACATTCGTGCACACCAGCTCGCGCACGAAGCCTGCACTGACGCTAATATATATTAGCAGAAACACTGCAGCAAGAGGGGGGAGGGAGCGCGGGATTATGGGATGCATTGACTGTGAGGTACCAGCAGCAGTAACCGGGGGGAGGGGAGGAGAGCGCACACAAGAGGGAGAGGAGAGGAGAGGAGAGGAGAGGAGAGGAGAGGAGAGGAGAGGAGAGGAGAGGGAAGGAGAGGGAGGAATTTGGAGGAGTGCTGACTATGCGGAACAGACCCTGGCAGAAAAAGCAAAAAAAACCTTTACCAATCACAGAGGGGAGGGAGAGATGAGAGGGAGATGGAGATGGAGAGGATGGGAAGGCGAAGGAAAGAGAGGGGGAGAAAAGGGGAGGGAAGAAAAACACCTTGCAGTGGCTCAGGATAGCACCTGAATGGCTGCAAAGGTGTGTGTGTGTGTGTGTGTGTGTGTGTGTGTGTGTGTGTGTGTGTGTGTGTGTGTGTGTGTGTGTGAGGAGGGAGAGAGAGGTGTGTTATATCACCAATAAGAGAGGAGTGATTAGGAGAGAGGAGGAGAGGAAGGAAAACAAGTGTAGGGATGTGAAAGGGACATGCAGCTGAGCTCTGGGGGGGGAGAAGGAGGCGAGTGTGTAATGTGTGTGTGTGTGTGTGTGTGTGTGTGTGTGTGTGTGAGAGAGAGAGAGAGAGAGAGAGAGAGAGAGGGAGATAGCACAAATTACGTATGTGTTTCTGGTGCGCAGCCATTTTTTCCCCCCACCCGCTACCTCATCAAAGGATGTAACCACAAGGCTTCACGCTGTTCCACCCATATCACCTCCCTCCCTGCCTCCTTTCCTCGTTCCTCTCCCCCTCATCTCTCCTCTCCTCTCCTCTCTCGTGCACACCCCAGTGTCGAGGAGACCCCAACAGGAGAAAGCGAGGCACTGCAGCAGCGCGTGGAATAAAGCACTGCGGTCACCTCCCCTTTTAGTGCGGTGTCACACCACACGCTGTCCTCCCCTCTCCCCTCCCTCCCTCCCTCCCTCCAAATTGTCATTGCACCTCCTGGCGTAACTGTGCCAGGACGAGAGAAGAAGAGCCAGATCAGGTGCGTGTGAGGAAGGAAGGCGGCACACGAAGAAGAACAACAATGAAAAGAGGATCATGAATGGGATCGAGAGGGAGGGAGGCCAGGCAGCAGTCGCTCTGAGACAAGAGGGAGGGAGGGGGGGAGGAGGGGGGAGGGTATTTCTCATCATAATAAAGCTCACCAGCGGCCAATTCCCAAAACATGAATTAAATAGCCAATCAATTAAGCAAGCAGAGAGGAAATGGCCAATCTACCGGAGGCAGCTCCTCCACTCAGCAACACCAGCGAGGAGATCTCCGGGGGCTGACCAATCCACACACACTGCAGCAACAACACACCCCTTCAGGGGGTCTCGAGCCTCGTGCATATTGGACAGTCGACCCTCCCTCCACCTCCACCAGCACCCCCACCCTTGGAAGCTGCTGCTGCTGCTGCTCCATCCTACTTTTTTCATGAGAATCATGTGCTCCTGGTTTTTCTCCTTTTAGCCGGCTGGAGATGATTAATACATAAGGCCATTTTCAGGAATAGTCTAGCAGAAGTGAAGCCTGTAACAGAGCCGTGAGAGCTCAGCTAGTGTCCATGACTAAAAAAAAATCCTTCCTTCACCACAGGAGGATAACATGATTTTTATTTTTTATTTCATGACGGTAGATGTGATGGAGGAAGAGGTGGTGAAGGAGCGGTGATTGGTGAAAGAGAGGTCAGAAAAAAATCCCGAAACAGCACTGTGAGCGCAGGGAGGAGGAGGAGGAGGAGGAGGAAGAGGAGGCGGGGTGGGGAGAAAAGCCATGGGATAGTGTGTCATGTCGGGAAAGGAGCTCTATTTTTGGACGTGGATGAATCTGAACTAATATCCCTCAGTGTTTGCATCAGGAGCAAATAGCTTTAACCCCCTCACACCTTCAGACTCTCTCTGAGGTCATCTCAACCTGTCTGCTCCTAATTAATGACGCGGCCCTTCCTGCATGATTAGGACCATTATGATCCGGCAGCGCTGTGGGACCAGACGGACTGAACGGGAGGAGGAGGTATTAGTGCGCGCTGACACCTGACCTGTGAACTACAGCCGGCGATTATACACAGAGGAGGTGCAGCGAGGTCGCAGATTAGAGCCTCAACAGGAGGGGAGGAGAGAGGAGGAATGAAAGGTGAAGCCTCAAGGTCAAGAAACCCAAAAAAAAAAAAGCTTGAGATGGAGGATGGAGGATGGAGGATGGAGGGAAAGTTCCCTGAAGCTGCTGAGATGAGATGAGAGAGATCACGGCCAAGGAGAGAGGAAGGGTCAGAGACACACACCCTGGACACGACAGATGCGTAATTCAATCACAGCCTCGAAATAGATCTATTCCCCCCTTTGCTTAAACAGCAGCGCCCTCCTTTTTTCTTCCCTGAGCCCCATCACCACTCCACCAATCACATCCGCTGACAGCACGCCACCTTCTCCAGTGGAGGTTTTCTTTTTTTGCTAAAATCGAAGGGGTGTTTTCTGGGTTACCCTCAATCTAAAAATAGCATCGGCTGTAGATTTATAATGCAGAATTGAGGGAAGGAGAGGGAAGAGAGAGAGTTCCCAGAGGGGGGGGGAAGAGATGAGGAGCACGCTGGAGCTCGAGGTTGCCAGGAAGAGGAGAAGTGGAGGAAGAAGAGGCGTTATGAAACTGGAGAGTTTGTGTGTGTGATGCAGCGGAATGCAGATGGGGCAAGAAGAAGAAGAAGAAGAAGACCACGTCTAGACATTTAACTCCCCCTTTAGACTTCCTGGATGAGATCTCTGCGAGGCCGTGTCCTTCCTGTGGTTACGCTCCAGTGCCATCTTCCTCACACCTCCTCTCTCCCTCCTCCTCTCTCGTGCGTGCGTTTGTGTGTCAGCCCTCTCACCCTCTTCCTCTTCCTCATCTTCCTCCTATGGTTTCTTTACCAAACCTCCATTTCAGGCCCTGACACACACACACACACACACACGCACGCACACACACTGAGAGGGCACATGCAAGTGAAACAAAAGCATGCGTAAAAACAAGCAGAGAGCAACACGCACACACACGGGAACTCGTGCAGACAGACACGAAATGATGCCGAGAGGAATGCACACACACACACACACACACACTGACACACACACTCCCCTCAGAGGCATGAAACTGCTCTGATCCAGCGGTGTGCATGGGGGGGAAACACCCACCGTTCGTGCAACGAGGAGTGCTCGGATTTGAACGGGAAAAACGAGCCGTTTCAGTGGATAAATCAAGTCTGGCCGCTGAAATCAGGCTACAAAACCAAAAAATCACAGCGAACAGGTTGAATTTTCACACGATCCCCTTAAAAGGACAGCGATCCGAAGACAAGACGAGGCTGAAAAACGGCAGTTAATGTGGATTAAACGATACTTGTTGAATGCAGGCTAGACGCCGTGTTAATATCCCACCCCCCTCCTCTCCTCCTCTCCTCTCCTCTCCTCCGTATCCTCTCTTGTTTCAGAGCTGCCCAGTAGATGCCCTGCTGTTAGACGGGGCTGAAAAACGCAGAAGAAAAGCCACCAAAACACAGACACACACACACAGACACGGTTCATACTCACTTGCTTTCGGTTCAGGTTCGTTTCGAGCGCGTGCAGAAACACGCACATGAAGCTGTTTTGGGTTTTTGGGTGTTTTAAAGAAGAAGAAGAAGAAGATGGGGGGGGTGAAAGAGGAATCAATCAAAATGGTAGTTTTCTTTGTTAGCTCGCTCTTTTTCTTAGGGTTTCTCAGAGAGTATATCCAGTTTTTTTTTCTCGCAGGCACTCGGCTGACGCGATTATAATAAATGAGAATGGGATTGCGCGCGTCTGTTGCTGGAAATCTCGTTGTTGTCTTTTCTTTTTTTAAAGACGCGCCGCTGTGTTACTTATAGCTTTATGGTCATGCTGATGATGGCAAGTGGATGAGTCTTTTTTTCGGATGAAAATGAAGCAGAAGTCCCCCAGAAAAGCTGCCTTGTTATTTTGTTGTTGTTGTTGTTGTTGTTGTGTTCCTCCTCTCCCACCTCTTTGTTATTGCCAAAAATAATTGCCAGCCTTTGTTACAGTGTCTCTACGCTTCCAGGCGCAGGGCGCAGCTACCCATTCAGCTCTTCCTCTGTCTCCCACCTCTGCCAAAATGTTTTTTCAATGGAGATGCAGCCTGTAGACACCTCGCTCTTTCTTTGCCTTTCCCTCTCTGTGCCTCTCTCTGTTCCTTTGGAGGAGCGTCACCTTCTGCACTATTTTTTTTTTTTTTCTCCTCAGACGATACATGTGGGCGGATTAGAGAACAAGACAGAGGGGTGGGAGGACCCCGGTGGATACAGAGGCTAATTTCTCATATGGCTGCTGAACTTCATAAATACATATGCTGGGGGGGGGGGGGAACGCGCACGCGGCAGAGCTATAAGAGGAACGATTGTGTTGATTTATTGGCATTTGTTTAATTGGCGCTTTCTCTTTTTTCCTCTCTCCCTCCCCCCCTCCTCTTCTCCCCCACTTAGCCCACATTGCCCACACATGCTCACTCTGCTGGACGGACGCACAAACACCATTTTGTCTACAGGTTCCCAGCTTTGACTCTCTGGCTTGGCTGACATCAGCAGTCATGTGGTGGGCAAGAGAAGCAGGTGGGTTATATGATGGAGTGAGGAGTAATATGTGCTGTAATGATGATAATGATAATCATGAGAGGAGGAGGAGGAGGAGGAGACACTGTTTAGGCACAGCTATCTGGGAAAATGTCACTACATCAATGAAATGCTGAAGCTGCTGCACTAAAAAAAATGGATTGTTTCAGTCTGTTAAAGAGCTGTACGTGTCAAAGGCTAATGTGAAAATAAAAACATGGCTTGTTATTTGGACGTTACGGTTACTGTCGGTGGGCTGATGCACTTATGGACAGGAAACTCATCGAACATCGCCTCATGAAAATTACAACAGTAGTAAAAGGGCAAAGGGCTATTGCTTAGGTGCTGGTAGCATTTTCCTTTGACCACAAAATGTTCTTGTGAAAGCAAAGTGCAGACAGACCGAGCGAGGATGAGTAAAGGAGAGACAATGAGATGGCAGTTTTTTTAAAAAGAGCTTTTGTAATCAGGACAGGAGAGATTAACGGTTTAAAAAGCTGCTTCATAGGAAGAATTTGACCATTATCGAAAGAGAAGACGAATACAAGCTACAGTAAGAGCCACAGAGGCTCCGGACCACCACACTCGCATGTGTTCAGACTGAAGAATAAAACACATGAACAGGCTCCAAAAACACTGAGCCACTGCACCTTCCTCTACAAGAACTACCAGAACCCATAAAACACTTAATTTCTTCAGTGAGCCACTATCCGCCAATAATTCTGGCAGATAAAATCTGGGAATTGTGTCAGTTGGGAGACTGTGTTGTGACAGACCATCCAAAAAGGAGGGGAGCTGTCAGAAGCAGAAAAGTGAGAACATTATGCTTAATAAGTACACAAATAGAGGCACTTGGTAGCACGAGGAGCACAAAGGAGGCTCGAATTGGCAGCTATTCTGGATCGCACATCAGTCCACAAGACGATAAATGAATGTTGTATTTAATATTTAGAAACCAAGTCACACCTTGTGTGGCTGCCAACCAATACCTCCACCAAGTGTGAGATTAAGAGCTGTTTTCTGCACCCTCAGGAAACACTGCATAACTATTCTGCACTATATCACTCCTTGTTCTTTTACAACCCCCCCCAAACCCCTGCAGCACCGTTAAGGATCGGTCAAACACAAGAATTATACTGGTACTCAACACCATAATACATAATTCAAGCTGTTAAAACAGTAGTCAGAGCCCTTTTAGCCAAGTCTGTAGGAGTTTTTATTCGGTATGTATAGAATTTATCAAAGCATTTGTTAATGGCAATAAAGATGTGCATTTTGTGATATCGCCGTGTTGGTGTCGCCAAGAACATCATAAGAACTGTTGGTCAAGGACAGCTGAAACTGACTGATCACATTTTTGTAATGTCATAGGTTAGCAACATGGGAGGAGTTATCAATTCAAACATGTGTTTAATGTTGTGAAACGGTGTGTTTTAACCCAAACCATGTTTTCCTAAACATAACCAAGTAATTGTGTTGCCTAAACCGAACAAAACAGCGACAGAAAACTGAAAAGAAATGTAATATAACAAGAAACAAGGAACAACACCAACACGGTGATATCAGATCCACCATGACACTGCAATGCTAAGGGACTAACGCTAACATCAACAAGCTCACAGTAACAATGCTGCGTTAATATTGGCAATGCATCCAATAGTTGTTGATCTTTCAGTCTGAACCAAAGACAAAGTCAACCTCCTGATGGCGCTCTAGTGGAGCAAAGTGGGTGAACGACCAATCTAAAGACTGACATTGCCATCACCAGAGCCACGCTGCTAGCATGGCTAAAAACAACTCAGCTATGAATCGATGTAGTTAGAGCTCCACGTCACATCCCATTTCATTACACTAATTCCACGTCAAAGCTCTGTAAGCATCGTCTAATAATAAATTAATGTACAGCATTCAAATGTTCAGCTGACAATGTCCAATAAGCAGATCAATCACCTCCTGAAGGCAACAATCTGTGCACCAAACTTAGAGCGAACGCACCCTCAGCATCCGCAGACCAGAGGAGATGAGCAGGAAGCGTGCACAGAAAGTAGCTGACAGTGTTTCTTCATC
This sequence comes from Pagrus pagrus, assembly GCF_965226575.1. NCBI lineage: Eukaryota > Metazoa > Chordata > Actinopteri > Spariformes > Sparidae > Pagrus > Pagrus pagrus. The sequence continues at coordinate 14,028,254 of NC_140208.1, read as the reverse complement.
AACCTGCATAAATACTGAATGTCCAACTTTGTTCGTCTTAAGAGTGGGCATTAGTCAACACAGACACATCCACAGCCAGTCTCTTGTCGGCAGCATAGTGCAGCTCATGCATAAGGAAGCAGCGAGCAGCAGACCTGAGGAGACGTTGTGTGGTCACAAGAAAATCCTCACGCATTGATGGAGAAAAGAGCACATCTGTGATGATGATGTCCATTATTTCCAGTAAATGTCAGTGTTCTACGACACCAAACATTGTATATATTATACAAATGAAACAAACAGCCTATACTGTATTAACATCTGCCATGTACAGTATATTTGTCCAGGACTACACTGGAGGGTAAAGGCAAAGGATCGCTGGCCTTGAGGATGCGAAGACTTGACTGACACTGAGAAACTGGTGGTTCAATAATCTGTATTGATGTTGTCCATCACTAAACTAAAAAACAGTGTCCGCCGACTTGGTGGACAGAAATGAAAAATGCCACGTCACTGATGAAACCCAGAGCGATCTTCAGGTCTTTAACTTTAATTTTGTGTTCAGAGGAAGGCGGTTGCACGGTGATATAAAATTGGTTTTGGTGCGAAACAAGACGCTCAAATCATAAAACTGGCAGAGCTGCGTGTGTAAAAAACCCACAGACCACACAACCAATGTCAATACTGACTCTAATCACTTTGGAGGCAGTAGTATGGAAGACCGTAAGCTAGGTTTTATTGAATTATGCAGTAAGTGCCATGTTAGCAGAAGCAGTAATGCCTCCAGTCCCATCATGAGATTTGTGAAACCAGTTATTTCCAGCTCTGCAGTTATTAGAAGGAAAATTCCAGCAAGCTAGTCCGTGAAGAGGCCCTTCGGTTTCTCCAAATCACTATCGAGAAGTATCTAATTACCTGATTAATTAATTCATTTTTAAAGACATAATTACTGTAATATTGTTAGAATGCAACCGAAGCCTTGATTATCTGTTCTCAGAGCCTCGCTGAGACCAGAGTTTCAAACAAACAGTATGCAACAGCAGCTTTGACAGGCAGCTGTACATGATGTTCTTTCATGCTGATATCACATACGATCACAACACAGACCTGAAAGTCATTCCGAAAGGCACTACAGGAAGCGTACGGCCAGATGAGACCGAATCATGTTTTGGGTTCATTTAAGCAGAAATGAAATTAGCCATCGATATCTAATTGAATAGACGAGCTCTGCGTGATCTGCTCCGCTCGCCTGTGAGCCATCACATCGTGGAGCCATGCAGGCAGCACGAGGATGGATGGCGCAGCGGATGAATGATGACTGCAACGCTCTGTGGGTTAATAAATTCTGTGTAATTTCTCAGAGATCACGTCTTTACAATAAAACCATGTTTTTGATAAAGTGCTCTTGAGTGGGGAGTCATTTTTTCTGAAGGTCACAATCTGTAGCGTGTGATTACTGTGTTCTGTGTCCTGGTTTCCTGGAAATTTGACACCTGTCAAGGTGAATGACAGCATAGATACATTTGGGACAAAAGGACATCTCATCCACACTGTTTTTTTTTCTTCCTTTTTAGCTGTGACTGAGCAGCTCCTGGTGTAGCATCAAGGTCAGATAACTATTACAAAGGCTGTGGCAGATTAAAGAAACTTTATTGCATCAAAAGTTTAGTGGTGTTACAGGATATGTTCACCCGAAAAATGAAAATTGAGTCATTCTTCAGTCCTCAAGTTGGATTTACAGCAAAACTGCATTGCAGCCTTCTCCTGAACAACTGAAGTAAATGGAGATTTGTTTTAAAACGAAAAAAAGAAATAAAACATACAACTTTTAAACCATAATACAAGAACAACTTCTGGGAATAACATTTCCGGAAATGATGTCTGGTAATATTTAATGAGGAAATGACTGAAAAGATCAGTGTGAATAAAGGCTCGGCACTCTCTCAGATGTTTTGAATAAACCTTAAGGTCTTTTTGGTGCTGCTGAACATTCAGTCTACCCTCACTGTGTACGTGTACATGCATATTAGTATCCTGGATCTGAGCTTTATTCTGGTGTTCGGGGTATTTTCATGAAACATGAGAAACCTGGTTGAACATGATTCTAGGAGTACCCAGGTTTGTGATCACCTGTATGCAGGTTTATGTTTCGTACCAACAGAGAATGTTGAGAAACATCGATGAGGTGTTTACGTACCACAGGTTTTATCAGAGTACTCAAAATAGCATAACCAGGCTCCTCGAAACCAGGAAACCCCAAAACATTCATTGTAACCAGGATATCAGTGTTCATGTTACCACACATAGACACTGACGTAAATGGGGAGGGACACTAGTGTGCATTATCTAGTGTGCGGACTCTGTTCTTGTATAAATGTATCTAGATCCCCAGGAGATGGTATGCTGGTATTCTGGATGACAACAATGGTCAGATGTGGCCTCTCAGCAATACATTTCCTATAGCAGCTACAGCAAGCAGTCTGTACCTTCTTCTCATAAACTCAGACTGAGCTGCGTGATGAGTCTCTTCTTTAAGCCTCTGTCCTTAAATGGCTGCCATTAGCTTTCATTATTCATAAGTGTTGCATGCCCCCACACTCTAACTTGTTCTTTCTGGTTAAGATCCGTACAAAGTGGCCTCCATACGGAGACACGGGAAGCCCAAACTTCATCGCATTCATCCTCTGAATTTAATTATTTCAGCTGATTCCAATTTTGAGATCATCTGCTGACTTAGTTTGCCAATCATCTTTAGATTCCCAGTAGAGGAATAGTTATCCCTTCAACAACACCACCACCTATGTTCGAAATGTATTATTTTTAATTTCAAACTGGCTGCTCTTAAACTGCTTTTTGCATTTTTTTGCATGACACAATCTCTGCAGGTACCTCCCCTGGTTGGTGATCACTGGTCTGCCGTACAAAAAGCTTCTTGTTTTGTGATTGCCTTTATTATGCTTACTATAAAGGCGTATACCTTTAAATCTTTAACCACTAGGAGGAGACATTACATACAGTAGGTTAACCCTTTTCTGTGTGGGAAATCCAGTGAGGAACCATCTCTGCCGTTCCCACACACTAGTCATAACACAGCTGTAACAAAACACCCAGCTGTTATACAGAAAACCACATTTTCAAAAAGTCACGCATCCACACGAGTCAATGCCTGCGTTTAAATTTAAAGCGAGGCATGCTGTGCTGCTTTTCCTCTGCCAGAGGCCTCCGCTGCATCCGACCGAGCTCTGTATACTGTAGAGCCTAATTTAGAGCCTGGAGGCTGCACACCAAGGGCGGCGGTTTCATTTCAGCAATGTGGGGCACACTGTGCATCAGCTTCTGGGCAGCAAATCATACTGACACACTGTTGGCACACAGGGAGCCTAAAGTCCTGACTTTATAAGTGAGAGGAAAAAATCTAAATCAGCTCCACAGAAAAATGAGGGCAGGAGTAAGATTGTGTAAGATAATAGCTAATTTGATTATAGTAATGATATAAAGTCACTTAGCAGATTCGTTAAGATGCTTTATAATATTACAACTGGGTACATTTGTGACCATATCGTTTCTGTTACAAAACACTCACATTTGAAACAGAAACAATCAGGACAGTTCATCCTTCTAAAACCGAAGGGCATCTGTCCCTCTCTTGTGTGTCTGTGAGAAAAAAGACAAAGTGTTCCTCCACCTGAGACCTCCAGAGTCTGATCTGATCCATAACTTAGCTTAATTTAGAGCCTAGCTCCCCTGACCAAGGTTTCATTCCTACTATGAGGGGGACAGATTCTCCATCAAACATGGGCAGCAAATCACACTGACGCACAGTGGGCACACAAAGAGCTGAAATCCCTCACCCTGTCACTGGGATTAAAGCCAAATATATACCTGTGCAGAAGAATACGCAGCTGTGAGGACCCTCGATCTACATAGGAACTCAAGAGTCAACTTTGGCTATCGACGAGGGAGTTAACAGTCCAAACTATGCCGTTGTACACCAGCATCGTTAGCAAGATGATTTTAATAGCTACACGGGCGTCAACATGCTTCCATACATCCTGTGGATCATTAGGTCCAAAGAGAGCAGATCACAAAAAGCATATGCACAAAAATCCAAAAGGAGTGGGTTTCTGATATTCTATGTTGTTTCTTAGAGAGATCAGTTTAAGGTAAGATCGGACCCGAATCAGCTCGCTTCTGTCTTTCACAAAAACTGTATCACTGATGACTAGCTTTAAAAAAATAATTTCAACATAGCTTCCAAGACAGAAGTTGTCTTGTTTAATTCAAACTTCCATAAACATCCACCTTTTAAGGCATCAAGGAATCAAATGATTAAAAACAAAACATAACAATGTAACCATAACACAGAAACAATACACTGTGTGCTAGCAGACAAAAAAACAAGTTCTCGAGAACGCCAGAGAGGATATTGGATGTCGATTGATTCGAACACCTGCCTACCAGTGGGAATAGCATTTTGGGAAATGATGTCTGGGAATATGTAAGGAGGAAATGGCTGAAAGGATCAGTGTAAATAATATCTCTCCTGTGTTTTAAATCAGCCGAAAGGTCTTTCACCTCCTGAAACGTCCGCTCTCAGGAGATCAGGCTGACAAAGTCCCACCTGTGGACATCTTTCATTTCACTGTTATTTTTAATGGTCTCTTTTTGTGGTGATAGAGTTTGCAAAAACAAAAACACCAAACTCCTCTTGCAGCTGCGAGTTCAAAATCCCATGGGCTTCTTTTCCTCGGTCTTGGGCAATTTGGGCTTTCGCTCATTCTTTGTGTCTGAGTCTTTGTTTTTCTGACTTTCTTTGATCTCTTTTTCCCACTGTTTCCTCACAAGCGTGTAGAGCCTCATGGTGGCCTGTGCGTCTTGGACCTGACAAACAGCAGAGAGGAGGGAGGTCAGTGTGAGATGTTGTACAATGGTTGTGGTTGTGTTGCTGTTCGAAAACAAGAAGAGAAAGTTGATGTTTTGGCGACTTACGGATGAATGTTCACCCTGCTGGACGTTAACGTTGAGTATTTCTCTACAGAGGACTCTCAGTGCGGGTCGAGAAGTCTAAAAAACAAGAAAATAGTCACTTAGATCACAGCAATGATTCTGAGAATTATATCAGGGACACTATCGGGTCGTAGAGGTACCTTTGCAGTCTTCTGAAAAGGTTTGTACTTCTGAGTGTCCCGGATTTTCTTTTTTGGATGATCCAAGAGTAAAATCTGAAACAGGAAGATTGAAGATTGGTTTGTAAGTGCTAACATTTATTTTGAAAATTGTTTCAGTTTCCTCTTAGATATTTCATCCAGGCTACCTTTAAATCGTTGTGTATGGCATGTCCAACCACTATTCTGCCTTTTAGGATCTCAGCCACCTCCCTCTGCACAGTCCGTACATCCTCACCTGCATTGAGAGAAAACATGAATGAGAAATTACGGTACAACAGTACATGAAGACTATTTCAAAAGGGACCCTTTAAAGAAATTATTTACAACTTGTTTCAGTTTCTCATCGTAGCTGCCTTCGTGACTCACCATCCTTGATGTCCTCTGGTCGGATGCCGCTGAACTCTGTCCTGTAGTCCGTCACCTTCTCCGTGGCTTTCACGTATTTGTCATAGATGCATTTCCCAAAGTGGTTCACGAGGGACACACGAGCCAAGATGCTCTCCTCTCCCCTAGGACCAACTCCCACCATCTCGCAATCGATGGCCACAGCTCTGGTGAGGCTAATGATTGGCGTGTAGCAAGCAGGGTGATAAGAGAGGACAGTCGTCACTACTATGTCAATCTGGCTGAGGAGTTAGAGCCGTGGAGATGTATCGGTTTCTGTTACATACATGATCAAATTATTTGCTATTGTGCTTTTTCCTTTTCTTCAGTGTGTTACATAGGTTCTTGTGCATGTTAAATACCTTGAAAGATAAAAAGGCCAAAGTCAGCACATACAGAAGTTCTTCTCTTCCACAGAAAACACTGATCCTGAAACGCCTCGTCAGTAGTCCCAGCTTTAATTCTGTGACTTTGTGACATCACACTACATCACCATGTCACACATTCATATAATTTCTGCCTAGTGTCTATAGTTTGGCACACAAGAATTCATTTAGCACAACCGCTCTGTTGTTGTTAATAGTCTTGGCTCAGGCATTGGCCAGCTGACCAATCAGAGCAGACCGCATATTCAGGAGGCGGGATTTAAAGAGACAGGAGCGTACACAAACGCTTTCTGACAGAGGAGGAATACAAAGCTGTTGTGTTTTTGAGCATCAAAGCATGTCAACCTTTTCTAGTAGTAACCCAAGTAGCAGTAGTAACACTAAAAAGCAGAAACTTTACCTAACTACAGTATCTATCTTTCTCAGGCTATTTGTATCTTGTGCCAATCTTCTTCCTTCTTCCTATTTACAAACTATGTTTCAACGATTAGGAAAATGAAAACAGTCATTTCTTAGCTTGTAATAGTGATAAAACCACTTTCTGAGGGCTCAGATGTAAGAAAGCCACACTTGAACACCCCTCCAACAAGGCATTTCTAAATCAGCCCCTGCTCTCAAATGAAAAGCTACAAGTTCATGCTGTTGCAAAATAAAATTGAAACCAGTCGCTGTCTGGAAGGCAGAGAAAACACATTCACTAATCTAAAATTGGTAGGCAGTAATGTAACAGAAATAGGCTGCTCATTTTGGGAAATATTCTTTTTCCTTGCAGGAAGTTAAATTAGAACATTAACACTACTCCTGGAGTGTTATCGATCTTATCACCTATTTCTTGCCAAGAACGCAAACAAGTGAATTATCCAAAAAGTCAAACTAAATGTGCAACATTTGTAAAATTCCCTAAAATATACAGAAACACCAGCATGGTCCTTTCAAAGAAAAGGTGCACATCTTCTATTCATAGCATAATAACAACACTGCAGCTAGCTTGCTGCCAATGCTGCATTCAGGTTGTATCAGACTTATCAGTTACCAACTTGACTGTTTACATCAGAAAGATGTAAGTTTAGCCCGGCAATCAATTTTATTGACATTACAAACATAATTTTGGATGATAGCATTCCAATTAATTTAACTTGTGATTGTCTGTCACATTACATCCGTATCAGTGTGACCTGAACTCTCTTGAAGCACGTGTGTTTTGTTACATCACATTACACACTCACCCCTTAAAGGCTCTATCCTTGACCAGAGCGCTCTCTGTGTCCTTATGCTTGTGAACGCCCTGCTTCTTCCTCATGATCTCTGCGGCCTCTGCTCCCACTGTTGCCTCAATGTCGTCAGGGTCTACATCATCAAACCAAAGGTCCTCCCTACAACAGCACAGGACGAGATGAAGTTAGCAGTCACAATTCTTCTCGACTTAAATGTGACCAGAATTCAGCGCTGTATATACTTACTCTGTAGGTTTCCTCTCTTCAACCGCAGGCTTACTTTTCTTGGCTGCTTGCTCGCTGTCTGACTTTCCACCCTCCTTTTTCCTTTTTGGAGCAGCAGGCTGTTCCGTCTCTGAGACACCTGGGACCTTCAGGTTCACCTGAGAGTCCTCGGGGACAACACCGGCAGGAGCTGTTTTGTGCTTCACTTTTTTCTCTGTGTCCGTCTCCTTGGGACACACATTGTTCTTGGAAACATTTTTAGAAGAGGTTTCTTCAGCCCTCTTTTTCTGCAGGGCACCATTGTGGTGTTTTGGTGGCACGGGCTTCTTCTTTGCTGGTTGACTGACCTTCAGCACCTGCGGAAAGTTTAGAAAAAGTGTGAACAATTTTTAGGGAAGCACTAAACGTGACAGAAACAAGTACACGGATATGACATGATAACTTGTTAATATGCTACTCACCTCTTGTAATGTTTTCCAGTTAGAAGAGAAGTCCTGGGCCTCTTTGGGGGGTTTGGGGTCCGGGTTTACCTGAACTTTAGGGGTTTCCTTCTTCTGGGGAGGAGGTTTTAGCTTGACATACTTCACCTCCAGCCACTGTTTCCGTTTCTTTTTCGCTGTGAATTGTTTCTCTGAAGAATTTGGTCGTGTTGTTTTGACAGACGCGTCTGTCTTCTTTGCCTGTACCTTTGACATTATGGCCACTTTCACTGAAATACTTGGTATTATTTGTTTCAAGTCTGTAAAATCTGTCCCTCTTCCTCAGCCACGCTGGACCGTCACAGCACCGTCACTTGGTTACCAGGTAACGTTCAAGAAGTAACGGTCAGTGACGTGTCACCGAGAAATGTTTCCCCAAAGTAAGTTTGCCGTATAGCGGCACCGAATCACAATACTTGTTCGGATACTGTCTTTAAAAGCTGAGAAATTAGCTCAGTGGTACACTTCAGCTGCTGCGAAACCATGCTGGAATGTGTATTTCCGAAATGTGCAGCAGTGAAATCTGTCCGGCAGAAACATGGAACGTGACATCGTAGTTAGGTCTAGTAGGTTACTAAGCTTGATAATACACTAATTACAGTGTAGTCTTTCGACTCATATAGACACAAATCTATATTATATATTGATACACTTAAAATTAGGTTTTGCTATTTGTTTTGCCTCTCATTCCTAATGCGGAACTCCCTTACTGGAAAACGTTTGACACCGGACCGGACATCATGTGGGACAAAACGTAGGCGAGCTAATTGAGCGACGATGTTTGACAGCTTCATGTGTCAGAGCGAAGAAGGGGGCTGTGTTTATGTATATTTTTGAGTGGAAATATTGATTTTAATCTTGTTTTAAACAACATTTTTGATAAATACGTCGCGTCGCATGTTTCGACGACATCTTGGTAAATCACCAAAGCTCAGTTTAGCTGGGAAACACATCTGATTGTTGTTGTGATTCTTGTACTAGCTGTTAACTTTACCAAACGTACACATATTTCTAAGTGTGTAACTCGAGCTAACATTGGGTTAGAAGCTTTATACATTCCTTGAATTGTCACACTTCTTCATCTTACCTTTGTTTTTTGTTGTGGTTTCAGATCATGGTGGAAAACTCTCCCTCTCCCCTGCCTGAGAGGGCCATTTATGGCTTTGTTCTTTACCTTGGCTCACAGTTTGGCTTCTGTAAGTAAACTATTCATATTCTTCTTTTCCAATGATAAAATAATAAACGACGTGTTTATAATGTCCATAATGAATGGTCCAGCAGATACATAAGTGAATTGGATAGCATGTTCATACATTTTGACATATATTACCAGTTCAACTGCAGAGACATTATTCCAGTGAGCTCATAGCCATCATAATGCTACCTAGGTAGCGACTAGGCAAGTTACATAGTCTTAGATATGAGACACAAAAACACATGGGAAAATATAGAATCGGTTCATTTTATCCTTGTGTCTGATCTGGCTAAGTACTCAGTACTACAGATGTACTTTAAATTCCCAGAACATACTAATAAAATGAGTCAGATGTAGTCATTCAACTCACTCACTGTCATGTTATGATGATTGTAAATCATGCATTAACACTGGCAGTGTGTGTAAAGTAACAGCTAAGGATGTCAATTATTCTTAATTTCTCAGTGTGAATGAGTATTCAAACCATAAACTCTGTCAACTATGTCTGCTGTCCTTCGCTTACTTTCCTGTCTTCTCTCCACAGGTCTGTTTTGCCTTTGGGCATATGTACCAGAGGAGTGGCTTCATTCAATAGGACTCACTTACTGGCCTCAAAAGTAAGGAGAATAATATAATAAGACAATATTCATCCAGTAAGACGTTCCCTCTCTTGACTGTTAAATGGAGTTATGTGCCTCAGGGAATATACGTACCACATTAGAGGTTTATGATCTGTTAACTTAAACATTTTGTCTTGTGTAGATATTGGGCCCTTGCTGTGCCGATCTATCTGCTGGTTGCATTAATGATCGCTTTGGTGTTGCTGTTCGGAGTGAACATGAACAACACAGCTCCACTCGACTCTATCGACAACATCACAGGTGAGGATGTTGCACCTATGTGGCAAAATTTGGACTACAAACTCTCCTGATATTAAAATTGTAATAAATGTTCTCAAATGTTAAGAGGATTTTCTCACCGAGTTTCAAATTCCTTCTCCTTTCTGTCACAGATGTGTACGCTCAAGGCCAAAGGCCAAATGGCTGCCACAAGGGGGGAATACCCAGACTGAAAGATGTTTCCATAAGTGAAGTCAACAAAATGTTCTATTTGTCGCCCAAGCAATAACAAGCACAAACTGATTTTCGCTGGAGGCAGAGCTGAAGTGAAGCTGCTGGGGATTTATTGTCCTGTCACTGTTTACGCTTATTACTGTGTACTGTTATTTATCCAGGAACAGTGCACATCAGGGCAAAGATGTACTGAATAAATGTACTTTTTCTACATCTACACTGGACAAACTCATGTCCTGTGTGTGTGTGTGTGTGTGTGTGTGTGTGAGAGAGAGAGAGAGAGAGAGAGAGAGAGACATGCTAAATGTGATGTCACATAATAATCTAGCCAAATTAACATACTGTCAGAGCAACTTGTACATTTGGTGAAAATGGAAGCATACAATTATTTTCAATAAATTACATACTTTTATAAATATTCACGTGTTGTGCAATAATTACACTTTTAACAACATTATTATATGAAATCAGCTATGCTCTCTTTATATACAAAATATCCTTTTGCATTATGAATTTTAAGGGCAAGATTAGTACCTCGAGATCAATTGCTATAAATTTAGGATTCATTTAAGTTTTAATAAATCACAGGTCCTGGAACAATTTGAAATTCTCTAATTCAAAATTACGACTTGCAGCACCAGACACGTTTTTATTGCCAAATACATCAATGTGACTGGTTTAAAACCCCAACTAGACATGTATAGATATGTACAATTCAGGGGCCAAGTGTAAAGGTTGATGATTATAGTTTCCCCAAGTACTTCAAAATCAAAATACGCTTTATTGAAAAACTTAAAACCAGAGTCAAATTCCTGTTGACTCTGGTTTCAGACAGACAGACAGACAGCTCCAAGAAAATTTACAGGAAGGTAAAAATAGACAGTTAAAAACAAGACAGGACAACAAAGAGGAACAAAGATAAGTAAAAATAAATACATATTACGTACATACAGGTAGGTCATGTGTATATATAAAAATACATAAAAAGCAACAATGACCAACAGTATATATACACAATTGTGTCTACAAACTGTAAACAAATAAATAGTGCAAAAACAAACATGTGGGTGTTTATGCACAGTGTATTCAAAGCATGTGTCTTTATACAGTATATTAAGTGAATCACTTCTATATGACAGTGATAGTGATATGTAGGTAAATCAGTAGGTATTTTATATGCCACTGAAATGTAACTACGTGATTTATTTATTTACTCATTTTATTATAGCTGCATTTGTTTGTAGCTTCTATTCCTGTCCACTAGATGGCGACAACGAGCGACTTTTTGGATTGCCTTACAGAAGAAGACAGCGTGCTTCCGTGATACGAGGGGATGGTGTGTAGTTATTTGAGGTACTTTCCATTAAAATCACCTAATACGTTGATTTACCCCTAAACAGCATGTTATGTATCTATTTAAACACAGCTGCATGTGCTTGTAGTTGCCATTCCTGCCCACTAGGTGGCGGTGGCGCGCAGCTCTACCGTCTCCCTGAACCTCGCAGCAGAAGAAGACTGTGCGCTTCCATGATCCTGGCTGCTGTTTATTTTTCCGTCATTCATGCTGTTTTGGTTGTAAACGAGGAGCCGCCGCAGTGAACAGATGGCCTTCTCCCTGCCGGTGTGGCTGGCGGTCCAGGAGGAGCTCCTGGGACCTGACGAGGATAGCCCCGGGGCTCCGAGCTGCTTCGACGACATCGACGACGAGACCTTGTTCCAGATGTTCCACCTCACCAGACCCTGCATCTCCTTCATCACCGACTCCGTCCGCATCCGCATGAGGAAGGTGGCCGTGAAGAAACCCGCGCTGTCCGTGGACGAGATGGTCATGGTGGCGCTGAACTACTACGCACACGGCGTCGCCTCCGCAGCCATCCTGCAGAGAGTCGACCTGAGCCAGACGGACTACACCGCGGTCATCGGCACAGTGTCCGGGGTCATCGCGGGGATGTCCGATCAGTTCATCTCATTCCCGCTGATGCAGGACGCCAAATCCAACGTCGCCTTCAAGATAGAGAAGCTGTGCGGGATCCCCAACGTGCTGGGCGTCCTGGCCCCGGCTCACTTCAAGATCAGAGCCTCTCCGTACGAGAAGGACAGCTTCAGGTCTTTTGTCAACACGCTGGGTCACACGTCAGTGGTGAGCCAGTTCATATGCGACTCGGACGGCAACATACTGAGCGTAGAGAAGTGTTGTGTGGGCAGCACGTTTGAGCAGGAGATGTGGGAGTCGTCGTTTAAAGGAAGGGAGATGGAGGAGGAACTGCACGGACCATACTGGGTTATTGGTGAGATGACATACAGCATGAGACACAAAAGGCGATGGATGTTTGTTTTTTTTGCACAGATTTTCTTCAATCTGTGCAAAAATGATGCTTAACGTTTGCATGTGTGAAACTATCCCACTCACACACAAACACACACATACACACAACCAGCTGCATCACCTGCCACTGACTAAACACATGAGAAAACGCCACCATCAACCATTTTGATGACATATTTGATGACTGATTATATATGGAGACTGATGCCAACACCGATATTCAGGAGTTAAGAAATTCTGATATCGATACATCAGCCCATATCCACACATTTTTTGCAGTGCTCCATCAAATGTGTTTATCAAACAGGAAAATATGTAGTAAAGGGAGGATATTTTACAGTTTACCAATAAACTTCATTATCTAAAGAGATATCTGTGCACTAAGCAGTTAGGGATTTAATAATTATAAATTACCCCAGCATCTTTTTCTGCATTATTATCTCTCTTTAAAAAAAAACGGGGATGTTCATATCAGCTGATATAGGACAACAAATAAGACCGATAAAATTAGCCAACAAATATATCTGTCAAGCTTTAGGTTTCTATTGGACAATGCCCAATTTGACCCCCAAAATCTTAACTTAAGAGTCACTTATTAGTGTTATTTGTGTCCCATGTCTTAGGCTGCCTCAGATTGCTCAGTGTTGTTTCAGAAATATATTTTGTAGAGCCCGAATGATACATCAGTGAGCCGATATTATTTGCCTATCCCAGATAAAGCAGTATCGCTCTGTAAGTATATGCAAACTTGTTGGGTTCTTTTATGGATTACAGTGCAGATAAAGATGCTTGAGGTAATTTACAGTTATTAACGTCCCAGTGAAGTGTATTGATGTCACTTTAGATAATATAGTTTTATATTATAAATATTCTGCCTCAGTGACATATCTTTAGTCACATATGTTTGATCACCACATCAGAAGGATAATTGCAAAAAATGTGCATATTTCGATACCAGAATCGCTCCAATAATAGCGAATCAGTCCGGCTCTAACTGTTGTCAAACTTCTGTTTCCAAGGTCTTGAATTAACTCTCATACTCAGCAAGGACATCATACGACACTGGTATTTTGTCCGTAACGTGTGATGATGCACAACCTTTTCTGTGTGTTTTTACCTTGGAAACACGTTTTTTTTATCATCTTCCAAATAAAACAGTCACATTAGGGGGGTCATCATGCTGGTGTTCTTGGATTAGGGGTGCAGATGAGTTTCTCTACATTGTCTAATAAATTCCTGGCAGTCTTTAGGATTAACATTTCATTGGTCTTGTGTCTCTGATGCTCTGTTATATGTATTCTCTCGTGTCTTTCTCAAAGGTGGGAAAAGCTACAACTTGAGCACGCACGTCTTGACTCCGGTGGCACAACCGGCAAACGACAAGGAGACCCACTTCAACGAGGCCCACGCAAAGATCCACAACGTCATGCGGACAACGCTCGGCTCCATGAAGAGGCGTTTCAGGTGTCTGATGCAACTTGGTTTTGCACAAGAAGGCTCTCTGGACAAAAAGTCCAACATTATCAAGTCGTGCAGCGTCCTACACAACATCGCGAAGAAGTTCTCCACCCCTCCCCCGCCGGTAGCTGGTAAAATTGAGCCCCTGCATCCAGGAAGGCAGCGTTCAGTGCCAGTAGAGATCAACTCTGAGGCTGTGAAGGCCAGACAGGAAATCATTGATAGTAAATTTAATAAATCTGTTGTCTCCAGTAGCAAGAACCCACCAAGTAAAGGTGTCACAGAGGAGGATGTGTGAGCAGAGTTGGTGTGTTCTCTGCTGTTGGAAGCAAAAGGATCAAACACTGGAACTGGAACCAAAACCTAGTTTATAATGCCTATAATAAGACTTGTACACAGTCTGAGGCAGGTTGTTGTTCTGTGACTCTTTGACACTAACATGTAAATGTGATCTGTTTGTTTTTTATCTCAGTTGCAGACTTTGTAAAAACACATTCAGGTATTTTTGTTAATAAAAAAATATTTTATTTCTTGTACAAATAGAAAAATCTGCCTTTTCAACCTAGTTTTCTTACTGTTTCTAGATAAGAGTGACTGTGGCTCCTCATGTAATAATAATGATAGTAGTAATAATGATGGTTGGTATAATACTACATGTTTGACAAATGAGAGGAACAAAAATGTAATGTAAATAAAATCATCAGTGCGTTATGCATATACAGTTAATGTAGAAGACTTTTAGGGGGTTTTCAAAGTCTTGTTTAGTTCAGGGATTTAGATTTAGTTTAGGCGTTTTGGTGAAATTCTTGGATCTCAATGGCATTGGCATATATCAAGTCTGGATTCTCGTACACGTTCTCCCCAGTCGTCTTGTTTGTCTGCAGACAGTCCATGATGCACTGGTGCAGGAAAATGTAGAGGGACTGAAAAGAAATGAATCACAGTTGCTGGTCACTTGAAAAGCAGAACTATAAGCGAAGGAGTGCTGATGTACACACTGTATTCTGGCTGCCACAGGGTGTAAGGTTAAACACATTAAACTGCATAGTGTAGATGTCTAGCACCTATTACAATTCAGTTTCACAAAGATTGTAAATGAACTTATAAACATACACATTAGCTCAGTGAAGATTACATTAATGAGACTGAAAACACAACTTCAGTCCTCACACAGAAGTATTACATAGCAAACTTTATGTCAAGGTGTTGCTGCATATAAACAGTACAACCCATGACTGAAATCATTTTTTACTTTCAAAAAGACTGAGATCATGATAAATGGATTTGTAAATAACAATCAGTACAACAGTTGGATCTGTTTCAGAGTGTATTTTTGGTAAATAAAAATCAGGAAGAAAAACTAGCTTTGACATATTCAGTGCTTGTATTATATCACAATTTGTGGTCAGGTAACTAAGGTAACTTACCTCTGTCTGCACCATGTGAGGTCGACTCAGTCTCATCTTGTGCACAAAGGCATTGATGCCCACTTTTCTTTCTTTCTCAAGCCGCTGAAGCAGCACATCCAGGGCAATGAAAGTGCCTGTCCGCCCCACTCCAGCACTGACAGAGACACACACAGCAAAATGTAAGCAGTTAGGGTACAGGTGTGATGTTTATCATCATCAGGTGGTCCTGACGGTTGTAACACAAGATATAATTGCAGTAAGCTTTTCAGTTTAACTATCATTTTGTTTCCCTAATGTGGTTTTCATATAAAAGTGTCCAAAGATGGCTCTGGACCTAAAACAAGACAAGCACTCATTCTGTACCTGCAGTGAACCACAGTTGGTGCTCCAGCTCCTTCTCTCTGGATGTGCTGTCTCACCAGTCCTCTGAACTGGATCAGGACTTCTGTGCCCTGTGGGACTCCATGGTCAGGCCAAGCAGTGAAATGAAAATGTCTCACCGTGCGCTCCACTGAGGCCTTGCTCTGAGAGAAAGATTTACATGGAGATAGTGGTTGGTAAATAATACTTTAAATTGAAAACCAATACATAATGTTTTTCTACACACAGACATAGTCATGCTTTTCTTTCAATTCGTCGTGCTTTGTGACTTGAAAATATATCTACTGTATAAACCCAACCTATTTAATTACACCATAAACATTTCTAGAGGTGTTTCGTACACGTTTCACCCTAAATTCCCTCAAGGTCCAGTTCTGCTCCTGCTGCTCAGAATTCATGGTGACCGTCAGCTCTCCGTAAAGGCAAGGATGACTGTTGGCAGGCCAGTATTGTTTACACTTAGTCTAGGACAAGGAAACAAACCAACAATACAAAATCAAGTTCTTGAAGTATGTAGCTGTGGCAGTAGACCATAAAGTCAAATCTTCATGTGAACTCACCCGTCCTCCCTCGGTGCAGTTGGTTACCATGACGATGCCTTTCACTCTTTGTTCCCAGATCATCCTCCAGAAATCATTCACTGTGGACGGCAGAGGACCCTGAGTGGCGATGTACTCTCTGTCGCTGTTGTAGCCCTGAGGAGTAATTGTTAAAATGAATACGTACACTTTTTGAGCTTTTATTTGTTCTTCATTGTCCAGATGTCAAAACTGTGCATGTGCAGATGTTTCAGCAGCCATTTACTTGCAGCTGTGCCGCTTTTCCACTTCACTCCAGATAGTGAAAGGTTCAAACTTCTCAAATCTGTTCCTTCTAACTGAAGGACTTTTATAACCACTTGAGTAAAAAAAGTGTTGTAAGTTCACTGTATCCTGGTGTACAACAATTAGAGAAAGAATTTTATTAAATGATTTTCAGTCATCGAGTAATACCTACTGGTATGTAACTGGCATTTATGTAGTCAGAGGTAGCAGTGGTTAGCTTCACCCGGCACCAGTCATCTAGGATGAGAGAACAGAAGATGGTTTTTGTTGCAATGCACCACAACAGCCACGACTAGAAACATATTCAGTGCATTGGGACTACTGTAAGAGTATGGTCTAGCCATAGGCTTACATGGCAGGATTTTGTCGAGCCGATTCCTCGCTTTGTTCTCAGAGAGAAGAGCTATGTTTTGTGTCTGCTTCGTGCCAACAGGAATGAGGCTCTGCATTACAGTTGGCAGATGACACGGCATGCAATTGAGACAAAGGACAATAGGAAACAATTAAGAAAACAAGCACCACAATGACAGACAGGCACTTTTACAGTCCTTTGCAAATATAGGAAGATGAAAAGAGCACGGAAATGTTATCTATCTTCCTTATGCACCTCATACTCCTGGCTGAAACCCCGGTTGTCGTCCTCACTTAATTGGTAGAAGTGGTCTGGAAACTTTGCCACCGAAATAGTTCTAAAAAAAATTATGAAAAGTATAATTCATGTCAGGTTGTACCTAATCATATAAGGTAACTGATAAACATACATATTACAGAATAGGGATGGACATTAATCACAGGTACAGCAATATTTCATATGTGGTTAACCAACTTTGTCTCGTCCAGATGAATTGACAGTGGACTGACAGTGGTGTTAACATTATGAAGAGTATACTTACATGTACTTGCACTTTTTATTAGACTGTTTGGAGCCAACGATGACTGGCTTTTTTCTGCTGTGGGAAAGAAGCAAAGCGGTTCATTGATGAGTCTGATGAGTACACTTCAGGAAGATAATGCATGTGTAGTCACTGAGGCAGCACCAACCTGATAATATCTGGTCTTTTTAGCAAGATGAAGACAATGAGAAAGACCAGGGCAACAAAAACGAGCACAGCACACACTGACCCTGCAATGACTCCTACAGGGAGTAAAATCTGAATTAAATTATACGTAACATAAAGTAGATGCACAGTCACATTGTCTTTATGTTTCAACCTGTAAGAAAAACTGCGAACAATAATCAAATCACATTACTGATGCCAAACAGCACAATAATAAGGAAAAAGTGAGACTATATTGTTAAGTTTTACAATAGAAAACACTGAGATGGTATTTCTGCAGTATAGAGTCACATACTCACCCCTTGGATCAGTAGCACATGAAAAAACATATGGCTCAGAACGCTGCCCAGGCCCCGTTTCAGTCCCAGACAGTGAAGCTAAAGACACCTCGTATGTTCTGGCAGGTTGGAGTCCAGGTATTTCAATATGCTCTTCACCATCTCCACCACCTGTATAAGTTGCCCCAGTCACGTTCACCTCCACTGCAGTCCACACACCATCCGGTTTATTCCAGGTAATACGGACAGAATAGCCAGCATCCCAGTACTCACAGCGAGCATTCAAACGTGGAGGAACTGAAGAAAACACATAAGAGATGCCTTTACAGTACAATCAAACACAACACATATGGATACTTTCAATACTAAAGACATACAGATTTGACAAAATGACTTATAATTTTTAAAAATATGCATTCCATTGCAAAGTGCTGGAAATGCATACAAATATTCACTTTATATGGAAAGACAGATTTGTACTTACTGGTTGTCAGACTGTGTCTACACTGTTCCACGTGTTCAGACTTGTTTTCATACCAAAGATACACCTCATAGGTTGCACCAGGGTAAAGGCCAGTAAATGACACGTTTGGACCTCCAGGACTGACATGTTCTTGTGATTTGTAAGTGGCTGTTGCATTTGTGAACAAGCCTTCAACCGTTCCTTGGATTGATGAGTTGGTAACATGCCATCGTACACTGGCACAGTCGATGCCTGAAATAAATTAGGAAATATTGGAGAAAAAAACATTCATATGTTAGTTGTGAGCACATGATTCAAACAAAAAAAATTATTTTTGACCGAAGTCACCACTGAGGGAACTGATGAAGACAGAAAAAAAATCCTTCACTCACAACCAATTAAAGGATTTTCACTATAATTCACACAGACACGCAGGCTATTATCAACCAGCTTTCCAAGAGCTGGACCTGAAGAGGAAGTGTGACAAATAGCCTATGTATTATGATATATTTTAGAGACAGTCTAGTTAAGCCTTCAAAGTTAGTTAGTAGTTAGTAGATTTATCTCAATGATCCAGGCAGTACAAGTTCACATCCAGGTCACTTTCTACTGGCTGGTGTGTGTGCCATTGAAGTTTTGTGGGTCACCTGTTCACTTCCCTCTACTGCAGTGACATTTATCGTGTTTCCATTGAACAAAAGTCTATAGTTAAGGATGTCAAAGAAACATGATGAAGGAACTGTCACAAAATGATTTAAGCTATACTTAAGTATGTAGTTCAGAAAGCCATCCACTTTATTCCACTGCAGAGTAATACTGCAGTGGAGCTGAAAAAAAAAGAGTTGACAGTTTCATGAGAGAAAAATAGTTGAATGCAATCACTTTCATCACAAAATGTCAGACTTTATGTATTCTTTTTTTAGTAAATTAATAGTTTCATTGAATTCCATTATTTTATCAGCAATAGTCATAAGTGTTAGCGAGCAACACCAGTCTGTTAATAAGACATTCTATCATATATATTGTTACAGAGCTCTGTCCTGTTGTAGGCCTGTATTAGGAGGAAAGCAACTTACCAGTGACTGCTGTGAGGTTAAATCCACTGCTGATGACATCTTCAAACACAGTGAAGAGAGTGAAACTGTACTGA
The DNA here is from genome assembly GCF_965226575.1 of Pagrus pagrus. Classification (NCBI taxonomy): domain Eukaryota; kingdom Metazoa; phylum Chordata; class Actinopteri; order Spariformes; family Sparidae; genus Pagrus; species Pagrus pagrus. The sequence goes on along the minus strand of NC_140208.1, from coordinate 14,008,804 downwards.
GTCCCACTAATGAGTCCAGGGATTGTGTGGTTCACTTGTTCATGTCCCTCTGATGTGTTGACATTGATCTCACTTCCATTGAACAAAAGTGTGTAGTTGAGGATCTCATCTACTTTATTCCACTGCAGAGTTATACTGGTCTCATTTTGTTCAATTGCTTGAAACACATCTGTGTTACGAGGAGCTAAAATGTAAAGAAACATGATGAAAGAACTGTCACAATAAGATTTAAACTATACTTAAGTATGTAATTCAGAAAGTCATCCACTTTATTCCACTGCAGAGTAATACTGGTCTCATTTTGTGTAACTGCTTTGAACTCTTCTGCCTTAAGAGGCGCTAGAATGTAAAGAGGCATTCATTCTTGTAAATATACAGTACATGATCATCTCTCTATATTAGAGAAACTTTAAATTGAATATTGTTACAGATCTCTGGCCTGGATCTTGTTCTAGACCTGTATCAGGACAAACAGACAATAATACTTGTAAATATACAGTACACTGTATAATCTCTCTATATTAGCTGTTGCAAGTTGTGTTGTGCTCTTGACTGACAAAGGGGAAAGTGAATGAAAATCAAGCAAAATGGCTTATTCCAAATGTATATTTAGTGATCACTTACTAGTGACGGCTGGAAATGTGTGTCCAGAGCTGCTCACTCCCTCAAACATAGTGAAAAGTGTGAAATTGTATTTGGTCCCAGCAGTGAGAGAAGAGACATTATATGTAACTGATGTCTCTGGATGAGATGCGGTGATCTCTTCCACCTTGGAAGTGCCATTGTTCTCGTATTGTAGCGAATATGTTGAGATGCTGTCAACCTTCTCCCACCTCAGAGTTATCCTGGTCTCACTTTGTCCTGACACGTTCACTTTCTTAACATTTTCAGGAGCTGAAAAACAAAGAGTTGACAGTTTCATTAGAAAAAAGAGCTAAGTGTGAGACTTTCAACACAATCATAAAAGTATTCTTTTTAGCATAGGAATAATGAAGTGACGTTTATCTCTTCCTCATTGTACTTAAATATATAGTTGGAGAAACCATCCACTTTATTCCACTGCAGAGTAATACTGCTCTCATTTTGTGTAACTGCTTTGAACTCTTCTGCCTTAAGAGGCGCTAGAATGTAAAGAGGCATTCATTCTTGTAAATATACAGTACATGATCATCTCTCTATATTAGAGAAACTTTAAACTGAATATTGTTACAGATCTCTGGCCTGGATCTTGTTCTAGACCTGTATCAGGACAGACAGACAATAATACTTGTAGATATACAGTACACTGTATAATCTCTCTATATCAGCTGTTGCAAGTTTTGTTTTGCTCTTGACTGACAAAGGGGAAAGTGAATGAAAATCAAGCAAAGCAGCTTATTCCAAATGTATATTTAGTGATCACTTACTAGTGACGGCTTGAAATGTGCGTCCGGAGCTGCTCACTCCCTCAAACACCGTGAAAAGTGTGAAACTGTATTTGGTCCCAGCAGTGAGAGAAGAGACATTATATGTAACTGATGTCTCTGGATGAGATGCTTTGATCTCTACCACCTTGGAAGTGCCATTGTCCTCATAATGTAGCCTATATGTTGAGATGCTGTTAACCTTCTCCCACCTCAGAGTTATACTGGTCTCATTGTGTCCTGACACGTGCACTTCCTTAACATTTTCAGGAGCTGAAAAAACAAAGAGTTGACAGTTTCATTAGAAAAAAAGAGCTAAGTGTGAGACTTTTAACACAATAATAAAAGTATTCTTTTTAGCATAGGAATAATGAAGTTACATTAATCTCTTCTTCATTGTACTTAAATATATAGTTGGAGAAACCATCCACTTTATTCCACTGCAGAGTAATACTGCTCTCATTTTGTGTAACTGCTTTGAACTCTTCTGCATTCAGAGGTGCTGGGTTATTAAAAATAAATAAATAAATAAATAAAACATGGAGAAAAAGATTTAACTGACAGTGCCTTATAAAATGTTGTGTTTTGTCTAGTTTTTAAAAATGAAATAATAAGTTATATTAGTCGTCCTGAATCTATACAATCATCATGTTTTTATTGGCTATTGCCATTTTTATTTTGTTAAAGAATAGGACCCATTGTAAAAGTTATAATTACATTTTAATACAGCAACTTGTCAATGCGATTTGTATATCCCAACAAAAATGCATGCAACAGCAGCTCATACTTACGTGGTTTTGTTGTGTTGGAGTCCGTGACATCCTAAAAAACAGAATAGAAATCATCAAGCACAGAGAAAATGACCTAATCCCCAAACATACTGTAGTACTGTTTTGTACAGTCATACTGTACAAAACTGCCAGAAGGGTTTATCTGTCTATGGAATCTACTTAATTTATAGAGCAATAATGTAATCTCTGAGTATCCCCAAACAATGTAACTAATGCTATTATCTTGTATATTTATTAAACTATATCGAACATACTGTGAAAACAACTTACTGTCACTGTTCAGAGGTGTTTCTACTTTATGGTTAAGTAAACAACTCTCCTCAAAAGTTTGAGGCAAAGACATAACATTTGTTTTGCAGGAACCTTCAGGAAACATCAGACCAGAAACTGTTTTAACCTCTAAGTCTATAACAAGTGTATCGCATAACAAATGCTACTAAAAAAGCTGACAAAAAGATTCAGACACAGCTGTACAACTATTGATTTGTTTCATATAATTGAAAGCAAATCGCGTCACGTCATATTATCTATATTTGTGCACGCAAGTTACATAAGACTGTATAGTTTCCTTTTGGTGAGGGTAACTTTCTTTTGAATAAAGATGCACTACCATCAAAGCTGAAGGTTAAAATTGAATTAAAATAAATGCACTTACCAAGAGTAGACTCAGGAAGACGCACAGCAACAAGTAACCTGAGGTGACTTTGAAAGATAACGGCTTCATCATTGTTACAGTTTATGAAGCTAAACACATATTACAAACTTGTTGTCCCCAAGATTAACTTCAAGGTCTATTTTCAGTCCTGCCACTGATAGGTTGACAAAGACAACAACACTTGAGGCTGTCAAAGAGTTTCTCTGTGCCTGGGTTGATACAGTCCAATATTAACTTTCGTGTATGCCTGTGATGTCAACTTTTAATTCTTAACCAAGTCCTTTCTTTGTCACCTCTGGGCCCCTCCTTTGCCCCACCGGTCACTTCCTTATTAACTTTTTACATATTTATTAGCTGTATCGACACCAGTTTCATGGTTGTTAGAGCCCCATAAACCTTTATGATGTATTTGACCTGTTTTATTTATTTATTTCAGATTTATTCGTGAATATCCCTGTGTAGCCTCTTCAGTTGAGCAGATTTCACAGAACAGTAGATTTGCTTTTAGTATCTTTGCACTTTCTCGGAGGGCTGTGATATCTATAGCGTCCTTGTGGTTGAGATCTACTAAACTAAAATAACGTCACTAACACCTTCAACAGAACATGAGTCATGACAGTGTTTATGGCTTCATGTTATGGCGCAACACTCAATAAAAGTGTCATTGGGTCAAAGAAGATGTTGTCTGATGTTGTCCACGGGGAAACATGAGGAGGAAGTTGGCCTTAATAGATTAACAATTTCTGTAATCCTTTATATTCCGTGATGTGAGTCCTTAACAGAACAACCTTAATGAGCTTCCTGATAAGATAATGAGCACAACTAGTGCTTGTTTTCAAAAGCATATTCATTCCACACTCATGCAAACTTACATTGAATACCAGTTTCATGTTAGTGACAGCCTGTAAACCCTCATGATGTGTGTTTTTTGACCTGTTTTAAAATGATCTGAGTGATTTCTTAGTGAGAATCCCCGTCTAGCATCTTTGCACTTTCTCGGAGGGCTGTGATACTTATAGCATCCTTACGGTTGAGATCAACAAGGAACTACGAACAGAGAACATCATTAATACAGAACATGAAGTCAGTGTTTATGACCCTCATATTATGGTGCAGCATCCAATTAAGTGCCGTTATGCCAAACAAAATGTCTGATGTTGTCCACGGGGACACATGAGGAGGAAGTTGACCTTCATCTTGTAGCTTAAACCTTTGAATACAGAAAAACTGTAACTGCACAAATACAGAATTTCACTGTTAACAGCAGATCTTTGTGAACTGACCGTTTCAACAGACCGAAATGTTGAACTAGTAACTGCAATATTCCCAGAATCCCTTTAGAAATCTCGCTATTTTGAGAGTTGTTGAGTGGGAAGAAATTTAGGATACTCATTAGAAACAGTTATGTCAAATTCTAAAGCTGCTTGAACACGGTATTTAAACTAATCTCACCATTTACACCTAATTTATTAAGGAGGCAACATTTCATTGACAGCACACATGTCAAATTTAAGAAATACAGTAATCAGTAACCAATATAGGCTACTTGTCTGTCCCCTGAGGAGAATGTCCCAGACCCCTTTACAAAAACCACACAGATAGTGTGTGTGTCAAGTAACTGCAGAGAATGTCCAATCCTTGATTTCAGTGTGAAAAGGTATTCAAACAATAAACCCTGTTGACCATGTCTGTCATTTGAGATTTCCTTTATTTACTCCACAGTTCTGTATTGCCAGAGGAGTGGCTGCATTCAATAGGACTCACTGGCCTCAAAAGTAAGTAGACAATTGAGATCAGTTAATAGTTATCCAATAACAGGTTATTTCCCTTGACGGTTATATGAAAAAGAGTGCCTCAGGAGATACAGTAACCACATTAGAAGTTAATGACCTGTAGATATGGTTGAATTCACAATCTTTGTGGTGTTGCCGTTCAGAGTGAACATGAGCAACGCGGCTTCATACGACCCTAACATCACAGAGTATTTTTTTCACACGGTTCCCAAACTTTCTGACCCTAACACTTGTGAATGTCTCCTTTCTTACACAGATGTGTACGCTCAAGGACAAACGGACAAAAGGCTGCCACCAGGGGATATACACAGACTGAGAGATGTTAGTGAAGTCAACAAAATGCTCTATCAATGCAATAACAAGCAGAAACTGATTTTAGCTGGAGGCAGAATAGAAGTGAAGCTGCAATGTCACTATTTAGCTTTTATTTTTCATAAATGAAGGATTATGGTTTGTTTATTTACCCGGGGAAAGTGCAGCACTGGAGCAAATATGAACCAAATAAACTGACTTTGTGTGATGCTTTACACATTTTAATTGGACCAAGCGTGTCCTGTGTATGTTAATAACAGAGATATGCTGAACGACATGTTACACAGTATCCTGACCACATTAAAATATTGGCAGAGCAGCTTGTACACTGGATGAAAAAGGAAGCATACTATTATATTCAATATCCAAACTTTGTATGTATATCATGTGTGTATGCAATGATAATCTAGTTGATAACATTAGGAAATAAATGAGCTATTGGTGAATTAATTACAAGTCCTGTCACAAATCCATTTTTAAAGTGAAGGGAAATTACCACTTCCCTCTGTGCAAAAGAATATTTTAACCAAGAAGAAACATGGACGGGAAAGTCAATGAATATCACATCAGTCTTTAAGGGAGCTGTAAGCCAACGAGACACTGAAGCAAAAAATAGTGCAATGCTCAAAACAAGTATCATGGATTATGTGGCAGAATGGGATGATATGATAAAAAGTCAAAATATACTCAATTTTGACCAAAAAAACAAGGTCCAATTAGCTTTATCCACGTTGTTCAACCATATGTGAAAGGCTTCTTCAGTTGTCATGGAGACTTAATGGCAACTGAGCAAACTCCATTTGCTGAGGAAGACCATGTTTGGCTGAAATCTCTTGAAAAACTAGAACTTAAGTTTATTTTGGGGTTTTTGTCAAACTACTGTATGTGTTTGTTGTAATCACAAATGACATCATACAATACTGATGTTTTAATGTCTTTTCAATTTATAATTCAAGACTTATACACAGTTTGAGGCGAGCTGCTGTTCTGTGTTCGACACTGATATGTAAATGTGACGGCATACTGTTTGGCTTTTTATCTTGTTTGCAGAATTTGTAAAAGAAACAACAACAAAAACACACGTTCAGGTATTTTTATTACTACAAAATATTTAATTTCTTTTACAAACAGAAAATCATTTTCTACCTACATTTCTTATTGTTTCTAAATTAAATCTGAAAACATTCTTCAGTCATCTGGAGTGTTGCTCATTCACATAACAATAAAAATAATAATAAAATAGATTAAAATTATATATTATATATTATAATTATAATTATAACACACATTTGACAAATGAGAGGAACAAATATTCAAGTTAAATACAATCTTAAGTGCTTGATGCATATTCAGTAAATATATAAGGCTTTTGTCTGTTCTTCATATTTACAGTTTTATAACAAAACACAGCTTGTAGTCTTTAGAATTAGTTGTACAAAAGTTTGACTGCAGGGTTGACAATCTTGTCTAGTTTAGGCATTTTTGTGAAACTCTTGGAGTGCAGTGGCATTGGCATATATCATTTCTGCATTCTCATATATGTTCTCTTCAGTCTTCTCTTTTGGTTGTAGACAGTCCATGATGCACTGGTGCAGAAAAATGTACTGGGACTGAAAAAAAGAAAGAATCACAATTGATGGTCATTTGAAAGAGCAGAACTTTGAGTGAAGGAGTGCTTATGTACACACTGTATTCAAGCTGGCACAGCCTTGTTTGCTCTATTGCTGCAGGGTTAAAAGGTTAAACACATAAAACTACATACTGTAGATTTGCTCAGAGTTCCCTAATAATGTAGACAAAGCCTTCGTGTTTGGACTTCAGTGTCACAAAGATTGTAAATGTGTATATAAACATACACCTTAGCTCACCGAAGCTTACATTAATGAGACTGAAAACACAACTTCTGTTCTTACACAAAGAACTACTACATTGCACACTTCATGTCAAGGTGTGGTCTTAAAAAAGAAATGCACAACCCATGACTGAAATAATTTTTACTTTCAAAATGAGTTATATCTTAAAACAAGGACATAAATATCAACCATGACATTAGCATTATTTTAAAGTGTCTGTTTTTGGTAAATAAAAATCAGACGGATAGCCTTGTAAAGGTTTAAATGGGACATGAGAAAATACCTTTTCAGACGCATAGCTTACATAATGCTACAGTCCAAGTGCTTGTACCATATCACAATTTGTGGTCAGGTAACTAAGGAAGTGGAAGCTCAGCCTTAAGCAACTTAATACAACTAATTTTACCTCTGTCTGCACCATGTGAGGTCGACTCAGTCTCATCTTGTGCACAAAGGCATTGATGCCCACTTCTCTTTCTTTGTCAAGCTGCTGAAGCAGCACATCCAGGGCAATGATAGTGCCTGTCCGCCCCACTCCAGCACTGACAGAGACACACACAGCAAAATGTAAGCAGTTAGGGTACAGGTGTGATGTTTATCATCATCAGGTGGTCCTGATGGTTGTAACACAAGATATAATTGCAGTAAGCTTTTCAGTTTAACTATTATTTTGTTTCCTTAATGTGGTTTTCATATAAAAGTGTCCAAAGATGGCTCTGGACCTAAAACAAGACAAGCACTCATTCTGTACCTGCAGTGAACCACAGTTGGTGCTCCAGCTCCTTCTCTCTGGATGTGCTGTCTCACCAGTCCTCTGAACTGGATCAGGACTTCTGTGCCATGTGGGACTCCATGGTCAGGCCAAGCAGTGAAATGAAAATGTCTCACCGTGCGCTGCTCTGAGGTCTTGCTCTGAGAGAAAGATTAACATGGAGGAAATCAAATACTGTAGGTCTGTGTTTTTAACCAATAGAGTGGTTGGTAAATAATACTTTAAATTGTAAACCTTCAACCATCATTTTCTTTAGAAGCAAATGAATGCCAGTTCAAACAATTCTCTTTCTCTTATGACATTTTCAGTAAAATACACATTTTCTACACACAGAAGTAGACATTCACAAGTCACTTTGTTGTGCTTTGTGACTTGCAAATAAATGAATAAATACATTATAAACAGTAACATTTTAGAGGTGTTTCGTACATGTTTCACCCTAAATTCCCTCAAGGTCCAGTTTGGCTCCTGCTGCTCAGAAATCGTGGTAACCGTCAGCTCTCCGTGAGGGCAAGGATCACTGTCGGCAGGCCAGTATTGCTCACACTTAGTCTAGGACAAGGAAACATCAACAAACAAAACATAAAATTAGGTTCTTGAAGTTGTACCAATGTTTTTTAGTAATAGAACAAAAAGTGGCAGTGATCATTAGTTCTACAGTAAATCACAGTTCTTTGTGGAGACCGAAAAACCCAGAAAAAAACACTATGAACTAGTGAGCAGAGACACGTAAACGGTTGTTTTTTTTACAATGGCTATAAAAGCAAATGATTTGCGACAACTATGTTTTCACTTCCTTTAAAGTCTTGCAATAAGAAGTTCTCAAATCTTCATGGGAACTCACCCGTCCTCCCTCAGTGCAGTTGGTTACCATGACGATGCCTTTCACTCTTTGTTCCCAGATCATCCTCCAGAAATCATTCACTGTGGACGGCAGAGGACCCTGAGTGGCGATGTACTCTCTGTTGTTGTTGTATCCCTGAGAAGTAAGTGTCAACATGAATACGTACACTTTCTGAGTGTCCATCACTGCTCAGTATGATTATACACAATACTGATAATATGATCAAACACGATTTTATGCTCATGAAATCACATTAAGTGAAAATAAATGAGATGTCAAATGATGCACGTGATTCTTTGAGTCAAGGTTTTCACAAGCTCATTATTTGTCGGTGTACAACAATTACAGAAAGAATTATTTTCAGTTATCAAAAAATACCTACTGGCATGTAATTGGCATTTATGTAGTCAGAGGTCGCATTGGGATTTGACGTAGTTAGCTTCACCCGGCACCAGTCATCTAAGATGAGAAAACAGAAGATGGTTTACTGCAATGCAACGGCCACAAGTAGAATGAGTCAGTGGATCTGGACTATTTTACGAGTCTCTATTGCTCGTGATAGCGTGGTCTAGCCATAGGCTTACATGGCAGGACATTGTTGAAACGATTCCTTGCTTTGTTCTCAGGTAGAAGAGCTTCTTTCCGTGTCTGCTCCGTGCCAACAGGAATGAGGCTCTGCATGACAGTTGGCAGATGACACGGCATGAAATTGACACAAAGGAAAATAGGAAACAATTAAGAAAACAAATAACAGTATCACAACTACATGTACTTTTACAGTCCTCTGCAAAAATAGGAAGATGTAGAAGAGGAAGAACAAAATACAAGCAGCTCTTTTCATGCACCTCATACTCCTGGCTGAAACCCCGGTTGTCGTCCCCACTTAATCGGTAGAAGTGGTCTGGAAACTTTGCCACCGAAATAGTTCTAAAAAAACCCATCAAAAGTATAATTCATGTTATGTTATATGCGGTACGTAAATGTATCTGATATGTAAGAGAACTGACATACAGAAATACTACAGAATAAAAAATTAACTGTCAAGAGCTGTGTTGTATTCACAGTTTATACATGAGTCACACACCTTTACAGCCTGCAAGAAGTGGCAAGGAAGGTTTTTAACAAGTTGCCACTACATTGATCATAGAAATGTCTATTTTTCACATGTGGTTTACTGAATAATGAACTAATGAACCTTATAATACAAAACTTTTTTACCACATTGTAGGGGAGTGAGAGTGGTATTAACATAATGAAGAGAAGTATACTTACTTTTTATTAGGTAGTTTGGAACCAACCTTTTTCCTGCTGTGGGAAAGAAGCAAAGCGGTTCATTGATGAGTCTGATGAGTACACTTCAGGGAGATAATGCATGTGTAGTCACTGAGGCAGCACCAACCTGATAATATCTGGTCTTTTTAGCAAAATGAAAAGAATGAGACAGACCAGGACAGCAAAAAGGAGCACAGCAAACACTGACCCTGCAATGACTCCTACAGGGAGTAAAATCTGAATTAATTGATATGCAACATAAAGTGGATACACAACACAACAATCAGTCCCAATTGCATCAGCCTCACATTATCTTTATTTTCCCTCTACACGGAGAATGTTATAATCTAATAAAACACATGAAATCAAAGAATCAAAACCAAACAACAAGCAGGTGACATAAACAGCACAATAGTGAAAAAAAAGTAAGAATACATTGTTTAAATTTTACATAAAGTAACTGAAATGGTTTAGACACATACTCACCCCTTGGATCAGTAGCACATGAAAAAACATATGGCTCAGAACGCTGCTCAGGCCCCGTTTCAGGCCTAGACAGTGAAGCTAAAGACACCTCGTATGTTCTGGCAGGTTGGAGTCCAGGTATTTCGATATGCTCTTCACCATCTTCACCATCTGTATAAGTTTCCCCAGTCACGTTAACCTCCACTGCAGTCCACACACCACGCGGTTTATTCCAGGTAATACGGACAGAATAGCCAGCATCCCAGTACTCACAGCGAGCATTCAAACGTGGAGGAACTGAAGAAAACACATAAGAGATGCCTTTACAGTACAATCAAACACAACACATATCAACATGGTGAATTTTCATAAAAAAGGGGTTGGATGAAAATGACGTTGTTGTTTTTGACATCGTTTTAAAATTTGCACTTCACTGCAAAAATCATTTTTAGTGTGAATGCTTCAAAGCATTCACACTATTGTTCTTCTGGAATTTATTAAACTTTTTATTCTTCTTCCGTACGTTTTTTGGCTCGCTACTACTCCTACAAATTTTGTGCTACAGAAACCATTCAACTATCAAAATGTTCAGCTTTTTAAGGACAGTCTTGCTTCCATTTTTCTTTTTTCTATCTTTCATACTTTTGGAAATATTCAGCTTTTTCTGCCAAATGTTCCCCATTCATCCTTATGGGGATTTTTTCAAATTTCGCTCTGCTACTACTTCAGCATACGTTCAGCTATAGAAACCGTTCAACTATCAAAATGTTCAGCTCTTTATGCTCTTTCAGCCTTGTGCTTTTCAGCTTTTCAGCTTTTCAACTTTTTCAAATATTCAGCTTTTTCAAAACTAAAACCAAAATTTTTTCCCATTCATCCTTATGAGGATTTTTTCAAATTTCATTCTACTACTACTTCAGCGTACGTTCAGCTATAGAAACCGTTCAACTATCAAAATGTTCAGCTTTTTAAGCTCTTTCAGCCTTGTGCTTTTCAGCTTTTTAGCTTTTCAACTTTTTCAAATATTCAGCTTTTTCAAAAACAAATTTAACATGGAAACAAATGGGAAAATCCTCAAATCCTCCTCAAAACTCATCCACTTTCAACCTCTTCTGCTCCCTCATACTTTGAGCTAGAGACACCATTCCAACTTTAAACTATTCACAAGACCTTGAACTATTGAACTTGTTTTTCAGTTTTTGAAAATCTTTTACGGTTTTGAAATGATCACAGTTTTAGTTTTAAGGATTTTTAGCTCCTCTTCTGGGTTTATAATGGGTGTGTATTGCGTGAGCTAGAGTGCGGAACATCACCGCTAGAGTGGAGAGCAGCTGGAAAGACTTGAGAAAAAATTGTCTTCAGCTTGATTTGGGTCCCACAGCTTTTACTTCACATAGACAATATATACATAGAAATGTAGGAAATCTTGTTGGCTTTCAGATGATGTTCTTATTTCAGATGTAGGACTTAAACTTTTGGTTGTAGAAGCCCTTGAGCGACAAGCACTCCAGCAACTCCCCCATAAGCCGCAATGTTAACTTTGAGCCTAAATTTCTGGAGTGGAGCAGACGGTACCGGTTTTGTCTCTCGCTCTTGTGCCCTCATTTTTCACTCTACAGAAATAAAAAATACATCACATGGTTCAGCAATGTCTCCTGTTACTCACTGTATACATATTTTGGCCATAACCATTACACTTTTTTCTAAACCTGCAGCTGTTTGGGAGGTGTTTTCCCATTCATTCTTATGGGGACATTTTCAAATTTCATTCTGCTACTGCTCCAGCATATGTGCTGCTACAGAAACTGTTTGGCTGTCAAACTGTTCAGCTTTTCAACCTTTTCAGCTTTTTCAAATATTCAGCTTTATGTTCAGCCATAGAAACCATTCAACTATCAAAATCTTAAGCTTTTTAAGCTCTTTCAACCTTGTACTTTTCAGCTTTTCAACTTTTTAAGCTCTCAAATATTCAGCTTTCTGCCTCTACAGCTTTTTCAAGTATTCAGCTTCATGTTCAGCTATAGAAACCGTTCAACTATCAAACTGTTCAGCTTTTTAAGCTTTTTCAACCTATTACTTTTCAGCCTTTCTGCCTTTTCAGCTTTTTCAAGTATTCCGCTTTTTTAAATATTCAGCTTTCTGTATTTCAGCTTTTTCAAGTATTCAGCTTCATATTCAGCTATAGAAACCGTTCAACTATCAAACTGTTCAGCTTTTTAAGCTCTTTCAGCCTTGTACTTTTCAGCTTTTTCAAATATTCAGCTTCATGTACAGCTAGAGAAACTGTTCAACTATCAAAATATTCAGCTTCATGTACAGCTAGAGAAACTGTTCAACTATCAAAATGTTCAGCTTTTTAAGCTCTTTCAACCTATTACTTTTCAGCCTTTCTGCCTTTTCAACTTTTGAAAAAATCAGCTTTTTCTGCAAGTTCTTGACCATTCATTCTCATAGTTTCATGCATTTTTTATGCATTAGGCAAGTGTTTTCCAGCACATTCAGCAGATTTTGCAAAATCACTTCAGCAATCAGCATTCACACTGTATTTTCGCAGGAAATACAATTTTTCTAGTTTCTTTTGTTCCTTTAATACGAATTAGTCCAACATTATGCTTGATGCCAAATAATATATTGTCTTGACACATCCACCATCCAATTAGTCAATCCACAGAAACTTGTTGAAAACTGTAATACTAATTGATTAATAGCTATTAAAGTCCAGCTTTGCCAAAATGGGGATTTGCTGCTTTTCTCTGTTTTATACAGTATGTTGGCTACATTAAATAATTGGGGTTTTGACTGTTGGTTGGAAGAAAGTTGCAATAACAATGCTCTGGACTCTGGGTACTGGCTGGTATTTAAGATTTTTCTCAGTGAGTAATCTATTAATTCAAGGAATCAATAATAAATCATTGATCTAAAAAAAAATATAGTTGCAGCCTATATAATCATACAGAAGCATTTCAAATAGCACCATCAACTTGTAGTTTGAAATTAGAGGTATTTTTAAAGCACACACAAAATAATCAAAATAAAATACATGTATGTACAGTGTACCTTCCACTACTATTATGGTAAAAATGTTTTGAAATGAAGGTATTTCACATTATTTTTTCTGTTGGAAATGCAAATATTCACTTTATATGGAAAGACAGATTTGTACTTACTGATCGTCAGACTGTGATTACACTGTTCCAAGGGTTCAGGCTTGTTTTCATACCAAAGATACACCTCATAAGTTGCACCAGGGTAAAGGTCGGTAAATAACACGTTTGGACCTCCAGGACTGACATGTTCTTGTGATTTGTAAGTGGCTGTTGCATTCGTGAACAAGCCTTCAACCGTTCCTTGGATTGATGAGTTAGTAACATGCCATTGTACAATAGCACAGTCAATGCCTGAAATAAATGAGAAAATATTGGAGGAAATAACATTCATTTGTTAGTTGTTAGCACATGATTTAATCAAACAATTTAACAATATCTTATTTTTCATATAAGAAAATATCTGATGATAACAGTTCTGTATTACGTGTTACTGTGGAGTCTTTATAAGCAGTGCTGCTGAGTCCAAAGAACTGTGTGATCACGCTGAATGGATACTCAGTTCCAGGCTGGAGAGGTGAGAACGTATGTGACACAACATCTGGGGATCTAACTGATTGAGGAGTCACATTGTCCCCATTCATTTGGACTAAGTAGCTCCAGTTTTTACCCACATCCACGTTCCACTCCAGGGTTATACTGGTTGTAGAGCGCTCAGTGACATTGACCAAAGTCACCACTGAGGGAACTGATGAAGAAAGAAAAAAAAAAAGGACTATAATTAACACAGACACACAGGCTATTATCAATATGAATACATTTGGGAATGAGCTTTAAATCTGGAAAGAAACTTAGAATATAAGCTTTCCAAGAGCTGGACCTGAAGAGGCAGTGTGACAAATAGCCTATGTATTATGATATATTTTAGAGACAGTCTAGTTAAGCCTTCAAAGTTAGTTAGTAGTTAGTAGATTTATCTCAATGATCCAGGCAGTACAAGTTCACATCCAGGTCACTTTTTACTGGCTGGTGTGTGTGCCATTGAAGTTTTGTGGTTCACTTGTTCACTTCCCTCTACTGCAGTGACATGTATCTTGTATCCATTGAACAAAAGTCTATAGTTAAGGATGTCATCCACTTTTTTGAAGTTTTTAGCATCTGTTTTCCACTTTACTGCAGTGTTATGCTGGTCAGATTTTATTGAGCTGTTGCTAACTTGTCTGCATTATGGATAAGTAGAATGTAAATCAATGTAATTTACAGTGAACAAACCCTCTTCTAAAGCCAGTCTTAACTTTCCTCCCATTGTGATATTTTCTCAAAAATAGTCATGAGCAAGGTGAGCATCCGTTAATGAAACTTTAATTTGATATTGTGGGCTGTCACTGTAGGGCTATGTCAGAAGAAATAAATCTCACCAGTGGCTGCAGTGTGTATTACTCCACGCTTCTGGCATGTGCAAACAGAGTAAGAAACTGAAATTGTTGTTTGGTACTAGCTCTTGTTGTAGGCCTGTATCAGCAGAAAAACAACTTACCAGTGACTGCAGTGAGGTTAAATCCACTGCTGCTGACATCTTCAAACACAGTGAAGAGAGTGAAACTGTACTGAGTCCCACTAGTGAGTCCAGGGATTGTGTGGTTCACTTGTTCATGTCCCTCTGATGCGTTGACATTGATCTCACTTCCATTGAACAAAAGTGTGTAGTTGAGGATCTTATCTACTTTATTCCACTGCAGAGTTATACTGGTCTCATTTGGTTCAATTGCTTGAACTTTTGTGTTACGAGGTTCTAAAATGTAAAGAAACATGATGAAGAAACTGTCACAAAATGATTTAAGCTTAAGAGGCGCATGAATGTAAAGAGGCATTCATTCTTGTAAATATACAGTACATAATCATCTCTCTATATTAGAGAAACTTTAAATTTAATATTGTTACAGATCTCTGGCCTGGATCTTGTTCTAGACCTGTATCAGGACAGACAGACAATAATCCTTGTAAATAAACAGTACACTGTATATGTTGATGAAGGTTCTCAGTCATCCAGGTCATGGTAAATCTAGGTGCTGTATCGTAGGCGACTGGACTTGTTTCAGTTTCTTGAAGACGTTTCACTTCACATCCAAGAGTCTGGGGAGGGAACTCAGTACAGCATTGTAGGTGGGTGATAAGTAATGACTGATGCTTTGAAAGAGGAGTAGAGGAATCCATCTATGTCAAACTGGAATAACCGTCTTTGAACAGAAGAGGTGGCCTAAGACATTTCTTATCACCCACCTACAATACAGTACTGAGTTCTCTCCCCAGACAGCTTAACAACCATTCACACCTGGGCTCACCTAGCCTTAGCAACCCACATGAAGGCCGTTTGGACCAACGACCCACAAGTGGCCCTAACGACTCTGAAACTCAGAGCTCACACGTGTCTTTAACAACTCTATAAGAACACGCCCACACAGAGTTTGAAAGCCTGCCACTCCCCTCCAGTTAGTTACAACTGAAGAAGCCTCTTGGATGAGAGGTGACACGTCTTCAAGAATCTGAAACAAGTCCAGTTGCCTACGACACAGCACCTAGAGTACACTGTATAATCTCTCTATATTATCTGTTGCATGTTTTGTTGTGCTCTCGACTGACAAAGGGGAAAGTGAATTAAAATGATAATTTTTTCATGTCACAAGCAAAATGGCTTATTCCAAATGTATATTTAGTGATCACTTACTAGTGACGGCTGGAAATGTGTGTCCAGTGCTGTTCACTTCCCAAAACACAGTGAAAAGCGTGAAATTGTATTTGGTCCCAGCAGTGAGAGAAGAGACCTCATGTATAACTGATGTCTTTGGATGAGATGCGTCGATATTTTCCACCTGGTAACTGCCATTTTTCTCGTATTGTAGCAAATATGTTGAGATGCTGTTAACCTTCTCCCACCACAGAGTTATACTGGTCTCATTTCGTCCTGACACGTGCACTTCCTCAACATTTTCAGGAGCTGAAAAACAAAGAGTTGACAGTTTTCATTAGAAAAAAAGAGTTAAGTGTGAGACTTTCAACACAATAATGGGTTTTGTGCATTCTTTTTAGCAAAGGAATAATTTAATTTAACCTTTATTTTTAACAGCAAATCATCAAACATGATAAGCAAGCAACAACAATGCTGCTCTGCTGCTTCTGACATTTTCAAACACAGCGAAGAGACTGAAATCAATTTTAGTTCCACTTCTGAGTGCTAAGATTATGTGTCACTTGATTTACCGCTGACACAGTGACACTTATCTCTCCTTCAGTGTACTCAAGTATATAGTCGGAGAAGCCAACCACTCTATTCCACTGCCAAATTATATTTGTCTCATTTTGTGCAACTGTTTTGAACTCTTCTGCATTAGGGGGAGCTGGAGTGTAAAGAGTCATTAACCTTTGTAAATATACAGTATGCAATCATCTCTCTATATCAGCTGTTGCAAGTTGTGTTTTGCTCTCGACTGACAAAGGGAAAAGTAAATAAAATTGATAATTTTTTCATGTCACAAGCAAAATGGCTTATTCCAAATGTATATTTAGTGATCACTTACCAGTGACGGCTGGAAATGTGTGTCCAGAGCTGTTCACTCCCTCAAACACAGTGAAAAGTGTGAAATTGTATTTGGTCCCAGCAGTGAGAGAAGAGACATTATATGTAACTGATGCCCCTTGATCAGATGCGTTGATATCTTCCACCTTGGTAGTGCCATTGTCCACGTATTGTAGCCTATATGTTGAGATGCTGTTAACCTTCTCCCACGTCAGAGTTATCCTGGTCTCATTTTGTCCTGACACGTGCACTTCCTCCACATTTTCAGGAGCTGAAAAACAAAGAGTTGACAGTTTTCATTAGAAAAAAAGAGTTAAGTGTGAGACTTTCAACACAATAATGGGTTTTGTGCATTCTTTTTAGCAAAGGAATAATTTAATTTAACCTTTATTTAACAGCAAATCATCAAACATGATAAGCAAGCAACAACAATCTATTAATAAGAATCTTTAAATTAGATATTGTAACAGAGCTCTGTCCTGGCCCGTGTCTCAGAACCATTTCAGCTGAAAAACATTTTATCAGTGACTGCAGTGTGGTTTACTCTGCTGCTTCTGACATTTTCAAACACAGCGAAGAGACTGAAATCAAATTTAGTTCCACTTCTGAGTGCTAAGATTATGTGTCACTTGATTTACCGCTGATGAGTGACACTTATCTCTCCTTCAGTGTACTCAAGTATATAGTCAGAGAAGTCAACCACTCTATTCCACTGCCAAATTATATTTGTCTCATTTTGTGCAACTGTTTTGAACTCTTCTGCATTAGGGGGAGCTGGAGTGTAAAGAGTCATTAACCTTTGTAAATATACAGTATACAATCATCTCTCTATATCAGCTGTTGCAAGTTGTGTTTTGCTCTCGACTGACAAAGGGGAAAGTGAATGAAAATGATAATTTTTTCATGTCACAAGCAAAATGGCTTATTCCAAATGTATACTTAGTGATCACTTACTAGTGACGGCTGAAAATGTGTGTCCAGAGCTGTTCACTCCCTCAAACACAGTGAAAAGCGTGAAATTGTATTTGGTCCCAGCAGTGAGAGAAGAGACATTATATGTAACTGATGCCCCTTGATCAGATGCGTTGATATCTTCCACCTTGGTAGTGCCATTGTCCACGTATTGTAGCAAATATGTTGAGATGCTGTTAACCTTCTCCCACGTCAGAGTTATCCTGGTCTCATTTTGTCCTGACACGTGCACTTCCTCCACATTTTCAGGAGCTGAAAAACAAAGAGTCGACAGTTTCATTAGAAAAAAAGAGCTAAGTGTGAGACTTTCAATACAATAATGGGTTTTGTGCATTATTTTTAGCAAAGAAATAATTTAATTTAACCTTTATTTAACAGCAACAGTCAAACATAATAAAGCAACAACAATCTATTAATAA
The DNA here is from genome assembly GCF_965226575.1 of Pagrus pagrus. NCBI lineage: Eukaryota > Metazoa > Chordata > Actinopteri > Spariformes > Sparidae > Pagrus > Pagrus pagrus. Next base: position 13,990,635 of record NC_140208.1, on the reverse strand, counting down.
GAATCTTTAAATTAGATATTGTAAAAGAGCTCTGTCCTGGCCCGTGTCTCAGAACCATTTCAGCTAAAAAACATTTTATCAGTGACTGCAGTGTGGTTTACTCTGCTGCTTCTGACGTTTTCAAACACAGCGAAGAGACTGAAATCAATTTTAGTTCCACTTCTGAGTGCTAAGATTATGTGTCACTTGATTTACCGCTGACGCAGTGACACTTATCTCTCCTTCACTGTACTCAAGTATATAGTCGGAGAAGCCAACCACTCTATTCCACTCCGAATTATATTTGTCTCATTTTGTGCAACTGTTTTGAACTCTTCTGCATTAGGGGGAGCTGGAGTGTAAAGAGTCATTAACCTTTGTAAATATACAGTATGCAATCATCTCTCTATATCAGCTGTTGCAAGTTGTGTTTTGCTCTCGACTGACAAAGGGGAAAGTGAATGAAAATGATAATTTTTTCATGTCACAAGCAAAATGGCTTATTCCAAATGTATACTTAGTGATCACTTACCAGTGACGGCTGGAAATGTGTGTCCAGAGCTGTTCACTCCCTCAAACACAGTGAAAAGTGTGAAATTGTATTTGGTCCCAGCAGTGAGAGAAGAGACATTATATGTAACTGATGCCCCTTGATCAGATGCGTTGATATCTTCCACCTTGGTAGTGCCATTGTCCACGTATTGTAGCGAATATGTTGAGATGTTGTCAACCTTCTCCCACGTCAGAGTTATCCTGGTCTCATTTTGTCCTGACACGTGCACTTCCTCCACATTTTCAGGAGCTGAAAAACAAAGAGTCGACAGTTTCATTAGAAAAAAAGAGCTAAGTGTGAGACTTTCAACACAATAATGGGTTTTGTGCATTCTTTTTAGCAAAGAAATAATTTAATTTAACCTTTATTTAACAGCAACAGTCAAACATAATAAAGCAACAACAATCTATTAATAAGAATCTTTAAATTAGATATTGTAACAGAGCTCTGTCCTGGCCCGTGTCTCAGAACCATTTCAGCTGAAAAACATTTTATCAGTGACTGCAGTGTGGTTTACTCTGCTGCTTCTGACATTTTCAAACACAGTGAAGAGACTGAAATCAAATTTAGTTGTACTTCTGAGTGCTAAGATTATGTGTCACTTGATTTACCGCTGATGCAGTGACACTTATCTCTCCTTCACTGTACTCAAGTACATAGTCGGAGAAGCCAACCACTCTATTCCACTGCCGAATCATATTGGTCTCATTTTCTGCAACTGTTTTGAACTCTTCTGCATTAGGGGGAGCTGGAGTGTAAAGAGTCATTAACCTTTGTAAATATACAGTATGCAATCATCTCTCTATATCAGCTGTTGCAAGTTGTGTTGTGCTCTTGACTGACAAAGTTTAAAGTGAATGAAAATCAAGCAAAATGGCTTATTCCAAATGTATACTTAGTGATCACTTACTAGTGACGGCTGAAAATGTGCGTCCAGAGCTGCTCACTCCCTCAAACACAGTGAAAAGTGTGAAATTGTATTTGGTCCCAGCAGTGAGAGAAGAGACATTATATGTAACTGATGCCCCTTGATCAGATGCGTTGATATCTTCCACCTTGGTAGTGCCATTGTCCTCGTATTGTAGCCTATATGTTGAGATGCTGTTAACCTTCTCCCACGTCAGAGTTATCCTGGTCTCATTTTGTCCTGACACGTGCACTTCCTCCACATTTTCAGGAGCTGAAAAACAAAGAGTTGACAGTTTTCATTAGAAAAAAAGAGTTAAGTGTGAGACTTTCAACACAATAATGGGTTTTGTGCATTCTTTTTAGCAAAGGAATAATTTAATTTAACCTTTATTGAACAGCAAATCATCAAACATGATAAGCAAGCAACAACAATCTATTAATAAGAATCTTTAAATTAGATATTGTAACAGAGCTCTGTCCTGGCCCGTGTCTCAGAACCATTTCAGCTGAAAAACATTTCATCAGTGACTGCAGTGTGATATACTCTGCTGCTTCTGAGATTTCCAAACACAGTGAAGAGACTGAAAAAGTATTTAGTCCCACTTGTGAGTCCTGGGATTGTGTAAGTCACTTGGTTTTTCACTAATGCACTGACACTTATCTCTCCTTCAATGTACTCAAGTATAGAGCTGAAAAGACAGTTATAATAATAATAATAATAATAATAATAATAATAAGAAGAAGAAGAAGAAGAAGAAGAAGAAGAAGAAGAAGAAGAAGAAGAAGAAGAAGAATGTAATGACAGGATATCCCAGATACAATATTGTGTTTTGTGTAGTTCTTTGAAGCAAATCACAAGTTGCATAACATCATGTTTTCATTTGTTTTTGACACTATTATTTTGTTGACTAAAAGGACCCATTGCCATGTGATTTTTATACGGCAATAAAAATTAATGAATGTAAAAATGTCAATGGTGGCTCAGACTTACGTGGTTTTGTTGTTGGAGGAGAAGTGGCTGTTGTTGTTGGAATGGTTATTGTTGTTGTTGGAGGAGAAGAGGTTGTTGTTGTTGTTGGAATGCTTGTTGTTGTTGTTGTTGGAGGAGGAGAAGTGGTTTTTGTTGTTAGAATGGTTGTTGTTGTTGATGATTTTTCAGAGTCAGTGACACCCTTAAAACAGAATAGGAAATGTTGAGGCACAGAAAAAAAATATTATTATCATTATCCCATTATCCCAAAAAATATCTAAATCTAATATAATATTGTACAACATTTCCAGAACGGTTCATCTGACTATAGATTTTCATAGTTGAGAGAACTGTGATTGAATATACCAAGTATGTTGCCTTTGTATATTCAGAGATCATATAACAGTTCTCTCAACTATTGTTGAACTGTTATTTAATCTCTGAATATACCAAGGCAACATAACTTATGATGTTATCTTGTATCTTTATTTTCTTGTATTGAACATACTGTGAACATTGACATGGAGGTAAAAAAAACAACAAAAAAACACTGTTTAGAGCATTCTAGTCTCCCCATTAGTTAAAAATGTTCCTTACAGGAAGCAAAACCTTTTTAGACAGATATATAGCACTGCTGTGAGGAACCTTGAGGAAACATCAGTATCCTCAAATGCAAATTATGACCCAGAAACTGTTTTACCATTTCGTATGTCGACCTCTAAATCAATCAGTGGCAACACCTAAAATGTGCTAATAAATGAGCTGACGAAATAAATTCAGACCGAGCTGTACAACTTCTCTTTTGTTGTTAAATGATCAGAAAATCAGTCATTAAATACAGATATTTGTGCACACATGTAAAACAGCATATCTCCCTTGGGCTACATATTCTACCACATCATATCATTCAAAATTCGATGTATACAGACTTTAACACAAAACAGTATCCAGCTACATCACCTTGTCTCAAATATACAATAAACAAGACAAAAAAGGCCAGAGGTCCAGCTCTCTTAGTGTTTTCCTTCAAGCTATTTCCTCATTTGTGCTTTTGTCTCTGAGGAAGTGAGTGAAAATAGATAACTGCTGGAACTGGAAGAATGAATTCATATTGCTTCATCTGAAAAAGTCCATCATTCAAAGTTATGCAAGTCTTTTCTTGCTTTCTTTCTTTCTTTCTTTCTCTTTCTTTCTTCCTTTCTTTCTTTTCTTTTCTTTTCTTTTCTTTTCTGTAAGTACTCTTATTTCAATGTAATTCCACTGTCTGAACTCTGTTATAATGCATTGAACCTTCACTGTGGTTTTGACTCTCAAGTGTTCTTTAGTTGAAGGTAACCTTTTGAAAAAAGATACAATATCTGATAACCATCAAAGCTGAAACTAAAAAAAAACACTTACCCAAAGTAGGCACAGGAAGACGCACAGTGACAAGTGGTCTGAGGTGACTTTGAAAAATAACGGCTTCGTCATTGTTATGGTTTATGAAACTACACGCATACTACAAACTTTTTAAATTCCTTTGTTGTCCCCAAGATAATCGTCAGGTTTCTATTTTCAGTCCTGCCACTGATGTGTTGACAGAGTCAACAACGCTTGAGGCTGTCAAAGAATTTCTCCGTGCCTGGGTTGATATAGTCCGATATTAACTTTACGCCAGTGGTGTTGACTTTTAATTCCTAACCAGGTCCTCCTTCTGTAACCTCTGGTCCCCTCTCATATTGGCAAGTGACTAACTAAATAGCTGCTTCTCCTTTTTGGCCTTGTACAACCACAGAGACCTTTGCCCCGCCTGTCACTTCCTTATTAACGGTCAAAGTGTGCATGTTTACATATTTATTAGCGGTTATTGCTTTAGTTCTGCTGTGTGCTTATCGATACCAGTTTTATGTTTGTGACAGCCTGTGAACCTCCATGATGTGTGATTTTTGACCTATTTTAAAATATCTGAGGTATTTCTTCGTGACTATCCCTTCATAGCCTCTTCAGTTGAGCAGATTTCATAGATTTGCTTTTGGTTTCTTTCCACTGTCTCAGAAGGCTGTGATATTTATAGCGTTCTAGTGGTTGAGATCAACAAGGAACTACTAAAGGAACATCACTAACACGTTCAACAGAACATGAAGTGACAGTGTTTATTGCCTCATGTTATGGCGCAGTAAACTCAATAAAAGTGCCGTTAGGTCAAAGAAAATGTTGTCAAATGTTGCCCACGGGGAAACATGAGGAGGAAGTTGACCTTCATAAATGATCGATTTCTCTAATCCTTGAATATTCCATGATGTGAGTCTTTAACAGAACAACTTTAATGAGCTTCCTGATAAGATAATGAGCATAACCAGTGCTTGTCTTCAAAAGCATATTCATTCCACATTCTATAATATTTGGGCCTTGTCTGCATGATCATTTGCTTTTTATAACATTTTAAGTTCTGCAATATAAAGTTACTAACAGTGAAGCTCATATGCACCATGGCACTCGTAGTTTTTTTGTCTTTATCTGTACAAACCTTAAATTTAAAAAGATCTAACTTTGCAGTACCGATACAGAACAAATGTGTGTAAATACAGAACAAATGTCACATCACATTCTGTCGGTCTGCACAGTCTTAAAGAGAGAAAGGCCTAAGACCTCAATGCAGTTGGGTTTTTTCTGAGTACCATTGATTCTCCAGCCTATCAAAATTTGACAGTACTGTATGTCAAGTCATGCTTTGCTTATGCATTATGCCACTAGATTAATTCCTGTACAATTGTTATGCTCTTGGACTAATGCTGAGAAGCTCATCCACAACTGTTTCCTCTTTTTTTGGTCCTCCCATCTTCTCAACCACATATTGCAGCACGTAGGCATGCTGTAACTGTACCGCCATCCATCCTCTAAACCCTCCCTGCTGCTCACACATATACTGGCTGGCTTGATTCATGTCCACATGTATATTGATGTGCTTACCAACCAGCATCTCCTTCCCATCTCCACTATCATATCTTCATCTTTGTCTTAACTGGTCACTGTACTGCTCTTTGTTTTTGTTTATGAAACATTATTAGATATGCAGCAATATAGGATCACTTTTAAAAAAAATAAAATTACTGAAACAATTAACAGCTATAACATTGTGTTGTTTATGCATTTGCTTAGGTTAGGTTGAATATACAATATATGGGACGAACACTCACATTGTTTGAAATATACCACGCGTCCCAACAACCAAGAGGTGGCAGTAGCGAATCACAGGGAGTATAAACAGGGCGAGCTAACTGGCTAACATTAGCCGAGGGAGGGGGGGTCGTTGTTCCTGGTGTGTGTAAACAAGAAGATAAAGCCAGCTGCAGTAACGTTTCTAGCTACGTGAGGTAGCGTTACCTTCACAGACCAAGTGAGTGACAAAAAGCAAAGGTAACATTGACCTGTAATAGACTAACTTTAGCCATAGCCTGTCTCAGCTAACATTATTTGTCTTACCTAGCTAATGTTTAGTTGATGCTAACGTCAGCTAGCTAAACAGACAGCATGCAACTTTGGCTAGCTGTCAGCGCTGACTTGTTGAGATACTGTCAGTAACTACTCCTTGTTTTCAGTGCTTTCAACAAACAAGCGAGAGTTCATGTTGTCTGAGCCAGAACTAACGATATCTATCGACGTTACTTGTACTTCAGTTAACTTTGACAGCTTACAAACCATGCTAACGTTAGCCTAACCTTCACCTGGCTACAAACGTTACAGCCCACTTTAACTCGCTGCATAACACATGACGACGGTCTGGCTGATGTTTTACTGGAGCTGTTAAACACGGGTTGCATAAAAGCCGGCTAGCAAACAAGTGCAGAGGTTTGAGAAGATTCCTTCAGAGGACAAGTGAACAAAAGCGTTGGTTAGCCAAATTAGCTGGAAAGGGTAAAAACATTTTTTTTTTTTTTCTTCACAACTGTTCCCTGCTACTAAACGGGAGACACATCTGTCTTAAGTATGATAAGTAAGTAATGGTTTTATCTGTTCTGGCGCTGGTTAACACTTACTTTTGTCTTTCAGAAATGCAGTCTGTGATAAAACAAAACCTCCATTCGGAGACCGAAGGAGACATCAACAAACTCATCAACCTGAAGCTCACTGCATCCTACACCTACCTTTCTCTGGTAGGATTTCTGTAAAAGTTACATTAATCCACAGTAGTATAGTCCTTGTATGACTAGTAGTACTTGTAATGTAATGTATTTAAAGCATGTTTTTACATTGATACAAAACAATAGATATTTAACTTTTTTTCAAGGAATGTTCTTTTTTATTACATGTCTGCACTGTAATCCCTAAATAATGTTTTTTTCTGATCTCTCCAGGGGATGTTTTTTGACAGGGATGATATCGCCTTGCCAAAGTTCTCCAGTTTTTTCCTGGAGCGCTCGGTGAAAGAGAGGGAACAAGCTGAGAAGCTGCTGGAATATCAGAACATGAGAGGAGGTCGGATTTTGCTTCAGACCATCGCCGTAAGTACACAATGTCCTGCCCTTGTTTGGAGGCCTAGGGGGCACTTTCAAGCCATTATCGATAAGATTGGTAAATTTTTTGTTATATATATTTATGCAAGTATTTTTTTTTTTTGTTGTAGAAACCAACTAGAGAGGATTGGAGAGGTGGTTTGGATGCAATGTCCTTTTCCCTGGACTACCAGAAGTCCCTAAACACATGTATCCTTGATGTTCACCGCAGAGCTGGCACCCACACTGACGCTCATGTAAGTCCGCCACCCTTAGATAGATATAACTGCCACTTGTTTAGCTATGAGATAGTGAATGCGGGGGAAAGACATCTGAGTCCAATATATATTGAGCAAAGTTACAGTCAGGAAGATGTATTAAGTTTATTAAATGTTAACTGTCAGAATTTATTTCGTATTTGTCTGTCTTTACAGCATTTTTTTACATCTTACTATTTTCTGTCTTACTACTTTTGTAGCTGTGTGACTTCCTCGAGGGGCACTTCCTCACCGACAGCCACGAAACCATCAAGAAGCTGGGCGACTACATTGGCAGTCTGGGCCGCATCACTGCGTCGGAGACACACGGCCCTATGGGAGAATACCTCTTTGATAAACACACTCTGTAAAGGTCCCAGCAGCAAAGCGACTCAAGCTCCACATTTTAAAAAAAATACACAGAGTCAAGAGGGCAACAGTCCCTTGCACTGTGCATTTCTCTCCGTTAAGAAAATTGCAAAATATTTTCACAGGTTACCACAAAGGTCATTCTTGTACCAATGGCACAAAATAAGTTCTCAGCAAAAAATAACAGAAAATACCTCTATTTCTCTTTTAAAACCACAGTGAAACAGATAAGTCTCACAAATATGGTGCTAAAAATGGCAATTTTCCTAAGCTGTTAAAAAGAGTCATTTTTACATTTGGACCCAGTTGTATCATGTGTCAATCATTCCAGTGTGTCAGAGGTTTTTACCTCCACCAATATTCTGTTTTATCCATACTACTTTTAGTCTAAAATAGTTAAGAGTTTAAGATTTGGAAAATCATTGAAATGCTGAATAAAGTCAAATTATGCTGACATGTGTTTTTTGTCCTTTTTTTCTTTTACAACCAATGTAACTCTTAGAAGTGTATGTCTTATTATTTAGACAGTCATCTGTGTTTTTTCCTAATGTCATGTCTGCACCTATAGAACACTGTAAAGATAACAGTGGGACTTTGCTTACTCACTGTTCGGTGGAAGCTTAATGTTTAACATTAAGCAACCAGACAGCTCGTGGTTAAAAATGTGTGCTGCTATTTCGTAAATTACATGTTTCAGCAAAGATAAAACCAAGTTGGAGAAGTATGTCAACAGTGCATCACCAGGATTATGCCAGACGGATTTCCTGTTTTACTCTGGTAGTATTTTCACATGAAATTTTGTGGTGATGCATCACAGCCAAGATATGAATCATTGTATTATAAGGTACAGTAGAGTATAAGAAGTTTAGATCAATTCTGGATTTCTTGATAGATTTGGGTGAGTTGACTGTATGACTGAAAAAGAACATGCAGTACTGTTTACAAAGAACCATTGTGGTATATTTAAAATGGTCTCTGGTATTGTTGTGCATAGTGAAGACCTAGAGGATTGTTGGGGAAAATGCCACGTCAACGATAAGCAAAACAAAACTGAATAAAGGCTTTTCTTGCTTGAAATAAATTAGAAAATCTAGAACAAGTGAACATTGTCTAAAAAGAAGTCCCTATATCTCACTGAAATTTTATTTTGTTGTTGGTGATTGTGTCCTATATAGGGCTGTCGATATGGTCAGAAAGTCATACTGCGATTATACTGACAGATATTGCAATTTTCACTCACTGAAATATATCATGAAAATTATTAATAATGACATTTTTTGTGGTAAGCACCAAATAAACATGTTCTCTTACATCTGGGGAACAAGATTTGCAGGCTAGGACATCTCTGCAGCACAACAGTGCTTCATTTTAATGTTGTTGGATCACTTATTTTACCTTTATCAAATATGCAACATCTTGTGATCAGGATATTGCAATTTTGATCAGTTCTATATTAAGTGTAATGAAATATTAACAAGAAATTAGACACATTTACTTGGTAAGATTCTGAGTTTTTGCAGCGAGTGCCCTCAGTGGGGAAAAGGTCATATTAATTAGCTGAACTCACTAACAAAAATATACAAAGGCCCTCTGTTGACAAAACACTCTACCCTACACACTACAGTGGAAATATAATGCAAACAAGTATATTGTTGCCATAACTGCTACAAGCTAACACTATTGAATTTTTGTTTATATGTTTGTGTTTTATTCCATTTGGAATTTACTATTAGAGGAGGCTGTTGCATGTTGGATTGGAGCCACCTAGATCTCCAGATGTAGCGGTGTAAACACGTGGCACCATGCCTGGGGATTACGGTTCACAGCGCTCTAAATACGAGTATGTGTTTTGTACAGTATAATGGTAAGCCAAGGGATGGGGAGGATGGAATATCCACTCTCAGTGAAAGTTGCTGGTAGATTGACAAGTGACTGTGAGGACAGCGATGCTGAAGGGATTAGTGAAGGGCCGGATGCACTACAATCTCCTCAATCTAATGGATAAACGCACCCACCACTGCCATGTCTCATCAATCCAATGAACAGTCACTTTTCCTACTCAAGGGGAACCTTAAAGTGTTCAACACGTGTGAAATGTTCAACAATGGAGTAGTTGTACAGTACAAGAAAAGGTAGCTGTTGCTTTTTAAGCATCTTCAGTCAGAGACATGAAGCAACAGATGTGTTTTCAGCATTCTAATATCGGGAGGAGGGGTAGGGGGATTAAATCACAACACAGCTCTAGTGATTTGCCAGCGCTTTAGCTTTGATGGAAAGGGGTTGTGGGGAGCCTGCCAGTCAGAGTCAGCGACATACAGAAGGAATGATGGGTTTGTGAAGGCGTCAACAGGCCAAAGGGGAAGCAACAAGAAACACTTTGAACTTAAAGTTGCTCCAAAAGCTCTTTTTTTTTACAGAGGGAATTTAAGGGACATATCAAAAGGTAAGATAAATATACCAGTATATACCGCTATATCAGTATATTAGTAGTATAGTATAGTATATTTGAACCAGTATGAATAATAAATAATAATTTACAAAGTTACATTTGGTTTTGAACATACCTCCTCCAATGAGGAGGTTATGTTTTTTATCCATTTGTTCGTTGGTTGGTTGGTTCTTTCAGCAGGATTACACAAAAATAAAACTGCGTCTCATCCCAGAATAGACCCATTTAACGTTTGGTGCCGATCCGGATACATTTTTTTTCTCACTTTCTTGAATGTTAAGAGAATAGTGTTTTTCATTATTTTCTCAGGGAATAATGCATAGATCTTGATTATTTTTGTTTTTTAAATCAACCATATTTTGGTAGTTGGTATCTTTGAGTAAGTACAATGTGGACTATTGGGTCTTGGTGGAGGTTTATGCTCTACTGAGTGCCATTCCAGTTTCCAATGAATCTGAGCTGAATCATCACCCCCATTTAAAAGGCGGATAAGAGTTACATATAAACATGGCACAAAATAAGCACCAGCTAAAAGAAAAATACTGATAAAATATAGAAGTGTCTGGTAGATTTGCTTCACTCAGCAGTCAAAGAAACAAAGGCAATCTATTGAGTGGATGGTAAAATCTGAACGTCGCTGGCCATTTGGCTTGTCCTTAAGAATTAGGGTCTAACAGAAAAATGTTGCTTCTCATGTATATTATATTCTAAAAAGTAGAATGTTTATTTTTTCTCTTATTATAAATGGTAAAGAGGTAAATACACATGAAAACTACAACATCAGGATTTCCCCCTCAATCTTCACCATGGTCCTTTGAAATACCTTTGTCAACAGTCATTATTCCAGAGAATTCTTCAAGGCAGAAAAATTGAGGGAGGAGACCATCTCTCAATCCTCGGCTTTGAGGATCTGGGATTTTGGATTAATATTGTAGCGCCAGAGTTTAATCCAGTTACATGCAGAGACAGTGACGAGAGAAAAATGGGGATGGGACAAACGTGAAAGCATGGGTTAAGGGGCGGGGAGATGGCAGAGAGAATGAGAGTAACAGAGGGATTAGGGTCAGCCATGTTGAGCATCTGGCTGAGGGATGTCCTATGCTCTGCAACTGTACTGCAACGCATGGAAATAGGGATTACACAGCATACATATGAAATTGTGTTGTCTTGCACTATAGGGGCCAACATGACAGAGAACATAACAAACCCAACAGCACATGAATGACTGCACTGATTCTGATGTTTTGACAGCTGACATGAGGTTCGGCAGTGTCGGGGTCCGAGCCAGGAGGGCTGCGGAGCCATCAGAACCGGAGCCAGAGGAAGCAACAGAACCAGTTCATCATGAGCACTCCCATACAGAACACCACGAGCACTCGCATTCAGAACATCACCCAGGCCACGACTACAACCACATGAAGGAGAAGTTCATGAATGAACTTGGTCATCTGCCACGTAAGCTACTTCTACAATTTGCAGGAACATGATCAATAAAAACTCATAACTTAATTTACCTGTTGTAATAAACTATATCATCGGTTATTATTTGAAAGAGCAACTTCACTGCATGATCTGATATTGCAGTGTTGGTGTTGTTGCTGGGACCTCATAATTAATGTTGCTCCAGGACCATCATTGCAACTGAATAATCATGTTTTTGTAATGTCATAGCTTTGTGACAAAAAAACAGAGAAATAAACACATTGAAGAAGTTATCCTTCCTAACATGTATTAACATTGTGAAAGGGTCTATTGTGACCAAAACCATGTTTCATGAACCTAACAAAGCTTTCTCAAAGGTTCAGGATCTTGTGGCTATGACAGGAAAATCCCTTTACAAAGCCAATATTTGAGTATTTTTTTGACATATCAGAATAAAGAATAAACATAATGGAATATGAGCTTGTTTTCTGTGCCATTACACCGCCTATTTTCAACATTCATGCCTGTGACAAGTAGAAAAAGTGCATGGGAGATGTTTTCCCTTCAGTTAATAACTACTGCTGAGCGGCTTTGTGTAAAGCACTTAATGATGAACTGCACTGCTGGGGACTGTGGTTGTACAGGGCAACTCCCAGTCGGGAGTGTGTTATTATCAGATTGCGGTGAAGGGTGTTGCTGACACATGTGTGCTCAGCAAACCGTCCTTAGATAATAGAGTGCTTGAAAAAAAAAACATTGGAACATTAAGTTAGAAATGCTCAAAAGAACCCCCAAGTCTCAAGATGTAAAAGAGCTAAATCCTCTTGAAAACCCTGATGTGTGAGACAACTGAGCCTTCAGCATAAAGTATTGTGCTTAAAAGTTAAGATTTCTACTTTAAGATCAGGTTTAAACACAATTTTTGTGTGTTTTGTTGTTGTTGGAGGGTTAGGCTTCTATCCCATCATGCTACTATTTAGTGCCGCACGAATATCGTTATTGAGATCACAATTATGTAACATGATTACTTTCTGATTCTGGGCACATTATGCATGTATTAAATGTAAAAATATATTTTTTTGATGTTTTTTTGTTTTTGATGGTGTATTTCCTTGAAATTTAAAAGAACTAAAAACAAAAATAAATGTATTTTTGTAATTGTGATATAATAATATAAAATATAACATGATAAATAAAGTAGTAAGACTTATTTGATTTATGATATGTATTATAATGTGATATAAAATGTGATAAAGAATCATTTTGTCTCTATTATTTTGTTTCATAATAAGAAGCCAAACTCGTAACTGAAAATAAAATCTGATCAATTGCCCCTACTACTATTGTGAACATAAAGGTCATCAGAGGATCAGACATCCACTCCTTTCTACCTTAATCAGCATACTCCCTTTCTTCATACTGATGAGTGAACTCAACTCTTTTTATTGTGCAGTTCCCATGTGGGCGGTAGTAGCCATTGTTCTGGTGGTCCTGACTTTGGTGGCGTGCTGCATCTTCTGCGTTTTCAAAAAATGCTTTGGGAAAAAGAAAAAGCCAAAGAAAGTGAGGGAGAGGAAGACAGGCCGTCGCAGAAAGGAAAAGGAAGGTGACGGAGAGGCTGGAGATAAGGTGAGTGATGTTCAGTATAATCTTACCTGGTCCAGATCTTCATGATGATTATCCAATTATGCACTGATGTCTTTTATTTTGCAGGAGGGGGAGGCAAAGAAGGAAGGGGAGGAAGAGGAGAAAGAACAAGAGAAGCTGGGTAAGCTGGAGTTCTCATTGGACTACAACTTCACAGATGCCCAGGTAGGTCCTGTGTGGAAACAAATTCCTTTGATCAAAGACATTCATATAAATGAGAAGAATTTGGGGACTCAACAAATAGCTGACAAAAAGAAAGGTTTCATGTTATTCTGACACTTGATCTCTTTCTTCTCAAGCTTATAGTCGGTATCCTTCAAGCTCAGGACCTTGCCGCAATGGACATGGGGGGAACCTCAGACCCCTACGTCAAAGTGTTTTTGCTGCCAGACAAAAAGAAGAAGTACGAGACCAAAGTTCAGCGCAAAAATTTATGCCCTGTCTTCAACGAGACTTTCATCTTCAAGGTACCACGTGCCCAACGTCGAGCCTTCATTGACCTGTTGTTGTCTGTGTTTTGTTTGTTCTCTCTCTTGTCTCTATGTCTCTGTCGCAGCTTGTGTTCGTGTTCGGGGGTTGTTGGTGACATATCACTTTTTACCCTCATGAGGCAGAAGTTTGGCCCATGTCTCTACTTCCCCTACATCTTTAGTCTTTCATTCCCTGAATGGCGTCTGTCAAGGTATCCCTCCCCAAAAAGACTGACTCCTGTCAATAAACGTCTGTCTTATTGTATGGAATTACAAATGTTGTTTTATCTAAACAAAATGACCTTGTCTACCTTGACCTATTTTTCATCCCATCACTTTAACAACCCTCTCTCTCTAGATCCCGTATGCAGAGTTGGGCGGAAAGACTTTGGTGCTGCAAGTTTTCGACTTTGATCGTTTCTCTAAACATGATATGATTGGTGAGATAAAGATTCCCATGAACAGTGTTGATTTGGGCCAGCCAATGCAACAATGGAGAGACTTGGAGAGTGGTGAGAAGGAGGAGGTATGATATATTGTGCTCTCATAAAACCTCGTTTCACTCAATGTTGGAAGATAAATATCTTGATAGAAATCACAGTAATCCTCAGTTTTATAAAAGATGTCTTCTTTTTAATTAGATGGGGAATGATGCTAATCCATAATATCTTTCTTTCAGCAAGAAAAACTGGGCGATATTTGCATTTCTTTACGGTATGTACCCACTGCTGGAAAACTGACAGTGAACATCATGGAGGCAAAGAACCTAAAGAAAATGGACGTTGGCGGTTTATCAGGTACTACTCCTGTCACTTATTATTCAGATATTTCCTTAATTCCTCGTACGAATGAGAGTAAAACAAACAAAACGAAACACAACTACATAACCCTCTTTTCCTCTTCCGTTAGATCCATATGTGAAGATTGTTTTGCAGCAAAATGGGAAACGGATAAAGAAGAAAAAGACAACTGTCAAGAAAAACACGCTCAATCCTTACTTTAATGAGAGTTTCAGCTTTGATGTCCCCTTTGAGCAGATACAGGTAGGCTGTGTCTTCATGTCAATTATCAATTTCAAAGTGTAACAGACACTAAGTGTTGACGAGGAATGACTTGATTACACATCTTTCTTTTTTTCTTTCAGAAAGTGCAGGTCGTCATCACAGTGTTTGACTATGATAAACTTGGGAGCAATGACCCTATTGGAAAGAGCTTTATGGGTTATGGAGCTACAGGAGTTGGCCTGCGCCACTGGTCAGAAATGCTTGCTAATCCCAGGCGTCCAGTAGCCCAGTGGCACACTCTGCAGCCAGAAGAAGAAGTCGATGCAGCACTCAAAGCAAAACCTCGTTAGACTTGCATCTTGTCTAATTGTGAAATACTGCTATGTTGCTTATCGTTAATCCTGATGTTTTGCATGTTCTGTTACCCAAATGTTTTCTTTTAAGATGGGCCTACTTAAATGTGTGTATGTATGTACGTATGTGTGTGCGTGTGTGTGATGTACAGACTATTTTTAAATTTATTAAAACCTCAGCCTCTCTGTTTTACCTTAAACGTAAACCAATATGACTCAGTACTTGTATTCTTGGAGACCATTTGCATCTTTCATTGCTCATGCATGGGCCTAGTAAAATTTGGATGCATAAAGAAAGAACTGCAGAATTATTCTGTCTTCTGAAATGTTAGTTGAATATATGGTAGAGCTTCTACGTGTCATAGTATGTACACTAGGCTTTTTTTCGCTAATTTTGTAGTGCTGTGGTGCAACAGAGTCCTTAAAAATGCCTCGTGTAATGCTTTGGATATTTTCAAATGCAAATAAAACCATGTTGGACAGTTCCTCATCAATGCTCTTACCTTTAATCAAATTAAATACATTGGTTTATTTCAGTTAGTCTTAGTTGATGTTCAGACTGTTAAGAGAGAAGAATATTATGGATGTTCATTTATCCAATCATGGTTCACTATAATAATCTGTAGGTCTTAAAATATTATGAGGGGGCTGCTACTATGGTCCAGGTCTTAATGAGTTCGTCGACTGATGTGAGGCCTCACATTTGAACCTAAACACTTTTAAGATGATGATTTTTAGATCGTGATCTTATCATAGATCACAAGCACTCCTGGGACCAATGTGCTGATGTTATGTTATAAAAAAGGGCCAACAGTGGATTTACTATTTTTTTTAAAAACTTTGAAAACAAAAGTTTAAAAAACCCCAGTTTAAAAATGTTTAATTGAGAGTATCCTGGGTTATTGTATGCTGGTATGGACATTCAAACTAACTCATAGAAACAAATTAAGCAGGCTGACCATCTGCATCTGACTAGGCTGACTGAGATGGCAGACAAGGTCCAAATGCATACATCTCATCCTCTTAGTGAAGTTCCAGTCACTCCCTTCTGGTCAGAGGTAAACATACCCCACGGTCAGAACCAAATGAGCCAAAAACACATTTATTCTACACGCAATTACTCAATTAATCAAGACGCATGAGTCATGGGAGTGTATACATGAATACATGGACCAGGGAATGTGAAATAAATAGATACATAGGGAATGGGCAGTACGGTAACTATTGATTTTTAATACATTTTATTATGATTGTGGACCAACACTTTAAAATTCAATTAGATTAAATTCGACTACTCTAGATTATACTATGTGAGATGACACTTGTATTGCCATCTTCCATAAATGTCTGCCTGGACCTTGATGACATTGATAATGGCTGCTACAGACGATCTTAGGCTATTGTTCATGCCTATCTGGTGTGTTTTGAATGTGTCTGTTCTCTGCAGCACAAATTGCCCCTCAAGAGACAGTCAATTCTTTCCCGCCATTTCACCAGTAGATGGCGACCGTCCTCCCCATTTAAGACACTGTTGCCATAGCAGCAGGACCCAAACTTTGTGTTCAGACGGTTAGCTGCTAACTTTACCCCAGTTGTCATATACCAGTCTGTGAGGTGAGTTTTCCCCATTACTATACTTTAAATGACATGAACTTGGCCGCAGTTTATGTCATATTTTATCTCCATATTGAGGTTAGAGACAGTTTTGTGCCTCTGGATAACACAGTCTATTTAAGTTAACATAATAACCGTTAGCTAGCGTTAGTTAACGTTCGTGCTAAGCTAAGATAATTAACAAACTGGCGCTATTAAGACGTTTATATTACCACAACTGGGTGTCATGATGTGAACCACTTACAGTAAGGTGGACGGCTTTGTTTGAGTGTTTTTCGGCCATGTTACAGGATGAGCGCTGGACGGCTGTCTGAAGCTGCGGGCTGCGTCACCTGGTGGGGCTTCAGTCCTGCGCGCGACCTGCTGAGTCCGGGTGAGAGCCTCACGTGCACACGTGCGTCAGCGTAGTAATGATTTTGCGTACATTTTACACATATACTCTACTTGAGTATCTCCATTGAATTGTTCTTCATCTTTCTACTTCATTAGAGAATATTGTGCTTTTTATTCCACCACATTTATTTGACACATACATTACATATAAGCCCTTTATAAAATACTACTGCATTGCTATATATACAACTGTCTAACAGTAATCAAATCAAATCAATTTTATTTATATACCAAAATCACAATCACATTGTCTCAGTGGGCAGAAAAACAAAAAAACAAAACCCTTCTAACAGTGGAAACAGATGGAAGAAACCTCAGGAAGAGCCACAGAGGAGGGATCCTGCAAATAGATGTCGCATGAACAGAACCGAACAACAAAATCTCAATTTACTAATTGCATTGACAGAATATCTGATACAATTTATATAATATATGTAAAGTGTGTGGATCCAGGAGGACAACCAAGCAGACCGAGGCATCACCAAGTGGTGCCTGGGCCACTCGACCTCCTCTGCACCGTGGTGACCTGGAAGAGGGCAGGCATCAAATTTGACAGAACTACAGATATCAGGAGATAACAGTAGGCTATGTGAAGGTGTTATATTTATCACAGTCTCGACCAATTACAACATTAAAGTACCACTTGAATGTGGATGCAATAATAGAAATGATTCAATAATATGATAATGAAGCACCTATAGATAAAGTGTACTCCCATTTTGGATACATTTAGTCACTCTTGTATTGTGACAATTTGAATGCAAGACTTTAACTTGTTATGGAGTATTTTATCAGTGTTGTATAAAGTACCCAAAAGTCACATTTGAGTAAAAATAAAGATGTTGTGTTAAAATATTACTATTGTAAAAGTTGCTCATACAAATAGTAACTGAGTAAAAGTCTTAAAGTATCTAATATTAAACACACATACTAAAGTAAATGATGCATATGTTAACATGTATGCATGCTGTATACAATGGGTCAATCGATTTTCAACCTGGCCAATTATCTGATCTGATATTCAGCATTTTTCTGATGCTTTGAATCAGTGTTTTTTTTTTTTTTTTATAATCTGATTGTCGATAAAATAAGTACATTTAAATATACTCTCATTTGGCTCTGATGCATCATGTAATCTGAAAAGTAACTAGTAACCAAAGTTAGAAATTAATGTCATCAGTAAAATATTTTCCAAAATGTAGTAGAATGGAAGTATAAAGTACAAGAAACTTGAAATACTCAAGTAAAGTACAAGTACCTCAAAATTGTACTTAAGTACAGTACTTTCGTGCTACATTCCATCACTGTATTTTATAGTATGGTATTGTTACAGGCTTTATGTTATACTGGCAAATAATGTATCATAGTCACAGCAGCAGAAAACAAACATGAGTTTTAATGAATTTGACTTTGTACACTAAACCAAACACACCACTCATGGACACTGAAACAGTCTGTATGCACTATATTATATATACAAATTAGCTTAATATATTTGTTTAACCAAACTATGGTCTCAACTATGACTTCCTACTCAAAACAGATACACTGACAGTCCCTAATAATATCGTATTGGTATCTACTGCAAGGCCATTGATCTTAATAATACAGTGTTTTTATAATAAAAGTTGGACACGCGTTGAAATGTTTTACAGTACCTTACTTTTTTTTCAGTCAAGAACAGCCAAACTCCTTTCATGATTAATGATTTTTACTTAGAAACAGCTGTTAAAAAACACTTAATAATACAGTCTAAAACTATGACAACATTATGAATTATATATCATTTAAGTATCCAACTAAAAGTCGATACTGCAAATCTGACCATAGATTCAATGCCAACTTGTATAACTAAGTGCTATAGACAAATTTCTGTACTAACAAAGCATTGAGGTTAAGTACACAGCCCTGGATGTATAGTGTGTTGGAGCTAGTGTATGCTTTCTCTCTCTGTGCCCAGGCCCTGCAAGACCTGAAGGGGAGGTCAATGTTTTGCTGGTTGGCAGTGCAGATCCACGACATATTTTGAAGACCATTGCTGGTTTCCAGAATGAAGAAAGCCTTCATGTGAGTCCCCTAAGGTGAAGTCGTGTGACCCCTGAGAACAAATTGCTATACTGTAATGTGAACAAATCTTCTATCTGCTCTACTGCAGGTGTGGGTGATAGAAAACAGCATGGAGGTAGTGGCTAGACAGCTGCTGCTCCTCTACTTGGCTCTGATGCCCCTGGAAGGCATGGGAAATAATGGTGCGTGGGATTTTGTGAAATTAATATTATTAATAATGCTAAACATTTTGGTTATTTTTCCATGTTTATTCTTTATTTTCAGAGAAAACAGAGGTTTTCCTGGAGGTGCTTGGGAACAGTGAGATCCGCAGTCAGACGGAGGAGACACTGAGATGTGCAGCATCACAGCTCTCTCTGTCTGTTACTGAAGCACTGGAGACGCCCACACACCCCTGTCTGAACACGACTCTTCTCAAGGTTGTTTAACTAGCCCATTATCTGTGTTTCTTTAAGACAAGAACATCAGACATTGAGGCCTGCTCAGTTAAATCCATGTGAAATTAGACATGGCATACAGTATATAGTGGACAAAACACAGCTGTCTAAGAGCGCCACAAATTCATTGGAAGTCTCGTAATTTCACAATCAACATTTGTTTTTCTGCAGTTCAAGGAGAGAGATGAGCTAGCCAGGATATTCAAGCTGTGGATGCAGCCTCAGTCTTCTTCATCATCTATCTCAATGTCCAGAGCCTGGGATTATCGAGTCAGGCAGCACCTTGGAACGCGTTACAACTCCAAGATGGGCTGCTTCGACTGGGACCTTACAATGAAACTGCACCAGAAAGGAGTACTTGAATACTTGGTGTATTTTCTTTTGCATGTTGATTAAAATGTGATTTCCAAATCGTCCATTTTTATTAAGTATGGATATTTTGAGGTTGCAAAAAAGGATGGACACGCTTTTTGTTCTGACTCTCTATCTGCAGTGTGGTGTCATAAACAAACAACAATACGTGCAATGGAGGGAGCGCGGTTTGGCATTCGAAATGAGGGAAGGTGTCTACCAAATGACCAATCCAAGTTTGCTCTCTCCTAGAGTCTTCAGTCAGGTTAGTGTTCGCCTGTTTTCCTACATAACCTTTCTATAAGATGCAGCAATAAGATGAAATAAAGGTATGTATGTATGCTGTGTATGTTTTCGGACAGAGAGGGAACAAAGTGGCTGTCAGGGGCTACTGGGGAGACATTGTTTCCAGTCCTTACCTCGCCTTTGGCATTGAAACTGATGACAAGAGTCTGCTGAGGACACAGAATGGGCAACACATTAAGGTAAAATATACACTAGTGGTGCCACAGATTGCATGTTAGAGGCTGTTACACCTGGCACTTACACACATCTTGGTTGATCTGACCACAAGTGAACAGCTCAAGACGCACACAAGACACATCGAGGACCTATTGAGATCTGATCTCTCGGGCCACATTCAGAGGTGTTCAGGGCAAAGTATGACCACAGTTTTTCAGCAGTGTTCACTTGAATGTGTCCCAGGCCAAACTGGTTGACCACCAACTCAACTGACCTCTGCTAAACAACAAAAACAAGCTGCAGGCAAAATTAATTCTCGTACACACGAAACAAGCTGTCTGATTTCCTTTTTCCTCACTGTAATGCAAATTACTTGTTTGGACTCCCTTATCTGTCAGTGTTAGCAGCAGATGTTTGTGAATACATTGTCTGTTTCAACTGATTTCACCACTTAACTAGTTACCACTGTATCTCCAGACTCCCTTAAAAAAATGCACAATTTTGAGAGTTGTGATTGAGGAGAAACTTGCCTAGGTTTGCTCATTTACGACTACAGCAGATTTTTAATAAGGTGTTGGATCACCCAGGACAGATGTTTATTGCTGGGTGTGAACAGCCTCTTAAATTATAGTTATGCCTCCGCGTGCTTTTATCATACGGAAGCAGTAAGTTCCTTCCTTTTTCTCACTTCCACAGACAGCGCAGGATATCTCCTTTGTGAATGTACAGGCATTGTTCCAGTCCCTGTCCAGTAGACGGGGCTGCCCCACTACCTCTCAGTCAGACACAGAGGCAAAGGAGCCATCCCCACAGATTGACCGAAAATCTGTCACTATCAGCGGTAAATGGCTAGTTAACAGTAGCAGGCCTGTGGCTGCAGATGATTGTCACTGTCAGTGCAGGTGAGAAGTGGAACAGCAGCTCATAGAGAACAAAAGCTGTTCAACTCAAAGTGAAACGGTTCAGGCTGAGGTGAAAGATTGGATTTGATTATGTTGAATGATTTGTAGTTTCAGTCTGTTTCAACTTCCATATTTAAGCGTATGTATGGTCGATGACTTCCCGTCCCTCTGGAGTCTGTTTTGATGTTCAGCACACAGAAAACAAATGAAACCTGATGTTTTTAGAACTGAATTTTCTAAAATCCTCCTCAGACCTGATACATCTTAATAGAGTCTCTGTGACGTTCCTGCCAATGGATTCACTTCACAAGCTGCCAGATAAACAGAAATACTCCCACTTCTTCAACACCATCTACTTCGCTGCAAGGTGAGAGCTTTTTCCTCTAATTACACCAAAGATAATTTTACTGAGTAAATAATCCATATTTTCTTAAATATAAATACAGTAACTTAACCTAAAATAGGATCCATTCACCACCCAGTCTCCCAGACAGCAGACTACTGGTATGACTGCTGATCATGTTTCATTTCTGTGCTTTTGTTTCCCTCTCTGTCACTGCTGTGAAGCTGCGCGCACCAGTTGGGCCCGGCGATGAGACAGATTGCAGCACCAGACGCCGTGCTCGTCGTGGAGTTGGCCAAGTGAGGGTTTTTATAGTAACTGAGCTTGTTACCATGGTGACAGTACAGTCACCAAGAGTACAGTGACTATGTAATTCACAAGTGCAGAGTATTTGCTTTTGTGTATGCTATAATTACCATATTTAATTGTAACTGCATTTATTTGCATTTGTGTGTCGCTGTGTATCTCAGGTACATTTTGGATCTGAACAAAGACCAAGAGGAAGGCTTTGCAAAGAAAGTGGCGAGCATCGCTCTCGAGGTTGGATTTGAGACTTGGCACGAGGGGAAGAGTGATGACGTACATGCTGTTTTCGTACCACAGAAGAAGAAGTAAAGGTGGTTAATATCAGCGGACTCTGCTCTCATTGTCAGCAGCTTTACTTTTACAGTATGCAACAGACTGACAGTCAAAGTGATTTTGCTTCACAGCTCAGACATTTTACAAGATCTTAAGCAAGAATGTGTTTTACCTTCATAGAGAAGTTAAAGGTGCAATATGTAAGAATTGGCAACTTGTCAATTTCATCCTCAGCCCCTTTGAGCTTCATCTGTGTGTGGCCTCAGATAGCATTCATCTGTCTGCAGAAGCTGTGAATTTTACTGTTTTAATCTTATAATAATAATCAGAATTAATTTCCAATTTGAATGACACTGATATAACATCCATTTTATGTTTACGTGCATTTTAATGATTACAGACACAATTGTGAATGGATGTATTTCAATAAATGCCACACAAAAAAATATTTTATATCTCTCCAATAATAAGTGATAAACACTGCAAAATTGCTAATATCTTGTTTTGAAACTAGTGAACTGTCTTCTCTTTGCGTCTCGTACTTGTTCACTTCCAGCGTCCTCCAACCTTCCCCTTACCGTGGACCTTTTTGCTGCAATGACACAAGAAAAATAATAGGCGATTATGAAGAGTTGCAGGCCACACAGAAAAGACCAGTAGTTGTGTCTGACTGGAGATAGAAATGGAAGTACTTCTCTTTCTGCTCTATCACACTGCGGTCATATTTTTGGATGTGTGCATTCTGTCGTTGCAAACGTTTCAGAGTTGTGAATTTGATGTTTCCTGTGCAAGTGACTTTTGCCATATGTTTGCATAATCTATGCAAAGTAGCTTTCTACAATGCTCTTTTTTTTCTTCTCTTGGGCGTAGGAGTTGTGTAGTTTGAGACGAGCAGACTGACTCACAATTTCTGAGCATGCTGGATTCTGTTCAGGAGGACATTGATCTGGAAAGAAAACACATTCTGACGTCACAAATGAGCCTTTTTTTAAGTACTACTGTTGTAAATTCTCAGTGAAACGACCCACCTCATACTTCTGCCTCCTCATCTTCTCAGTCAGGTCGAATTTCTCGGACTCCAGCTGGTAGATACTTTCCCACATCTCCTTGGCTCTCTCTCTAAAACACAACAGCATTAACAGCTTGAGATGACAGAAGTACACACCCTCTAAAATCTTAATAAAAATGGACTTTAGACTGACCTCAGACCGTCCTCTCTCAGGTTCTCAATCGCCAGAGGCTTGCGTCTCTCTGCCAGAGTCTTCTTCTTGATTTCCCTCGCAGTTTGCCTTTTGCCTCGCCGCTGCTCTACCTGCAGGAAGCAAAACCCACTTTCTAGGGAGTATGAGGCACATGAAGTCTACAAACTTGCGGATGTATTTGTCTGACCTTGGCTAGGAACCCTCCAAAGTGAGCCCCCATGTTGGAGAGAACTTTCTTCTTCTTGGCCTCATCGTCCGCCCTCTTCTTGGCCTCCTCATCCTCTTTCCTCTGTCTCTCCTCCTGAGGAAGCAACCTTCAGCGTATTACTGCACTTTCTCTTATTTGAATAGCTTTTTTATAGTGTGTAGGGTTAGGATATTGTGATCTAAGCAGATTATTGACGTGCATGGATTAAACAACATACGGAATACAGCATTAATTACCGCAATCCGCGTCTGTCTGTCACGCTCTTTTTCAGCCCTCACACGCTGCTGCTCAGCTCTTTCTGCCCGGCGGCTCTCCTATAACACAGACACCATGCCAGCTGGACTTTTACACATGGCTCTTTAAGCTCTATTATTCTGAATATTCAGTGTGTCTCCATTTCAGACAAATAAATGGGAAAACAGCATATAAAAAGGCTTTACAATCCTGTCTTTGAGTCCAATGAGCTCCTCCTCCTCCTTCTTCCTCTGCTCAAAATGGACATCAATTAGAGTCTGCAGCTCCAGAAGATCTTTCTCCATCCTTTTCCTGTGGATATCCTAACAGGAACCAGTGGATCAGGATTATTTAATGCTATTTTTGGTGCTAGAATAATTGAACTGTTGCATTAATAACAACCTTTCGGGAACATACATCAAAGTCAACCCGCTCCCCCTCAGGGATTTTCGGGGCAGCGAGCTGTGTCACCAAAGGCCTGTAAAATAACATGAGGACGGGTCACAAAATACATTCATTTTAACTTCGTTAACGTCTTTATTTTTAATACTAAGTATTCCCATTTACTTGTATTTGGGGCGTTCTTCTTCAACATGACAGCCAGAGCAGCAATGAGAAAGTGAAGTTAGTTTTTTTACAAACTACAGACCAGACAAAATCAATACAAGTTTAACCCTCAAAGGCAAAGAGGCATAAAAAAAATTTGAATCAGAAATCCAACAGTTCAATAAAATCAACATAGCTCTGCGTCACAGTCTCACCTCCCTCTCCCTGCTCCTCATCCTCTTCTGGAGAAAAGAAAGAGTGACAGAGTGATTGAGTTAAGAGAATATATGAAACTGCTGCTTTATTACACTGATAATAAATGAATGTTCTTACCCTCCTGGTGGCCTCTACATAAAATAAAAGAGTTGAAAGTATAAATCAGACACAATCAAAAAAAAGAAATCAAAACAGAAGCTCGTGTTATGAAATGAGAAACAAGGTAGCTAGTACAGGATTGACTCACCCATGATCTTCTAAGTCAGACATGGTGACACTGAAATCAAAAACATAAATATAAGAAATTTCACCACTGTTATAAATGTGCCGCATGAACAACTTTAGCCCAATATTTGACATACCTCATTATTTTGTTTGTTCATGATTTTTTTAAATGTATTTCTGCTAAAAAGAGTAAAAAATACATTTCTAGAACATACATGACGCCTTTATAGAAACTGCACTGGGAAATGTTGGGAAATGAAATGAACTAGCTGTTTAACAAAAGTTACAAACTTAAATATACTATTTCAGTAAAGGAGATCATTCAATTTAACTTCAATAATACACCTGACTGTATATAAGTTGTTTGCATGCGACTCCAGATGGCTGAGCTTTAATAGTACCAAAAGCTCCTGCCGCCTGAGGTCAGAAAACAAAAATTGTGAACAAATATCACGACTTATGAGAGGGCCACAGGAGTCAGCGGGGTCGGTGCTTTTGTTCAAAGAATAAGATTAAAGGGAAGACCATTTGTAGCTAATGATCTAGGAATAGAAGAGGCTGGAGGGTGAGAGCAGTGTCCTGTTACCCAAGATAACAGCGAGGTATCAGCTGGCCGATCCCTCTTTATTAATTTGATTTACAAGAGAGAATGTGGGATGGAGAGATTAAGCTGGTCGGCCGGCTGCTATTAACACCAGCCAAGTCCTCTATTATCATTTGATCTACTTGTAGTCTCACTGAACTGAGGGAATATCTAAATGTGTGTGGGGACCCATGAATATTTTAGCATTCCTAGCCGTAACTGCAGCAGTTTATATATAAGTATTTCAGAGTGACTTGTTACAGGGGACACAGTATTATAATCTTACAAAGGCAAAGCAGTCTGAGAGCTGCTCTTAAACTGAACAAACAAAAATGAAAAATCTCTAGGAAAACACACCAGCAATAGACCAAATTTTAAAACACTATTTCCAATGCAAATAACTGGAAGCCCTCCCAGACTACCTGTCTTTGAGTGTATTAACGTGGTAGACGAAGCACTGAGGCTCTCCAAAGTCCCTCAGATCCCTTCATAGCTAGTTTTTAGCCAAGATCTCAGAGCATGAGCATGTGATTCTGAGTAAACACGGGCACATGGACAAAAGGCAGATGAGGGATTGGGAGAGGAATTCATCACATTGCTTCACTGTTGGATGTTTCCGGCTAAACTGACCGCCATGCAGGCGGACGGAGAGGCCAAGGGCACCGAGAATAACTTGTCATGGGGGAGCATTCGGAATTTCAGAGATATAATACACCTTTATCAACACCCACTGGTGCAGTCCAGTGTTCAAGCACAGATTATGATGTTTCGGAGGAGAGCCCACTGAATGTTAATGTAATTAAGGGAAAAATCCCAAAGTTGCCAAAGACATTTAATACTGCAGGCCTAACATGTCTGTTAAATTGCACACAAGACACCTATATATTTCTGTCCGGAGCATTAATGCTTCAATCATTCCCCAATTTCAAATGTTTAATGTTAATTATTTGCCCATTTTAAAATGTTACAAGTTATCTGATTTTTTGGCTACTTGCAGGTAGTAGAAACAAGCTATGAACTCACCACTAATATATTAGCACCATAAAAGTTAATAAGGCAAACTTGTTAGCAAACACCTGCCGTTATGCACGAAGAAGTCGAAGAGCAACATTAGCATTCATTCACAGTCATGTTTCTGGCTACCTGCTGAAATATTTACTCTCCTTTCAGCTCCGTTTTTGGTCTCCACCAACTCCTTTAGCTGCTAAATGCTCAGCTATGCTCACTAGCTAACATCAGTTGCTAACTTTGTGTATGTCTGTCAATTGGGCTAGCTAGTAGGCTAGCATACAGTGTTTTTTGTCACAAGCACAAGCTTCTTGTCAATGTAGATGCATGTTTCCTTCTGCGTGGTGATCTGGTGTTGTTGAGTTGATAAAAAGTAGTTCCCTCATAAAATTGCTCACAACTAACTCTGTGGATTATCTTTAGTAATGATTATATGGAGGTCATGATTTCTAGGGAAAGACAGTGCTGTTGAGTTGTTTTTTTTTGTGCCATCTAGTTCCATCAAGAGAATAAACAGCTGATATTTACAAAACTCGACAACTCACACCAGAACAATCTAGATGGATAAGTAGCAGTACATGTACAAAAAAATATGTAGGTGAACTGTCCCTTTAAACCTGCTTTAAGCCAGAAAACTAAAACAATACGCTTGAAAAAGCTGAAAATCTCTGTAGTGCTGAGAAGAACTGTAGATTTGGTGATAGTTCTCTATAGATTCATTATATGAGTGATCCTTTTTGTTTTTTATTTGATCCATATTTTGACAAAATGTTTAACAGTCTTGAAAGTCACCAAACAATAATGTAATTTAAAATGTTTACAGTCCATTTACCATATTGCGTAATCAAAACCAATGTCGTGCACACTAACCAGAAATTGTAGATCTAGATATCAACCGCAGTAGTCTGCTGCTAACCATGTCACTTAAAGATTGTGAGTGATAACTGTGATGGAAGACATTTCCTGAGTCCAGAAAAGCCCAAGCTGCTTTGATGGCTTCAACTTGTTGACTGACTGCAGATCGGTCAGATAGGCAGAAACTACTGTACTGCTTCCAAATGGTCTCATGTTTCCTAAGTATATATATACCACAGCATTGTACAAGAAGATGTTGATTCAGTTTGGAGGAAAAGTCAAATCAACATACCTGAAGAGCAAAAGTGAAGGACGTTCACTGATGATGAAAACAAGAGGAGTAGCAGGTAGAGGGGTGACAGAGCTCTATATAAAGGGGGTCCTCTGGAGTGAGAGAGAAGTGTGCTGAACTACAACGTGTGCGTGCGTGGTGGTGAGAGGCATGATTTAGAAAAGATGGACAGGGACTGTATGTGGATTATTGGTGGCTTTTGAGGGTGTAAGCCGAAGTCTGACAGGCAGTATAATGAGTGAGGGGTTTGCTGCTGACCTCACCGCTGAAACAGGAGACAAAAAGACAGGTGGTGCAAGATAAACAGAGACAGAAGAGAGAGAATAACAAGGCAAAAAAAAGGCAGTTTCTGTCAAGACAAAAAGAGATCCTTTGTACGCCCTCGATCTTGGTTACAGAGCGGGACCTTGAAAACTAACTAACTTAAATGAAAATAAGAAAATCAATACTTGTATAGCAGCAGTTTCTGGTAAAACAGGCGTCATACTTACAAGAGTAGGATTTTTATTTTGGGTTTTGAGCCATCTATCCTCATGTTGAAATGGTATACAGTTCATTCAAAGACAAAGATAAGTCAGACCATAAACTGCAATAATAATGTTTCTCTTTATTTACTAGTCAGGGAGAAAAGAGGAACAACCACAACAGCTATTTATCTAACTGTAAAGGTTGTAATTAAAAAGAAGACGTCGTAAACATTTATCGCACCCTGTCGTAACAGCATTAGCAGATTCTTACAGATATTTTTGTGAAATGCAAATAAGCCCTTGTGAATGTCATATGCAAACAGCATTTCCATGAGCTCCTTTGGGTTCACAGAAAGGAAGAATAACAACCTGCAGAAGTGAACTCTCATGAGGAAACATCTGAGCATAAGGTGAGAAGAATTATTTACAAAATAGAGGTATTAATAGAATGTAATGTGTAATTATTTGCAAAATTCAGAAGGGACTAATAATGCTAATTTACAACATTATTAGTTTTTTGTACAGATATGTACAGATATCATCAAATGTGTCAAAGAATACATCAGGACTGAAAATAACCATTATTTAGTCCTGGTAGTAGTGTTTTGTTAAAGAAACTCAGACAATCAGAATTTTAATATTTACAAGATTAATAAGGTAATGATACAAACTCAGATAATTTATTATTCCCTTAACTGAAATTGTGTTGTTCTTTAAGGACTGTTTGTTTATTCAGTCATGAAAGCGAAGTTTGTTTCCCGAGTTTTTTTCAGTCAATGAATAAAATTTCGTCCCAAGAACTACATCGAGCACCTTTAAAAGGAAAACTTAAACGATAAATTCATTATGAAAATAGCAGCAGATTAATATTCTGTGGATCAACTAATAGATTCGTGGGCTAATCGTAGCTCTTGAATACATCACAAGCTTCTGGGATGCTCTTCAATTGTGTCACAGATGTAGCTATGCAGATGTTGAGGAATGAAGTCACTGGAGGCATTTATTACTGGAGTCAAGGATTTTAACTGTAAAGGAAAAGGGCTGTTAGTGGTATAAACTGAGGTTTCTGTGATTTTTTAAATTCATTCAATACATAGTAATCCCATTGTGGCCTAATTATTTTCAGAAGATAACATAATGAAGGCAAATAAAATAACATAAGCGGCGTAAGCAAACTAAACGACTACTTGCAGAGCCAAGGTCACTTGAGAGTCTCGAATAGGCAAAGCAGTTATTTAAAATCCTCTGCCCATTTTGTTGTTATGTGTTTATTTAAATCAATTAAGTAAATTCAACTCAGAAAAGCTTGGACCTGCACTGAGAGGAGTATTACATTCATTTTTATATATCCTAGGAGAAATATGCTCCATCTGGTGATCTGGCTGCTAGCTTCAGGTAAGTTTCTTTGTGTAAAATGACAAAATAATTGTGTGAAATTAAAATAGACACTGTTAGAATAACAATGCCTACTTCATTTAATGTTTTGGTGGGCGTCCCTCTGCAGGTTGTGCCACTTTGTGCTCACCCATTTATCGAGAGTACCACCTGATAAGCGAGGCTAAGACATGGAGCCAGGCCCAGAGTTACTGCAGAAAGAGCTACACTGACCTGGCCTCCATCGGCAACCGCCATGACATGAATAGGCTGGTGGAGATGGCAACAGCCAGTGGTTTGAGGAGTATCTGGATTGGTCTGAAAAAGGATGGGATGGCGTCCTGGATGTGGTCTGTGGGTGAAGCTCAGACCACTGACTACACTAACTGGGCCAGTCCACCTGATTCCTCTCACAACTGTGGAGGCATGAGGGCTGATGGGAAATGGCTCAGTGCATCCTGTGGAGCAAGCCTTCCCTTTGTCTGTCAGGAAGGTACTGACTTCAATGTGACAGTTAGACAGGAAAAACACATTATTTCCTCTAATCAGGAGCCAACTTGAGTGATGTCGCTCATCCTCTTGATGCTCAGATGCATGGTCTTATTCACTTAATTGACGAGCTTTAGATTATCAACTTTGCAAAAGGAAACAGTTAGCCTGGCACAGTCCAAAGGTAATATAATAATCCAACCAGCATCTGTAAAGCTCACCTTGGTATAATTTATACTCTTTTTAGTAGACACCTTAAATAAAAGAATGAACTGGAAAATGAAAATTGCATTGTAAATCACTGGAGTATCTCCTTATCACACCTTTAAGTGTATGCAGAAGCTTGAACCACATCTACACGTCTACGTGTGTTTTTTCCATCCTCCCCAACCATCTTTTCAGTACATTTTGCAATATTCACAGGTGAGGGGTCCAGCAGGATGCATGTTGTTCTTGAAGAGAAGTCCTGGAGGAACGCCCAGGGGTACTGCCGACAGAATTACCACGACTTGGTCAGTGTGAGCAGCCAGACTGAAAATCAGGCCTTACAGCAAATGCTTAATGAAGAGGGGCCGTCAACGACCACATTCTGGATCGGTTTGTTCAGGGATGAGTGGAAATGGTCAGACCAGAGTGACAGTTCCTTCAGATACTGGGCGAGCAATCAGCCAAATAAAGATGGACAATGTGTTTTGTATGCCACCAAGACGTTGTGGGACAGAGGGTGTGGCTCCTCATTTCCCTTCTACTGCTATGTTGGTAAGCAACATGTACAGACTTAATGAAAAAAAGAAAAGAAAGTGAATGTATGCTTGATGTAATGTATTATTTCTGTTTTTTTAACCACAGCAGTCACAAGGAGGCGCATCGTGAGGCTGGAAATGAAGTCAGATTCGTCCTTAAGCTTCGGTGATCCTGCTACGAGCAAAGCCATTTTGACCCAAGTAAGTTTTTGTTTAATGCTCTTGCTCTTTCGAAAACACTGGCAGAGATCAAGAGGTTGAACACTACCAGTGTATACATACCACTATCATAGTAACATACCAGCTACTCTAATTGAATTAAGGTGTGGTTTGAAATACTAATTGTCTTTCTTTCATAGATCCAAAAAAGTTTCAAGGGGTTCAGGGTTCAGTGGAGAGTCCAGCCAGATGGGAGGATTTTCAAGAAAAGAGAGTGAAATCTGAAGTGCCAAACAACACGGTACAATTACTCCTGAACGTCTGTAGGGAGACTTTAAATACTCAGATATAATGTGTTGTGTTGATGAATTGGATCAAATACATCTATGTATATCTATATATCTATGTATATTTATAACATTAAAGGCTGTTTACAGGTGTCGGGGAGTTCTACTGCATATGTGAAAAATCACTGTGTAAAAGACTTCAAGTGAAAGAGTTGCATTTTGGTTAATGTAGGCGCCGAGTTTTGAAAAGAAGAATGTGACCATGGGAATATAAATAAATAAATGAATGCATGTAGTGTCTCTGGTTCTGCTGCATTGATTCAACTTTTTTTTTATCTGTCCATTGTGACTGTGGGAGTATGATGCTAAATGTGAAGCAACAAACAGACACACACTTCTTTAAGAATGACTTTATGTTGTCTTGTAATAATGCATTAAAAAAGGCTGACAAAAGCAATACAATAAGACAAGCTCAACTGATCAGGAGTGAAAACAAAAAAGGCAATAATCAACGGAGAATAACATCATCTTGAATCTGCATCATCCTTTGTCAAATGACATCTAATCCACATCTGACCTGCAGCACTGCTTCAGACTGTAAATCTGCACAATGTGTCCATTACTATAGCTTGCATTGTTATGGTGCTTGTTTCATAACACAGTGATGGAAAATAAAACAAACAGATTTAGAGAATAAAATAACTGGGGTTCATTACAGTACAGTTAACTTGATTAAGTCTGAAATGCCTATTGACCACTGAAAGATAAACTGACCTACAATATTTGTATGTACAGTTTGAAAACATGAAGTAAAAGTTGGCACTGAATATAATACCAGTCGAACAGTAATGCCAACCTATGAGTCTAACAGAGCCATGTCATTTCACTACATGTATAAACAGCCTGGCACTCTCAGCACAGCATTACAATCATGTGTTTGTATAGAAAGCAGATTTATACATAATGAGTAAACACGGAGAAGTCACAGACTTCTAAGATTTTAAAATACCTGGTGTCACTGTTACAGCAATGTTGCATTCAGACCTCAACAGTTGTGAGTTTTCTCTCCATACTAATGCTCCATGATTCAGGATGTATCACACATTTCTAATGACATATTCCAAACAAATTCAACAACAGAAAAGTAGTGGCACAAAAAGTTTGGCATATTTAATGGTGTCAAAACTACACTTAAATTTCTTCTAAATGACTCCCTGCACTACGGGGAGGTGTTAGGAACATCTACCCTAACTTCGAGTGGTGCAGTTTATATCGTCCTTTTTCATAATAATCAAACCCTGTCATCTTTTTACATGGTTTGACTCTTAAAACTAAACTAAACCAACAAACCGTACTGTCCTTGAATGACACTTGAGAATTTGTTTCTTCCTTCTCACACACTTTCCACACAGCAAGTATACATACACAAATACAGATGCAAATCAGTAAAAAAAAAAAAAAAACATCACCTCCATTATATCAGTTTCCCCATGGAGCTGTGTCTTTAATATCATCTGGCTGGCTATAAAATTCTCCCAATGCAGGAGGAAAAAAAACTTCCTTTCCTCACTTCATGGTGTAACATTTATGCTGGCACACCTTCCCTTCAGCATCCGTTCTCCCCTGAGTAAAGCGCCTACAGGTCCTTCTTGACCTCCGGCCGTGTCTTTTCTGTCCTGGTGGGCTCTTTTTGGTTGGGGCTCAGCAGCTGGAGCAGGTCGTGCAGGGCTTTTCTGATCTGAGCACCGAACTTATGGGCATCCTGGAAGGAAAACAGAATAAAGAGTGAGGATATAAATGGGGCAGGGGGAAAAAAACAACAATTTGCATTTCATAAACTTCACAACCTCAAGGTGAAAAAAGCTGTGCTCGAAACATAAATGTGTTGTTATTGTTGTTGCTAATTTTATTAGATGTTTTTAAACAGTGAGGCTGTAATGCTCAGTTTAACACCTTCATATGCTTAATATTTAAGTAAAGTTAAAACCCAACTCTACAGAAATAATAAAAATAATACTTTAAAAAGACCATGCATACATCTTGATAACTGAAAATACACAGGTCTTGTCTAATCTATCTAAATAGAAGCAACTTTAAAAAATATAATGCATTCCCAGTGCTCCAGACTAACTTCTTCCAGGTGCACCAGCCCATAATTGAGATAATACATTTCAATTTAATTTCTTAACACATGACTGCAAATAGGAATAAAGGTGCAAATACATGTTTTCCTTCATGTATTTCAAAACCACAGCACACGCAACAAGAAATGGCAATAACCTCAATTATTTAAAATATAAACTGCTGAATTGCAGGTGCACCGGTGCAACTAATGAATATGTTTAGTTGCAGTTGACAGATTTTTGAGCGCATGTACGACCAAAATAGTCGCACCCTGGAGCCCTGATAACATACAAATAAAAACAGGGTTGCAACTAATGATAATTTTCACTGTTGATTAATCTGTAAATTATTTTCTCGATTAATCGATTAGTTGTTTGGCCTATAAAATGTCAGTTAATGGTGAAAAATGTCGATCAGCGTTTCCTGTGACTTCCTTGAATGTCTTGTTTAGTCCACAACCCAAAGATATTCAGTTTGCTGTCACAGACCAGTAAACAAAATAGAAAATATTCAGATTTAAGAGACTGGAATCAAAGAATTTAAATATTTTTTTCTTTAAAAATGACTCAAAATGTTAATGGATTATCAAAATCATTGATAATTTAATAGTTGACAACTAATCAGTTAATCAACCAATTGTCAGTTTCTTTTCTTCACTCTTCTTATGCAGCGTAAAATTACTGCTTTCATTAAACTCACAGTGTCTGGACACGAGTGCTTGCACGAGATGTGGAAGTTAATCACGTCCTCTCCCAAAACGCTGTAGGCCACCCCATAACCGTCATCAGCCACCTGAAAGAGATACAAACAATATTTAACCCTGTGGCTGCTTAATGAGTATCAATAAAACAAAGCAGAACCACTTTATATTTCTTCCAGAACTGAAACTGTACAGCCATTAAAAAGGAGCTGTTTCCACTGAGAGAAAGACTGCAACTAGAGTCACTTACAATGCAGTTACATGACAAAACCAGTAGAAATAAAATTCTAAAATGAACAAATCAGCTTTTATTTCTGCTTAAATGGCTCTTAATGTGACTGAAGTACTGAGGGCAGCACTGACCGGTCCAAAGCCCCCTCCACAGGAGACGTACTCTGGGTGGTTGACCATGTCAAACAGCTCCATCTGCTGGACTGCAGTCTGACTGGTGGACAGACGCCAGGGCTCAGACAGCACCTGAAACACACACAAGAAGCCATTGTATCAGGTCACTGAAGCAGCTGCTGCATATCTCTACTAAAGAGATCAACACTCAGTGGCATTTAGTATTTCAATTAGATTTTCACAAGTTCAATGTAAAGGGTCACATTTAATCCAAATCCTTCATGTTGAGTCAATGTGAAAAATGTAATAACTTGGAGTGTAATTTATTACCTGAGACAGATTAAGCAATTTGAAATGCATTACTTTTATGCAGAACAATTGAATAATAAACACTTGAATAAATACATTATGTTCATTTAGAAGTTCTCCTTAACTCTATATGTAATAACTGAATAAACAGATAAGGTTGGTCTGCATTCATTGAACTTAAGACTAAGTTATGTAATTGTTTCACACTGACTCAAACTCTGCATCAAAAGTGACCCTTACATTGAACTTAAGTAATAAAATTAGATGGGGAAAATTACATGTGTATACTCAAAGTCAGGTAACTGTTTTGGGCAAAGTTATTTTCTGAGTGCATTCTGACGTAAATAAAGTGACAAAGGAAAGAAATGAACCTCTTTCAAGAAAGGAGATTCCACTCCGAGGTATTTGGACACCACGTAGAGGCAGAAGAGGTGTCTGTCGATACCGCCTCCAGTCATGGCCATTCGGTATAGAAGCTGGTGCTTTTCTGACGCTGAGCGGAACAAACGCCTGCACACATCTGCTGCCTGTCGGAGAATGGCATGAGCGGCACAACTGCTTAGCATACGACACGCTAAAAAAAGCTACTGTATCATTCAGGCGAGAGCAACAGGAATTAGATATGATTGTTTGCCATGTGGATTTATTTTCATCCTGAGTGTAATAATTATATTCGTCGTCAAACAATTCCTCAGTCTGTGCAAGAGTTTCCACCATCTCACCTCTCCGCCCTCCAGTGCTTGGACAAAGGCACAGCTCTCATTGGAACAGGAGCGAACGGTCTCTGTCCTGCCCTCCCTGAACAGACGGGTCATGGAGGACTCGTACGTCAAACAGAACGTCCTCCGGTCCTAGAACACAAAACTCACATGTAACAAAAAATATTTCCAGTCCCTAAATTCAATGTCCGAATATCCTAATTTAAAGCAGTCTGATTTTCTTTCTGTTAAATTGTCACATGTACAGAGTGCAGGCCCAAAACAACAAACTGTGTTGATCATGTAGGTGTATATATGTAGACTAAGCTAAAAGCATTAGCACACCCTGTCTGAAGTGGGTGCAGGAGCTCGACCGTGCCTCGAGGGTGTAAATAATGTCTTTTCAAATCACTCTGTATGAAGCCCTTTTAATTTTGTTGTTTTTTTTTTTTCATTTTAAAACAGGTCCCCATCTACTTCACTTCAGGAGAATGCTGCAGCGCTGTTTTGCTGTGTAGCTCCAGAAATGTTTTGTGGAATATGAAACTTTACTGCACTTTACATCGGCATGAGGGTGAGCAGATAATGACTGAGTTTTCATGTTTGAGGCTCACCCTGTAGTAGGCCAACTGAAGAGCCATCTGAATGAAGGCATCTGGACTGACTCGACATTTCTTGACCTTTCCTTTGCCGAAGTCTCGGAAGGCAAACACGTGGAAGTCCACATCGTCAGCTAGAGCCTGGGCCACTGCCAGAGACTGGGAGATCTGCTCCTCACACTGAGACAGACACATCCAAACAGTTTACATCACCAGGACTGAGTAACCTATAACCATATCAGTGATTTAAAAAAAAAAAAAAGCCATGGTCATGCAGTCATTTTCAAGACAAACACCCTGTACAACATCCAGCACAATGCAAACCTTAAACAGAGTTTGACATTTACGCAAATGTACTTATTCGCTTTCTTGCTGAGTGTTGATTGATTGATACTGCTCTCATGTTTGTACCCTAAATACAGCTCGGCTTGAGTGTTGTCATTACCGTGAGGTTACCAGGCCAACAAGCAGAGACTCCAGGAAGTTACTTCCCCCTGGCCCAAAATACTCCGGCACTGTGAAACCACAACTTTCTTTCAAGTTTCTTTATGACATAGTCAACAGAAAACTAACTTAATCTAAATAACGTTTGGAGGTCCTGGTAGGTGAACTGTTTGACCTCAGGACAGAGCCAAGCCACTTTGTTAGACTAACTGCTGATCTTCTCATCTAAATTTCTCCAAAACAAAAAACAAATAAGCATATTAAAAAAAATATTGAACTATTTCTTTTTAAAAATACATCTCTACATTTGATCTTCCAAATTTTACATTTGGTCAAAAATAGAACATTTGTTCTCTTTTAAGTAGGCTGGTGTGAAAAAGCTATCATTTCTCACTGTGAAAGACAAAATTAACGAAATAAGATTTAAACAACACAACATAACTCAAAGGCACTCTTCTAATCTCTTAAAATGCCTTTATTGTCATGTTGGACCTTAAAAACAAGACTTCACACCTTTGTCAGTGTGGGTGTCTTGGAGTTTTTTTTGTGATTTATGTCTCTCTATAAAAAGTGCACCACTAACAAATTTATTTGAGTCCAGGAAGCTTGCCTTCCCCTACATTTGTTAATGTAAACCAAATAAGGTGTTTTAATGTGAGCACAATGTGAATTATGATATAATGGTGATAAGCTAAAGGAAATAAGAGAGTGTAAGAAGGAACGCCAATGCTGGAGAGGTGCTGACCACGATGAACGTACAGGTGTGAAGGGAGAAGTTAGCTAAAGGTGTCGAGGAATTGAGGGAAATGTGTGAATGATAACTAACTTCTGGAGGGATCTCCCAGTTCAGCTTCTGTGGCCGTGGTAGTGATGAATCCACTTCTCCTTTGCAGTGACCCTCTGTGTTGTATCCGAGCTGGAAACAGTCGGTGGCCAAGGTGTACTGCCAACACACAACAATTATTAAGTGACAGCACCTCGACAACAGTGTGCAACCTGTCTTTCTTTCATGCGACTTACCTCCCATACATGTGATAACACCGGGGCATCAGCCCACGAATGCTCTGCATTGATGCCATTCTTTCCATTCTTGTAGTAAACGACAGAGAAGGACTTATCAAACCACCTGCAGGACAACAAGATAATGACTGAAGGCTACAATTCAACAACTTAACATGACATCTTCACAAGGCAGTGATCAGTTCTGTGTGAAATTACCTGTCATAACATTTCCCATGTAACAAGGATTTGGCGTAGCAGTCTAAACTAGCTGCCGGGTCATCTCCCATCATGCCCTGTTCATCATCATCCAGAGTCACAAAGAAGGCGGCTTTCTCAATGCAGTCCAGAGAGCGTTTGTTGACCCCACTGCTGAAATACTCCGCTCTGGCTTTAGCCCATGGAATTCTGGGAAATATTTCAGGATGAGATGACAGTTCATTAAGGATGCCGTGTGCTGCGTGGTGCACGTGATTCAAGCTCTGGTGGTTTGTCACGCTGACCTGTCTCCAGCAGTCAGGGCCCCAAGTTTGGCCTCTCCTTTGGCAGGAGGGGCAGGGTCGTCGAGGATCCTCTGAATCTGGAATTCGATCTCCCTCGGGGAGAGGAGTCTGCCTGCCTGGTACACCCAGAGACGAAAGTAGCGACCTCTGTGGTATACCGCCACGTAGTCACTGTCCTGCCAATGCTGCACAGAGTCTTCACACATGAGAAAGAGGAAGAAAGTGGAGTGTAAATATTTTGAGAGAGGAGATGATGCATTTACATTACGGATTTATGTGTGCCTTGTGCTTTGGTGTATTCAAAACCTGAATGTGTATTTTCGAACATCTTTTAACTTTTTTAACTCAACTCTCTCTGTCTAAACTTTTGCCGGGAACATTTTGTTAGCAGGCTCTAAGTGCCAGATTCAGTGAAGCATCAACAATTCAACTTCCCTCAACAAATACAGTCAAGGTTTACTTGAATCTACTTAACCCCCAACCTGCTGCAGTGACATTAGGCCAAATCCAGGCCGAATCAGGCGCCGCAGAGAAAATGCAAGTCCAACCATTTATTTTGAGCGTGCATTTCAGCTGCTGCAGTGCGGACCACAGGGCGACACATGACGTGACGATCAGACCAGCCTGTCAAAAGTATCGCTGTTCAAGCTGTTGACACAGGTTTTATAAAATGACACTATAAATACAACCTACTACTGTAAAGCTTATAATGAATGTTTTTCATGGTTCAAGTGCTGGTTGACATGTTTGGTGTCAGGGTGACGCAGATACTACAAACATTTAGAGGTCCACCAGAATTTATTTCATGTTTCTTGGTACGTAATAAATATTATTAATCAATATTCAGGGAAATAAATGTAACTAAAAGAAAAAACAAATTGTACTTTGTAAAAGCTTATTTATTTCCTTATTTCTTGTTAATCAAAAACATAATTTCAATACCATAATTTCAGCCCTGCACTAATCACCGCAACGCCTGCTGTGGTCTGAATACAGCCATACTCACTGGCCACAAACAGAAGACTGCATTTTCACTGGATAGAAAGTTAAGTATGTTTAAATATAAAAATTCTTGAAAAACAGAAACCCTCCTTCCAACACCCACTGGATGAAGGCTAAAAACAACAACCACACAGTAAGATGCCTGAGATGTTTTTCCTATATCCCTGGCACACCCTGTTGGAACAACTCTGCTGCCAGAATGAAAAGGAGGCTCGTTACGGGCACAAATGATTAAGTTCTGATCCTTGACACACTGGAGCACACTTAAACAGAGAGATGAACAGTGAAACGCCTTCAACCTCACAATACAACTCAAACAGATTGTTTTATATTAATCTAGCCTACCTTGTGTTAACAGGCTGACTGAGATGACTCTAAACGGATATAACTGAAGGCCTACTTAACAAATGCAGGAATGAAGAGATATTGTAGGAGGTTTGACTAAAGGTCAGAGCTGCAATACTGAAAGCAATTGTGGTTTCTAATCCAAAATGACTGACAGGGTGACTATCTAGATGCTGGCGCATCGATGTGATGGACAAGGAACATTTATCGTATATGAGACAGGTGTGTATCTTCATTTTTGATCATACACAGTGAAAAATGTTAAGCACATTTCTATTGTTATCGTATTGGATTGACATTTAGAGATCAACAGCTAGAATTTGGCCAATTGTGTAAAAATATAAATACTACCTGTTAGTGTTCCAGGGATTCGACAAGTGTCAAACATCCGCTCAAATTGATAGGAACAGCAAGGAACTGCAGACCTCAACAACCACTGAGCAGGATAAAGAAGGATGGGCCAGTACAAAAAAAAACCAAGAGGACACAAAAAGGATGGTAGAAAAAAAATACAGGAGAGAACCAGAGAAGAGAGAGAATAAAAAGATGAGAAAACAAAACGTGTGGGCAGAAGAAAATAGACATTAGTTGGAGACGGACCCTTTCCAGAAAACCCAGACAGACCTGAGATGAGACCAGAAGGTAAGAGGAGACTGATGAGAGCTGACAGGATGGGCTGTGCAGACGTATTATGACTCAGTGAATCACGACACCTTGCTTCTTGACACCACACACACTCATGCACACACACACACTGTCTTTCACACAATTTTCTATCCCACACTTCAACTCCAGAGGGTTCAGACACCTTCAGTATGCCTCATCATCTCTGAGGCAGCGGTGTGTTAGCACTGCTCACTAAAGTGAGGGCAGAACTGGTGCGGGCTTTCTGGTTGAAGCCAACTGGCATCATGTATCATATCTATATCAGCACTGTGTGAAACGCCACGTCGTCACAGTATCTACGTGTGTGTACATGTCTTGTCGTTTTACCGGTCTCCTCTCCAGGAGTGCGTGTGGTGCTGAAAATCCTCTCACACTGAGCTGCACACAGAGGAATGACAGTGCCGGGTATACGACTCTGGGAAACGTAGAGGAGAAGGAGAACGAGATGGCGAAGGGCGTAAGGTAAAAAGAACAGAGGAGAGCAGTGGAGGAAACGAAGAGTCAAGCAAAAAAGGGAGAATGTTTTGAAACGAGGAAAGAGAAATCAAGCAAGCGGGAGAGAGGTTGAAAGGAGAAGAAAAGGAAGAGGTGGGAGAGATGAGCATGGTATGAGAACATGAGGGAAATGTCTTCACATAAACATGAAAACTAAATAAATGAATGGCGATGCACATGCTGTCTACCAAACACACATATGCTGATGGATGGATGATACACACAGTCAAAACACCTGGTTATTTACCAGCATATAGCAAACTGAATGCTCCACAAATATCTCAAAGTCTCAAAATCTGAGACATTTGATTAACAAGTCTTCTGTTGCCATAGCAAAGAGACATGAATAATGAACGCCTCCGCGTACATGGAGCAGCAGAGGTTGACTGGTGGCTAAACTCACAGGTTTGATCGCTTCTCTGTTGAGTTTGCGGCGGTATAGGAAGAACGCATGGATGCTGTTCCCTGCCCGGGCCGCCTGGATGGGCGTGGGTGTCACGTACAAGAAGTCCTGAAGAGAAACAGAAACAGGAAGTCAGGTGAAGGCATTAACCCGAGTGATTATCGTGAGGCCTGCACAATATGAGTAAAAACTGGTGTGCAAAAGCATTCAATATTGTGACAAGGTATGACTTGCTATAAATAAACAAACATTAAAGGGTATTGTAAGTAGAGAGTGACCAATACTCGATTTTTAGGGCCAATGTCGACACCGATATCAGGGAATGAAATATTCCAATACCATATATAGCTATATATAGGCTGATGTACACACACTTTTTGTAATGTGGTTATTAAACACTCGAGACAAAGATATGTGACAAAACAGGATATTTTACAGTTTAACAATAAACTTCATTGTTTATTCACAATAAAGCTGTCAATGTTTAATAAACATCACTGTGTAATTACATGTAGTTTTTCATACTGTTATAAGTATATTACTACACTCTATAGGTGTATTACAGTTGTGGGTGCGATTATCATGTGCAACTGCCTCTCTTAATCTTATCTGTGTGTGAAAGCTGAATAGAGTGTATATAATCTTTATTATTTCTATCTTTATTTTGCTATTTTGTCTTGCTTTGGCTCCTGTCACTTTTTTTCCTTTGCCAACCCACTCTTTTTTCACATCGTGAGGACGATAAAAATACAATCTATCAGTCAACACTAATAATCATCCAAACGAAAAGGTCTGCAAACATGCCTGACATTAAATAATCAAGATCCAAGTCCTTCTTGGAGAGTTTAAGTTCTCTTACTCCACTTACCATTGCTAGGTTCCCTTATTTAATAAAGGACTGTTTATGAAACATGCTTGAGGAAATAGTTGAGTGTGAATGTGTGAGAAACCACAGCGAAAAAATATTCACACATCACTGCATGTGTACATTATTAAAAGGCAAAAACAGGAATACCCATCTTAGTCTAATAAGCAGTAACACACAATGATATCCATTGTGTTTTTGTCCTCATGACAAATAAACACCAACATATGAATGAATATCTAAATATCTAAAGCCATAAAACAGAGTAAACGTACCTATACGGTAAAATCAACATGTCAGACATTAAACTGAATCAAATTTAGAAAGAGGACTACACCACCAAAAAGATAAAAGGATTTTCATACCATGCCATAATAATTACTGTTGACCATTATTGGGCTGCGTCCACGAAGATAAACATATTCCTCCCACCAGTCACTGACCTGAAAAATAAAAAAATAAAAAAACACACAGATATCCATGTGAGGAAGCTAATGTTGCAGCCAACTGGCACTCACAATCACTTGCATATTCAGACAGGATAAATAATTCAAACCACAGAGCCTAACAAAGATATACATTGTTAATGGGATTTTAAATTGCCTTTGGACTGCTTTGCTCTGGACTTTTAAGTGACGTGTGAAGTAGCCACACTTCAGCGAGTGCCACGGTCGGCCACTTACGTAGTTGGCGGCCCAGAGAGCTTTGAGTTTGAGGTACCACTGCAGGCGGTTACCGAGGCTGCTCTCGAACTCTGCGGCCAGATTGGTCATGCGTTCATATTCTGTATCGTCCATCAGCGAACGCACGGATTCCAAGTACTAAACAAAAAAAACCAAAAAAAAACATTTCAATAAATATAGTATAAGTAGCACAATTGGTGAAGTTTCCTACCATTATAACTACATCTAATTCTGCTGATATATTTCAACATCTCCTTTTATCTGTCAAATACACATTCTTACGCTTCTTCTAAACCAGCTTGCAGGCAGATAATAAAAAAAAAAATACAATAACAAAAGGAAATTTGGTGCAGAAAATGATGATTGTGAGAAAGCGATCCATCTGTTTCATGGTCAGCGAGCAGCGTGTTGTCATTTCCTCTACTTGGTGTGAAGTCTCACCCTCTTGACTGTGTCCTTGATGGCAGGCACAGGCAGGTTTGGCAACGAACCCTGGTAGCTGTAGAGCAGAGGCTTTCTGCCAGAAAAGATCCGCACCAGCGCCTGGCAGAGAAACACAAGCATTCAGACAACAGATACACAGACTAAAGTGAGGATACACCTAAGGCTTAATATTTATTGGTTTTTGTGTTTTTTTCTACAAGTAGTTTTGCGGAATATCATAAGAATCAGATATCAAGATAGTTCTGTGTGATTTCAAAGGGAATTGTTGTGTTTTTAAACCTGGGCTGTATGTTTACATAGTTTGTTGTGTAAATGACTAATAGGTACAAGAAGTTTTGGAATTGGTCCAGTCGATCGCCTCAGCCAGTTAGATGTGAAAACATTCTGCTTCTACATGCTGTTTTCCCCTGCTGCCTCTCTCATGTCCGCCCTCCCTCTCGCTTTCCTGATATTTTCACCTCTAACTGGGTAAATTAAGGGTTTATTTCAACCAAAACAGACTTGGTGAAAGACTAACCAAGATGGTTTTGTTGATCTTTATTTTGTTTCAAGTGATTTTAAATCAAATGTGTTTTACAATGATAAAATGACTGGTTCTGAAGATAGAGCTTCGTGGATCTGGCGAGAGCGACATAGCGGCTGTTTCTGGCTAAACAAAAAGGATCTTGGTATTTAACGAAAAGGTCAATCTCTGTAGGGATCCTTTCCATAATGCTGTCAGACACTCGGAATGATAATCTCATCCTGTCAGTGGCAAAAATAAGCACTTTTATTGGACGTACTTTGACGGTCGAAGTTGTCCTTACGGATTAAGTCGTAGCCATTGCAGCCCGTGTTGTGGATGAAGGCTGA
The DNA here is from genome assembly GCF_965226575.1 of Pagrus pagrus. Lineage (NCBI taxonomy): Eukaryota > Metazoa > Chordata > Actinopteri > Spariformes > Sparidae > Pagrus > Pagrus pagrus. The sequence continues at coordinate 13,947,269 of NC_140208.1, read as the reverse complement.
AGCAATCTACTGGCTGCAGTTCCAAAACCTTTTGTGCTGATTAGTCATTCACACACCTAAAAATGTAAATGTGGTGCCCAGGTCCATTAGTATTTAGACCTACTTAGAGGGACTCATTTCCATTTTCCTCTTATCTATCTCTTCACTTCAAATAACTTGAAACTTTTTTTAAACAAAACTAATATTACAGCCTCACAGGTTATGCCTCCATGCACCTGTCAAGGTGCTGTTTCTGAGCTATGGCGATGAATAATGGCCAGAACATTTTTTGATGACGTCACATAAAATATCATAACGTCATCATTTCATCTTATTAGACATTTGTCGGAAATGTTGTCCTAATTATTGTATGAATTCTTGAGTTATGTTGTTTTGTGAGGTCACACTGACCTTTGATCACCAGAAAAAAACTATTCAGTTCATCCTTGAGTCCAGGTGGGATATTTGTGCCAAATTTGAAGAAATTCTTTCAAAGTATTCCTGAGATATCACAGATGTACCCACAATCCTATGCATTAAAATCATTTGCCGCTTAAGTACAGTAAACAGGGTTTTACTAACAACACTTAAACAACATGAAACTTTAAAAAAAACAAATATGATGAGCTTTAGATCGCATTACATGACACTATACTAACTGCATTTATAACAACAGCATATAAAAGCATCAGTATTCAGTGTCCCCTCAGGCTGCATACCAAAGATCACATAACTGGCAAACAGTAAGAGTTACGGTAAGTTTACATTAAGAAGTGAAAGAGATGTGAAACAACACTGACCACCCAGACTTTGGTGGTGTTGGACATCTTGCCGTGCTGCTCGAATATCCAGCGGTGGTAAGACAGGAGTTGTTTGAGGCACAGGCGCATGGTGAAGATGAGCAGGAGCCACAGCATGGTGCTGAAGAGCACTGCTGACACCAACGCCTGGCACTGGGAGCTCATAGACTGGCTGCGAATGGTGGGAGAAGATGGACAGATGGATACATGGGAAGTTATAGAATAAAGACACCGCACATAAGGTTGAGTGGGGAGAGAAACAACAAATATCTTTATCTTAATTCATTACGGTACTATCAAGCTAGGAATTGTCCCATTTCTATCTTTTCCAAATGATGGCTGTAAGTGATATCCCTTAACTTTAAAGTAAATGTGGTTTATATGAGGAGAACTGTCAAAGAGAAAGGAAAAAGAAGGGGTGGGGTAAAAATATTTATACCACACTAAACATTTACACCATATACCGATCTCTCTGTGACACAATGTACAATCAGGAAAAGGGAACATTTCATGTCTGCAGGGGTGTGAGTCAAGACATTAATCATTAACTTTAACCATGGAGTCATGAGATGTGTTTACCTGACTGGCAGGTGCTCCTGTATCTTGGCTATGAGTCCCATGGAGGGGTCGGAGCGAGTGTACATAGTAGCCAGGATTGCTATGACCACAAAAAGCCAGGACGAGGGACTGGCAGGATAAACTCCTGTTATCACACTGTTCTGTTAACATGACAGAAGACAGGTTGATTTTAAATCCCATTTATCCAGTTTACAATCACTACACAGACATGCACACTGAAAATTCAGTTCAGATTAAGGCAATTCATGTCATGTAAATGCTCAGTTCTGACCGTCTAAACTGCATTTAACTCGGAGCCAGACATTAACCAGTTAACTTGACAAATTAAGGAAATTTTAACTTTAAATTTAAGGCTTTTGCAGGACGTGCTTGTCCGACATGAAATGCTTACACACCACAGACCACTTCAATCATTCCTCACGCTGCTTTCGAAAACGAATGAGCGATGGAAGTGAGGATCAGACAAAGTTATGAGGACACCCACAGTGTCAAAGAAAACTCAGAGACAAGTGCTCTTTTTAAGAAGTGCCCTGTATTCAGCATTTCAATTTATAATGTCCAGTGTGTAGGATTTAGGAGCAGAAGTGGATTATAGTATTCATAATTATGTTTTCATTCAAGTATTATTACCTTAAACTAAGAATCATGTTTTCGTTCCCTTGGAGGGAGCGGGTCTGCTTCCAAGGAGGCCGCCATGTTTACACAGTAACCCAGAACAGACAAACCAAACACTGGCTCTAGAAAAGGGACTGCTGTTTTCTGTGTTTTTAGCGGGCACGGCAGGGTGAGACGAGGGGCGTTCACTTGATGGCAAACCCCACCGCTAGATGCCACTAAATCTTACACATTGGACCTTTAACCATTATATACAATATAAAGGACTGCAATTGAGTTAAAACACCACAATTAGACACCAACTATAAAGGAAAACTAGGAGTGAGAAGTAACGAAATACAAACCTGCAAATTGAGAAGAATGATCAGAATTAATAGAGATAATAATAATTTAGATCAATATATGGGCAGGCCAACAAAAAAGAATACTTTAAAGACTCCTCAGCATTTAACTCTGGTACAGAAGCGAGTGCTGACATGAAAGTGCAGAGTGGAGCTACCTTAAGTCTGATGAGACGCTTCTTCCAGGAGCGCACACCAGAGAGGTAGATCTCAGTGAGGGCCTGGTGGGACAGTCGCACGTCGATGCCCTCCGGAGTGACGGTGAACTGAAAGGCCACCGCCTGGTGGGCTTCTGCCATGATTACTGTGCACGAAGAGATGGACAATTGAAATAGTCAGCCAACAAACTAAGGGCAAGAAAGGAAGAATGTGTGTCTTGACACAGAGCTGTCAAACCTCAGGCACTTCAGACAAAAACTCCTGGTTGGATTACTGGCAATATAAACATACAGGATTAGCAGGTTGAACATGATTGTAAAAGACCGATTATTCTCCTTAATCATCATCTTAATCAACAAAAACTAATGAAATCTTCTGTCAGACAATAAGATAATTCGTCTGTAGTTAGAAACAGAACACAAAACAACTGATGAGACCTCCACTGTGACATTTAGGTACCCGGGGGGCAGATTACGACGAAGGGCACATGGGTAGGAGCATTTAACAGGCGCTTTTTAGTGCTTTTTATACCATGAAATGACCCACTTAATAACACTGAGGACTGTACGCACACTGTCAACAGGAAAAATATACAAAACAACAATGTTAACTTTAGCTTTGTGATCACAATTCATATATGCAACTGCACTGCAGCAGCTGATGGCAAACTGAATCCTGAAGGTGGAAGCTGTGAAGAAACTGATTCATCAATCTGGTGATGAATTGCAAAACGTGTGTGTGTGTGTGTGTGTGTGTGTGTGTCTGTGTGTGTGTGTGTGTGTGTGTGTGTGTGTGTGTGTGCCTAACAAAACACATCCCACTTATGAATGAGCATTTTTTTTAGAGAAACTCAAAAGAGACAGATTATTCATGAGTCCCTTTCAAAAGCAAAGTCAGCTTGAAACTGATACAGTCTGATGGGAAAGCGCTGACTGGCTGCTGATGTGATCGGGTATTTTTGTTTAAGGCAATAACTGCATCTCTTCACAAAGAGAATTGATTTTCCTCCACAAATAGGCTATGGATAATGCCCCGAGGTTCAGTCACTGTGACACTGGACTGCACCCATGTGGAGAACACGTCCGCTCTTGTTGTGTGCGTTTTAAAAAAAAAAAAGGCAAAAAAACACACACACACACACACACACACACACACACACACACACACACACACACACACACACACACACACACACACACACACACACATTTCCCTCATCGTCCCCAGATACCATTGAGGTTCTGCTCTTTAGGTCAGATCTGGCAGATACAGTCAGTAGAGAAGTCAGTCTGGCAGACTAACAGCAGTACATTTCAGCCCGCTTGTTCCAGTGCCAACGCAAACACAGACAACACAACACACCTGCTCAGTTCAGGTCAACTGCGTGCGCACCGAAAGAGCCACTTAATTCTATTAACAATATCCCTGTCATGGGAATATAACTGTCTGGGGAGCTTAATGTGCATTAGCATCTCTGTGTCTTTAATTGCCAATTCATTTCAAGCTTATGGCTTAACTGTTGTAGTTTTAAAAAAAGACTGCCAGACAATTAAACAGCTTAACAATGATATTTTTGATCAGGCTACAGATAGAGTATAACTTAATAGAGTAATTAATAAGGCGCATGGGCTATAAATGGTTACATCTGTTCAGTTAAGGTTTTTTTTTTTATAACTGACTGTATTTTTCTTTAACTTACTTGTTTTCAAGACTAAACAACAACTTTTTGCATTCTGATCTTTGGAAAACATCCAGACAGAAAGCAAGAGGCTCAACAGTAGACAGTGAGGTCGGAGCAGGACGTAAGGACAGAGGAATGTAGGAGAACTATGTGTAAACTAGATTAAAGGTAAACACCAAAGGAAAAGTATGAACAAAATACATTTTCCAGCCTGACACCTCCCAAAACAGGCAGGTGACTACTGCTGCTTCTCACTAACTTATAATAGATGATTCTACTTTTAGCAGATAGCAGCACTGATTTTTACAATCGTGTAATAAAATACAGAATTAATGGAAATTATAGTTCTGTAACAACTTCAACCATGTATCTGCATATTTTTTTCAACGAGAGCATCTAGCTGAAAAAAGCTTCACATTTAAATCCCTCCGACTACTGTTTGATTGCAGTCATTTGCTGTTATGGCCGTGTGCCCTGCAGGAAAGACAGTTCCAGTAAGGAGTAACTGGAAAGTAATGGTTTGGTAAAAGTGATGCTATTCTTCACACACACAGAATCACAGCGAAAGACAGAAGATAAATTAAGATGTGTGTTATTGTATCATGCCCAATTATGGCAACCAAGGAAAATGTGATACTGTCAGGTTACTGTTAGTGTGCTCATGCTCACATTGTGGACACAATCACATAATTCACGACAAACATATGAGAAACAAAATATTCTTGAATTTCCAATCTGACTGATATGTTATTTTCATACTATTAATCACCAAAACATCCAGCACAACCAGTAAGATGATTAGCCAAGGTTATATGCTGGCCACTGTTGATATATTCTCATAAGAGGTTGATATCACTATATAATAAAGCAGATTTTAAAGATTTTAAAGGAGCATTGTGTAGTTTTGGGGAAGAAATTTTAGAAGAGAAAAATCTTCATTGACTGATTGTTTTTATGCCTAAAGAAACTGAATAAACAAACTATCTTTGTTTACATGACTGAATAAAAAGAACTGACCTTAAAAGGACAACGCAATTTCATACTGTTTTACTTTGTTTATATCTGGCGGACCCTGCCACCTTACTATCTTCAAACTGTTTTCAGGGGATCTTATTTTTGTCTGAGAGCAGCTTGTTTATTCAGTTATGGAAAATGTTAATATTTTTCAGTTTGTATTATTACCTCAGTAATAATGTAAATATTCAAATTCTGAGTTTGAACTTCAACTCCAAAACTACACAGTGCCCCCTTTAATGTTTCCTTGTTACAGTAAGGCTAGTCCCTTATAAACATGACATCCCAGGTAGGGCACTCCTTGTTATTATCAAAACATGCTTTACTGGCCTTTGCTGTAGAAGTCCCACGGTCTGAATCTCTGGCAAAATAACTATCATCTGTAAAATCCTTTCATCAGATTTGATTCTTTAAGATCTGCCTGGCTTTTATCATGGTTTAGTGAAACACTTCGTCACTTTGTTTTGGTGTGCTATACTCTGTATAAATAAAGTTATTCCTCTTCAGTGGAGGAATGCAAGGGTGTACACGGGTATGTCAGCAGAGTGTAAGCTAGCATGAGTCCTTTTAAACATACTGAGTGAACTGCAAATCCCTTTACATCCAGACATTACAACTACAAAGCACTGTAAAAGCTCTGGTAAGCCAGTGTCTTATTTATTGTGAGTGTTTTATGAGGAGGGGATGGGCAGAGATCTGTGCATGTTTCAATGTTTCACAAGCAGAGGTCTTCTGACTGGAAGTAGCTAATGTGTAAACTCTTTAGAGAAACATTAGTGAAGCCATACACTGCATCAATGAGCATATAAGGCAGAAATAATAGGACAACTTCCAAAACGTATGTCAACAAACAAAGCAAATAACGGTTAGGCTGACATTTTAGCCCTTTCAGCCAGGTCAGCTCATCTCAGAGAGCAGGTAGGGATTTGAAAAAAGCTTATTAAAGCTAGCTAACGCTTATGAAATGAAGCCAAAAACCGTCCTGTTTGTTTCTGTCGTGAACACAAAGTAAAATTTGATCCAGCAGAAGGAAAGCATCTTTACATTTAACATCAGCCATCACCCTCGCATTCTTATGAATATTTCTGGCAGCTACGCACTACTGTTAGCTATTATGCTAACTTACAATCGTGAAGAGCTGATTGATAGACGTGAACGCTAGCTGACGTTTAAATTACAGTATGAAATGCAATGCTAGCAGCTGCTATAGCAGCTAGCCGAGCGCCCAGCCCAGTGTGTGTAGCCGATAGCGGTTATTACCGCTCAGAGGAGAGGCGACTTGTGTCTTCACAACGCACTACAGCACCGTAGCACGGCGGAAGCCTGTTAGCATACCTGTTGTTGTTGTTTAGGAAATGTCGACAGTCCAGAGCAGAAGAAACCGACTGTTAACTTCTGACGTCGACCCAGTGCTCGGTGCCTGCAGCTGTATCTGAGGTCTGTGGTGTCCCTCCCCTCGACTGACTGAACAACTGTACTACAGATGATCGCCTGGATGGAGCTGATGCTGCCTTCAGTGGCTGTCGGAAATGTCGCAATCATGCAGTGGCAGCGAGTTCTCATGTTACGTTTAAGGCACGGACAGGTGTAGGAGCCTGTGTCAACAGCTGATATTACAAAATATGTATTTAGCTGGCTTTCTATGTAAGGGGTGCCCAGATGTTTTCCATTAAAGGGCCACAACTGAAACCACAAACCAAGCACTTATTGTATTGTTTTGTACTGGTGCACTATGTAGTTTTGGGGAAGACATTTTAATCAGAATATAAATATCTTCATTGACTGATATTTTTTATGCCCAAACAAACAAAATATTCAAACTCTCTTCGTTTTCATGACTGAATAAACTGAACAAACAAACAATCTCATACGGTTTTACTTTGTTTATATTTGGCGGACCCTGCCACCTTTCTAACTTCAAACAGTGATATGGGGAACCTTATTTTCCTCTGAGAACAGCTTGTTTATCCAGTTATGGAAAATATAATTATTTCTGAGATTGTATTATTACCTCATTAATATTGTAAATATTAAAATTCTGAGTTTGAGCTTCTACTACAAAACGACATAGTGCTCCTTTAAGATACAAAATGGTACTGCACGGAAGCCCTGAAGGTACGGAAGGAAAATAAATCTTGTGATCCATTTTCTGAGTCCAATCTTTTTTTTTTTCTCTTCTGTATGACTAAAGTACACATGAAAAATGTTTTGCAGGATAATCTTTTCGAAGTTCCTTAATTTTTCTGGAGCTTTCGATCATATATCATGCTCTTCCTCAGCTGTTATTTTATGGTGGTAAATTTTTTGGATTAGGATGAAGTAACCCGTGACCTGTGAGATGAGCTCCGCTGAGAAAAACTGTGATATGCGATTGAAAGTTTTGAAAAACTCTATTTGCCTTGGGGAACCATAAGATTTAACGTGTGGATGTAACATTTTAAATAAATTCATTAACAGATCTGTGGCATAACATAGTTTTTCTATGGTAAAAAGATCTTAAAAAATACAGGATAAGTTGTCAGTATACTTTGTGCAGTGTCCTTTTCTAGGATAAAACAAAAAAGCTTATCTTGACAATTTTATGAAAATAAAGAAATGACCAACTATCCCTACTCAAAGTCCTCTTATTAGATTTTTCTGGGGCTTACATTCACATCTCATGGTCTTCCTCTGCTGTTACGTTAAGTGGTGAGTTTTCTGATCTGGATGAAGTAACCCGTAACTGTAAGATGATCCTGAGGAAAAGCGTGATATATGAAAGCTTTGAATAACTCTATTTGCCAAGGAAAACTCTGGAAAAGGCTATTAAGTAAACCTTGACTTTTTTTTTTTTTTTTACTGTTCCCAAGGTCAAAAACTCACTTCAGTACTTAACATTTTATTCTGCTACTTTTATCTTGTTTGAGAATAATGACCACTTAGGTTCATGTAAATATCATAATTATATTAATTGATGACACAAAAAATTAAAATAATGTATGCAATCAGAAAAACTGTCATTTTCAGCATTATAGCAAGGTAAAATAAACAATTTTAGCCCAGAAACTAAATAGACACACACATGAATTTAGGGTTTATTATTGTAACCATAACAATAAGGTGGATCTCTCTTTATTTTGACCATCACTTCAATCATAATTGTTCTTTTTATCACAGGCAATAGTTATAATAGTGCACTTTTTATATTTAAATTATGATACAGACATTTCTTTTTTTAAACACCTTATTCTACTGACCCTTATGAATGGAGAATAGTTTACAATCTTAGCCAGAGTTGGGTCAATGAAAGTGAAGGTGACGTGGTGATGAGAAAGATGCAACTGGTGATGGTGAGCAATCATAAAGTGTGTACGGACAGTGAGGCAAACAACTTTGTACAGTTTCTCTTGTGATGATGGCTACACAACAGGTGAGGCGGCAGACAGACAGGTCAAAGGGACAAGGCTATAAAAGCAAGAGATGAAGCGGATTAGCAAGCATTCAGTGTGCATGAGAGAAATCATGTGCCTGTCAGGGTTTGGTTATCTTAATTAATTTAATATTCCTGGGTCAGTCGAAATCTCCGTGCGTAATCAGCTCAAAATGCGTCTGCTGCAAAGTTTCCAGCTCACTCCGCCGTCATCCAACCGTCTCACATCACACACATTCCAGTTACCAGAGATAAGCGTGATAGAAGAGACGTGAGATATAAACAAAGATGATTGGAGAAGTAAGATGAGAGCCACTTGTCAGTACTGCTGTTGAAGTCGTTCTTGAGTGCAGAAAAAGAAAAAGAGAGGTAATGAAAAGCGAAATAGAATTAAATTCTTGAATTAGCTCTCGATATATTTTTGTTGGCATTAAATCTAGTTAAACATGACACGAGAAAGCAAATAAAATAAATAAATAAATAAATAAATAAATAAATAAGTAAATAAATAAATAAATAGATGGATAGTTAAGTTGACAAATATAAAAAACACAACAAAAAATACCGTTTAAATAAAGAGAACTGTAGCATGTATCTCTCTGAAAACATTCTGCACTTTTGTTGCATATTGTGCTGTATGGAAGACTGGTGATGAACATCGACTAGTCTGACAGAGTGCCGGAGTAATACATGACTGTCCGAGTTGCTACGTCTGCTTGCAGAATGGTGCGACTCTCAGTGACGAGCGTGGGCGCAGTGATGGACTACTTGGCTTGTTGGTGAACACTGAAGTGAGGAGCACGTGGGGGAGTTCGGAGGCTCTTTGCTTGCTTCCCATTTTGAAGTCCTGTTCAACAAGAAATTGACATCGCAAGCCTTTTCAGGTCTGGCATTATGAAAATGTCCATTGATGGATTTCCTTTGTGTGTTTTTTTTGTTTAGTTTTTTATTTTGTAACGAGTCAGTAGGTGAATACTATGGCAATAGGAGACAAGCTCGACAAGAAAGGTGGCTTCTGTTTGATCCAGGAATGCTCTTCTCATTCAACCTGGGCACAAACAGCTGTGATGAGGTTCATGGAACTATTCACGCATAGTGTTTTTTTTTTTCATATAGTAATGTTCATATTTCTGTTTAAAATCAAAAATACTTTTCTTCAGAGCAACAAGGGGTCCAATGCGAAATTCTTAGGTGCATTGCTTCATATTGTCTCTGAGTAAAACGAAAATACAAAACGAATCAAAACTTGAAACGAACGCCTGTTAAAAAAAAGGAACTGGTCAGCTTCCCCCTCTTCTCCGACACTTCAGAGTGTTTTCAGTTACTGCCTTTACTGCTATCACTGTGCTACTGACATCCTCAAAAGAAATATGTAAACATAAATAAAAACTAAATAAAAAAATATCTTTTTTCACATTCACTTACTTAGCTTACTTTCTTGGTTTTCTTTACCTCAGGAGAAGACACTGCTGGACGTCCAGGATGTCGTTTCTCCTGAGAAAATCAGGACCTTTTGTTCCACTTGCTGAAGTGGTAGCAGGTTGCTAACTCTTAGGGTTCATCTGCTGAGAGATACATCTATATTTCTTTCAGTATGGACTGGTAATTGCATGTTGCTTGATAATGATATGAGCGCACTGGTTAATTTTAAGAGTAAATCTTGAGAACTGTCACAAGACTTGTTATTTCTTTTTGGTGTCAGATACTGTATTACAATGATATGGTAGAGACTAGCCTATCTGATCGTGTCAGCATCCTTTAGCAGGCTGATTTGCTAACTGGCATGCACATTAGCACTTCAAAATTCCTAGTTTGATCTGTGAAGCTGTATCTATGATGGATACCAAACTGCTCATTCACATATTATTATAATTTTTTTTCATTAAAGGGTGATTCCTTAACACTTCTTTCTCATTTAAGGGAAGGAATCTGAGTGATCCAAACGTTAAAAAAAACGCTGAGTTGGAAAAAATAAAAGCATGATGGGGGGGAAAGGCTCAATCCTTGCTATGGTCAAGCACCTTCAATAACTTAGTCAAGGAAGAATAGGAGTAGCTCATGGCTTGCAGGGATACTTGGAGATGCAGTTATACTGTCTTCTTTCCAGTGTGGTTCAGGCATCCTGCTGCGCGGTCTAGCTCTCTATCCTACGGTTGGGATTGGGTTCCGTTGGAGGATAGCAGTCGGGTTCTCTCTTTTGCCGAGCCTCTGCGCTGCAGAACTCCCCCGCTGCCTCCTATGCCTCCGCCATCTGCTCGGTCACCCCACTCACACCTGTCGCCCCCACCCTCGGAGCGCCTCGAGTTTTGGCGGGTGGGGGTCCCGTGGGGCCGTCCGTTCTTCTCATCTGGGAAGGGATCAGCAGAGGAGGACAGGAAAGTCACTTTACATGTAAACATTCTGTGGGTCAGGGCCGGAAATTAATGTGGCCCTGAAAATCAGCACTATCCTCTAAGTCAGGTTTTCAAATGGCAACTACCGTTCCCCCTTGGCCTTGACCACTGTAGGTGATGAGAGCTTATGACCTTTAAAGGGAATTCTTAGCAAAACAAAAAACAGAGTCATGTTGAACATAAAAACAACCACGTTGTTAGGTAACATTAAATGATCTGTTCATGCGACACAACCCACTTCTTAAAGGTGCAATATGTAAGCCTTTTAGTTGAAAACATTTTAAAATTAACAAAACTCATACAACAGACTGTGAAGAAATAACAGTTTTGATGTTATAATGTCTACTGAAGTTAGCATGTCGACCAGATAGCCGTAGCCCATTCCAGTCCAAAGCTCCTGTGCTATCAATGTAAACACCAACTATACCTGAGCTCCCAGTCGGGACTACTAGATGAACAGCTATCCCAGCCAGCTAGCCAACGGCAGCTAAACTTAGCAGCAGTTACCGGTTACCCTGGTGATACGCTGGCCCATATGTGTTGAGTATGAATTCGACAGGTGGCCAATTCTTACATATTGCAGAAGTAAAAAAACTGCATCAAACAAAAAATTAAATATGCATATAGTTGGAAAGCTCAACAGTCCTGCAGACATTGCTGAAAACAGCACCATACTTTCCTGCGAACAGTCAAACAAGTTTCTAGGAAAAGGAAATGAATAATGCGTTATGTAAAACACAAAATTAAGGTTTCATTTGCAAATGCGTCATAGAAACACAAATTAAAAAGAAAAGTGTCTCATTGAGAAATAAGTTGGCCCCTGTATGCACCTATTCAAAAAGGCTAAGTGTTAAGGGGAAAAACTGTTCAAGTGTGTAAAAGCAGTCTCACCAGATAGGGCTTGCACCATGGGTTGATCATGGGAGCTGAGAAGCTGAGCTTGAATCGTTTCCACCACTCGTCTGAACCTGCGACTCGGACCTGGAAACGCACCAGGGCACACAAATGTTATTAGCTAGGTATCTATATTGTTTTACCTGGAAATCTGCCCAGATGTCCCTCCAGAGTTTCACTATTTATTATCTTTTCAGTTGCAGATCAATTGAGAAGCAGTGACATGATAACAACTTGTCAGATTCTCTACGTTTACAGGACTTGGAACCTGGAACACGCTCCCACCCTGAACGTGATGTCAGAGGAACATGGCCGCCATGTGAATATGTTCTTTCATGCATATTCCCCAAAATGTTGAACTTGTTTTAAGTAGGTACAATCATCAAAAAGTCCCTATTTAAAGGGGTTTACTGGCCACCCCACTTGCCTGATATGAGGGTGAATGTCACGCTGTAGATTCCTGTCTCCCTCCTGCCCTCCCTCTCGGTCCTCTCCCTGTCCCGCTCCCTCTCGCCTTCGGAGAAGGCAATGTCCACCTGAAACTTGACGGGCTTCTGGAAGACGGAAGGGCCGCCGGAGGATTTGTACTCGGCCCGGAAGCTGGTCTGGGAGAGGACGCTGTGACTGAGCGATGGGATCTGGGTGGTGGGGAGAAAGAGAAGAAGCAGAGAGACCGACAGACTTACGAGGCGGGAGAGGTAAGGGGGCCAACGTGAGTATAGGGAGACAAAGGGTGAGGGTGAGGAGAAGAGAGAAAGAGTGAGCCATTGGTGAAAGCAAAGTGATCCATCAACGTGCCACGAGTGAGCAAGACTGAAATAAAGAAAAAACAGAAATAATGAAAGAAATGAAGTGCGTAAAGTATGAGAGTGAAGTGCTAGTAGCTTTGACAGTGAGAGCCATGCTTTCTAGAAACGAGAGGCATGAAAGACAGACAGCATCAGATACTCACAGACAGGAAGGCGTGGACAATGTCAGCTTTGACAGAACTCAGAGGTTTGTCTCTGATCACCACAAAGATCTGCTCCTCTTTTTCCAAGCCGATGAAGTTCCCAAACCATGACTTCTTAGCCAGCCTGGTAACCAGACAGAAAATTATACAGTTTCAGGGCTCAACACTAGCTTTTAAAAAGTGGCATCGGCACCACCAAGTCCTATGGAAAAGATTTTTTGACAAGCGTGTTGTTTAAAACAAAGTAAACTGTACCACCACTACAGAGCAGCATCTTTCCTCAGGCTGTGACACTCCTTAATTCATCTTCAGCACACTGTCATATAAAATATATTTAAAGCTGCTGTGAGCGATGTCGTTTTGGCTAACTTCCTGTCCCGTTTGCTGTGAGCAATCTCCCCTCCCTCCACTCTGCGTCACCATATGAATGTGCAGCGGTAATCGCCAGACAGAGCAGCAGACAGCAGGATCCTGCTCGTGGCGCAATCACGAGCAGACAGGACCGCCTCTCTCTGGAGTTCTCTGTCCTGATTGGATAAAGTGGGCAGGGATACCCAAAAATGTATTTCCTCTTTTACTGCATGAGCAGGGGGAGAACTATTTAAGATTTTAATTTTTAATATATTTTTAATAAAAATATATCACTTACAGCAGCTTTAATTTTATGACCTATGACCCAAATAAGTTGTAATCCGACCCGGCCACAGGTATTAAGAATAACTACATAGAAATAGCCAATCTTGTCACTGATGCTCATGTAGGTCATATAGAGGCATCAATATTAAACCGAGACTGTTTCACAACCAGTATAAAGTTCCTTGTAGTACATGTAGATGTCACAAAATTCAACAAATACTAAAAAAAAAATTATTTTGGGGTGCACTTTTTGTTATTTGCTGTACTTGTGTTTGCATGTTAAAAAGTGGTTGCTACTGAAGGAGACCAAAGGCAAAACATTGGTTGCCAATTTTTCAAAATCTTTTCAATGGCAACCTGCCAACTGTTACTGTCGAGCCTTGCAGTATTAGCAGGTAAACAGAACCATCAGAGAACACAAAAACACTACTTCATATTGTGACAACAAGTGAGACCTCATCAATAATTTCTCTCAAGGAGTGTGACTTACTCAGGGCTGGACTCTGGTGTTAGACTGGACATGTCTTCTGATGTGGGAACTGAAAGAGACAAATCACTCTTAGAAGTAAAATTTGTGTAGAATATAAGGTTTTGAGCTGGAAACCAAAGGAAATACAATGGAGATATAATCCGTTGCCATTTTAGAAGTCTGTAATATAATATGCTGAAACAGAAAATAATGTTTTAGCAGAGAAATCTTCTCAAACTGATGTGCAGATTCTGGTGCTGCAGATCTGTAAAAAACACGACATCAACTCCAACATGATGTTGAAACAAATCTCACCTTGCAGTTTACGGCGATGGAAACGGGGCGAGCCCAACAGGTTGTTCTTGAAAGAATTGAGGCGAGTCCTCCAGTGGGCAGAACTGCTGGCTGCCATGCCGCTTCCCCCTCCTGGGCTTGAGGGCGGAGTCAGCGACAGCGAGCCCACCCCTCCCCCTCCCTCCGCCCGCGAGGAGGACGAGGACGAGGAAGAGGAGGGCGGGGTGGAGGAAGGGTGGTGAGGGTGGTGGACAGGGGTGCCCAAGGGTGTGGGCAACGGAGAGCCTTGGGGAGTGACCTGCGGCACAGAGTGGGCAGAGTTTGGGTAGAAGCTCTTAGTCACTGACTTTAGGACAGAGGACGAGGGGAAGAAGAAACGGGGGATGGGTGACAGCAGCGGAGAAGGGGAGGGTGAGCGGGAGGATGGGTTGTGCAGAGGCAGGGATTTGATGGGCTGCAGGTGGGGTCGGTCGGCGGGTCCCTTGGTGGGCAGGGTCTGGGTCTTTGGGTTGGGGGGAGCTTTGGGCTTGTCATGAGCCCGTGCTGAGCGAGGAGTGGTGGTGCTTCCCTGTTTGGGCTCCTTTGTGAGGGGGGTAGCGGTGGCAGAGGTGACGTCTGATTGGCTGAAAGTGAAGACGGGGCTCTGATAGGACTGGGGGGTGGGTTCGTGGGGTGGGAGAGATGGATAACAAGAAAGAGAGGGGATGGAACATGGAGAAAGGATGGAAATGAATACCATGCTTCATGACAAGAAAGAGTGCATCTTGTGAGTAGTGAAAGTGCTCTATGTAATACTAGCAGTGCTGACTATTGAAGCTTTCTTTTGTATCATATGTGAGTGAGGGTTTAGTGACAGTTGTGGCAGTGACAGGGTTAAGAATGCAGTGACAAAGGACAGTGGCAGTGAAGGTGTAAGTGTGCAGTAACACTGGCAGTTAAGCTTAATTAATTTACCATGGTCTGTTTTAATGCTGTTTTGAACATGAACAAACTATCCTGTAAACCAAAACAAACCATCTACTTTATGGTACTATGTTAACATGCTATATGTGTATTTCTTAACAATTGACAATACAATAAGTTCATGCAAGGTGAGGAAGAGAAGTGACATGAAGACAGAAGAAAAATGCCAAGTAACCTCCTGTTGGGTGAGTGATTTTTTTGGAAGAATTGGTTCTGTGAAGGGTTTTAAAAATGCCTGAGGAGCTTGATAAATGGATACTTTAGGGGGTTGTGAAGCGTGGTTGGAATTTTTTAAATAAGTTTATCGCAGGGGTCAGGTAATATCAGCAAGAAAAAAGAAATAACCACAGCTGTGAACCACATTTATCTCTTTCCCATCAAATAAGCACTGGTTCTCGAACCAATTCCGCTCAAGATTCTTGTTCAAGCCTGCGTTTCCACCAGTTTTGAGAGGAACCATTTTAATCAAGTATGCGTCAACAAGGGAGGGCTTTTCAGGTTCTCAACCAATTTATTATTTATTGAAATACTCTAACTGGTTCAAAATTTTATTATAAATACAATCGGTCTACAGGACTGATGTCACAGAACCGTGAGAGTGCACATGGCCTAAATATGAGCAACATGTGGAGCTGCAATGGAAATGCTAACCATGTTGACTCTGCTAATTGGGAAACACTGCAGTACACATATTAATCATACATTTTCACGTCTGTCTTAAAACAATACTCAGGTGCCCATATAAACATTGAGACACTTTCTGCCTACTGCAATTGTTCTTCCTGTTCATACTGGCTATTAAGAGATTCCTTAGCTGACTGTAACCCTAACCTAAAGATCCCTCTTTTAATTTACCAGATTAGAGTAGATTAGGGGGGAGTTTAATAATACAAATTAATGTTTGAAATTCAGCATTTCATAATGCATGCTTGTATCATGTTCAAAGACAGTGCAAGTAATCGAAGCAGCATCAGTTATGTATATAGTTTGTCAAAAGTAGGCCAACAGGCCCTTACCCTGGGACTGCTGAGAGGGCTGGAGGAGAGACCAGTTGATGCTCCACTGACGGAGCGAGACCTGACAGAGAGACCAGAGGTCAAAAGACAAGAGTATACCCAACAAGAAACTGTGTGCATTCTTGGTATGCAGCGTTTCTTGTATATGTTCTGAAGAGGCATAATATACTGGACTGTACCTCTGGCTGTGTGCAGCTGTGTCCAGGGCCCTGCGAGGCGGGGTAGGAGACCCCTGTTCAGTAACACTCAGCACCTCCAGGCTTTTTCTCTCAGGGCGACAGCGGCCGTGGCGTGTCAGCATAGGAGAGTCGACACGCTTTCGAGGAGGGTCTGCTGAGGAATAACGGCATTGAGATATCAAAGAAAGGAAAGAAGACCACTTTCACAAAGATCCTTTGTTTCATTAGCATGGCAGCAGGGTTATTGTTAAAGTGTTTCTTAATTTTTTCTATCTTTGAAACCACTTTTCTAATAAACTCTTGCTTCCTTCTGGTTAGAGATGTTACTGCATCTTCAACGTCCCGCTCCCTGTTGTCACTCCGTCACTATGCATTTATTTTCTCTTTTGCAGTTCTGAAGACTGACTGTGTTGAAAGTGATTTTTCGCTTGCTGCACCATCTGTGCCTGTGATAAACTTAGCTGAATTGCATTTACAGAATAGCTGCCCTCTCCCGTTTTGTCCCATGGAGAAATCCTGGAAAATGTCCTGCAAAGTCTGGTTTAAACATCGCAAAAGTTAACTGACGTTGGTAAAAGGTTACATGTAGTTCCATAAAAATTCAACCATTTAATATTATTTTCAAAGACAAAGCTAGAGAGGCGTCTTGCTCACAAAGCCAAACCCAACAAGAGGGCAAGCAAACTGTCTGTCTATCTTCCAAATTGCTTCATGTTTTATTGCTAACTGTGGGGATCACAATAACTGATTGATCTCAAATAATCCCAAATACACTGGCAGAGGTAATGAGGACCTGTGTGTGGCACCGGACTCACAGACCGTTCGGCTGCTTCACAGAAACTGATAATGAGGAAAGCAGCTCCTTCAATTGAGTGGATCCCGCCTGCCCCCTAATGACTGACCTACGTCATTGCGCGGAGGCAAGTCCTCGTCCTCATAGCTTGGGTAGCGCTCTTTCCTGTCCAGTAGTAGGTAATAGATCATCTTCTCCTGGTTTTCTCTGAGACAAACAGAGGGAAAGAAAACATTTGGAAAGAGAATGATGTGATTAAAAACCTGGGGGATCGGGTTTTAACAGCCCCCGTTCTCATTTATGGACACACAATTGATGTGTTTATCCACAGCTCTCCACTGAAACATATATCTACTTACACATATAGACACATACTTACTTCTTCTCTTACTATTTTTCCATAATGCTGTATGTTTAAGAGCTGGATCCTCCAAACAAGCCACAAAATGCAGTCTTTTTTTAACACAAAATGGTCATTTGAAGCCCTCAATATTACTTTGTTGTGATAAACCCGTTTTTTTGTTTTTTTTTAATACTTTAAAGTTGACAAGGAGCACCTGACTGCGACACTGCTTTGATATTTGTGTGGCAGGACATGAAAGCCCGCTATTCTTTGGAGTATCTGGTTCCTGAATTTGGACACAGCTTCAGTCTATCCACCATCTTGTTTGCTTTAACCCAGTCAATCTGAATCAGAACAGGAGTTTCATGTGGCATGATGAAGAGGAAACCATATCCCCCTCTTGTTGTTGGCGCTGTGTGAGGTGTTATATGTATTTAATATTTTTGCTATTTTTGCACATTTTGTATACATGCTCCTCTATGTACGTAAAAAGAGTAGACAAAATAGTAGAAACACCTTTCAATACAATGCCAAATGATATCACACTATAGCCTCATAACTGTCCATTTTAACATAGTCATAGTCAGGGTTGAAAGAAAAAAAAGGACTTACTCTTCACATTGCAAATCACGCGTGAGCTTGCCTCGGTCTCGGAAGCAACCCAGCGAGTGCATGCTGTCCAACACATCTGGGTCCAGCTCAGTCAGGGACAGGATTCGCCTCACACACACTCGCCTGGGCGGAGGCTGCTCGGGACACGGCTCGTTACGACCACCCCTGGGAGCCACACACACACGTGATGAAACACGCATGAGTGACACAGATATAATGTACATGATTAAATATGATGTAACATCACTGTAAATAAGTGTTTCATTCAAGTATGTAAAAGTGAACGCATACTCACAGATACCAGGCATGTTTCTGGATGACCTCTAGCTGTAAGGGGTGACAGGGCAGATGGGGCAATTAGTCTCTACAGTCTGTTTAGAGCCAGATGGCTACAGATCTGTGCCGTGCAAACAGTTCGCACCACACATTATTGTTACATGTAGAAATGACACCTCATCAATTCTGAATATTATATAATACTGTAAAATCACAATTCCCAAGTTTGTGATGATTCTTCAGTTATTTTGATTTTTTTTTTTTTTTTAATAACAGAAAGTCATGCATTACTAAGCCTTGCCTGCACATATACAGCATTTTTTCCAGCACATATTTTTGCTTCCGCAAGCTTGCCGGGCCAGTAGGCGGCAGTGAAGTCTACACAGAAGATGCATCAAAACACCAGAGAAATCATTCTGAACCTGTGTAGTGAACTTACTAGCTAATTATTTATCAATTTGTATTTGTAAATTTGTAAATGTAAACTGAGGTGATGCCATCATTATTTCCCAAACGCACAAAAATTGGAGATTTAATAAAAATAATTTTAATGATGTAAAATGCAGTTTGCCTGTGAATGAGAGGCCAAATGCATAGGGAAATGTTTGTTTTTACAAAATAACCATACAACTGTGGACAAGGCCTAAGTATGATGGAGAATTGTTGTAAATATAATCTTGGTAGTGAGAACTGACATTCCGATTGTACTTTAATAGAACAAAACAGCATAAAAACCTGGTGTGAATACAGCTAACCATGCTGACTCTAATCCATGTCAGCTATGATGATTAAAATGATAGCGAGCAGATCGAGCTACAAAGAGCAAAAGCAAAGACAAGCAGGTAAATCTAAAAATGAAAGTATTTTCAAAAGGAAAGAAGCAGACATTATCCCAATTCATTTTGGAGTTTACACAGGTGTAAATTTCACTAATACATCCCTGCATACAGCCTACATATGAGACTTGTATTGATTCCAGGTGTTTTAGAGCCATTCAATCCCCCTGTGTATGAACCTGGTGTCTCGTACCGTGAGCCTCTTTTCAGGGTTGACCTCAATCATGCCCTTGAGCAGGGACTGGCAGTCCGGGGGGATGAAGTGGGGCATGTGAAACACCCCGCTCTTCACCTTCTCCAGGAGCTGGCGTAAATTGTCATGGTCAAAAGGCAGGGCACCCTGCAGGAGGAAAAGATGAAGGAGGAGACAGGAAGGAAGGAGAAACAGATGTGATAAAATAACATGACAAAAGAGGGTGAGGGACCGATCTGTATCATTAAAACTGGAGAAGACTTACCACCAGCAGAGCAAAGAGGATGACCCCACAGCTCCACACATCTGCTCTCCGCCCATCATATTTCTCCCCCTGCCAAAGACACAATCCCCATGAATACCCCTCTGACTACTTGAAAACACAAATGAACCAAATGAATTGATTAAATAATTTCATCTCATTTAAGGCTTATCCAAGCCTACAGTATATAACGTCCTTTGAAAGGTATCTGTGTCAAAAGAAACACCTAAATCCATTATGATACAGCACTTAGTCGATCTCAGTCCAATTCACAGAGAAACCTTGTTTGTATGAGCGGCATCGGACACCTCTTCTTAAAAACACCTGAACTAACAGACTATATTCCAGTTTATAAATGACTTTTTATGACTTTGAAAAAATTCCTGATGTCTTTATGTTCAGTTTATTTAGCCTTGCAACTATGTATTTGCCACTAAATGAATAATTTATCAACATCAATTGCTCAATTTTACTACGGTACCAACGTTTGAGGAGGAGCAGAACACCTACCCGTATAACTTCAGGGCAAGCATAATGTGGTGATCTAAAATGATAGAGAAATGTGTTACAAGCAACATTAATATGCTTACAATTGTATACGAATGGGGAGAAACATTATTAATAGTAAAACTAAAGCATGTACTGCAACTACTGTACTCTTTATCGTGAAGAAATAAAATATGACCCTTATGTTAATGTGTGCACTCACTATTTATAAACACATTCACAGCATAGGTACTCACCCACAGCTGGTCTCTAACAGACTGTCTCCCACCTGTAGGGAGGCCATGCCAAAGTCAGCGATACGGATGTTGTTCTTTTCATCCAGGAGCAGGTTCTCGGGCTTCAGGTCTCTGTGACTGCACAAACACAACAGACACTTTTTGTCTTCTAGTGACAATTACGGCATGGATTGTTCAGATTAACTGTGACAGCAGTATTTTCCAACTCATTTATTACTTGATCAATTGTCACAAAAAGTCCATCTTGTCTAAAATAAATGTAAGAATGAGAAGTGAGTGCAAACATCAACTCAACACTGAAGAGGAGCGACCTATTTAAGATACATTTTTTATGTTTCTGACTAATGCAGAAGAAACTTAGAGGTGGGTGATCTGGCCAAAAATTCATATCACGCTGTATCTAATCACAACCACCGTCCACGATCTAAGTCTGCGATCTGTTTTTCACACTTTCGAAATGCCCTGTAGACTACAGTCAGACTTGAAATAGCCTGTGAATTTCTCCATTTGCACTATTAAAACACAACATTGCATTATAGATAGTTCTTGTTTTAAACTCAGGAAATTCTGACTTATTTTGCCATGTCACATCAAATTGGCATTGAATCTTTATTGTTTAAAGAGTAGGCTATGTATTAACAACATTGGAGCCAAATTGTTTCTTTTTCTAGACCTCCAGAGAGCGTATTAAGTAAGCAAAAGATCACCCTACACATAACCGGACCTTCAATTTTAGAACCACGGGCGTATGCAAGAAACCAACCAGATGGAATGACTGTGGCAGAAATCCAAAGCAGAGATGATCTGCCTGAAGAACTTCCTGGCCTCTTTCGGAGTCAGCCGGCCCTTCTTCACCAGGTAGTCAAACAACTCTCCTCCCGACACATGCTCCAACACCAGGTACCTGTCGACACATGGGGACAAGAATGTGATTTCAAACATCCAGCTCTAGGAGACGGGGGAGTGACAAAAGGAATAAATTATGAATGACAATAAATCTTACCTCAGATGCTTTTAAACTAAAAGACAACATCAATTTATGATGTTGGATTCTAGGAGAACAATATTTAGATTAAATCTTGTAATTTATGTCTTTTAAAAGGTGCACTATGTAGTTTGGGGGAAGTCATTTTAATAGAGAAAGATCTTCATTGACTGATTTTTTATGCCTCAACAAACAAAATAAAGAAATTACTTTCAGCCAACCTGCCTGTCCAATCCAGCTGTTTTAAAACAGTGTTAAATCATTTTTGGGAGTATCTTTTATTTTTCATCTTTAAGACCGATTAAAAACTTTAAAGAGAGTTTTTAGAGTAATATATACCCGTCCCACTATTAAGTTCAGCAACAACAACAAAAAAAAAGGCATGCAGGCTGTGCTGAGCCCAATCGCGAGGCTCTTTTGAATGCAGAGGGGACTCACAGATATTTGTTATTCTCGTAAACATCATGCAGCTTCAACACATGCGGATGCTCGATCAGTTTCAGAATGGCAATCTCCCTCTCAACCTGGTTAGAGAGAAGAGACAGATGTGAGGAAAAAGAGACAGAAAGAGATGCTGAAGCAGAGCGCACACGCCACTCAAGTGTCACATTTGAAGCGACAGAGCCAAGGTTAGTTAATCGACTAACGCAGAAGATAAATATAGAGAACATGGAGCAGTTTGTGTACAGCAGAACACACCTGGCTGTGTACAAAATTAGCATCATTATCGTCACTGAGGGGCGTCATACTGTACCTTCATCAGGACTGACTCAGACAGCTTCTCTCTGTTGACTATTTTGATCGCTACCTTCTGACCCGTAATACAGTGGACCCCGAGCTTGACCAGCCCTGAATGACAGACATTAAAAGTGGGCAAAAAATGAGAGAACGACTCACATTTGAAGATGTCATTTTATACTCAGAAACAGTTTGTCGTACTCACCTGTCTGTCCCTTCCCCAGCGTTTTTTCCAGTCGGTAGGGCCCAACATATTGAGCTGACTGACTTAGAGACAGTTCCTTACTCATACTGCTCTGACTGGAGGCTAATACACTACTACTACTACTACTACTACAACTACTACTACTACTACTACTGCTGCTGCACTGTGGTTATTGCAATTACTGTGATATTATACAGCTTATACAGTGTGATACAAGATGGTGCTCAACTTAGAGGAACCTCGTTGATATCAGTGATAACACTGCTACTCTGGAGTTACTGGGTGAACATGTGAGAAATGCACAAGCTGATTTACAACATCTGGATGGTAAATGAACATCCTCCTCCTAATCCCGGTTAATAAACACAGCTAGATATTGTCTGAAAACATGTATGACGTTGATATTTAACAAAAACAGCAAGCTAGTTGTAGTTTAAAGCAGAGAAACTGGGATGTCAATAAGTTAAAAGGCTGCTTTATGCGTTAAATACTGACCACTACCCTAAAAGATATAACATGA
The DNA here is from genome assembly GCF_965226575.1 of Pagrus pagrus. NCBI lineage: Eukaryota > Metazoa > Chordata > Actinopteri > Spariformes > Sparidae > Pagrus > Pagrus pagrus. The sequence goes on along the minus strand of NC_140208.1, from coordinate 13,924,390 downwards.
CAAGGCAGGCGAACTGATGAGTTTCACTCCTGTACATTAGCTTATTCGTATAACTCGCACTGTGTTACATGTGTGACGTTAACTATGACGGTTAATAAGAAAAATTAGCGCAGAGTAGCGTTAACGGTATATAGCTTTAAAACAAGTTTTTTTTCACGCCTGCCGCGCAGATTTATGACATTTGTCGGCCGAGTAAACCTGCGAAACGTGAAAATACGTCAAGTGGATGTTAGGACTGACAATTAAATCAGTTGAATTATCTCCGTCAGGCCTGTTTTACAGGTGCAACAACATGCTATTTTAGCCTCGCCGCCGCTCTCCCACACAGCAGCGAGGCTAGCTTTAGCCTCAACGCCTCGACCGACGGCCGTCTCGCTCGCGCCGCCTGTCAAAAAAACCGACACCTCCTGAAGTTTCCGGTCATCGTCAAACGGTAAGATTTATCACACGGCCGCCGCATTCTCGCAATATCTCCCCGCAAAACAACCATCTTTAGCGTAGTCCTCCCCCTCCCTGTCGCTCTCTCCTCCCGTCTCTCCCTCTCTACATCCCTGCAAGTAGCGGATCACAGCATCTTCTTCTCCTCTCTCCTTTGGCGTGTCCTCCTCCCTCACCGGCGGTTACACAGGTAAAAAAAAAAAACACAGCAAAAAACAAACAAACACAGAGATATCCGCAGATCGAGCCGCGCTATTATCGACTGCCTTATTCCCCTCTTCACTTCTGATAACAGTTCACGCAGTGTGAAGGCCCCCTGTATGATACTCCCTTCGGTTTTCTTGCCGTAAATCGATATTTTCTCTCTCCTCTTCCTTCCTTCGTCTCACTCGCATCAGCATCCGGGTCCCACTCTCTCTCCATCCTCTCTCCTCTCGCCTCTCCTCCCCCGCCCTCCTCCACCTCCTCCTCCTCCTCCACCACCACCACCACCACCTCCTCCCGATCATCTTCCCCGAAATACGCTTATCTCTGCATTCACCTCGGCGGCGGCCACACTGTCACTGTGGGCCCCCGCGAGCCGCTGCGGACACCCCATCTCACTGTTTCACTGTTAGTGTGAGGGACGTCTGTGGACATCATGGTGGAGGATGCTGGGCCGCTCTGGCCCTGTCAGAGTCACTGTTATCCCGCGGGTGGGGTTTTGTTTACAGTCTGATATGATATCATTGGGATATTTTACAAATATCAATACCTTAATGTAAAAATACTCCAAAGTAGCTGGTGCATTTACTCAAACAGGCTTCTTAGAGGGGCCGTAGCTACCATTGAGGACACTGAGGTCATGTCCTTTGATATATATTTGGTAACACTTTATAATATCTGTCATATCGTTAAGATAAACAATATGTATATTAAATGCTTTATAAATCATTTATTAGCAATTGTTTATTGAAAAGTGGCAGTTGATGTTCGTAATACTTTGTAAATGGTTATGTAGTTCATTTATAAACATGATTTGGATGGCCACTAGAGAGCTGCAACTGATGTTTTTAACCTTTACAATCGCTTAATGAATGTTTAGTGAAGCATTTTATTGTTTCTTAACAGTGATTTTACTTAGCTCTTTTTAGCAAAGAAATAAGTTCAATACATTTAAGTCGAAATTGGCCATATTTGTTATCTTATTTTCATAGATATTATTTCCTAAGCGATTATTGGTCCTGTCAAATTGCAGAGAAATGCATAGATTTATACTATAGTCAAACTTATAGTAGTAAAAATGTTCTCAACAGATGGATGGGGGTGGGGGGGCAGGACCTCATATGTCTAAAATCCTGGCTATTGACCTGACACTATGTGGTTTTGGGGAAGAAATTCAAACTCATAATTTTAATATTTACATTATTAATGCGGTAATAATACAGAAATATTTATGTTTTCCATAACTGAATAAACAAGCTGTTCCCAGAGAGAAATAAGGTCCCCAGAACACTGTTTAAGCTAGAAAGGTGGCAGGGTCCGCCACATATAAACAAAGTAAAACAGTATGAAATTGTGATTCTAATAATAATGAAATAATGATACGATATCTGATAAATATAATACTCTGAAAGGGACCATTATGCATAATGCGTTTTATTTTTCTAACTTTAAGTTCAATTTGAATTAAAGTAAAATTGAATCCAGGACTTTTTTCTTGTACATTGTGATATCGCAACTTTTACTCAAGGTTCTGACTAATCTTTCATCCCTGTTCATTAAAACTAAACGCCCTGCACTCATAATCATTTAATCATCAATTACTCAAATTGAAGTACAAAAGTATTTGTAGCAAAATGTAGTATTGAAAAAATAAAAGTATACATTAAGCGGCAGAATTGCTCCTGCTATACTATATTAACAAATTGTTTTAATTGTCTTGCAGAAAGGCATTTAATCTGTAGTAGCACAGTGCAGCTTTATCTTTAAAAAATGTATCATATTTTATAGGATGACTCTATATTTTGTACTGTATGCAAAATATTAAAGTCCCCCTCTAGACAAAAATATGTTTGTCTTCTTTCTTTTTCTTCTTGAGTGTTTAGGATTTACCCTATAGAATAATGTCTGGGCACAGTTTGACACTTGTAGACTTTTTTTCCTTATTATTGCTGAAAGTGTACATTTTCTCTGCACTCGTTGAAATCTAAGTCAAGAGGCGGACCTATGAGCCTGATTTGTGACATCACAAATAGTTTGGAAGCCAATCCTTGTCCAGTATTCAGAGTACACAAGTGTGATGTGGAAACCTCCAGTGCACATACACTGAGGTGTCCAAAATCACCCACTCATTCACTACTCCTCACTCACTACCTAGGGATACTTTCGAACACTACACGCCATTTTTCCTCTCCAGGGCACTGCATGATGGTGTATAGTGCTAATGCAACAACAGTATATAGGGTGTAATAATTCTCACTATACATTCAGACGGCACTACAAAATGGCAAACTCATATGGTCAGCTAGATAGTGGGTAGTGACTGATTTCAGACACAACTTGAGACTAGACTTTACAATGAAGTAAGAGACATCTTGTGTCCAGCAGATACACTTGTGAAATGAAAAATATTTGCATATTCATATATTCTGGGATTTTTATTGAGAGAGAAGGAATAGTTGCTATTTTAAGGATTTTAACAAGATAATTTTTTGTGGAAAAAAACAATATCAGACACAAATCATGATTTAAAGTAGAGTATTTCATATGCACCTCAAAAACATGTCTGGAGGGGCTCTATAATATAAGTAACTTTAATGAGCTGTCAGATTAATGTAGTGGGCTAAAAATGAAACGTTCCTCCTGAGATGAAGCTAATGTAGAAATGTGAAGTAGAATAAAATTAAACTGTCCAACTAAAGTACAGGCACCTCAAAACTTTCAGCCGCTGACAGTATCTTCAGACTGCTTCATTAACATTTTCATTATTGTGCTCATTTAGTTGTAATGTTTGCTGATAGGCTGTCGTCACTGATGATATGTGACAGGAGGTAAAACCGGTTTAAATAGTGAAATTAATCATGGTTGCATTCCATTCAGCTGCTTCAGTTTCAGGGTCCTGGTATTGTGCAACCTGCTTGAGACACTTGAACCGTACAGAGCCATCATTAATGTTATTAGTAACACCTGTGCTTTTACCTGCTGTGTCAAGCCACGATATCTGCTGTGGAAAAAAGGCCTGTGACTTGGATACATTATTATTAAACACCTATTTTGCGTCACCTTGTACATAATCTGTCAGCTCGATTTTACCTGATATCTATACAAATTGACCCATGATGAAACCATGGAACAACAAAATCCCCAGAAAATGTCACAGATTTTATGTTTTTCATCCCCAGTTATCAAAGTATGGGGAAACAAAACACACCTGTTTTTTCTTTCTTCACCCTCAAAGAAAGATGACCATCACACCTCCTCATCTTGAGAGGAAATTGTAAAAAAAACAAAAAAACCCAACAAGTATTGGATGCTGCTTGAAATGAATCAGGCAGGGATGACAGATTTATATATTTTTTTTTTTTAAAAAGTGGATAAGTAGGACATTTGAATGCATCATCTGTAAAGTGCCTTGAAAAATCTCTAAAATCTCAGTTTGAAATGTTGTGTGTGGGCGGATAATTCCCCAAAGCCCATCTTCATCTGCGCCTATGCTGGTTGATTTGCACACAGCCAGAAGGATTTGTCTCCAACCATGGAACAGAAATAGAACGGAAAAGATACTCGTCCTACCATTTTCTGGTCTTTGTGCGTCTGATGGGACGCACATGGTGTTTTCAGATCAAAATACTGACACTAAATCAGACACATCCTGCAGGAGAAAATGAATAAAGTCTACCTCAATTGAATATCATAAATCAGTCTTCATACTGATAAATATCAGGCCCTGTTTGGTTTTTCCACAAGCAGTATTTGAAATAAAAGAATAGAGGCAACAAGAAGAGCTGGGGGATTAAAAAAGTGGGACAAAACTTCTCAGTCAGACTGAATGACGTTACACAGATTCAGTATATATTGTTTATGTGACTGCTAACTGTGCTCCTTCATGGGATTTTTGTCTCTCCACAGCTTGATCCTGAACCTGTCCATCAGCTGACAGCACCAGGATCTACCCTGTCCTCTTGGATTACACAGGAGGTTATTCTGTAACATATGCCATGTGATTCCTTTGGCTCCGAAATACCTTCCAGCTCCATAACTCTAGAAAAACTTTCCTTCCAGGTCCCTTCTCCTGTCTAACCTTTGTGCATTCCCACAGTCGCTACAGTCATTGCCAGAGCTCAGACTGGTGAAATGACATTAGACTGCTCACTGCAGGTACTAATGTGAGGATTAAGTAAAGATTAACAGGCTCTCCTTAATTCCATTAAGACCAACCATTCTATGCTCGGGCAATGAAGAGACTCTAACAGCCTGTTCATCTAATAATTTTAAGAACATAACATTTATTGCTCATATAATAACTAGAGGCTAATTAATTGAGTAGCTTTTTCACTATCAATCGATCCGCAGCTATTTTAATAATCTGGTTTCTTTGCTCCGCTATGTAAACTGAACATCTTTGAGTTGTGTTGATCGTCATTTTCAACATTTCAACGTTTTATAGACCAAAAAAACAAACTGATTAATCAAGAATATAACTGAGAGATTAATCAACAATTAAAGGGTAACTCCACCTATGTCACACATTAAAGTGTGTTTACAGATCTTTGGGAGTACGACTGCATTAATGAAAAAAGTAAAGCCTTTTGTGGCTCCAGAGGAAGCTGCATGTAATCTGATAAATTGGCTCCAGTGATGTCACTCCCTGGCTAAGTTGCATTGTGGGTAATGTAACCACCTCCACACATGCAGTGGTACTCCCAAATACCTGTGAGAACCCTATATAGAGCCGAGGTCATGCCCCTTTGGTTCGCCCCATGTGACCTTATTTTGGAAAAACTTTGTATGGTAGTGAATGGAGAGAGACAAAACATTTTCTGATCCCGCATGAAATGTGACATGAACTACAGATATGATGTTTGTCAATTTAAAAACTTGAGAAAATTGCAGTTTGTTGCAAATTAATTAAATATTAAGACTGTAAAGATACATGATTATATCGTCTCATTGAACGGTCACCAAAACCCGTAACTGAAACTTTGTAGAGCTGCTCCTGTAGATTAGCAGCTAGCAGAATTGACAAACTCCTCTTTCACATAACTGCAGTTGTCAATACGGGCTGTTTCATTGTGATTTTCATCTATTTTAGTACCTTTTCTGTGCCGAGCTGGTGGCTATGTTGGTGTTGGTGTTGGTGACGAGTTAAGCAAGATGTTGTAGTTAACTGAGCAGTTTAACACAAAACTAGATGGTATTTTACTTTGATTACAACAAACAGCGACTTTCTTGACTTGGAAAATTATCTTATAAATTCACAAACATCTTATGTGTTGTTCATGGCAGAATTCAAGTGGGATCTCCTTTCTCCATTCACTACCATACACATTTTTTTCCAAAATGAGGACCTATGGGGTCCTATAATTAGTAAAATGGGTGGCGTTACTCTTTAAAATAATCTGAAGTTGCAGCCCGATGATAAAATCTGCATGATTACCAAACAAACACAATCTACTGTGTGGTAAATGGACACACTTTATTTCATTTCATTAATTTTATTTAGGTTTCTTGTGCATTTTCTTTACAGTGCATAGATCAGTGTCACAGTATAACAGTATGGTACATAATAAAGTTATAACGCTTCACATTAACAGAAAAATACAGCACCAGAAGCTCAGTGTCAACACCCCCTCTTCAGTTTCTCAGATGGTTCGGTCCAGTATAAGCAAAGAAGGGAATGCTGGGAAAGTGGAGGACTTTGATAAAGGAGCTGTGATAACAAAAACAAATCAAAGATGGGAAAAGTTAGTGTGTATGACAGAAAATGTGATTTAAATACAATACAATATAGCATCATATGTATATTTGACCTACAACAAACACTATGGTTATAAAACAAGAAATAGAACCACCTGGGTCATTTCATTCACCTGTTCTTCCTGAGTTTGTACAATACATCTTTATTTTTCATTTTCAGTTTTTATTTTAATCTAATTCTGTTTAAAATTATCCTCCACAAACTTCATTAATCATCTCCTAAAGACGGGTGGCTTTCTTGGTTATCTGCAACTGAAATTAGTAAAGTGATGTGACAAGATGGCAAGAAAAAAAACATAAACACCCCAGTGTGGTTAAATGTTTTGTTTCCTTGAAAGATTTGCTTGAGGGAAAAACAATAGTTTGTAGTCATGTGTGTGAACTTACATTTCATTACGATGTATTCCCTTATGTATTATGATCCCTCAGACAGGGTTTTTATACAGGCCTGGAAAGCATCCATTAGATCTCTACAGCCCTCCGCTCCCTTCTCTCTGACACTGAAACACAAATCAAGATTTACAAAAACAAACTCTCTTTTTTGGCATGTAACAAGGCTTTCAGTTAAAATTGTGCAAACATACATGATGTAAATGTGAAGGTGGGTGAAACAAGTGAATACAGTCGAAGTGACATCACCTGAAACTGTATTAAGGACATAAGGAATCTCTCTAAACTTAGTCCACATGTGTATCAAAGGGATTATATCAAACTATTTCAACTCAAACCCCCTACAGCCGCTCTTATCTGCATTTGATGAAGTATGATCCTGAGGTTGAGTAATCTGCACAGCAGCTCCACTAACACTAATCACCACTGCACGTGGACACACACACCACATGTCTGTCGCTTCTTCTGTGTAACACGAACCAGCAGCCTGGAATGTGCCGGTCTTCTGCTGCAGGTCATACATGTGGAAGCCCATTTTAAACCTTGGGGCTATTTATGCTTCTCCTGACATTTATGTCACTGTAAGAGCCATCTGTAAATGTCATTACACTTAGTCGTCTGAGTGGACTTACTGACTGTTGTGAACAAGAAATCTACATGAACTCCAATTAGACTGAATGATGACCCCACAGGGCGCTCTTACAAGTTGAAGATGAGATGTTAATGTCATGCACAGAGCTCGATAAGTGACAAGTATTTTGATAATTTGTGTTTATTAGTTGTATAAATACAATTTTCAGCATCCAAAATTGAGCATAATTCATGTCAGGACTCACCATTTGTCAACGTCCTCTTTGATAACCTGGCACGCAGCTGGCACGGCTTCGTTGCAGTCGGGCATTTTGACAGAGGAGAGCTGGAGTTGGTGAAGGTGTGCTGCTGTACGAGCTGCAGTCAAGTATGGGTAAAGATTAGTTACCGAGATTGAAGGAAAGACAGTAAGGGAGGGAGGGAGGGGGGGAAGGGAGAGGCATGGCATGACATGACACTGACAGAGTGTGATAAGCTTGAAAGAGGAAATCTGATGGAAATTAATCGTTACTTTACATTTGAATCAAAATCCTTACTTAAAGGGGCGCTATGTAGTTTTAGAGAAGAAACTCAAACTCTGAATTTTAATATTTACAATATTAATGAGGTCATAATACAAATTCAGAAATATACATTTTTTTCCATAGCAGCATATCTCCAAGTAACCGCTAATTGCTGCAGACTGTGGGTTCTGTTAGATAGATAGATAACTTAGATGTGCAGCAAGCGGTCCAGACTGAATGCTTGGAGTGGTATTTGAAAAAGGACATGGTGGGGCTAGCTGGTTAGCATGCTAGCTTCAGTAGATATCTCTGCAACAAAAAAACATTTACCTCTTCGATAAAATATTAAAACTCCTATTTCTTCACATTCTGTTGATAGTTTTTATTATTTTTTTGGGATGTTTTTAACTAAAATTCTACCATATTGCACTTTTAAAGGTGCAGTACGTAAGAATTGTATGTAGTTTTGGGAAAGGAATTTGAATCAGAAGAGAAAGATTATTATTATTATTATTATTATTTATGTCTAAATAACAAACTCTTCATTTTCATGACTGAATAAACAAACTGACCTTAAAGGACAACACAATTTCATACTGTTTTACTTTGTTTATATTTGGCGGACCCTGCCACCTTTCTAGCTTCAAACAGTGTTCTGGGGACCTTATTTTCCTCTGAGAACAGCTTGTTTAATTAATTAATGGAAACAATAAATATTTCTGAGTTTGTATTTTAACCTCATTAATATTGTAACTATTAAAAATCTGAGTTTGGATTTCTTCTCCAAAACTACATTGTGCCCCTTTAAATGTCTTGTCTTGCTATCTTTTTTTATTAGATTTACCTTTGTCTCTAATATCCTTTCCCATTCATGTACATCAACCTAAATAATCTTAGTATTCTTAAATTCTTTTACTCCTGCCCTTTGTTTCACACTCTTTCTAATGAATATGCAGATAGCTGACCTTTTGAGCTAAGCATCATGCATTACAAAAGCCTAATAATGCATCTAAAATACTCACTACAGGGGAGGACCTTTTCCTGAAAAGAGACTGGGGAGCCTGACTTTGTTTAACACTGTTGGCTTAAGAGGTTGAGGTGAGACTTGTAGCATTTGTTTAACCTATAAAATGTTGAATTAGCATTAAACATGCTGTAAAATGGGAAGCAACTAATAGTCGTGAAAATAATCCAGAATTTTGAGGCTTTTAAAGATAAAAGCAGATGTGAGCAGCATTAGAGAGGTTAATCCTTACAGGAACACACATTTCTTTCTTATTTAAAACATCTGACTCATCCTGTAGTGACTGTGTAGTTACGCTCATCTACACAGCATGCATTTGAGAAGCATCCTGTTTTTGAGCATTTGGAGGTTTAGTAAACACTGAGCCACTTTTTGTCCCCAGTCAAAGGTTTTTCATCACACATCTGCTCCAGTAGTTCATTAACATACATGCAGCTTTTTACTGAAAAGTATGAGGAGAGCAATTCCTAATTACTTCTCATCAAAAGTAATGTTTTTAACATTTTATTATGCATATTACTGTGGAGCTTTATCGTCCTGTGCACATTACAGTACAATAAATGTACCTTCACTCGCCTCTTTCAACAATGCCAACTGGATAATACTGTGAAGTGTTTTCCTAGTTCCAAATGTGTTTTAACGATAGCAATATTTTCCTGTAAAGAATAAACCAATACCAGTTTTGCTCCATAAGAATTAGAACAAACAGCTGAGCGAATTTACAAAAACAAGTAGCTCTTGCTTTTCAAACAAAATAATGACATTGTTAGTTAATAATAGGTGAAAATCCAAGACAATATAAGATATGACTTTTTTTTAATCCCAAAGGAAATTCTTGTTCCAGAGAATGCTCAAAAATACAGTTACATCAGAATAAAATACAAAAACACAATAGACTGAAAAGTGCCCAATAGAATAACGATACGAATAAAATGAGATACATTTAGGAAAAATAAGCTACAATAAAAAAAAACTGAATATAAAAGGTAGCATATACAATGATGTTGAGAAGTAATTAAAGGAAATATTGCACCTAGTGACCAGTGAAAAAGTAATATTGCAGACCTGGTTAGGACAGGTCCTCTGCTTCCTGAAATACATATTATCCATATTGAAATATTGTTTGCAACTGTGACTAAAATAATGACTATATGAACATGGAGATGACCGCCAATCGAAAAAAAGACATGTTGTATCCTATGTTATTATTCTATTCAACATAAAATGTGAGAAAATGTGTCTTGTGATGTTTTCTATCTATCTGTAAGCATATATTAACAGCGAGGTACATGCAAAACACTTTAAGACCTTAGCATGTAGGATTTATTGATATACATGGATCCTAAAATAGTATGAGAAATGTGTATACCACACAACTCTTTTTAGAGTTTGCATGGATTTTAAAAGTATATACTTGAGTGAGGTATGCCTGACTCAGCAAAATATGATATGCCACTTCATCCCTTTGTTCTCTACAGTAAACGGCTCACAAGAAACATTGAACATTCATCATCAGCATAATAAAATAGGCACAAAGATGTGTCTGCCGTGCATGTTATGGATAGTGTAGGAAAAAAACACATGAGGTTGTTTGTCTCCTATGTTTTGTAGATATGACACAGTGCCCCACAAAGCACAAAAGTTTAAACAGATAAAATGTAGTCACTACTAAGTATTTACAGTTTTGTAGTGACAATATTCAGCTCCACCACTAGAGGGCAACAAACACTCACATACACACAATGATGGATCCTTGGACGAATAAAAGGCCCCTTCACCGTGTGCATCAGTATCACCTGTAAACAAAGGGGATCGCATTTACATCCAGCGATATTCACCAGTTTTGATCCCCCTGACTCTTCTCTAACACGTTATCTAGGTCGATGCGTGCACATTTTGCGATGGTGAAATGGGTCGAGCAAATAAGAGTGTCTGAGAAAAACCTTGGACAAACACCAAAGATATGAAATATGAGCGAGAGCCAAGCATCTCTCTTGTCTCGGATCCCAGAGATCGGCGATTCCTCCTGCTTTATAACCATCATTAAATCCAGTGTGCCATCTGCTGGTGAACAAATCAAGTGCACATGGGCTCCGGCAGACAGGTTCTCCGTGTACCACAATTAGCAAAAAAAACAAAAACACAATGATTTCTGGCATATCGACAGGGGGAAAATACCTCCTATCGGTGCGTCGATTATATGCAAACTGCAGTCTGTTTAAATCATGTATCATCTGACTGAAGGGAATGCTGCTGTCTCTCTCTCTAAAAAAAAAAAGGCTTTGCACGATGTGGATGTGAATTTGCAAAGTGGCTGCTAGAGGCCTGTATAAATCTGGTTATTACTGGAAATACTTTTGCACTCGAACGCGTCTCGGCCAATCGCAGCGTTCAGTACAAACAGCTGACTATTTTTTTTCCCCTTTAGCTGCTGTTCGTGTAAAATGTAGTCGAAATTATTATTCTAGCAACAATATGAAAGGCATGCAGGGCTTGTTGGTAGACTGTGGGCTGGTGAATGGAGGTCACCGCAGACACTGAGTGAGTGAGTCTCAGCGGTGAGACAGAAGAGAGGGGGAGAGGGAGGACGGACAGCGGCCAGCCGCCTTCAAAAATGGCGTCTCCGGAGGAAAATGAGTAAAAAATATTAAAACGCGGCCTGCTTTCTTTATACTTCCTCGGTCGGTATTCGCGCTCGTATCGCGCTCTCGTTGTGTTTTTAAACGCTGCGAGGGAAACTCGTCGTCGCTTTTACTTCAACGGCTAAAAGAAAGCAGAAAAATGGGGAGCGAGCATTTGGGGAAATAAAGGCAGCCCTGTTTTATTTTGATGCGTCGTTAGTGACAGCTAGCATCTGCTGCTAGCCCACAGCTCTGCTCCTCTCACCGGAGGAGGGTGGGAACGATTTGCATGCATAGAGAGAGAGAGAGAGGGGGAAGAGAGAGAAAAAAGAGAGATTTTTGAAATTGGGGATTTCTGTGCTCGTCTTATGGGGGAATGATTGGTACCAACGTGGCCCCGTCGATCGCAATCTTTTTCTGGTGCTAGCAGCGTAGCAAAGCCTAGCCTAAAGAAAGGGGAGGAGAGACGGTGAAAAAGGACGCATTCAAATCAAATGTTTATCAGCAATTCGCCCATCACCGGCCGAATCCGCGGCATCTTCATCATGACCGAGACTGATTTTGGACTAAATCTGCATTCGTGGAAATGATAAATGTGAAAGGAAAAGGAGGAAGACTGGCTTTTTTTGGAGGTGGTTGGATTATAACCCCGTAGACCCCCCTCTTTTTTCATCCAGCTTTCTCCTCCTCCCCTCCATTTCTCTTTCAATATGCTGTTTTCCACTCCTGAGGACTTGCTTATGAAACCGGGGAAAATAGCCTGAAACCGACAACGGGAAAGACTGGATTTTTTTTTTCTCCGTAAATCTGCTCTGCGACGTTTCTCGTCGCTTTTGTCCTCATCGCACACATTGTACGCCACATAAATGGATAGAAATTACCCGGGAACAGGATTTGGCGATTTGGGCGCAGGAGCAGGATGGAGTTACGAGCGATCGGCAAAAGCAAGGTATGCATTGGATTCAGACAATGTGCATGCATCACTGGTACTTTGCAGGACACGGTGTGGCCCATGTAAACAAATTGTCGCCATCGGGTTCATTTATAGTACCATGCCCTGCCATTATGTGTAGTGCATTGTCATCCAAAACAGTTGCATAGTAATAATATTATAAACAGGATCGGGGAGCCGTGTGCGTGTCGTGGGGGTGGGCGGGGTGGAGAAAGGAAAGGTTGGGGATATGAATTGTGTGATTGACAGACGTGGGTTTTAGGTGGACCTGGCGGGTTGGAGGTGGGGGTATGTCTGGAGCATCCATAGGAATTATTGTTCCCCGTGTGCAGGCCTGGACACAGACCCTGATAGATAAATTCACTGGATTGATGGGAGCTGCGAGGAGTGCAGACGCAGCAAAGCTCCCACAGCAGCCCCCCTGACAGACATCAACAAGATGAACTGATGCATATTAACCGGGGAGATGCGTTTAATGACACCTTTTATTAATCGTGTGGCTGCAAATACAATAGGAAATGAAAAAATCTTTGTGGAGGCTAGTCTTAACTGAGATTTCTAATGCATTTTATCCAAGCGTGATCTAGATAATTGGTGGTGGGTTTTGGATGATTTAGATTCATTTGCATAATTAAATTATGGCTAAGCTTTTTAACACGGCATCGAGCTTGCAATTTGCAGGTCGTCCAAAATAAAAAATAAAGCCAGGGTGGATTCATGAGAAGATGAAAATTGGCTGGACTATGCTACACAGCTCTGTCTTTTAGCTTTACATTAGCCTGCAAGCTAGCGCTGTGTTGCATGGAAGTCAGCCGAGGCCTGTGCACGCAAGCATCACTGCCTCTGTAGCTTTTAGCTGCACATATTTAATATATTTTGACCCAGAGTTGGCCGCCCAATCAAACCCAAAAGCCACTATCCCACCATGCTTTCCCATAGCAAGCGATATTTGGCTTAACAAACCCAGCTAGTCGCTGGTGTTTGCTTGCAGCTTAGCGTGTATTTGCGTCGACTTGCACCATCCAGCTGTTAGCCACATCAACATAATAAATAGGCGCAGACAAATGAGTCGTTTGTCTCTGGTTTAAATTGAGGAAACTGTTTTTTTTCACCCTGCCTAAATCTGCTCATTGGTTACCAATGGTTTATTTACACGTGAAAGACTGGCCTTGCAGTTTGGGCCTAGTCTCTGCATCTCTCCCATAGCTGCTGTGCATCGCTGCTAGGCGGTGCTACCAACAGCAAAAAATGCTAGCATGTTATCTGGCCAGCCAGCCACGCATTTCGTCTGTCTTTGGTGAAGCAGATTTCTGCAACTGGAAAATCCTCAGTGTTGAATAAGACACTAATTTAATTTGTACATGTCCTAATTATAAAGTGGGTGAGTCTTGTGGGTCCATTATATTAATTGCAAATTAACTATCCCATTATTTTTAAATGCCACTTACACTGCTGGTTTGACAGATTTGCATCTACTGTAATACATTGTTATAATGCTTGATTGATTGATTGATTGATTGATTAATTAATTGATATTTATCTGAAAGATTTCCCAAATATGAATTAGACTCATCAGGGATTTTGGTTCACATGTTGGATTATTCAGAAGTTGCATATGGATCCAGAACTAACACAGCTTTAAGTTGACATCTGATGTGTTGATTTTTAATTAAAGAACAATTTACTTGCATGACCCGAGACCAGACAGTCTTTTCTCAAGGGTCACATTTTGGGAACAGTTTATGTAAATGTACTCTGAAATTAATGACACTTCACAATCCCCCCCACCCCCCAACTCCCCTTCCTCCATAGTCTTGTATATGGGAGTTCCAGATCATCCCACCCTGAGTCTGAGCTCCTTCACCGACAAGCCTACGCCACCCCACACCCTCTGCAGGGCTATGCCACCAATCACCACCCAGGGAGCTCTGGCCAAGGCGGGGCTTGGGGAGCAGCTGGACGGAGTTTGGGTGAGATAAATGTCATACCTTCCATGTCACCGCCATAAGGGGCCCCAGCAATGAATTATTGTGTCTCTCCTTGCAGGTCCCGGTAGATTATTGTCATTGAAAAATGTGCACATTAAAGCTCAATTGAGTTGAAGCCCTGGATGTTAAACCCTGATTTCCTAAAAAAAAGCCACAGCAGTCAGTCTCACACAGTTTTCTGATATCTTAACGGATGTTTTTAGCAACAAAGGTCGATGTGCTTATAGGTGCACTTAGAACTACTGATATCCTAAATCAATTTTGTATGTGTGACTGTAGGCTCATTAAATTATCTCAAATTAACTCGTTAAGATTAATGTAGATCCCAAAATACTTTACTCTATGTCTCAAGAATTCATCCACATCTCTGCTTGTAGCTGTTAATATTTGCATTCTTAATCAATTAATAATTTTTCATTGTTCTGTCTTTCCTTCTCTAAGGTCTGTCAGGGCTCTTTGACACTGGCCTACACCATGCTAGCCCCTCTGCTCCTGATGCCTCCGTCATGAATCTGATCTCAGCCCTGGAGTCCCGGGGTCCCCAGCCTCCACCCTCTGCCTCCTCCCTACTCTCCCAGTTCCGCACGCCATCCTGGCAGACAGGTGGGGCTGTGTTAGATCTTCCCTCATGTGTTGACATTCAAACAGGCCAGACAGTCAATATGACATTTAAAGAACCTCCAAATGTTTGGCTGCATTATTATTCAGACGGTGTTGCTATATTATAACATTTTCATATACAATTGAAGGATTTTACTGGACTTGTCAGTAGTTTAAACAATGAATACTTTTTATTATTTAGTAGTTTAAATCACAGCTTGATGGATACATGTTAATTTTGAAATATGTCTTCCTCTTCCTAACAGCGATGCACACACCTGCTCCTCCTGAACTATTCATCTCTGGAGCCCTTCCTGGCTCTGGCTCCTTCCCCTCCTCCTCAGCTCTCTCAGCCTATCAGCATCCAGCATCCTTCTCCAGCCGCTCTTTCCCTGCCGCCTCCCTTTCCCTCCAGGACACGCCCACGTTCAGTCCCACATCCAATGGCCTGCTCTCCCCACATGACCCCCTACTACACATCAAAGCCCCTTCACAGTCCAGCCTGGGTTTTGATAGACTCCTGTCCTCACAGGGTGCTGCGGCAGCTGCCTATAGGGGCAGCCAGGATCCCACCAGTGCCACATCAGCCCAGGCGTCCTCTGCCAGGCACCTGCAGTCGCACCAGTTCAACCTGCTGTCATCACAGCTCCAGGACCAGTCCTCTCAGCTGTACAATGCATCAGTGTTTTCCTCAGCCCAGCCCCAACCTCAATCCCAGTCTCAGTCCAATTCGGCTCAGGAACGGGCCGTGCCTCGGCAGGACAGCGTAATCAAGCACTACCAGCGGCCAACGCCAGCTCAGTCACAGCTCTCATCATCTGCTGCCCATTCCCTTCAGCACTATCTCAGCTGTGGAGGAGCGGGGTACCAGCAGATTGCCACCCACCACCGGCATGCTGGTCTTTCGTGCAGCCCACTGGGCGACCAGAGCCCCTCATCTGACCACAAGCCCCCCTCTCGCACTGAACAGTATCGGCCAATCATCCAGCCTCCCTATTCTTCCTCCTCCTCCTCCTCATCTTCTTCCTCAGCTGGGAAAGGTACCAAAAGCAGCTCCAGCAGTGGCTACTCCTCTGCCAGTTCAGCATCATCCTCAAGAACTCCTCACACACCCCCTTCTGCATCCTCTACGTCCTCTTCCTCCTCCTCTTCTTCTGCCACCTCTGGGGCTCATCCTTCCAACTCAATCCCCACCTCCAGCTCCAGCGCTGCACCGTCAAGGCAGCAGCCACCCCCCCAACCAGCCCCCCCTCCCCAGGCCCCTCAGCAGCAGCCACCTGCCACCTCCAGCTCAGCCCCTCAGTCTCTCCCTAAATCCTGCCTCTCAGGCTATGGTTCTCCTGTGCCCCCAGTGAAGACCCCCACCTCAGCTCTTACTGGTCAGACCCCACCCCAACAACAGACACAGTCATATTCCCCTAACCAGCCCCCTACTTCCCACCTGGCTCAGTCATACGGAGGCTTCAGCTCACCACAAGCCCAAGACTTGAGCTCAGGTACAGGTGGGAAAGGCTATGGCAGTTTAGGAGGGCGAAGCCAGTCATACTCGACTGATATATATGGAGCTGACTCTGCCTATGGGTCACTTCCATCCTCTCTGGGTGGAGCTGGAAGCCCATCGCTGGGCTATGGAGCCCCAGGTCACTCACCTGCCCTCTTAAGGTCAAGTGGTTCTTCAGGTAGTGGAGCATCTGGGGGAGGAAGCAGTAGCGGTGGAGGAAGCGGAAACTCTGGGTCAGGAGGAGGAGCGGGAAATAGTATGACCAATGAAAGAGGTGGAGGTGGAAGTGGTGGAGGGTCTTATCATATTCCAGACTCTAGCCCCTCACCTTCAGGCAACTCAGGCATCATCCGTCCAGGGTTGCATTCCCCAGTGCCCACCTGCCCCACGCAGTCTCCAGGGGGCACAGGATCAAATAAGTACATCTCCTCAGTTCTCTCCCCCACCTTCCTCGCCTCCCCACAGGGCTATCCTGACACCCGAGGCCCCAGCTCCCAACCTCAGTCCTATCATTCCACCTCCTCCAAAACAAAGGCGGACGCTTCTATGCTCGGAGTGGGCTCTCAGAGATCCCAAGAGGAAGTAGATGACGACGATGAGTTCTTGATCCAGCACTTGCTGCAAGCCCAAGCAAGTCCTGGTCCCCAGGCTGCTCATCACCATCCTCAACAACCCCAACAGACGTCCCAACAAACACAGCCTCAGCCCCAGTCAGTGCCCCCAACCACTGATTCAGGCAAAGGGCTGAGCTATGACATGGGTAAGACCTCTGAGGAGAGGTACCACCCCCAGAGTGTCATACGTACCCACAGCGCCACAACCACTGCTGGAGTAGGTAATGCAGGGTCTGGAGGGTCCATCTCGGGGCTGGAAAACCAGTTGGAGATGTCACTGAAGAAACAACAACAGCAACATCAGCAACACCATCATCAACAGCAGCAGCAAAGGAATGAGAGGGCTGTTGGAAGCAGTAGGAGCAGTGGAGGGAGAGGCAGCGCTGAACAAGTGCACTCCCACCTCCATCACCATGACAACCTAGGTTCGGTGGTCCACTATGGGAGAGGTGATCCATACACCCAGCACTCCCTTGCTCCTCAACACTCCTCACACAGTCAACATGTGTCCTCACATGCTCAGATACCGTCCCACACCCAAATGGAGCTCCAAAAGAAGCCACAGGAGCGCGCTGAAATCCCTTATCCTCGGAAAACACCGGAAGTCCAGCAGCAGCACTCCCAGTCTCAGGCTGCCGCCTCCCTCATGGACTCTCCCACCGATCAGTCCCGTCAGCCACCACACCTGCTCCAGTCAGTGCTGTCCCACACCACTCGCAACAAACTGGAGCCCCACCAACAGCACCACAAGATGGACTCCCATCGGCAACACCCGCAGCATCACAAAATGGACTCCCACCAACCACATCAGCAACTCCCAAAAATGGACGCCCATCCTCAGCATCAACAGCACCAGAAGATGGACTCCCATCAGCACCAACAGCACCACAAAATTGATTCTCATCCACAACATCCGCAGCACCATAAAATGGACTCTCATCCCCAACAGCAGCACTCTATTAGCCAACAGCAGGCTGTAATGGAAAGTGCTGGTGGGGCACTTGGCTCAAGTAAGCATCAGGCTCAGTCTCAGTCCCAGTCCCAGCTCCAGCTTCAGCTCCAGTCCCAAGCATTGGAGGTGGCAGCCGCTCACTACAACCACGGCCCCCCTCCACATCAGCACGAGCAGAGCCAGGTCAAACAAAGCTCAGTGGTGTCTTCCTTGGACATGCTGGAGCGCTCCCTTTCGCAGACCTCCAGCACAGACGTAGCTGTTGCAGAAGACAGACGTGGCGGAGCTGGCAGCGGGGGGAGGAGTGGAGGTGGCAGCGAGCGCCACAGACAGCAGCAACAAGAGCAGCAGAGGCAGCACCCATCCCACCACCACTCGGCCTCTGAACTTCACTCCTTCCTCTCAGAGCCCGATATTGGCTTATCCAACCCCTCTCACATGCACCATCTTTCACAGCACCACCCGCAACAACAGCACCCTGGCTCTCAACACCAACAAACCCACCCTCATCACCCTCACTCCCAACCCCACCCTCACCACATACCCCCACCTTCTGCCTCAGGCCACTCCCAGCCTCAGCCTGACCCACAGCAGCCACTCTCATCCCAGCTCACCCCTCAGCAGAGCCAGCTGGACCAACAGCGCTCGGAGCAGCACCAGTTTGACACAGTCAGCCCAGTGGAGAAAGCAGACCAGAATCAACAAAGTAACCGCTTTGTACCCCTGACTTCCATCTGCTTCCCGGATTCCCTCCTTCAGGATGAGGACCGCTCCTTTTTTCCAGGAATGGAAGACATGTTTTGCGCAGAGGACTACAAGTCGAGCTGTGCTGGAGGTGCAGGACCAGGGCAGGAGGAGATGAATGAAAGCCACCCTGGGCAAGAGGGAATGGATTCAATGAAAGCCGGACAGAGTGCAGGTGGAGCGGGAGGAGGTAGTGCTAGCTATGACATGATGGGCCACCATGGTGGAGATCAGGGTTATGAACCATACTGTCATGGCCTGGAGGAACCCAGCAACAACACCATGACTCTGGATCTAGACTCCCTTAAGACCCATGAGCTCCCTTCCACTGTCAACACAGAACAGCTCGGATTGATCCAGTCCCAGGCCCCAGCTATGGGTATGGGCCCCAATACTGCTGGTCCCAACAACGCTGGAGCTAAAATGTCATCTGGGCCTGGAGGACCTAGTGCAGGAGCCGGTTCTGTAGGCCTCCAATCCCCCATTTTCTGCTCATCTCGTCCCAAGAAGCTCCTGAAATCCAGCTCTTTCCACCTGTTAAAGGAGCGCAGAGACCCCAACACACTGCCTAAGAAAAGTTACGCTCAAGAATATGAGTTTGAAGATGACGAGGATAAGGCCGACCAACCAGCTGACATCCGGTTGAATAGCCGGAGGCTCCCGGACCTTTTGCCAGACTTGGTGTCCAGCTGCAGGAAGGGAGGAGGAGGAAGCGGCTCTCTCAGCCCTTTAATGGGTGACATTGACTTCTACCACTCCTCAGGCTACTCCTCTATGGGCTCACACACTCTTATGCCTCAGGATGGACCCAAGAAGAGGGGCCGAAAGCCCACGAGACCCAAGAGAGAGGGTCCCCCTCGGCCAAGAGGCAGGCCTCGCATCCGCCCGATGCCTGAGCCCTATACTCCACGAGGAATGATGGGGGAGATGGGTGGAACGACAGTAGGAGGGGGATTCAACGTGGAGGGACGAGGTAGGGGCAGGGGTCGTGGAAGCAGAGGTAGAGGAGGAAGGAGGGAGGATATGTACATGGAAATGAGTGGGAAGGAGCAGGATCCGATGCACCACCATCAGCTCCATCATCAGCAGCAACAACCACTCCATCACCAGCCCCAACAGCAGATGCACGAGCCTATTCCACCTCTCAAGGTTAGCTGCAATCAGTCACTGAATAGATATTTTTTGGGGAATATATATATATATATATATATATATGTGTGTGTGTGTATGTGTGTGTATATATATATATATATATATATATATATATATATATATATATATGTATATATATATGTATATGTATGTGTATGTATATATATATATGTACAGTATGTATGTTAAGGCAAAATTCTTGAAAATCTTACTGTTTTCTTTCTTTTGTTTTAGATCAAGCTACCAATTGGTACCCTGTCCTCCTCTGATGCCTTGCTGAGGACAGACTCTTTGTCTGGCACAGACCCCGCTTTGTCAGACGGCTCAGTGGGCTCCGCTCCCTCACTCGGTTTAAGTCCTGGACCCCCCTGCAGCGCTGACAGCACCAGAAGTCAGGACAAGAACAAGCAGAAAAACCAGATGATGAGTGAAGGAGTGGATGAAGAGGGATTAGAGGACAGGGTAAGAGCTAACGGACTATGTCGTTCTTATGTTTTAAAGAGAAAACATTTATATAAACTGATTTATTACAAGTTGAATGTGTGATAGTTATGGAGGTCACTACTATTGTGGTGGTATTTGAAGTGAGTGAAAGTGTCTCTTGTTTTACTTGTAGGGTGATGAGAAGGACTCCGAGTCCAAGGCTGGCTTCGTCGCTTCATTCTTGGACTTCCTCAAGACAGGAAAGAGACCTCCAGGCTTGGACATCTCACCCGGAATGGAACCTGACAACGGTGAAAACTCACCTTGTAAATCAGGAGGTCTGCGCCCACTATCTCCAGCACCTCCTCCTCCACCGCCACCACCTCCATTTGGGGACAGCGAAGGTAATGGGGGTCTTGCTCTGGGCAACTGCTCCAGCCCCAAGCGCTTGGAGGATGAGCTGAAGAGGAACTTGGAGACGTTGCCGTCATTCTCCTCTGATGAGGAGGACTCAGTCGGAAAGAACCAGGACCTTCAGAAGAGCATCTCTTCAGCCATTTCTGCTCTGTACGACACTCCTCAGCTAACTGCGAACATTCAGCCCCCGCTGTCTCCACCACCTCCCCAGTCTCAGCCTACTCAGTCCCCGCTTACTCCCACACTGCAGCCCCCTACACTTAGCCCACAGCCTGCAATGCACACCCCTCACGCCTTGCCCCAGTCCAACGAACCTGATATCCTCCAGCCAGAAGAAGCAGACATGGATGAGAACAAAGAGGATGAGAATGAGGAGGAGGAGAGGAGCATAGGAGGGGATGAAGAGAGTGATATGATGGAGGAGAGAGAACCACAGCTGGAAACCCTGGGTGCCCCTAATCTTGATGGTGAGGCTTGGAGTCAGCTTTTTATTCATCTCATGTCCCATTTTCTTGCACATTGATTTTTCTGCAGCTCAGCTTAAGAAAATTAATATTTTCCCCTCAGGCTGAGCTATTGCTCTATTTTTAGTCTTGTAAAATATCCCGTTCTGTATTTGTTAAAAAAATATTTGATTAATTTCTTTTTTTTCTTTTTTGACATTGTTTTAAATTGATTTTTAAAGTTGACCTTAACCCTAATCTTTCCTCTTTCTTTCAGCTCCCCTCGCCGAGATTCCTCCAGCGCCAGCAACTCCTGAACCTCCCTCCGCCCCTCCATCTCCCGCCTCATCCTCTTCCTCTCCTACTCACTCCCCCCTCCCTCCCCTCTCACTCCCCTCACCCCTACCTGTGCCAGAAGAGCAACAGGAGAATTCTCAGCCTCCGAGCCCCGTCGCTCCCACATCCCCATCCCCGCCACCTCCGCCGCCCGCTACTCTCCCTCAGCCGGCAACTCCTCCTCCTCCGGCTTCCCCTCCTCCCCCATCTTCAGCTCAGAAGGAGTCACCTATGCCATCACCAGAGTCCCCCGCCTCTCCCGAAGAGCCCCCAGCTCCTAAGATCACTTCGCTACACCTCGCCCAGAAGCAAGAAGATGCTGCCATTGCTGGAGAGAGTGAGGAGGATGAGAGTGAGAGCGGAGGGGAGGGCATCTTCAGAGAACGGGACGAGTTTGTGGTGCGAGTGGAAGACATTCGAACTCTGAAGGTATTTATGAGAGTGTGTGTGTGTTACTGACAATTACAAAGTACTTTGTTAGGCCAAAAATAGATGTGGAGAAGCAACAAACCGAATAAATTATTTTAACTAAATCATTAGGCTGATATGTAGGTGTCAGAACAGGCTAAAAATAAGAACATGATTGTTAAAGCCTGAGGCCTGAGTCTTCTTTTTCAATGAGTAAAATCAGTTTAAACTTGATTTCTTCAGTAGCTGCCAAGTTACAGAGACTAACCTGTGTGTCATGCATTTGGGCACAGCTGGCCCTGCAGACAGGCCGTGAGCCTCCACCCATCTGGAGGGTGCAGAAAGCGCTGCTGCAGAAGTTCAGCCCAGAGATCAAAGATGGACAGAGACAGTTCTGCGCCACGAGCAACGTGAGTTCCCCCCAAGTCTTCAGTGATCCAACCACACCTGCAAACAGTCACGTTGATTTGGACTCTTTACACTGTCTTAGCTGCATCATCACATGAAAATACTGTAGTATATGCTGTAATATGCATCCAGACTATATTAATAACATTGAAAGTTGTGGCTAATTAAATCTTTATACCCTGTTTCTGGCCCAGTATCTTGGATACTTCGGAGATGCCAAGAGGCGATACCAGCGAATCTATGTAAAGTTTCTGGAGAATGTCAACAAGAAGGACTATGTCAGAGTCTGCTCTCGGAGACCATGGCGCAGAGCTACACCTGCTCTCAGGTACTGGTATTTGCCATTTCAAAAATTCTATTCATACTGAATGAATGCTATCTAGGTTTAGTTGGGATAAAGACACTTTACCCAGATCAGGGAGTACCAGGAGCCCCTCCCACAGCTCTGAGAGCTCCCTGTTGACTGCCTGGAGGCCTGGGTAATAATAATAATATGTAGCCACTACTATGTGGGCACAAGTAGGGTGGGTGGTGCTTGGTTGACAGAAAATCTATCTACTGAAATAAGCTATTGATATTTAAAATGGTAGAAATTCTTAGAAAGGACCAAAACTGCGTTTTTTTGGCAGTATATATTAGAGTTGGGCTAAATATTTGACTATTCGGATATTAGTTTGTTGATTAACTATTCGGTTTTCAATTTTGGCATTCGGATATTTGTTTTTTGCTTAAAATAGGCTGTCAATAAAGGCGAACTGCAAAGTAGCTGTTATTACATCACACAAAGTGTATAGATCGGACCCTGTTTAAACAAACCTCATGAGTTTTCATGACTGAATAAACAAACTGACCTTAAAGGACAACACAATTTCATACTCTTTTACTTTGTACATATTTGGCGGACCCTAAACCTTTCTAGCTTCAAACAGTGTTCTAGGGAGCTTTTGTATCCCTCTGAGAATAGCTTGATTATTCCGTTACAGAAAGAATAAATATTTCTGAGTTTGTATTATTACCTCTAATATTGTAAATATTCAAATTCTGAGTTTGAATTTATTTTCCAAAACTACACCAGTGCACCTTTAAACTTAAAGATGCTTTATGTAGATTACTGACAAAGCTCCAGAGATCAAAATATTATATTTGGAACAGCCCTAATATATATAAATTGTATTAAACTCTATATTGCTTTCATCTCTAAAACAATTTCTTCATCACAGACGCCAGTCCCTCCCCAAAATGGCTTCACCTCCTGCCAGTCAGGCGCCACAGAGAGTAGTCGAGAAAGAGGAGCGAGTCGCTCCACCAGTGCAGCGCGAACAGAGGGAGAAAACAAGATCAGCAACCACGACGACAACAAAAGAACCACGAGAAAAGAAGGAGGCTCCAGCAGCTGTGCTCAAGGCCAGGGAGAAGGAGAAGGAGAAGGAGAAGGAGAAAGAGAGGGAGCCTGAGAAGGAGAAGGAGAGGGAAAAGGAGAGAGAGAAGGAGAGGGAGAAGGAGAAGCGAGTGCAGCTGCAGCAGGAGAAAGTGGAGAAACGTGCCGCAGCAGCAGCAGAACGAGGCAGAGCGAAGGAGGAGAAGAAAGCGGTGGAGAGGAAGGAGAAGGAGAAGGCTGAGCGCCCACCCAAGTCCAAGCCGGCCAAAGTGAAGGCGGAGCCACCGCCCAAGAAGAGGAAGAAGTGGCTGAAGGAGATACCTTCATCATCTGACTCGGACTCATCGGAGGAGGCAGCCAGTGAGAACGAAAGTGAGATGCCATTTTGAATCTTTCAGTCATTTTAAAGGAGTTTAACAAGGAGGAAATAACAAAGCAGGTGCTATTTATGTCATGCCGTTTTTAAAGTCAAAGTTTTGTCCACCCAGTGCCAGTGAAAGGTGGAGTGAACAACCGTGCCATGAGGGAGATGTTCAGGAGCTACGTGGAGATGCTGGTCAGCACAGCGCTGGACCCCGACATGATCCAAGCCCTGGAGGACACAGACGGTGAGACCTGCAAACATGCACGCACTGGCTCTTGGGCGTTGACGTGTAGTCCTGCCTGTCTGGTCACATGTTTTCTGCAACTTAAATGTCTTCATTGAGGCATTTTAATTGTATTGACCAGATTGAACCAACATCACCACCAATGATGAGCAGAAGCTGCAGGGTATGCAGGTAGCAGGGGAATTGTTGAGAATTCTGTAGCATATTTAGATAAATCTTAAAATGTTGTTGGAAATCGAAATAAACAAGGTGTGACAGGCTGAGGGGAAGCCCCGGGAGCGCTGATAGATCAGCAGCCAGTGAGAGCCGCTTTGAATCTGGCCTCGGTATTAAAATGATTGACAGCTACATGAATGATGACTAATGAAACTTCCTCTACCTTGATTGGCCACCAGATGAGCTTTACCTCCCACCGATGAGGAAGATTGACAGCATCCTCAGCGAACAGAAGAGGAGGCTGCTGAGGAGAATCAGCATGAGCTCTCAGCACCAGGTAATCTGTCCTGAATGTACTGCTTCTCTCACTCCGTCCCTGACGTGGCTGACTGAAATAACATCTTTGATTGTCTGTCAGTTTTTATTTCACTGCACCATGTTTTTTCATTAAAACTGGAACTGCTTTTTTAATATTCTGTAGAATATACTGCTGTATGTGGCGCAGGAAACAAATCCACTGTTAAATGGCCTGGTGGCGCTTAATAAGAACAACGCTAGACTCATTTATAAGCTGTATCATTACTGTAATGGATTCTAGCGCTGAAACAAATTGATTAGGCTCAAAAGAGAAAGTTGATTTGCAACAAATGTCAAATGTTTGCTGTTCACAGCTGCCTTTTTTAGCTGCTTTTTAATTTTAATTTAATGTCATTGTATATTCAACTCACATTAAGTTTTATATGCTAGATGATTCTTTAATAAAAATAATCAACAGATTTAATGGTAATGAAAATAATCACTTACACCAGCCTTTTTGTTGTTTGTTTTTTTCCCCTCTTTTTTCTCGGATCATTCCCTGTGTCAGCTTCTGATTTGTATCCTCCTTTTTCTGCCTCTCTCCTGACAGGAGGTCCTGCATGCGTACCCACAGATAATTGTAGACCCCCTGGACACAGGAGTGGTGAGGGTGCGGCTAAGCGGGGATGCTTACAACCGCAAGACCCTCAACAGAGTCAAAAAGTCCCTGCCTAAACCACAGGTAGGAGTTTGTGTGAGCCTTAGGTAATTACATGTATTTTGAAGCGACTGCAGTAAAAATACGCTTTTCTCGTTTTTTTAATTTGAGATATAGATATATATAGAAATATTTAAACACTGGGACCTTTGTGGACCATCATGAGAGATTTTAATCTGTAATCAGGTGATTCTTTCTGGTTTCTGGGTGACACAGAAACCATCAGTAAAATTAACCATTACTTATAAAAAGCTCAGTGACAGTGTAGGGCTGGTGACAGATGGACAACGAGGGTCTGAGAGGGTAAAACGGTCCCAGCTTCCCCTCTAACACCTGCTGCAAGTTTCCAAACCTGCTCCACTTTCACTCTTTTTTACACAGAACTGTAAGATTATTACTCACTGCGGCTTTGATTTTTAAAACTGATTGTATCTTAACATGATTCTTTTTTTTTTTTTTTTTTTAGGACCTTAAACTGTCAGCCGATACATATCGGATCTACAGTCTCTACCACTCTCTGCATCACTATAAATACCACACCTTCTTACAGTGCAAGAAAGAGGTAAGCAGGACATTTCTAGCATTTGTGTATGTTTCAGTCATGTTCGGGCTCATGTCCACATAATGTTCTCTCTAGCAGTAAAGCACTGGCAACGCTGCACGTTGATCTTGATTGACATTAGCTGACACCATGGCAACAGAGGGTTGACTACACGGTTAACACTCGCCACCGAAGTTCAGTGTATGGCCGACCTCTCACAAACAGGCTTTTCTCTCTCTATTATGAATCTTTCTGTCTGGAAAAGCTCAGGATAGACTGTGATGGCCAGAACAAGCTTCTCCTGCTTCTTGTGGTTACCATGGTGATGGGTGACAAGTCCCAGCCCATTTAATATATGATTCGTTTCCTGAAAAAGAGCAACAGTGGTGACGCTAGTGCCTGTCTGAAAAGCTCAGAGATTTTTAACTCGAAGCGATTGAGGCAATTGAAAAGAGACGCTGGCGCTCAGAAAATAACGCTATGTGGACACGGGCCCTTACACAAGTTTATTGCCAAGATATTTTCATTTTAGAGCTCGTTCTGTCAGTACAAACATGCTAGAAAATGTAGCGCTTTGGCATGAAGCTACTGAAATATACGCTGTTAGATAGACTACACACAGCCAGCTTGTATATGCTTTCTTCTTCTCCTCAATTGAGTCTTGGCATCACAGTTGTCTGTGTTCCGTCCCACTTTTTCAGACCAACACCATTGAGCAGGCAGCTGAGGACCCGGGCCAAGAGGAAGTGGTGCAGCAGTGCATGGCCAACCAGAGCTGGCTGGACACCCTCTTCGGCTCCTTCATCGAGCTGCTCACACTGAGCACCAAAGCCTGAGGCAAAAACGGAGAGATGGAAATGAATTAAAAGCGAGAGGAT